>NW_027361673.1:6215000-6917500 GCF_039654945.1 Dendrobates tinctorius
CCTCCACCATGTCTGACATCTGGGTGCACTGTCCAGAAGCGGATCGTCTCAGCACCATAGTGCAGCCTTGGAGCAAACAGAGTCCACACCTTCATGCAGCTGTCCCAAAACATGGTCCCGCACATGAGTCCAGCTTTTCTGCCAAAAAGTCCAGCTCTCAGCAACAACGTCCAGCATTTTGAGTGCAGCTCTACACCATAGCTGCCACTCCACCAATCCATGCATGAACTCCTTGCTGACACCATAACTGCGACTCCACCACGCCATGCCAGCCCTCCTTGCAGACACCATAGCTAACACTCCCAGACTCTCACTGAGCTGCCCATGACTCTCCTTTAGCTCCATCCTTCACCCAGACTTGCTTGCAAATGAGGACCTTATCATCAACAGTGATTAACACACCTGATACTCTCTTATAGAGCACTCACACCTGTAACATAATTACATGCACAAACTAAGGAAACCAGAGTGTAATGACCCTAATGGCCACTGGGGGAAAACTACAAACGAAATCACCACAGTGCAATGACCCTAATGGCCACCGGGGGCAAAACCACCTTTGGCAGACAGCAAAGGAAAAAAAGGTTACTTTGTGCATTTACTCTGTCAGATCTAACCTGGATCATGACAAATGGTTATCATATATTTTATTAGTAGATGTAGTTTGACACCTTAAAATGCTGAAATACTGTTTTGACCAAGACAAATTTGAGATGAGTGAATGATTAGTTCAATAGACAGAAGAAGACATGGCTCATAAGTGGAGAAAAAATGGTGTACTTCTTTAATAACATACATACAAACTTTCTTATAATCACTTGTACTATTGATTTATGCAAACATTGTTGAGACTCCAATCACAATTTAAGATGAGAAATCTGTTTTGGAGTTTGTGCTCATTATATTTAAAATATAATACCCCGTTTGACAGACTAACAACCAAGGTTCATTTACATTGAATCAATTTTTTCTTAATTAACTCGCCTAATTCCAAAATTTGTGAAGAGCTAATCCACTTTTCAGAGTTTTCCATTATAAAACAATTTTCTTGGATCTGGAAATAGAAAGCAAAAGGCTTATGACAAATTAGTTTAGTGTTCCAATTTAGATGCACACATTATGTATTCCAGATTTCTTACAGCACTTTTCATTTCATAAAGTCTGTTACATTTCGACAATGCTCTCTTATCAATGTGCCTGAGTGATCGCATTTTACAGAAATGTTTAGTGCATATTGTGAGTCAAAGGAAGACAGAATTCAATAGCCTGTTCTGAGACTTGCCCATAATGGGTTTTAGAAAGATGAAAAGGCTGGGGAAGCATTGATTCAAGTACACTTCAAATCTGACTTCAACTGGGAACTTCTATTCACTCAGCAATAACAAACTGGCAAAAGGAATGAAGCTCTTTTTATTTAGTCCTCGTTTTGAATTTTTTTCAGACAAACTGGCTGAACAATGTTATTTTTCCCAGCAGTGGAATTTGGAAGGAAATTTTGGCTGAAGGAAAATAAATGAATGTGCCAATGTCCGCATAGATGAATGAGCTTCACACAATTCTGAACAGCAGTGTGCAAAATGAAAATGACAAAACTAAAAAGGTTTGCTCAGATTTGTTTTCCTCTTGATATATAAACATTTTAAAGAAACCAATACCAATTCATCTTGCATGGTGTACCCTAGATTTGCTCTTCATAAAGATTGTCAGAAACGTAAATGTAACAGCTGTCAGTGACTAGTGTATTATTCACAAAACTGCCAAACAGGGAACAAGAAGACACAGAAAAAAATCTAAAATAATCAACCTTCATATCAAAAAAATCCGGGTTGAATACTGATAAGCCTCTTTACCATTTCTCTCCCCTGATTACTGCCAATTCAGCCTTGAACAGAACTACTCAATTTACGAACTGGCTGCTTGGGATAAACTGCCTCACAATATCATTTAAAAGGAACCCAATCCTAAAAAAAAGATCAGGCTTAAACTTGGGCTATGCCTTATACATGTCTCAATCTCACTTGATAAGTATAGAGAGAAACATTTTAAAAGGGTTGTTCATCTTTCATTTTTTAAACCATAGGCTACTTGTATGTGAAAATAACAAAATCATATATACTTACCCACTGCCGCTTCAGGGCTGTCTCTCTGCTGCTGCCACTATTCTGTATTGAAGTCACATCAGTATCATATGACAACTGCAGTCAATCACTAGACTTAGCAGCTTGGTGCCGTCTATATCTGCATCATCGTTATGCCAAATGATTAGCTACATCGGTCCCATAATGTTGTGAACGCTGCAGTGGAGAGCTGAAGTGGCAGCAGGTAAGCAATGGTGACAGTGACGTAGCGCCAGTGGTCTGCTATGGAGCCTGTGAGTCCGGGGGCCCAATGCTAGCACTGGCACTGGGCCAGTCTGGCCCGTCATCGCACAGTCAACTGTTTTGGCATTATAGATGCCTATAAAGTTGAAAGCTATGATGAAAGAGGGAACCGTCTGCTCCCTCCTTCATCATTCTCCCTCGGTAGCTAAGATTTGACTTCTTAGCGCAGCAGGCACGATGACATCACTACATTGCACCCGCTGTGCTGAGATGTGTAGTGCTTCAGACCACATGCTGGAGGGGGGAACGTAGAAAGATGAGTATTTATTTATTAATGAATGAGAACACTGTGGGGCCCATTATACTACACAGAGGACTATATGGGGTGAAATTTATTACAAGGAGGACTAAGTGGAGCTATTACACTGTATTGAGGACAATGTGGTACCCATTATACTGCATTAATGGCAATGGGGGCTCATTGTACTACATGGAGGGCAATGTGGGGCCCATTATACTGTATGGAGGACTATGTGGGGTGCATTATACTACATGGAGGACTATGTGGATCCCTTTTACTGTTTGGAGGACTATATAGGTCCCTTTATACTGCATGAAAGGCAATTTTGGGCCCATTATACTGTAGAAAAGGACTATGTGGGGCTCAATATACTACACTGATGAGCAAAAGGGTAACAATGTTCCATTCTGGGCCCCAAATAATCTCCCACCCTGGGCCCCATGTGTCTCCATTCTTGGGCCCCATCCTCTTTTTGCTTCATTTATGATGTAAACACACCGGCTCATGGCAGTGATGACATATGCCTGGCGACATGCACACCAACGTCAGCTGCTGGACCGGCAGTTATTTTATCTAGTGCAGTGTAGGAAGAGCTTCTCACACCATTGCATGTCAACTGAATGTGCGTCTGATGACGCTGGCGAGGTGGCCCCCGGAACTTGATGGGCGCACTGCTTCCTGCTGGATTGGGGAACCAGCTGCAATTTTAACAATCGGTTCCCCTGAACTGGCTGAATCCCACCCCGGTTATTCCCATCTGTATAAATGGGTAGCTGCACTGAAGCTGGCCGGAATCACTGGATTGTGCTGTTAAATCCTTATCCAGCTTCAGAGCTTTTATGCTTCTCCAGTGCTGTAAATTCAAAGCTGCCTTAAATAGCAGCATCAGAGAGTGCAGAGAATGTCAGCAGCAAAATGATGATACTGGTTCAAATCCTCAATCAAGTAGG
Source organism: Dendrobates tinctorius (assembly GCF_039654945.1). Lineage (NCBI taxonomy): Eukaryota > Metazoa > Chordata > Amphibia > Anura > Dendrobatidae > Dendrobates > Dendrobates tinctorius. The sequence continues at coordinate 6,218,573 of NW_027361673.1, forward strand.
AGCATCCATCCGCAGAAACAAGAAAGTCTCCTGGCTGGGGAGCCATGTGCTCCTGAACAAACAAGATGGAAAGAACTATGGACAAGCTCTATAAAAGGACAAATGATGCTTTTTTTGTATACATGACTGGTTTTGGCTGATAGCAAAAACGGACGCATGTTTTTTTTAAGTGTACATGTGAAGGTGGCCTTGAAAAGTACAAAAGCTGCTCATGGACTAATCCCATGGGAAGTTTTCAAGAAGACTAAAAGATACAGGCCCTCTTAGCCATGAGTAGAGTTGAGCAAATTTTCAAAATTCGATTCGGATTACGATCGGTGGTGAATAGAGTTGAGCGAAACGGGTCGGTCAAATTAAAAAATCGCCGACTTTAGCTAAAGTAGGGTTTCGCCGATCGAAACCCGACCATAGCGTGAGGTCGGCCATGAGGTCGCTGAGCCGAGCGCCAAAGTCGCATTTCAAATAATGCTTCCAGCGCCTTTTCTCAGCCAATGATGGAGGACGCACACTGTGGGCAGCGCGATGACATGGGCAGCGGCCACAACCATCTTAGAGAAGGGCATTGAAGTGATTGACTGGCTTTGTGTTGCGTCACAGTGGGTATAAAAGGCGGTGACCACCGACCGCCATCTTGCTTCTGCCGATCTTAGAATAGGGAGAGGTGCTGCTGCTGCTGCTGATTCTGAATAGGGAGAGCGTTAGGCAGGGAAGAAGAAAAAAAATTGCTTCTGCTGATAGCGTTTTTCACTGTACAGTTAGGGACCATCATATACTGTAGCATTATGTGGAGCTCATCATATACTGTATGGAACATTATATGTGACCAATTATTCTGTATGGAGAAATATATGGGCCTCATTACTCTGTATGGCGCACAATGTGGTGGCCATAATACTGTATGGAGTAATATACTGTCCTGTTTTTGAGCTATTGTACAATTTAAAATAGATCAGTCATGTCATGTAAGCAGTGAAGTATTTGTCATTGTACTATACCTATATTTCTGTGCCGTATCAGAGCATCATGAGTTGTGTGATATGTGTTAAAGGGGCGCACTGACACTCTTTGGCCCAGGGCACACGAAAACCTGGAGCCAGCCCTAGCCCCCCACAACTTTAGCCAAATAACCCCCAGTTTTCAATGTGTAACTATTATTATGAAGTAAATTAAGGTTAACAAGCTTCAGTAATAAGAATTGATGTTTTTGGCATTGAAATGGGAACTGTAGGTGTGTTTACTGTCCTCCACTCCCTGCCGACTTTCCTTCCCCTTTGACTTGCATTGGGTTTCGTGTTTCAGTCGGCCATCGAATTTTCGCTATAGTCGGCCGATTTCGTTCAACCCGACTTTTGAGAAAGTCGGGTTTCATGAAACCCGACTCGACCCTAAAGAAGGCAAAGTCGCTCATCTCTAGTGGTGAATATTGGATTTGCAATATTCGCTGAACACAGCCGAACGTCATTGGAGACAATGGGAGTAGAAATTACTGAATGTGTTCAAAATCGATAGTGAAACATATGTTCGGCATGAATAGGGTACAAATATGGCACGAATATGGTAAATTCAGATAGTTTTGTAACTACTGTATACACCAGCTCAAAATATTTACCAAAAGGTACTTTGACAAGCTTTGCTGCTGCTTCCCATATGTAAATCTTATTGAGGATTTATGCAAGTACCATTTATATTGATCTATCTGATGCTTAATAAAACCTCTATATTTAGCATTTATAGTCCTTGTTCAACGTTTGGCCATGAACTATCTGTGCCATATCATGGCTGTTTAATTCCTGTGTTAGGTGTTTTTTCATTACCTGACTGGTCATTCACACAGTGCAATATACAACCCTTTTTTTTTTTTCCCTGTCTGTGTCTGTTTGCTATTGAGACTCCCGGGAGCCGCGCATGCGCACTTTATGCTTTATTTCATGTCATCTGCACCGCACTGTAATCACAGCGCGCGTGCAGCTGACACCTTGAGCAGAGACGTCTGCCAGGTCTTCAGCTTTCCTCGTTATTTCTGGTTTGGGTCTGACATGTTCCTTCACTGGTGGCTGGACTGAGCTCTTCATATACAAGTATTTAAAGGCTTTAGCAGCAATGTCATGCATACTTCCCCTGATGAAGCCGTCTTGATACGGCGACACGTGTTGGGTTTCCTCCCTTCTGTCGTCCTGTCTGTACTGTTGCCTTGGTATGGATCTTTCATGCATTTCATTATACCTGTTTCACATGTGAGCTGTTGCTTCTAACCGTGAGAGGGCTGCCATTCACTGGGCATACTTGGCTGTTTTTCAACAGCGTTGTTTGCCTGATATCTTATTGCCACCTATTTATGTGGCGTCTTTCATGCAGATCCACATTAGTGTGGTTTTCATTTCATATTATCATGGCTTTTTGAATAATATCTGCATGTTTGATATTTTATTACCACTCATTTAAGTGGTTTTATGTGCGCAGCTCAGCATTGAGTGCGGTTATTTATTCATCTTTATGGGATTGAACCATTTTTTGCACATGTTGTGCGCTGGTCTACATATATTTTTTCTGGACCTTCATCTCAAGTATTGTGGATGCTATATATTCTACCAGACTATGTGGCACTTCAGCTGTGATTGACATGTGATCCATGGTATTTTTCCACGTGAAGGCTATTTTATTGTTTGAGTCTCCAGCATTAGGGCGATTTGATCAGGATTGTGCGCCATTAGGTGCTCTTTGGTGTAATTACATATTTACATCTATCATATGGATACACCTTATTGTGGATGTTTTTCCTTTTTTTGTTCCTTTATTTATGCTGATGATATATGCATGAGACTCAATTCATTATTGTAATGATCAGGACTAACAGGGGGATTGTATTCCCTTTTTGTTTTTACATGTTTTTAAATTTATATTGTTGTCAATAAAGCTATTCTTGTTGTTATTATTATATATATCGGTGGTGTGCATTTTTATGTGGTCTTTCTTTCCTTTCTTGTTGCATTAACGCTTCACAGAAAATAACACAAAGACGCTGGCCCTGTTAGCCTCACAGGATAACCAGCGAGTGGCGTTGCAACCGCAACCGCCAATGGACGCTGCTACCGCAGTGCGGCAATAACTATAGCCACTAGACGACGGCGCCGGAAAGCCAGACACCGCCGGATGCTAGTGTGCAGTGCAGGAAGCACAGTGGCGCTTGGCTTGCCACTAATGGGAGCTGACTATCACCAACACTCTGTCACCATTCGTAATATCAGAGGGAAGGGGTTTCTTAATAAGTCAGCCACCAGAACATGTATCCATCACCATTCACACTTAGCATAATATGCTAAACTAGCGCATGGCCGAGTCGCCATGCGGGCTTTTTATAGCCATGCGCTTCTGGGCCCTTCCAGTACCCTGGGAGGAACCAATCAGAGCCAACGCAGGACCTGAGCACGTGATCTCTGCTCTCCAGTTACAGGTCAAGTTGCGGGCATGCCCAGTAGCACGGCACGAGGACTTAAGGCCCCGTCACACATAGCGACTTACCAGCGATCCCAACAACGATATCAACGTGTCAGGATCGCTGGTAAGTCGCTAAATGATCGCTGGTGAGCTGTCACACAGACAGCTTCACCAGCGATTAGCACAGCGACGCCAAGTGCGTGGCATCGCTGTGTTCAGCGCTGATTCATGTCAAAAATAGAATTAAAATAAAAAATATTGTTATTCTCACCTTCCGACGTCCCGCGCTGCCATCTGGCCTCTCTCCACACTCCGGTCCCAGTAATCCTTTGCGAGAATTACCGCGATGACATCCGTTCTCGTGGGATCGCGAAGTGTCGCGGTCATTCTTGCAAAGTATTACTGGGACCGGAGCGTGGAGAGAGGCGGGAATGCTGCGCGAGACGTCAGAAGGTGAGAATAACAATATTTTTTATTTTTTTATTATTTTATCGCTGGTCTCCCGCCTGTCACACGCAGCAATGCGTGGTGGCCAGCGGGAGATCAGCGACGAAAGAAATGTCCAGAGATTTCCCAGAGCGATCAGCGATACCGGCAGGGGGGCCGGTCGCTGATCGCTGTCACACACAGCGATCTCGCTGGTGAGATCGCTGTTGTGTCACAAAACTTGTGACTCAGCAGCGATCTCACTAGCGAGATCGCTATGTGTGACGGGGCCTTTAGCCTCTGGAGCGGTTCCCTGTTGAGCAGGTTGCGCTACCATTGCTGCACCAGAGGTGGCAGCAACATCCAGGCTCACAGAACAAGTCTGAGCAGCACGCCTGGCTCACTGTGATTGCTGAGCAGGGCCCTGAGTGGTTGGAGCGGAATGGGAGACCACTGAATGTATGGCTCTGGATTCCTGCTATGCGGAGCCAGAAATCTGACGCCTAACATGGCCCCCCTCTGCACCTCACTGTGCTCAAAGCCCGCAATCAGGAGCGGTGTGTGGATGTTTTCCACCGACTCCCAGGTTCGAGCCTCAGGCCCATGACCCTTCCAATCCACTAAATAAAAAATGTTGCCACGGACAAACCTGCGCCCTACGATGGCATTAACCTCAAACTCGTCAGACGATAAGTCTGACGACCCGGCCGATGACTCAGAAAACCGGGCCATGTGAACTGGTTTGAGGAGGGACACATGAAACACGTCCGAAATGGCTAAATGTGGAGGAAGAGCCAGGCGATAGACCACCGAGCTAATTTGTTCGAGGACCTTGAAAGGTCCAATGTTACGCTGCGTGAACTTGGTGGGCTCAACCCGCAGTTTGATATTTCGGGTGGAGAGCCACACCATGTCGCCAGGGGAGAAGCTGGGAGCGGGTTGCCGATGCGTGTCGGCGGACGCCCTCATCCTTTCCTTAGAAGCACGGATAGCATCCTGAGTGCAATTCCAAATGTCCCGGGCCTCCACTGCCCAGTCTGCCACCTTGGAGTCAGTGGAGGACACTGGCATCGGGACAGGGACGCGTGGATGTTGGCCGTAGTTTAGGAGAAAGGGCATCTGACCAGTGGAATCAGCCACCGCATTGTTTAGAGCAAATTCGGCCCATGGTAGCAAGGATGCCCAGTCATCCTGCCTGGCAGAAACAAAATGCCGTAGGTAGGTGACCAAAGTCTGATTGGCTCTCTCGACCAATCCATTTGTTTCGGGATGGTAAGCGAAGGACAGATTTAGCTCGATGCTGAGTAAGCTGCAGAGCTCCCTCCAAAACTGAGATGCGAACTGGGGACCTCGATCACTAACGATGTTGTCTGGCATGCCATGTAGGCAGAATACGTGCTTGATGAACAAAGTGGCAAGACCACAAGTGGACGGCAACCGTGTGAGTGGCACCAAATTCACCATTTTGGAAAAATGGTCGGTGACCACCCAGATGACCGTAATGCCACCAGACTTGGGCAGGCCAACCACGAAATCCATGCCAACCATCTCCAAAGGTCTATCCTCCACTGGCAGGGGCTACAGCAGCCTCGCCGGCCTCTGTCTAGAGGGTCTGTTCCGATCACACGAGATGATGCTTGCACGTATTCCTTAACATCTCGAGCCATATGTGGCCACCAATATGACCTTGCCAGGAGTTCGGTGGTCCGTTTATTACCAAAATGACCACCCACCCTGGAGGCATGTGCCCAGGCGAGGACCTCAGGCCATAGCTGAGGAGGCACCAAGGTCTTGCCTGGTGGCACTGACTCGAGAGCCACTGGAGCCACGGTCGTAAAACTCTCCGGCAGGAGGATTAACCGAGGCTCAGCCTCCCCTTCCTCCGCCGAAACCACCGAGCGTGAGAGAGCATCCGCACGGACATTCTTCTCTCCTGATAGGTAATGCAAGGTGAAGCGGAAGCGGGAGAAAAAGAGCGACCACCTGGCCTGACGAGAGTTTAGGCGTTGGGCCGTCTGTAGGTAGACCAGGTTTTTATGGTCCGTATAGACCTCGAAGGGAAACCGAGCTCCCTCCAGGAGATGTCTCCGCTCTGAAAAGGCCAACTTCATGGCTAGCAGCTCCCTGTCCCTGATGGAGTAATTCTTCTCCGCCGGTGCAAAGGTCTTTGAGAAGAAGAAGCAGGGATGCTTCCGACCTGGAGCATCCTTTTGGAAAAGGACTGCTCCTGCCCCAACAGAAGAAGCATCTACCTCCAGTATAAACGGTTTGTTCACATTGGGACGATGTAAAATGGGAGCGCCAGCAAAATGAGATTTTATAGCCGAGAAGGCCTTGGAGACCTGTTCGGTCCAAGCATTAGGGTTAGCGCCTTTCTTCGAGAGAGCAACCAAAGGAGCAACCAGTGTGGAAAAGTGAGGTATAAACTGGCGGTAATAATTGTCGAACCCTAAAAAGCGCTGCACCGCTTTGAATGAATGAGGTTCTTGCCAATCCATTACCACTTGCAGATGGCAGGATCCATAGCCAACCCCTGGGCCGAGATGATGTAGCCCAGGAACGGCAAGGACTCCTGCTCAAACAGGCACTTTTCCAGCTTGGCAAAAAGGGAGTTCGCCCATACACAGTCAAAGACCCTGCAGACGTCTCTTCGGTGAGTGGCCAAGTCTGGCGAAAAGATGAGAATATCATCCAGATAGACCACCACCGAAATAGAGAGCATGTCGCGGAAGACGTCGTTGACAAAATCCTGGAAGACAGCAGGTGCATTACAAAGGCCGAAGGGCATGACCAGATAATCATAGTGGCCATCCCTGGTATTAAAGGCTGTCTTCCACTCGTCTCCTTTGCGAATGCGGATCAGGTTGTATGCCCCCCGTAGATTTAGTTTCGTAAAGATCCGGGCCCCTCGCAACCTGTCAAACAGTTCAGAGATCAGCGGAAGAGGGTATTTATTTTTTACAGTTATGGCATTGAGACCTCTGTAGTCTATGCAGGGACGTAACTCTCCGCTCTTCTTCTGAACGAAGAAGAACCCTGCAACAGCCGGCGACACCGACTTTCTAATAAAATCCCTAGCCAGGTTCTCCCAGATATATTGTGACATAGCTTCTGTCTCGGGGAGTGATAGTGGATACACACAGCCTCTAGGAGGTTCCGTGCCTGGCATGAGGTCTATCGGGCAATCGTATGGACGGTGCGGCAGGAGCGTCTCTGCAGATTTTTTGGAGAAGACGTCCGTGTACTGGTGGTAGGGTTTAGTAGCGCGGAGAGTTCCGCGGGCACTTCAGTGGAGGACACTTGAAGACTGCCCCTCAGTCACATTCCCTCACAGTTCTTGCTCCAGGGGAAAATCTTCCCTGTCGCCCACTCGATATGAGGAGAGTGGCAACGGAGCCAGGGAACTCTGAGAAGCACCTGATCGATGCCATCGGGCAAGATGAGCAGGGACAGAGTCTCATGATGAGAGGGTAAGATAAAGAGCCCAAGTGGAGCTGTCTGATGGGTCACCTGAGAGGGTAACGGTGCTCCGTTAACCACCCTGATGGTCAGAGGCTGTGGTAATAGTACCGGGGGAATGGCGTGTTTCTGGGCGAAGGTAGAAGACACAAAGTTCCCCTCGGCCCCGGAATCCACAGTAACCTCTGCCTCCCAGGTGGAGGACCCACTGTCTGCCCCGGAATACCGGTTTGGGTGAGAAGGGTTTCATATTGGACTGCCCACCACCTACAGCCACTGGACGTGGATGTTTTTTCGCCCGCAGAGGACACGTGCTAGCCGGATGACCAAACTGTCGGCACTGATAGCAACGTACAGAGCTTCGCATCGGCCGTGGCTTTGAGCCGGTGTGAGACACCTCCATAGGTTCGGAGGGTAAAAGTTCCTGTGCGGGGTATGTTAGCGGCTCGGTGAATGTGGGAGCCAAGTGAACCTTACGTCTGGATTGTGCCCGTTCCAACCCACGCTCCGTAAACCGGAGGTCAATGCGGGTTGAGACGGTAATCAATTCCTCCAGACTTGCGGAAACCTCTCTGGTAGCTAGAGCGTCTTTAACATGCTCAGCTAACCCTCTCCAAAACACCGGGACTAAAGCTTTGTCCGGCCACTCTAATTCGGAAGCCAATGTCCGGAACCGGACGGCATAATGGCTGACCGAGAGCGAGCCCAGTGTTAGGGATAGCAATTGCAGGGAGGTGTCGTGCATGATCCGTGGTCCCAAAAAGACCTGCTTCAGGGCCGTGAGGAACTGAGCAGCACCCTGAACCACAGGATCATCACGTTCCCACAATGGTGTAGCCCACTGTAATGCCCGGACAGACAAGAGTGACACAATAAAACCCACCTTAGCCCGCTCTGTTGGAAACCGTGCAGCCAGTAACTTGAGCTGAATTGAGCACTGGCTCATGAATCCCCTACAGGTGGTGCTGTTACCCGAAAACTTGTCGGGAAGTGGAAGGCGAGTAATTGTCGGCATGGGCAAAAGTGCGGGCACACGTGAGACAGCCTTAGCAACTGTCTGAGCGGCGGCTAGCGCAGTATTCGCAGCTGACTTGGCACTCTCAATAGCCGCCAACCTGCTCTCCAGCTGCCGAATATAGCGCTGCAACTGCCGCACGTCTGCCATTACCAGCAAGACCCTGGTGCTAGTGTAATGTTAGGGTTGGCGGAACGCACCAGATATAAATAATAGAAGGTGCGGTCGCCGCCTGGGGTCCACTCTGCGGTAGATGATAAGACCGCTGCTGGACAATGGCAGATACACCACTAGGTGAAGTACTGCGCTCGGGTTAACGTCACCCGAACGCTAAGAGCGGCTCTGATCAGACACAGAGTCGCTTCACAGAAAATAACACAAAGACGCTGGCCCTTTTAGCCTCACAGGATAACCAGCGAGTGGCGTTGCAACCGCAACCGCCAATGGACGCTGCTACCACAGCGTGGCAATAACTATAGCCGCTAGACGACGTCGCCGGAAAGCTGGACACCGCCGGACGCTAGTGTGCAGTGCAGGAAGCACAGTGGCGCTTGGCTTGCCACTAATGGGAGCTGACTATCACCAACACTCTGTCACCATTCATAATATCAGAGGGAAGGGGTTTCTTAATAAGTCAGTCACCAGAACATGCATCCATCACCATTCACACTCAGCATAATATGCTACACTAGCGCATGGCCGAGCCGCCATGCAGGCTTTTTATAGCCATGCACTTCCGGGACCTTCCAGTACCCTGGGAGGAACCAATCAGATCCGATGCAGGACTTGAGCATGTGACCTCTGCTCTCCAGTTAGAGGTCAAGTTGCAGGCATGCCCAGTAGCACGGCACGAGGACTTAGCCTCTGGAGCGGTTCCCTGCTGAGCAGGTTGCGCTACCATTGCTGCACCAGAGGTGGCAGCAACATCCAGGCTCACAGAACAAGTCTGAGCAGCACGCCTGGCTCACCGTGATTGCTGAGCGGGGATCTGAGCGGTCGGAGCGGAATGGGAGACCGATGAATGTGCGGCTCTGGATTCCTGCTGTGCAGAGCCAGAAATCCAACACCTAACATGTTCAACTACCTTTTCCGGTAAATCCATTGACAATTCTTTTGCTTCCCCATGACTCACAATCCAGAAATGTCAGTTACTGGATGAAAGATGCAAGAGTCTGTCTGGATCCCAGAAACTCACTCAGCTTTTATGCACACACTGATTACAAGCAAACAGGTCACAGGTGAGGATGTCACCTTTAGTAGCCATTCAAACACATTTGTGTCAACTTCTGTGCATGTTATCAGGCCAAAATCACCAGGGTATGTAAACATTTGATCAAGGTCATTTGGACGTTTTGGGTTGTCATTATGATTTAAAAAGAGAAAACACAGTAGTTTGACAATAAATGGTTTCACCCAACCACTAACCATGAGTGGAGAAAAAGTTTTGGTGTTATCATTTATATTCTCTGAAAAAAGGCCAAGAAAGTAAAAATTCTGCCAGGGTATGTAAACTTTTGAGCACAACTGTACATCTAAAGACTGGAAATTTAGCATGGGTTTAAAGGGAATCTGTCACTAGGCTTTTGCAATGTAATTTAAAGCCATCCTAATGTAGTAGTGTAGACCATGATTACACTGATGTATAATTCACCAGGTTGTATTTTGCTGTTTCAATTAATTCAGTGTTTTATCAGCTGGAGTGTCACAGGTTTGCTGCAACAGAGAGGGGGTAGAAGACTGCGGTGTCTGATTTCTCGTATTCCTCCATTGATTAGAAGCACTTCACCTTCATATTAAACAGTGCAGGTTTATGCTAGCAGTGCAGGGGTTAATCTTTTCAGTTGAAAGCACAAGGAACTTTCCTGCTTTGAGAGTCTCAGCTGTTCAGTGCTTGCAACTCTCCTCTGTTATATATAATTGCCTCTGGCAAGCAGGGACTGCCAGCATTAGTTTAATATTGCCTGGTTCTGGAGTTGGAGGTGTTGGTTGATAGGAGGCGTTTGGAGTGTTGTTCTAAAGACTGTTGTTTGGTGATCTGTCTGTATGCATATCCTCATCCTTTCTTATTTAGTTTTTCCTCCTTTTACTTCCCAGTGTTCCACTCTGTTGTGTGTGAGTGCATATTTGTATGATTGGTATTTTCATTTATCCCTGTACGTCTTCCTCAATTAGTCTGATATATGTATGTATATACATTGCTACTCCCCACTTCCCTGGGTTGGGGAGGGGACAGATATGTGCTGATTTAAAAGCTCAGTAAGACACGTACCCTCGGGGTCTTCACCATCAGAAATAATCAGCAGAGCAGGGATAGCTAGGGCACCCCTAGCTTTAGAAGTAGGGAAAGAGCCCATACTCTTGCAACTGTACCACGACAAGGAGATTATCACTACAGGACAACTGACCTCCTGCCTTGTAGTCACACCACACCTCAAGCACTGATTTACAGCTCTCTCTCACTATACAAAACTGTCAATCAGTGGTGTGGGCTGGTTATACCCAGCTCAACAACAGAGCTCTGTTAGATCTGCAGCAGAGAAAGGTGTGACTCTATCATAACTCCTGCACCCAGTTAACTAAGTAATTCATCACTGGAATCAGGGTCTCTTTCTCTACCTCATACTGCTGTCATATTACATAGGAAAAACTTGTTTACTGATTCCTTTTAACAATCAGATTACCAATTGCGCAAAACTAAATGGGAAGTTTCATGACCGATGGATGGCACATCAACTATCAGCCGATATATTATCATTCAGACATTAATGATACCCTTCCTGTATATGGCTTCTAGATGGGTTTACATCCATTGAAAACCTCACCTGTGTGATAACTTGATTTCACTGTCATTTCTTGAACATCCAAAATGAAAATTTTAAAAAAGAGCTTTCAAAATACATCAGTCATATCATGAAACAATGCATGTTTCAATGGAATAATGTAACAAACATTTACTCATACATATCACTTATTTTTCATAAGATTCATGTGTGTTCTCCCCGTGATTGTGTGGGTTTCCTCCAGGTACTCCGGTTTCCTCCCACACTCCAAAGACATACTAGTAGGTAATCTAGATTGGGAGCCCCATCGGGGACAGCAATGATAATGTGTACAAACTGTAAAGCGCTGCGGAATATGTTAGCGCTATATAAAAATAAAAATTATCATTTATTATTATTATTAGCAGTACAAAATATAAGTTCTGATTTGCTCATCAAGGAATTTTGAGACAATGACATGTTTAATAACATTTTGCTTCAAGCAATTGAGTATAATTTGGTGTTTGACTGCAAGTCTTCTAAGACACTTCTCATTGTCTCAACAGAAACTTCTCCCTTTGGATGTCTTTTTTCAGCCAATTTCCAGAGCTCCTCAAATATGTTATCTGGCATATTAACACCAATAGTATGCAGAATCTGAGCCATCTGAAAAAGAAGAGAATGTTTTCACATTAAGTAAATATTAAAAGTTTATTGGAACTTAATAATTCTCATGACAGCATGTATAAAAATCTGTGCAAGATTCATCACCAGCTCTACAGGACAACCCTTAGAGCACCCCCTCTACTTGATAGTACTATTGCCAAAATTAGCAGAAATAAGTTTAAAATGTATTGGCGGGATCGGCTGATTGTCTAATTTGAATGGGGGGGCCTCTTGACACTTCCACGACATATGATGTTTCTTGGCTTTCCAATGGCTTGGCCTCTGGTTCTTCCCTGGCAGTGGCTCTTTCTCAGAGTACACAGAAATGCTCGTCTAAGGCTATGTGCACACGGTACGGATTCTGCTGCGGATCCACAGTGGATTTGGCCCTGCGGATCCGCAGCAGAACTGCAGGTGATGTACAGTACCATTCCAGCCTATGGGAAATTGAAACCGCTGTGCAGACGGTGCGGATTTTTCCACACGGTTTTGCCTGCGGTTTCAAATCCGCAGAAAGAATCGACATGTCATTCTTTTCTGCGGATTCCGCTGCGGTTTACCATCTCCTCCATTGTGGAGGTGATAAACCGCAGGGCAAAACCGCAGGCTAATCCGCAGGTCTTTTGACCTGCGGATTGTGCAAAATCCGCGCTGAAAAATCTGCGGGTGAATCCACACCATGTGCACATAGCCTAAGCTGAATATTTCTGTGTATAAGGGAGAAAGAAGAGAAAGCTGTCAGCTGAATACTCTTATCTAATGTGGCTGCGGTCCTTTTGAACTGAATTAAGAATTTTTGACAAGGGACAAATTGCAAAGTTGCTTGTTTTTCACAAGCACTTTGCAATTTTACCCATTTCTAAACTTGAGACAACTCAAAGGGATTTTCTGATAAACAAAAGTTCTGTTTATGTACCCTATCAGAAAATATGAAAGAGAATTTTTCAAAATTCGGTTCCGATTACGATCGGCGACGGCGGCAAATATTGTAATTGCAATATTCACTGAACACAGCCGAACGTTATTGGAGTCAATGGGAGAAGAAATGACCAAATATGTTCGGAATCGATTGTCAAACATAAATTCGGCACAATAAGGGTACCAATATGGCATGAATATGGCAAATTCAGATTCGGCGATCGATTCCAAACATATTCGCTCACCTCTATCCATGAGTATTCAAGTAGTGTCCTAATTTTCAAATTAAACAAAAAAAAAAAAAAAAAAAACAAATGCTCACATACAGTTTCTAAAATAAAGAAAACTGTGTGTTCCTTTGTGAAAGTTGAGTTGAAGTCTAGGAGCCGATGTCACTGTTTGTCACCAGCCCTTTATTAATAAACAACTGTTTAAAAAATAACAGTAACTATACGCCAACTTAAAACGCTTACCAAAAGGTACTTTGAGAAGCTTCGCCACTTGGAATTTACTGCTATGGAAAGGTCCAGACTAAGTGAAGGTTGGTATAAAATAATGGTGAATGCCATGAAAACAATCTCAAAAAAGCATGGTGACCAACTGATGTCACAAGTTTTTTGCTTCTTTTTTTTACTTAATAATTTTACATTTAATCAAGCCAAATCCCATAATACAATACACCATCCAATATCCAATAATACTATACAAAAAACTTTTTGGTGACTAGAAATTAAAGTGGAAATTCACTTTAAATACTTTCCTTTTTAGGGCCCACAATTTGAAGCAACATCTTGTAATAATTGAGCTTGTAAAGCAGCATACAGATGAAACAGAGCTCTGCATTCTGCATCACTAATTGTATCACACAGAGGCCAACCAGGCCTCAGGGTGTTTTGTTGGAATAATGTATTATATTGTACATTTCTGCAGACATTTGGTGCAAAATCCACACTGAAAGCTGTATTTAAATATCCACAGGATGCAACTAGAAACAGTAACCAGCTTATCTACAGAGACTATTGAGGTGGCGGCCAGTCACCACATGTGCTTTCACCCTTAGAAAGATCATTAACCCCTTCACCCCCAAGGGTGGTTTGCACGTTCATGACCGGGCCAATTTTTACAATTCTGACCACTGTACCTTTATGAGGTCATAACTCTCGAACGCTTCCATGGATCCCGGTGATTCTGACATTGTTTTCTCGTGACATATTGTACTTCATGTTAGTGGTAAAATTTCATTCAAATAACTTGCGTTTATTTGTGAGAAAAACGGAAATTTGGCGAAAATTTTGAAAATTTCGCAATTTTCCAACTTTGAATTTTTATGCCCTTAAATCACAGAGATAAGGCACACAAAAAACTTGATAACTAACATTTCCCACATGTTTACTTTACATCAGCACAATTTTGGAACCAAAATTTTTTTTTGTTAGGAAGTTATAAGGGTTAAAAGTTGACCAGCGATTTCTCATTTTTACAACACCATTTTATTTTTAGGACCACATCACATTTGAAGCCACTTTGAGGGGTCTATATGATAGAAAATACACAAAAGTGACACCATTCTAAAAACTGCACCCCTTAAGGTGCTCAAAACCACATTCAAGAAGTTTATTAACCCTTTAGGTGCGTCACAGGAATTTTTTTGAATATTTAAAAAAAAATGAACATCTAACTTTTTTTCATAAAAAAAATACTTCAGGTTCAATTTTTTTTATTTTACCAAGGGTAACAGGAGAAATTGAACTGCAAAAGTTATTGTGCAATTTGTCCTGAGTACGCAGATACCTGATATGTGGGGGGGAACGACTGTTTCGGCGCATGGCAGAGCTCAGAATGGAAGGAGCGCCGTTTGACTTTTTCAATGCAAAATTGGCTGGAATTCAGATTGGACGCCATGTCACGTTTGGAGAGTCCCTGATGTACCTAAACAGTGGAAACCCCCTACAAGTGACCCCATTTTGGAAACTAGACCCCCCAAGGAACTTATCTAGATATGTGGTGAGAACTTTGAACCCACAAGGGCTTTACAGAAGTTTATAACGTACAGCGGTACAATTAAAAAATCATATTTTTTCCACAAAAATGATCTTTTCACCCCAATTTTTATTTTCCCAAGGGTAACAGGACCCTAAAAGTTATTGTGCAATTTGTCCTGAGTACGCTGATACCCCACATGTGGGGGTAAACCACTATTTGGGCGCATGGCAGAGCTCGGAAGGGAAGCAGCGCCATTTGACGTTTTTGGCTGGAATTGAGATCGGACACCATGTCGCGTTTGGAAAACCCCTGATGTACCAAAACAGTGGAAACCCCCCACAAATGACACCATTTTGGAAACTAGACCCCCTAAGGAACTTATCTAGATGTGTGGTGAGAACTTTGAACCCCCATGGGCTTCACAGAAGTTTATAACATAAAGCCATACAATTAAAAAATCATATTTTTTAAACAAAAATGATCTTTTCACCCTCAATTCTTATTTTTCCAAGGGTAACAGGACCCTAAAAGTTATTGTGCAATTTGTCCTGAGTACGCTGATACCCCACATGTGGGGGTAAACCACTATTTGGGCGCATGGCAGAGCTCGGAAGGGAAGCAGCGCCATTTGACGTTTTTGGCTGGAATTGAGATCGGACACCATGTCGCGTTTGGAAAACCCCTGATGTACCAAAACAGTGGAAACCCCCCACAAATGACACCATTTTGGAAACTAGACACCCTAAGGAACTTATCTAGATGTGTGGTGAGAACTTTGAACCCCCATGGGCTTCACAGAAGTTTATAACATAAAGCCATACAATTAAAAAATCATATTTTTTCCACAAAAATGATCTTTTCACCCTCAATTCTTATTTTTCCAAGGGTAACAGGACCCTAAAAGTTATTGTGCAATTTGTCCTGAGTACGCTGATACCCCACATGTGGGGGTAAACCACTATTTGGGGGCATGGCAGAGCTCGGAAGGGAAGCAGCGCCATTTGACGTTTTTGGCTGGAATTGAGATCGGACACCATGTCGCGTTTGGAAAACTCCTGATGTACCAAAACAGTGGAACCCCCCACAAATGACACCATTTTGGAAACTAGACCCCCCATGGAACTTATCTAGATGTGTGGTGAGCACTTTGACCCCCCCAGTGCTTCACAGAAGTTTACAACGCCCGGGCGTGAAAATAAAAAATTCGTATTTTTTCCACAAACATGATCTTTTAGTCACCATTTTTTTATTTTCCCAAGGGTACCAGGAGAAATTGGACCCCAAAAGTTGTTGTCCAATTTGTCCTGAGTATGCTGATACCCCATATGTGGGAGAAAACTACTGTATGGGCACACGTCGGGGCTCGGAAGGGAAGTAGTGACGTTTTGGAATGCAGACTTTGATGGAATGGTCTGCGGGTGTGATATTGCCTTTGGAGAGCCCCTAATGTACCTAAACAGTGGAAACCCCCCACAAATGACACCATTTTGTAAACTAGACCCCCCAAGGAACTTATCTAGATGTGTGGTGAGCACTTTGACCCCCCCAGTGCTTCACAGAAGTTTACAACGCCCGGGCGTGAAAATAAAAAATTCGTATTTTTTCCACAAACATGATCTTTTAGTCACCATTTTTTTATTTTCCCAAGGGTACCAGGAGAAATTGGACCCCAAAAGTTGTTTTCCAATTTGTCCTGAGTACGCTGCTACCCCATATGTGGGAGAAAACTACTGTATGGGCACACGTCAGGGCTCGGAAGGGAAGTAGTGACGTTTTGGAATGCAGACTTTGATGGAATGGTCTGCGGGTGTCATGTTGCCTTTGGAGAGCCCCTAATGTACCTAAACAGTGGAAACCCCCCACAAATGACACCATTTTGTAAACTAGACCCCCCAAGGAACTTATCTAGATGTGTGGTGAGCACTTTGACCCCCCCAGTGCTTCACAGAAGTTTACAACGCCCGGGCGTGAAAATAAAAAATTCGTATTTTTTCCACAAACATGATCTTTTAGTCACCATTTTTTTTATTTTCCCAAGGGTACCAGGAGAAATTGGACCCCAAAAGTTGTTTTCCAATTTGTCCTGAGTACGCTGCTACCCCATATGTGGGAGAAAACTACTGTATGGGCACACGTCAGGGCTCGGAAGGGAAGTAGTGACGTTTTGGAATGCAGACTTTGATGGAATGGTCTGCGGGTGTCATGTTGCCTTTGGAGAGCCCCTAATGTACCTAAACAGTGGAAACCCCCCACAAATGACACCATTTTGTAAACTAGACCCCCCAAGGAACTTATCTAGATGTGTGGTGAGCACTTTGACCCCCCCAGTGCTTCACAGAAGTTTACAACGCCCGGGCGTGAAAATAAAAAATTCGTATTTTTTCCACAAACATGATCTTTTAGTCACCATTTTTTTTATTTTCCCAAGGGTACCAGGAGAAATTGGACCCCAAAAGTTGTTGTCCAATTTGTCCTGAGTACGCTGACACCCCATATGTGGGAGAAAACTACTGTATGGACACACGTCGGGGCTCGGAAGGGAAGCAGTGACGTTTTGGAACGCAGACTTTGATGGAATGGTCTGCGGTTGTCATGTGCGTTTGGAGAGCCCCTGATGTACCTAAACTATTGAAACTCCCCACAAGTGACCCCATTTTGGACACTAGACCCCCCACGGAACTTATCTAGATGTGTGGTGAGCACTTTGAACCCCCAAGTGCTTCACAGAAGTTTATAACACTCGGACGTGAAAATAAAAAAATCATTTTTCTTCCACAAAAATGATATTTTTGCCCCCAATTTTTTATTTTCCTAAGGGTAACAGGAGAAATTGGACCCCAAAAATTGTTTTGCAATTTGTCCTGAGTAGGCTGATACCCTACATGAGGGGGTAAAACACTGTTTGGGCGCATAGCAGAGCTTGGAAGGGAAGGAGCACCATTTGACTTTTTCAACTCAGAATTGGCTGGAATTGAGATCAGACGCCATGTTGCATTTGGAGAGCCCCTGATGTGCCCAAACAGTGGAAACCCCCAATTCTAACTCCAACCCGAACCCCAACACGCCCCTAACCCTAGCCCTAACCCTAGCCCTAACCCTAGCCCTAGCCCTAACCCTAGCCCTAGCCCTAGCCCTAACCCTAACCCTAGCCCTAACCCTAGCCCTAACCCTACCCCAACACACCCCTAGCCCTAACCCTAGCCCTAACCCTAATGGAAAAATGGAAATAAATACATTTTTTTTATTTTATTATTTTTCCCTAACTAAAGGGGTGATAACGGGGGGTTTGATTTACTATTTATGGCGGTTTTTAGGTTTGGCGGCTGTCGCACGCTAAAAGACGCTTTTTATTGTAAAAATAGTTTTTGCATCACCACATATTGAGAGCTATAATTTTTCCGTATTTTGACCCACCGAGTCATGTGAGGTCTTATTTTTTGCGGGACGAGTTGACGTTTTTATTGGTACCATTTTCGGGCACGTGAAATTTTTTGATCGCTTTTTATTCCGATTTTTGGGACGCAGAATGAACAAAAACCAGCGTTTCATGAATTTCTTTTGGGGGGGGTGCGTTTACACCGTTCCGCGTGCGGTAAAATTGATAAAGCGCTTTTATTCTTCGGGTCAGTACGGTTACAGCGATACCTCATTTAGGTCGTTTTTTATGTTTTTGTCGGTTTTATGCAATGAAAACTATTTTATATAAAAAATAATTATTTTTGCATCGCTTTATTCTGCGAGTTATAACTTTTTTATTTTTTTGCTGATGATGCTGTGTGGCGGCTTGTTTTTTGCGGGACAAGATGACGTTTTCAGCGGTACCATGGATATTTATATGCGTCTTTTTGATCTCGCGTTATTGCACTTTTTGTTTGGCGGTATGATAATAAATCATTATTTTTTGCTTCGTTTTTTATTTTTATTTTTTAAGGGGTTCGCTAAAGGGGTTAACTAATGGGACAGTTTTATAGGGCAGGTCGTTACGGACGCGGCGATACCTAATATGTGTACATTTATTGTTTTTTTTTTTTTATTATTTTAAAAAAATGAATTTATTGGGGAATATTTTTTTTTTTTTTTACTAATTTATTTGGCGATTTTTTTTAATTTATTTTTACACTTTTTTTTAAATTTTTTTTTACTTTATTACATAGTCCCAGGTGGGACATCACTGTCCTGTGACAGATCGCTGATCTGTCACATCACAGATCACTGTGACAGATCAGCAATCTGTCACAGGCAGTGCACAAGGCTTCCTCATGCCTGCGCTTTGCAGGCACTGAGGAAGCCAGCTTCCCCAGGCCCCCGAAGGCCCCCGTCGCCATCTTGGATTCGGGGGCCTGGAGGATAGGAGTCCCCCGCAGCAGCGCTGCACATTGCGCTGCCGTGGGGGGCTCAGGGAAGCACGGAGGGAGCCCCCTCCCTGCCGATGCTTCCCTTTAACTCCCGGTACACCGCGATCGCGTTTGATCGCGGTGTGCAAGGGGTTAATGTGTCGGGGGCGGTCCGTGACCGCCCCTGACACATAGTGCCGGGTGTCAGCTGTGATAATCAGCTGACACCCGGCCGCGATCAGCGGCGCTCACCACGTGGGCGCCGCTGATCGCGGTAGACGTACTATCCCGTCCCCGGTCATACGGGCCCGGGTACCGTGGACGGGATAGTACGTCTCATGTCAGGAAGGGGTTAAAGGCATAATGGAGAGGCCAGATTTTTTCCTAATCTGAGGTAGCTTTATTAGTAGTGATGAGCAAGTATACTCGTTGCTCGGGTTTTTCCGAGCATGCTCATGTGTCCTCTGAGTATTTTGGGGTGCTCGGAGATTTAGTTTTCCTTGTCTTATCTGCATGATTTGTGACTGCTAGACAGCTTGAATACATGTGTGGAATAACTGTTTGATAGGGAATTCCCACATGTATTCAGCCTGTCTACAAGTCGCAAAATCATGCAGATAAGACGATGAACACTAAATCTCCGAGCACGCCAAAATACTCAGAGGACACGCGAGCATGCTCGGAAAAACCCGAGCAACGAGTATACTCGCTCATCTCTATTTATTAGAAATCATGCTGGTAAATGTTGATAATTTTCACTTGTGTGCAAAAAGCCTCTTGTGTACAATGATACAAATGAGAATCAGTGATCAGTGATAACAAAACTGCAGTACAACAAACTTCTATTACCTCTTCTTTTGTCCGGGATTTAAAAATATCACGTTCGTAGACCATGTGTTGGGTAAAGATGGAGGGACACAACAAGCCAAAAGCATTTGACTCATCCCCATAGTTAGTTCTGTCACTGATCCTGCGAAATCTAGGTGGAGCAAGATCTGTTCGAATAGAAGGTATGCCATGGGTCTGAAAGCCTGAGTAAAAAAAGATAAATACATTTTATAAGTAAAACAAGCCGACATCTTACTAGACCTTCGTTCCTGTTTATTTTCATTTCTTCAAATCCAATGAACAGTGAATAATGACATTTTTGTGGCATCTATTATTGTACCCTATGCGACAGTATATTAGACTGTACTTACAAGAAGAAAGTGGTCCTCCAATGGTGGCATTGATCCTAGAAGATGAGGTTTGGTTGAATTTGGGAGTTTGGTTTCCCTTTGAAAGAGTTCTGAGTGACTTTTCTGATGCCCCTTCCTCCAAAATTAAATCTTCAGGTTTAAGATGACCTTCAAGTGAGACTAAAGAAAAATCTATACAGTTATCTAAATGTTTAATCCTCACAATACACATACCAATCATATGAATTAGTGATCACTTGTTTTCACCAGAGAGCCCTTTTAATAAGACAAACAATGTCCTGTGCACTCTCTGATATACCCTTAATTGTGACTTTATGCTAAGATTTAATGGGTCCTATTTGAACAGAATTATTATCCATTTATTTTTTTATCTAAGAAAACATCTAGTAGATATCAGCAAACCAAGAAGCAAAAATTCCCAAATTGTCTCCAGTCCCTTGATGGGATCCGTAAATAACGAATTCTGTTCAACCTAGCTTAACACCTATGGATATTTGTAACTCGTTTCTGAGGTATCATTCTCAGAAACACGTTGAATAGCAGCACTCTTCTTTTTTGCTACAGAAGAAATCCCGTAGTGTAGTTATGTCATGCAGACACACAGCGGCAACTTTTTCCTTTCAAGCAGATGTCGGAATTAGCACAGCCGGCCGAAATGCTACGGACACTGCTTCTTTCAGCACAGCATGGATCCAAGACATAGAAAGCACGGCTTCACCATCAATTTTATTATCTCCTCATTTTTAGGATTGCACGTGTATCCTTATATCGAATCTACCCAGCCACACAGGTCCTCAGGACCCGTTGAAGCGCAAGTGCGTGAAACGGCCGTTGTCCACAGTCTTTATATCGCTCCCAAGCCTATGCTTTTTATCCCACAATAAAGTACACTACTTCTGAACGGTGAGTGCCATCCTTTTTGTTCTTTTTCCATAATACAGACACTTGTATTTTTTTTGGATTGAGCACCCGTTCTGTGGATAGCTGGAGTGTAGTCCAGGTGTGTGAATTTGCACCACACTATGGTGCTGTAGGAAAGTGGTTGCAGCAGTGCTGAATTTTTTCTTCTATATTGGACGCTAGTTGTTGGACTGTAAAGGGAGTACAGGACTGTAGCCGTGACCAGAGACACTGAAGCATCTGTGTCCTGACCTTGCCCTACAGAAAACTGTATTCTTCTTCTCAGCGTACCTGCATCTCCAAGTTCAGGTCCCCCCAGGAACTTCCTAGGCGGCAATGGTCCCTCTTCCAGGCGACTCTCAATAATGGAGACACAGTCTAGAATAACTTGAAAATTCTCTTTACTTAATACTTCACACGGTACATCCACAGTTGGCACATCATGGAATTCACTTGTTTCCTTATTTTTCGCTGCTTTGCTGTCACTTCTGTGCAGCACACGCCCAGACCGGACCATCATAGACTGCTCCCCAGTTCCTTCCTGGCCTAACCTCACCATGATGACAATTCCTTCTGCCTGTTTGGCACCAGACTCAAAATCATCAGTCACCAGGCTTGGTTGCCTCTGGTAAAGCATCCGGCCAGTCTGTTCCATTCTTGTCGAAGCTCCAACTTTCTTTATCTCCTCAGTCCAACCGACTCCTGCCCTAAAGGCATCCGCCCAGGCGATGAGTCACCACATCTTTCCTTCCCTATTCTGGCCCACTGCTATGATGCACAGTGGCCATGGATAAAGTGGGCTGCAGCAATTTTATGTTACATGGCGGCCAAGCTGTCCAGACCTATAGCCCATGTGGACACTTCGGGCACCCTGGCCCCGTCTGACCTAACATCCTAGAAAATGCCTGTCTTACCACCAGGCAGCCCCTCCTACACTTAACCTCCTATAACCATCCTATAAACTATACCTACAGTGCACACTAGTATGCCTCCATCTAGTGGCCCACAAAGGAACTACACCTACTCTTATCTATAAGAACTATAGTACTAAGGTGCCCTCCTCTAATGTCCCAAAAGTATGCACTTTACTTTCCCTTAACTGTACATGAGAATTAGTACACATCATCACATTATATTATTTACAGTATTACACTAAAGGAACACCACAAAATATAATATAGCTCTAAAAAGAATCGTAACACATGTATGAATGTGGCAGTACCATAAATGTGAGCGATAATACATATTACTATGAACCAGTGCCGCAAATATTAATCACTAGATGGTGGCCCGATTCTAACGCATCGGGTAATATAGAATATGTATGTAGTTTATTTATGAAGTTTTAATAATAATGCAATAATGCACCCCCCAATCCTGATATGCATGGTACCCCTCCCCCCATCCTGGTACGCATGGTCCCCTCACCCCCCCAATCCTGATATGCATGGTCCCCTCACCCCCCCATCCTGATATGCATGGTCCTCTCACCCTCCAATCCTGATATGCATGGTACCCCTCACCCCCCAATCCTGGTAAGTATGGTCCCCTCACCCTCCAATCCTGGAATGCATGGTCCTCTCACCCCCCAATCCTGGTATACATGGTCCTCTCACCTCTTTCCTGGTAAGCATGGTCCCCTCACCCCCCTTTCCTGGTATGCATGGTCCTGTCACCCCCCTTTCCTGGTATGCATGGTCTCTGTTAAAATAAAAAATAGTTATATACTCACCTTCCGATGGCCCTCAATCTCCACTCCATGCGCCCGGCCTCGCGGTCCCAGTAATGCTTTGCACGTAACACGGCTGATGACGTCGTGCTCTCTGGAGAGTGACATCATCTCCGGTCTAAGGCACAAAACATTACTGGGACCGCGAGGCCAGGAACGTGGAAAGGAGATCGTTCGCCATCAGAAGGTGAGTATAACCTTTTTTTTATTTTAATTCTATTTTTTACAGATTAAGCGCTGCGCCCGATTGAGCGCTGCGCCCGACTGCGCCTGCCGCGGCCACGACCAATCAGCGGCAGGCGCAGCTTACTGTTACAAACAGCTGCGCCTGGCAGCCGCGACCACTCACCGCCGCGGGATTTCGGTTACAGATAGACACGATAAGACGATTATATATATAGATAGACATTACCAACATTAGCATATGTTAACATCAACACATGGAAAACAATTAGAGGAATGGAAGCAAGGAGGTAATTCTACCTCACCCGCTTACAGGACCTTCACCGATTTCATACTGATGACCCACCTTTAATTGTTAAGTCTGAGACAACCCTTTTAGATTAGAAAGTGAAAGTGTAAAGTTTATACTTAGTAGTTATTTAAAGGGATTTTCTGGTAACAAGAATTTATTACCTATCTACAGGATAGGTAATACGACTGTGGGATCCGACTGATGAGACCTCGACAAGGCACTTTTGTCTATCTTTCGTCTATCTAAATAGAGCAACAGTGCAAAAGCTCAACAACACTCCATTCATCCTCTATGGGACTGCCAGAGGTAGCGAAGTGCTGTATTCGTGCATGGAGATGTAGCTGCCACCAACACGACAGCTGTCACACAGTAAGTAAATAGTGGAACACACCACAGCACTTTATACTATTTGCATCGTGCACCTGTATAGTCACCACAATCACAACTCAAAATTAGAGTTAAGCAAAAATATTAGCACTAGACTTTGGTCCAGATCACTGTGAACCTTCTACTACCTGCAGCATCCCAGATGCTTCTTCTGCATAGCAGGCTCCTGCGACATTATGAGTACATCCTGCTGCAACTTAAGGACTTTGGGGGGGTTAACTGATAAAAGGCATTGGGGATGTCACAGGTAGTAGAAAGCTTGCAATGCTCTGGTCTGGCGGTCATGGATTATCGACAAGGCTGCTAGACCAGGATCCTGCAAATCTCCTGCATGTCTCTAACACTCACAATTAACTTGAGAAAGTTTGGACCACATAATCATCAACATGTGAACAGATAAATATTGTGGATATTACTCTCACCTTGTTTTCCAATTGACAGTTTATCCTTCCAGTTCAGAAAGTTGGCAAACTCTACAAAGTTAATCAATCCATCTTTGTCAACATCACAGTATTCTATCAAGGAGTCCAAGAGAACAGGTTCCAAATAAAGGCCAAATTGCTCACAAGTCTTTTTTAAATCATCCTTATCAATTTTTCCATCACTGTTCTATGGAAACAAAAAATAAAATGAAATAGTGATTAAAAAAAACTGCTTATAATTTTTGGCCACTTTGCTTAGTAAAATGTAGCTTCAAAAAAACTGTAGCCTAGGATTAGTTATAAGGGTTAGATATAAAGATGCATTTGGTTTATAAAGCCTATTGATTGTCAGTGAGCAACTAGAGTAGGAAATAGAATGGTCTAAAAAAGAGCTGTCACCTCTCCTAATTTAGTAAATATCTCTATTGTTCATGAAATAACAATGTGGTCACATTTTATTAGACTGAGCGCTGCCATTCCTTTTTTATTTCTCCTGAAAATTCTTACATAGTCTGACATTGTCCAAAAAGTGCTGAAAGTCTCAGACTGTGTAGAAATATACCCTATAAACAAGGAGACTACTAACACCCAGATTATACATGCATTTTCAAGAAGAATAGCATATGAAAGTCACAACGCAAGGTTGTAAGATTAAATACACTAGCATTGTTGCTCTATGGGATATTTAATTCTTTACTAAAAAGCAGACATCTAAAGAGAACCTGTCAATTTCCTCCACAGCCTTTACCGACATCTGTCGTGCATGTATGGCGCAAGTCGGTAGTAGATGTATGGAGACGGCTCAAGGACTCAAGGGGTGAGCCCGCACACTCGGCAGGTGATAGCTGTGTGTTACAACCAGAATATGTCTCTATCAAGCTCGGGTGTCACGAAGTAACTTACCGCAGGTGCTTCTCGCACTGTCACGCAGAGGACAGCGAGGGAAACAGCCGATGTTCGGGGTGTCAAACTTGAACAGTAACACGGACTTCCTGGAGAAGTCCATGTTCTGGGTCCGTGCATGGACACTAGTTGTTCGGTACTGACCCCGAACTTTACTCTAGTTGTGAGGACAATTTTACTACAAAATGTACGCCATAAAGCAATTCCTAAAAAACAATGTCAGAATTGCTGGAATTTTTTTCTCATTTTCCCGTACATTGTGTGTTAAAATTACTGGTATCATTCAAAAGTATAATTCGTCCCGTAAAACACAATTCCTTCTTATGTCTATGTGTACAAAAGAAAAAAAGTTGTGGCTCTGGGAAGAAGGGGAAGGAAAAAACAAAAGTGCAGAAAAATGGAATTCACTTCGGAAAAGTGTTAAACTGCCCCGCATTATGATTTTGAACCTTTTTATAATACAATAATTTTAAATAATAAGAACCTATTCATTGTGTCATACAAATGCATCAATTTGTGCAATATCAAGTTGTATACAACTGCTCACTGTATGCAAATGAAGCCGGACATCACTGGCAAGGCATTTCCTCACCCAGGCAAGGCCAGTCTCAGTATCTGCAGTGCCATGCAGAAAGACATTGAGGAGAGGGTGTGGCAGTGCAGGGAACATCAGTCAGACTGCAAACATTGGGTGTGGACTAGTCCTGATAAGTAATTGCCTCACCACACTAGTATGGGTTAATTTACATTTGGCAAGTGGCAAGCTAGTATTCTTATCCACTGCAATCTTTCTTTTACATGTGTAAAAGCCACAATAGATCCGGGGGCAGATTTATCTGCTTGGTATGTCTGTTTTATGGCGTATGGATGTGCATAGTAGCTTTATATATTCCTCCACCATTCTCAATGGAAACTATACAGCTGATAATCCAGTTGCTGATAGAGCACCCAGATACTCCAGCTATTATTATTGGTGATTTCAATATGTATCTCAATATGGCTCTAGATAAATACAGGGGAAACTTGTTTGTTGGGTGGAGTGTGGACTCAGCATTGGCTAAGGTATTACGGGAGATGCAGTGGTATGATATCTGGAGGTCTAAATTCCCATCAACACGACAGTATTCTTGCTTTTCAGCATCATACTCCTCCTTATCTAGGATAGACCTGGTCATAGGTGATCAATTCTTATTGCCAATGGTGGACAAGGTGGAATATCTCATGAGACAGTTGTCATACCACTCCCCATTAAGGGTTGTTATTAATATTCTTCCCCTATCTACTGCATTGAGAGGACTATGGAAGCTCTACCCATACTGGCTGACAACAATGAAGGACAGAGAAGAATTAGCTGGAAAATTGAAGACCTTTTTTCAAGATAATATTGGCTCGGCATCGCCCCTGATAGTTTGGGATACAATGAAGGCCTTTTTAAGGGGGGTTCTGATTAAAGAGTTCTATAGAATTAAAACTAAGTGTAGAGCCCATACTATTGATATTCAACAATGTGTGGATGGGGCAGAACAGCGGTTTGTAAATTCCTCAACTCAGCTTCATAGAGATGAATGGGTGGGGGCACAAAAACTGCTAAATAATCACTTTCTGGAACAGGCGGAATATAAAAGATTTTTTGTCAGACAGAATTTCTATACAGAGGGGGAGGGTGGTGGGGAATCTGTTTGCCACAGTCGCTAGAGCTCAGCAGGGATCTCCTGTTATTCCGGCAATTAAGACATCGGATGGGTCCACCGCTCCTGTGTCGGAGGAAATTCTTAGCGATTTTTTCCTTTTCTATAAACAATTATATTCTTCCAAACTCTCTATGACATCAGAGGTGATTGATGGATATCTTGGCTCATTGCCTCTGCCACAGTTATTGGGGGAGCAAAGGTTGGCATTGGATGAGACTCTTACAGTGGTGGAAATGGAGGAAGCTTTAACCTCATTTCAAGCTAATAAGGCTCTGGGGACAGATGGGTTGCCAGCTGAATTTTATAAAGAGGTGGGTTCAGTGTTGTTACCTAACTTGCTGGATGTCTTCCGGGAATCCCTTATTATGGGTGGTGTTCCTAAATCTATGTCTGAAGCGGTGATAGTCTTGCTGCCTAAGCAGGGGAAAGATCCGACCCATACGAATTCCTATTGACTCATTTCCCTGTTGCAGGTTTGATGTCAAGATTTTGGCCAAAATGCTTGCCATGAGACTCGTAAAGGTCATTACTCACTTAGTTCATGGTGACCAGACTGGCTTCATGCCTTCCAAATCTACTGCCATAAATTTGTGATATCTCTTTATTAATCTACAGGCACAGCCGCAGAATGTAGGAGGGAGGGCAGTACTGTTGCTCGATGCGACAAAAGCTTTTGATAGCGTCGAGTGGGAGTACTTGGTGTGTCATGAAGGCATGGGTTTCAGTTCCGTTTTCCTATCATGGGTCAAGCTTTTATACTGCAATCCATGTGCCAAAATTAAAATAAATGGCTGTACATCAGAGGCTTTTGAGATGTGTAGGGGAACTAGGCAGGGCTGTCCCCGCTGTTCGCATTGGCGATGGAACCCCTGGCTATTAAACTCAGAACTAGTGGGGAGATAAAGGGCTTTATGCATCGGTCTGTGGAAGAAAGGGTGGCATTGTATGCAGATGACCTTTTGGTATTTCTTGGGGATGCAGAGGATTAATTTTTAAACGCTATACCTATGATTAACCAGTTTGGACATTTTTCGCAGCTTCGTATTATTTGGGAGAAATCTATGTTAATGTCAGTGTATGAACTTTCTCAAGCATCCAAAGTGAGTCAAACGAGACATAAAGTGGAGAAGGCATTTAAATATTTGGGAATTCAAGTTTCAAAAAATGTTAGATCGTTTATAGCTCTAAATTTGGATCCGCTATACATGAAATTCCAAGCAAAAATCAACAACTGGTGTAAATTACTTTTATCAGCAGTGGGTCGCACAAATTTGGTTAAAATGATTCTTATGCCCCAGCTGTTATACAGTATGTCATTCATAACGCCCAAGGGTGGATTCCTCTGAAACACTATTACAAATTTCAAGCTATGTTCAGAGAATTAATTTCGAAAAAAGGCACAGCTCAGATTAAATATCACACATTACAGAGGGGGAAAGAGGAGGGATGATTGGCTGCCCCTAACCCGTGGCTGTACTTTCTAACCTCACAATTACAACAGCTTAAACTGCTTCCGGGCTGTACAGCTTCCATTGTCCAGGGGTACACGGTGGGGAAACCCAATTATCTAATTTTGGAAGCAGGTTATTTAGGGAAAAAGAAGACGAAGCTCCCTGCTCTAGTCCTTATGATTAAAACCTGGGAAAAAATTAAGCACCTCTTTAATAATGATAGGTTTACTCCAGTTACTAATACAGTGGGGAAAAAAATATTTAGTCAGCCAGCAATTGTGCAAATTCTCCCACTTAAAAAGATGAGAGAGACCTGTAATTGACATCAAAGGTAGACCACAACTATGAGAGTCAAAATGAGAAAACAAATCCAGATAATCACTTTGTCTGATTTGGCAAGATTTATTTAGCAAATTATGGTGGAAAATAAGTATTTGGTCATTAACAAAAGTTCATCTCAATATTTTGTTTTCTATTCTTTGTTGGCAATGACAGGAGGTCAAACGTTTTCTGTAAGTCTTCACAAGGTTGGCATACACTGTTGGTGGTATG
The DNA here is from genome assembly GCF_039654945.1 of Dendrobates tinctorius. Taxonomy (NCBI): domain Eukaryota; kingdom Metazoa; phylum Chordata; class Amphibia; order Anura; family Dendrobatidae; genus Dendrobates; species Dendrobates tinctorius. The sequence goes on from NW_027361673.1 coordinate 6,247,277, forward strand.
TTGGCCCATTCCTCCATGCACATGTCCTCTAGAGCAGTGATGTTTTGGGCCTGTCGCTGGGCAACACAGACTTTCAAATCCCTCAAAAGGGTTTCTTTGGGGTTGAGATCTGGAGACTTGCTAGGCCATTCCAGGACCTTCATATGCTTCATATGAAGCCACTCCTTCATTGCCCTGGCGGTGTGCTTGGCCTCATTATCATGCTGAAAGACCCATCCACATTTCATCTTCAATGCCCTTGCTGATGGAAGGTGGTTTGCACTCAAAATCTCATGATACAGTACATGGCCCCATTCATTCTTTCAAGTTCATGGATCAGTCGTCCTGGTCCCTTTGTAGAGAAACAGCCCCAAAGCATGATGTTGCCACCCCCATGCCTCACAGTAGGTATTTGTTGGATGCAACTCAGCATTCTGTCTCATCCAAACACGACAAGTTTTGTTTCTACCAAACAGTTTACTTTGGTTTCATCAGACCATATGACATTCTCCCAATACTTTTCTGGATAATCCAAATGCTCTCTAGCAAACTTCAGATGGGCCCAAGCTTGTACTGGCTTAGGCAGGGGGACACCTCTGACACTGCACTGCAGAGAAACAGTCCCAAAGCATGATGTTGCCACCCCCATACTTCACAGTAGGTGTTCTTTGGATGCAATTCAGCGTTCTGTTTCCTCCAAATACGACGAGTTTTGTTTCTACCAAACAGTTCTACTTTGGTTTCATCAGACCATATGACATTCTCTCAATACTCTTCTGGTAATCCAAATGCTCTCTAGCAAACCTCAGATGGGCCAGGACATGTGCTGGCTTAGGCAGGGGGACACGTCTGGCACTGCAGGATCTGAGTCCCTGGCGGCGTAGTGTGTTACTGATGGTAGCCTTTGTTACGGTGGTCCCTCCTCTATGCAGATCATCCACTAGGTCTCCCCGTGTGGTTCTGGGATTTTTGCTCACTGTTCTTGTGATCATTTTGACCCCACGGTGTGAGATCTTGTGTGGAGCCCCAGATCGAGGGAGATTACCAGTGATCTTGTATTTCTTCCATTTTATTATTATTGCTCCCACAGTTGATTTCATCACACCAAGTAACTTGCCTATTGCAGATTCAGTCTTGCCAGCCTGGTGCAGGGCTACAGTTTTGTTTCTGGTGTCCTTCGACAGCTCTTTGATCTTCACCATAGTGGAGTTTGGAATGTGACTGTTTGAGGTTGTGGACAGGTGTCTTTTATACTGATAACAAGTTCAAACAAGTGCCATTACTACAGGTAAAGAGTGGATAAAAAACTGGAGTCTGAACTGAGAAAGTAAATTAATGTGTATGCACAATGTAAGTGCATATTAACACATGACCATTAACCAGAGAAAACAAAAAGCACAAATATCCTGAAATAAAAAGTAAAAAATAAACTGCAAATAATGCATAAAGGTAATAATAATAATAAAGGTATTTAGTAAACATAATTTTGATCAAAATAATGTACAAGCCATCCCGCCACGTCACGGCAACCCTTGTGGGACAGTCCTACTCTAGTATTGGCATATACTTTTACTAGTGGGTCAGTCCCTCGATCCTTGTTCACATTCACGTCACTTGGCAAGTGAAAAAGGTTTTAAATACTAGAGTAGGACTGTCCCACATGGGTTGCCGTGACGTGGCGGGATGGCTTGTACATTATTTTGATCAAAATTATGTTTAATAAATACCCTTATTATTATTACCTTTATGCATTATTTGCAGTTTATTTTTTACTTTTTATTTCAGGATATTTGCGCTTTTTGCTTTCTCAGGTAAAGAGTGGAGGACAGAGGAGCCCTTTAAAAAAGAAGTTACAGGTCTGTGAGAGACAGAAATCTTGCATGTTTTTAGTTGACCAAATACTTATTTTCCTCCATAATTTGCAAAATAAATCTTGTCAAATCAGACAAGGTGTTTTTCTGGATTTGTTTTCTCATTGTGACTCTCATAGTTGTGATTTACCTATGATGTCAATTACAGGCCTCTCTCATCTTTTTAAGTGGCAGAACTTGCACAATTGGTGGCTGACTAAATACTTTTATCCCCATTGTATATCAAGCCAGGAAAATTATAGCAGCGCACTGGTTGGACAGGGCGCCATCTGCGTTTAGGGAATATATGGAAAAAAATGAATCTACTGCTACGTCTCGAAAAAGGAGTATATCTAAAGAGGAGAGCCCTGCATAAATCCTGTAAAATATGGGAGGTCTGGAAAATTCACCAAGGCATGGATATTATGTCCTTACTTGGGGGTGCTATTACTTGTGTCGAGCGAGATATGTCCGATTAAGGTCCTTGAAATGATGCATATAAAATCTGTTTCCACAATGTCCTTCCTGCTTCAGGTGAAAGCTAAAGAACGTTGATTCGTACATGAGTGTGCAGATTGCGTTATTCAACTTAAATATGTTGATCAATATAATAAGAAAATTGCTAATTGCTATGTGGTCTGGAACAAGGAGGTTGGGAGGGGGTTTGGATGGGTGTTGTCTTTTGTTGTTTTGTTGAAAAATTCAATAAAAATGTATCCGATTTAAAAAAAAATTGGAAAAAAATGGGTGTGCTTCTTATAGTCCGGATGCACCTGCTGTGGCTTTGGAAGGGGAGGTGGGGGAGTGAGGGCGGCATTGGTGAAGCAGCGGGTCACAGGAAGCAAAGGCAGCAGCTGCGGCTAACACCTGTTCCCAGTGCTAAAGAGAAATTAATATTCACTGCTCTCCATGCCAATGGGAGTGGAAGTAAGTGAATATAAGTTTCTCTTTAATAGCGGACACGCTGCTAGCAGCAGTCGCAGGTTTCCTGCAGCGCTGGGTTCTAAAGTGTGACCGCTACTTAAGTGAATGAATATTCACCGCTCTCCACTACCATGGGCGTGGATAGCAGTGAATATTTATGGGCCTTTAATAGCAGGCACAGTAACCTCTGCCGCCAGCTTCCTGCAGTCGCCAGGTGATCATGTGTGCCTGCTGCTAAAGAGAAATGAATATTCACTGCTCTCATTGCCCATGGTAGTGGAGAGCAGTGAATATTCCTTTCTCTTTAATAGCAGACATGCTGCTAGCAGCAGCTGCAGGCTTCTTGCAGCTCATGGCCCTGTATTGTCTCCGCTACTTAAGAGAATGAATATTCACTGCTCTCCACTCCCATGGGCGTGCAGAGAAGTGAATATTCATTTATCTTTATTAGCGGTCACAGTAACCTTAGCCGCCGGCTTCCTGCAGTCGCCAGGCGATCATGCGTGATTACTACTAAAGGGAATGGATATTGGCTTTCATTGGCTTTAATAGCAGGCATAGTAGTTCAGTTCCAGCCAGTGGCTTCCTGCAGCCGCCGGGCAATCACTTGTGCCCGCTATAAACGAGAATTAATATTCACTGCTCATCTATTTGGAACATTTTACAATTTACATGTAACATTAGTCTAGTATGAAAAGTTGAAGTTAAAAAGAAAAAAAACACAGCTGTCCAATGCTGAATTTATGGATGTACAGTCTATCTTCTCTAAAAACATTCATTATACAGGAAAATGCCTTTGATACGATGGCACATGGAGGCATCATATACCTCCTTATGATCAGCGCTCGGACTACTGTTATTCAGTGCGGCAGTACTGATCAATTCTGCGTTCTGAAAAAATTACAGCATGTACTAGTTTCTTCTGCAAATTGGATGAGACTCACCCATTCAAGTCTATTGGTCATCCGTGTTCGGTCCATATGTAATCTTTTTTTTTACAGCATCAGCTATTAAAGGGGTTGTCTGGGACTTTAACATTGATGGCCTATCCTTAGGATTGGATCACACCCACCAATCAGCTGTTTCCGATGTCAGCAGCGGTTGGAATTGCTCAATTGCAGATGTGCACAGCTTCGTCGACGAAATAGTGGTCGCGGCCGGGTACTGCACATCCACGCCCTGTTGATTTGAATACAGTAAACAGAGCTGTGCTTTGCAGCTAAGCAACTGAGCAGTTCCGACCGCATCTGACACACGGAAAAGCTCATCGTCAGAGAGGTCGGGTGTCACATCTCTGCCGATCAGGCATTGATGACCTATCCCAAAGGTAGGCCATCAATGTTAAAGTCATGACAACATCTTTAATTGCTGATGCTGTATAAAAACTGTTTGAATATGTACTACACACGGATGACAAGTGAGAAAATCGTACCACCTTTCTAGATGTGAACATATACTTATTATCACTCTCTTCTACATTATGCCATAACTAGTGTTGAGCGATACCTTCCGATATCGGAAAACATCGGATCGGATTGGATCGGACCGATACCCCAAAAATATCGGATATTGCCGATTCCGATACCGGAAACCAATGCAAGTCAATGGGACACAAATATCGGAATGAAAAAAAACCCTTACTTTCCTTGTAGGTTAATTCTACATGAAGGAAAACAACTAAGAATAATGTAGAATGTATTGGGGGAGGTGGAGGAGACATTAAAGGCATAGAGGTTTAGCCAAATCAAATGGAATAGCAGGAATTAATTTTTTTTTAAGACATTCGGAGTTACAAAGATATTGACTATGTTAAATGGGTTGTCCGGGCTTTTCACATAATCTCAGTGCATATCTGGGCTGCAGAATGCTGACAATAAGTAATTTACCTTCTGTGGCTAGTCTGCACGGTTTCCAAGATATCATCTCTTGCTTCTAAGATAAACGTCCGGGGGGGGGGTGTTCTGGCATTGAAATGAGAACTGGTCGTTTCCTCCTCCCTCACTAGTTTCACTTTCCATAGATCACTGTTCAGCGTGTGTCTGGGGGAGAAGCAGCTGGGTGGTCTGCTCGCAGCCAATCACAGCCATGCCATTACTTAACATGCCTAACATGCATAACAAGATGTGCCTACACTTCTTAGGATTCCTCTTTGGCTGAATAAAATCAAACTGGCTCATTGCATTATGGGAACTTCCGATTCCGGTATTCGATATTCTAAAAGTATCAGAACTCAGTATCAGAACTCCAATACAGCGAATATCGGCCGATACCCGATATTGCAGTATCGGAATGCTCAACACTAGCCATAACACATGACAAATATTATTGTTTTGCAATAAGCAGCCAACCTTGTCATAATGCCTAAAACCGTCCAGTAATGAGGTAAAACAATGATGGTTTGCTTTCTTTAAGTGTTGCTGAACAGCTGCCAATACGGCCCTTTGTTTTTCTTTACCCCTTAGAAAATCTTTGGAGGCTCGGTAGTGAAGAAGATCTCCAACTCCTGAAAGAGGAAAAGAAAGACACTGTTAGGCCCTCTTCACATGTACATGTCTCCGATACATGAAGTATCCGTTTTTACGCATACCAGAGACAACTATAAAATCCTATGGTGATGTTCACATGAAAGAAAAATTTACAGCAGTACAGATGACAAGGGTCAATACAAGTCAATGGGTCCATGGTTACATACATACAGCACAGGGATGACATCCATGTGCCATTCGTGTGACAAATGCCAGAATAAAATGCATTCAAGAAATTCCTGTATTTTATGTGTTAAAGATGTGCAAAAAGAATAGATAGCTACATGGATAATAGAGAGGTAAATAGATATATAATTTGTAGCTTACATGTGTAGCTTATTGTACATGTATAATCTAATAAAATAAATTAAAAAAATGATGTCAGGTCCCCCCATTTTTGGTAGCCAGCAAAGGTAATGCAGACAGCTGAGAGCTGCGGACATCAGGCCGGGAAGGTCCATGGTTATTGGGCCCTTTCCAGCCTAAAAATATCAGCCCTCACATGAGAAGCTCCAATTCTGGTGCTTTGCCTTGGCTCTTCCCGGTGCCCTGGTCCGATGGCAATCAGGGTAATGGTGCTAGGGGTTGAGGTCAGCTTTGAAGTGTCCAAAAACACAGCTGACTTCAAGCACAGTTGTTGGTAATGGAGATGTGTCTGTTAGACACCCACATTACTGATCCAATAATATAAATGAAACACACCCAAAAACATATCTAAATGGATCACCACTTTATTAGAAAAAGAAAAAAATCCTAGGCAGGTTCGAATTCGATGTAGTCCAGCAAATACAACGAAGTTAAGTGAAAATATGCCATACAAAGCCTATGAAGCTCCATACGTAGGTCTTGCAAACCACCAGAGCTGACCCGGAAACTGTAAAGAGCAGTAACATTACTGACGTCACTGCTCTTCAGAGTCACTGGGTCTCGTGCAGCGCAGCGTGACCTGGAACGCCTGAAGAGAGCTAAAGTTAAAGATGTCACCTCTCTCCAGAGTCACTGGATCTCGTTTCATTCATTTATTTGGCTAAAACATGTACAATAAGTTACACATGCAAGGCACAAATTATATATATAACGGATATCTATCTATCTTTTATCTTTTAACAACTTTAACATGTAAAAAAATCATGAATTTATTGAATGCATTTTATTTTGGTGTGTGTCATATGGACGGCACATGGATGGTACATGGCCACAGAAAACCACATGGTTAGTAAAAATGGACCATCTGATGCAAACGTTGTTTTTACCCCTTCACGACTGGATGAGAGTCACTAGCTTCGCCCATCAATTCAACTGTCACATGATTGCGGGGCACCAATAGGTTGGCATGACAAGCCGGGGTCTGCAGGAGACCCCTGTAGTTGTCATTGCTGATCTGCAATGAGCGTCGCTCCGTGGCCGGCATTCATAGCAGATGATCAATTCTGCTATACATAGTAGGGCTGACACCTTGCTATGTGTAGCACAAGCAATTACAAGATTGCAGTTTGAAGTCTCCTAAGGAGACTATTTATGCAAGTGAAAAGTTAAAAAAAAGCTTTTAAAAATATAAATACAGTATATATATATATATATATACACACATATATACACACACATATACTGTATATTCAAACAATGTGAAAAACATATAGCCAGCTCACCATAAAGGAGTTCCTCTTGATGCAGTAATCGGTGTTCACCCTGTGCTTTGCACGGATCCAGGCAGGGAGTATACCCCAACAAATAGAAATATGAGGAGATTGGGATCCAGCAAAAGGATGAAAGTTCACCAGATTTGTAAAAACTTCTTCTTTATTAATCCATTATGTCATAAAAAGTAAGAGGAACTCCAATCAATTATCAATCAATTGTCCCTTGCTGGAATGCTACATAATTGATTGGAGTTCCTCTTACTTTTTATGACATAATGGATTAATAAAGAAGAAGTTTTTATATATACTGTATATATAACGTTCAAATCACCCCCCTTTCGTCCTATTCAAATTAAAGCAATAAAAAAATAAAAAAAAAACAACACATATTTGGTATTTCTGCATTCAGAATCGCCCGATCCAACAAAATATAAAAATAATTAATCCGATTGGCAAATGGCGTAATGAGAAAAAAAATCAAAAAGCCAGAATTATGTTTTTTTGGTCACCGCAACATTGCAATAAAATGTAATAACAAGCGATCAAACCATTGTATGTACCCCAAAACAGTATGACTAAAAACATCAGCTCGTTATGCAAAAAATAAGTCCTTGCCCAGCCCCAGAGCTCGAAAAATGTAGACGCTACGGGTCTCGAAAAATAGCACTTTGGATTTTTTTTCCACCACTTAAACAAAAAAAGAACCTATACATGTTTGGTATCTACAAACTCGTATTGACCTGGAGAATTATAATGGCAGTCCTCATACGGCCATATTGACGGAAAAATAAAAAAGTTATGGTTCTGGGATGAAGGGGAGCAAAAAAACAAAAACGCAAGAATGGAAAACAAGGCCGTGAAGGGGTTAAGTGGACGTGTGAAGGGGTTAAGTGGTCATGTGATGGGAGCCTTACATGAACTTAACGAGGACCTATCAATTATCAAGATGCAAAAAGTGATAGTAGATGAAATGGTAAGACTTTCCTCAAATATAATGTATGTGTTATTATCAAATGAGAAGATTTCCATCAGTATTTCAGGGTAGCAGGTTTTACTTTCACTTAAGGTAACTGGAGTGAGCACAAAATCTGGTGAAATTCTCTTCTCTAAAGGCCCCGTTACACATAACGATGTCCCAGCGATCCCACCAACGATCCGACATGGATGGGATCGCTGGGACATCGTTAGGCTGATCGCTGGTGAGCTGTCACATAGTCAGCCCCTCCAGCGATCAGGACCAGCGAGCATGCTGGTTTCCAATGTAAACAGCAGGTATCTAAGCCACACGGCTCATGGATACCCGCTGTTTACCCTGGAAACCAGCGTCCAGCGTTGCTGATCGCTGGTCTCTCGCTGCCACACGCAGCGATGCACGCTAGCCAGCAGGAGACCAACGAAAAAAAAATGGCCCAGGACGATGGAGCTCGATCAGCGATACCCGGCAGGGGGGCCGGTCGCTGATCCATGTGGCGTCACAAAATCAGCGATCTCGCTGGCGATATCGCTGTGTGTGACTGGGCCTTAAGAGATATCAACTGTGAGGGGGAAGCTGGTTCTAAACAACTCCAGTAAATAGAGCTTTGTGCTGAGATTACGAAATTTGGTTAGCACTCCTAGGGCAGAGTCACTGGTCCACATTGTGTAATAAAAGAATCGATTAATCTAATTATCTGATAAATTTGCCTCAATGAATTACTAAAAGTAGTAGATTATTTCACTAATGCATCCCAATCATCAGTCAATCAGTGAAAAAATATGAAATCATGTAAAATGGAAAAATACGGTATATTTTTACATTCAGAAACAAATCTTACCATATGCTTCAGGTTGACATATCATCCCAAACGTATGATCAGCAGGAACCTTCATTGTGTCTGCAATCCTGTGAGGTATATAAAATATGTACATAATGGGAAATATCACAGATGTAACAACATTTTTTTAATGAGTGGGAGATTGACATTTGTCTCTGTATTAGTATATCAATTCCATGGGGCGTGGCTCAAGACTCATCACTGCTGAAGCACAGTTATCGGAGCGATGTGTTGTATAAAGCCAAACACCTACCATACCCTATAAAATAACAGCAAACTGAGGTTTTAAAAACCGTGAGAAATTAACTCAGGAAGGAGAATTAAAATGTGAGTCACTTTTCATTAAACATTTGTATTGGTTGTACTTGACAACAAAAACATGGCTGCTGACTGTGATACCAAACAAACTGTAGACAGAATGCAGCCATGTTTCCCTAATGTTATACACATCCTTTATTAACCTCTTCACTACCTTGTGATTTTGCCTTTTTTTGCTGCCCTTCTTCTCAGAAGCATAACCTTTTTATTTTTCCGTCAATATAGCCATATGAGGGCTTGTTTTTTGCAGGACAAGTTGTACTTTGAATGACACCATCAACTTTACCATAGCCCTGCTATGTGTAGCATAAATCATGGACTATGAACTCCGGTCTCGGGCTGGCGTTTATAGGAAATTTACAAAGACAAGAATGGGGTCTTCTGCATAGGACACACCCTTCAGTCCCCCTGTCATGTGATCGCAAGGCACCAATGGGTGTGTCTTTTGGTTATGCAAGTTAAATGTCGCTATCAGGTCAGCTGATCAGATCAGCTGTCATGTGCAGTGAAAGATGCGGGCCCAGCGCCGGAGCCAACATCCAATACAGGGAGATGACCTTGGATGTACCTATGCATCCAAGGTCGCAAATGTAGCAGAGTGTATCTTCTGAGAATCCACCGGTACACATAAGAGAACTTCACTGAGCAAGTTATCTTGAATAAACAGTATTTACTTCATATGGGTAAACATGAGATAAGAATTCAGAAGCACACAGTCCGTGCTGCTGCCATAATACACTCAAACGCAAAAGTAAAAGTAACAACAACAATAGAGAGCTTCTCTCACCACAATACAGCAAACATAACTTCACACTATCGCCATCTGCTGTCAGGCAAGTGTAAAGTCCTACCTTCACTTATAATAAGTCCATTTCTGTTGCATATGCCAACACCCTTTCTCAACAGTAAGGACTTATACAATCAAACCCAACTTTTTTATTAGTCTCTGGTGTTTATCAGCATTCAACGCCTTCGTGAAGATGTCTGCTGTCATTTCCTCAGTAGGACAATATTCTAACTTCAAGACTCCTTGTTCCTGATGATATCTCAAGAAATGATAATTCACATCAATATGCTTGGTTCTTGGATTGACTCTTTCCATCTGAGCAAGAACAAGACATCCTTGATTGTCCTCATTCAATTTTGTCGGTTCAAACTGTGGTTGTCCTAAGTCTGTCAACAATTGTCTTAACCACAGAACTTCTTGACTTGCATGTGCTGCGGCAACATATTCTGCTTCTGTTGAAGACAGTGTCACAATTGACTGTTTCTGTTGCTTCTATGCATTTATTAGCTTCTTCTTTAGGGAGTTTAGATATGTCTTCCCAAGAGGTAGGTTCATAAATTTTACTTGTGCTTGTCTTGTATGAGAGACGTTTTGGCGGTTTACCTTTGTTCTCTCTCATTGAACGTCTTGGTTCTGTATCTGTTTGTAGTTGTATTTCTTCATTTTCAGTATTCTGTTCTTCATCAATTTCAACTACTTTCTTATCAGATACCTCTTCAGCTATGTCACTGCTGGTTTTCTCATTTTTTCTGTCAATTGAAATCATAGTGTCTTCATTTAGATCCTCAATGAATGTCACACTGTCACTCACCGTGACTGTCTGTTTTGGGATCTAGGATTCTGTATCCTTTGCAATTTTCACTATATCCAACAAATATTCCCTCCATGGATCTGTTTTGAAGTTTGGAACGTTTTTCTGTTGGAATGAATACAAAAACTTTACATCCAAAAACTTTTAAATGATTGACACTTGGTTTCATACCTTGCCACAGTTCATATGGAGTTTTCTTCAGTTTTCTGGAAAAAAAAAAGCCTGTTCTGTAGATATGTAGCTGTCATTGCTGCCTCACCCCAATATTTCTCTGGTATTTTGGAATCTGTCAGCATACATCTCATCATTTCTGTCTTTCCTTTCTGCTACTCTATTTTGTTCAGGTGTGTACACAACAGTTTTCTGGTGTTCTATTCCATTCTGTCTTAAGTAGTTTTCTATTTTGTGACCTGTAAATCTACCTCCAGTATCACTTCTGATGACAATTGGCTTCCTTTCAAATTTGTTACTTGAACTTGTTACATAGTCTACAAGTTTATCAAAAAACTTCACTTTTGTTCTTAATTAAGTATGTGACTGTGTATCTTGAGTAGTCATCTATGAACATTCCTCCTGATGTAGTCACTTTCATGGGACCACATACGTCAGTATGCACCAAATCAAGTGGTCTTTTGCTTTTCATTTCACTTTCATTTGGAATAGATATTCTTGTGGCTTTAGATTTTACACAAAATTCACATCTTATGGTAATTGAGCAATCTGATATCTTTAGATCTTTTGTCAATTCTTTTCTTTGTAGTTCCCTTATACTGTCAGGGTGTCTGTGTCCTAGATGTCTATGCCACACGTGAATACAGTTCTTGTGATCATGTGTACATACCTTCATCTGTTCCTTTAGTGTGTCAAGATGATATAATTGTTCATCTGCCTTGACATTGGTTATCACCTTGTTTCCTGCTAGAATTGCACACTCATTGTCTTTGAATTTTACAATGAGTCCATTGGCTGTTAAACACTTCACAGATAACAATCCGTCTTCCAATTTTGGAACATACAACACATCCTCCACAAGTATCTTTGAATTTTGTCCAAACTTGTTTGAACAGTTTAGTATACCTTGTCCTATACCTTCTGCGGTTATTTTGCTTCCATCTGCAAGATAAATGGCTTCTTTCTTATCTAAATGAAGATCAGTGGAGAAATTCTTGTCACTTATCATATGACTTGTTGCTCCTGAATCAATAAACCAACCAAGTGATGATTTCTTGTCTGTTACTTTAAATGTGTCATTCCAATTATTCTCACATGAATCGGAAATTGTGTTTTTCACTTTCTGTGTATGCTCTTTATGTTGTAATTTTTGTTGTTCTGCTATCCATATGGTACAGTCTGTCATGTCCGCCATGTCTGTCATGTCGGCCATGTGTTTTGTCTCATGACCCCTGGAGCGGTGTGCCCGCGCATCTCATGTCTGCTATCCTGCATGTTCCCTAGAGCAGTGTGCACACTCACCTCATGACTGTTGAGCTGCGGGATGCCTGCGTTTCTGCTCTGCCTTCTGTGATCGTCTCATTATGTCTAGAACCCCTGATCATGTGTCCTTCCTATGTTCCAGCTGAGGCTGGTTCTGCATTCATCTCTGCATGTCTGGAACTCTGATCATGTGACCTGCCTAGGTTTCAGCACTGGTTTTGCAATCATCCCTGCATGTCTGGAATCCTGATCATGTGACTGCTCCCTGTGATCCTGGAGGATCTGAACTGGAAGTTCTTCCCTGGTCCTGACCCGGAAGTGGAGGTGCTATGCCCTATATCAGACCGCCCCTTCCTATGCTCAGGGCCTGAGTATTGTGTTGCTTCCCTGCATGGCTGCTTGGTCTGCTGGGTCGCTCCCTCTATTCTGTGCCCTTGCACTTTGCTATGTCGTGCGTCTCCGTGCTCGTATTCCGTCTCTTGTCTCGTGCTTTGTCTCGTGTTGTCCTTCGTGCTTTGTTTGTCCTCGCTATGCTTCATTGTTATGCTATGTTCTGTACCCTGTCCCCGACGTGTCTCTCTACACATGCAGGCCTCCGCTCTGTACCCTGTCCCTGACGTGTCTCTCTACACGTGCAGGCCTCCGCTCTGTACCCTGTCCCTGACGTGTCTCTCTGCACGCGCAGGCCTCAGTCCTGTATCTCTCCCTGGCGTGCCTCTCGGCATGCGCAGGTTTCGCCTTGTACCTCCCTGGCATGTCCTCTGCATCTGCAGGACTCTGCCTCATACTCAATGCCTTGTCTCTGATACTTTGTGTGCTGTTCGCATGCGCCTGGCCTTCCTAGCCTTCTGTTCGTGCCTCAGCCGTGCCCGCCCTAGCCATGCCCGCCTGCCTGTGCCGCAGCCGTGCTCGTTGATCAGTGACAGCTGTGTCGCCTGCCATTCCTCAGCCGGGTTCGCTGGAGTCTTGCCCATCTGTTAGTGCCGCAGCCCGATCAGTTAGCCAGTGCCCCAGCCGTGCTCTCTGTGCTTCCTTGCACTTCACGCTGTTTCCGCACTGTGCTTTCTGTGCTCTCTAAAGCACGCACAGGCCCTCGCCTGCCCATGGCATACCTCCCCGTGCTTCTATAAAAGTATGCGCAGGTTTTGCCTCTTGCACGCACAGGCCCTAACCCTGTTCTCATACTCTGTCCCTGGCGTGTCCTCGCACGCGCAGGCCACCGTCCCTGTACCTGTCCCTGGCATGCCCCTTCGCATGCGCAGGCCTCCGTCCTGTGAACCTGACCCAGGCGTGTTCGTTGACACGCATCCTGTTTCTAATTTTGTCTTGTCTGATTGCATGGAACCCTGGTTTGCTTACCGGATGTCCGGAACCTGCCAATCACCTTCAGAGCTACAGAACCTGATGTACTGGTTGATCGTTGCCTGCTGTCCGGAGTCCGATGTCATCGTTCCCTGCCTACCATCTGCACGTACCATGCCTTGGACCTCGGCATGCCCTTGCACGCACTTTGCTATGTGTTCCCTGTGTATTTACGTTTGGCACCTGTTATTACCCTGAAGTGTTCCTTAATGAAGTTACTTTGAATTAACGTCTTGTCTTGCCTTGTCTTGTTTCCCTGAGCCGGCCGTCTGGTCCAGCTGCTGTGGTGGCTCACCCCCTTGGTCTTGCCCCTGACACTCCCTGTATAGTGGGTGGATTCTCACTAGGTCAGCTCGCCCTAGGTGGGTGGGTGCCACGGCCCAGAGGGTCCACTCATTCAAAAGGAAAATGACTCAGTGTAAGCTGACGCTCATCACACAGTCTTTCTTTAAATGACCTTTTTTCTTACATCTGAAACATTCTCTTGTCTCTTTATTACAGGGTTTTTTAAATTCTGTAGCTTTAAGAGCATTTCCACTGTCCTTTTCAGTAGAAGAATCATTTATTTGTTCTTTTCTTCTCTGATATTCATCTATGAGTCGGGTCTTCACAAATTCTAATGTGATGTCTTTTTCAGGCCTTTCTCTAGTGCATTTATTAAAGCTGTATACGAATCTGATAAATGGCACAATAATATTGCTGCTACATGACTTTTTTAATGTCTTCACTAATAGACCGTAGCTGTGATATTACTTCCATCATTGAGAATATGTGCTTCTGCATGTCGTCATTTGTACTTAATCTCTGTCACGTTGACCCGTCCTGTGTGACGCGACCAGCAGGCCGGTAACTAAAACAACAAGACGCGGCACGTCATACTGTCCTGTGTGACACGGCTCGCAGGCCAGTAACTAAAACAACAAGACATGGGGAAAAGGGAAACAGTTACAATGGTGGGCCCTGCGATAGGGAAAGGGGACGTGGAGACCTCCTGCACTCCCCTGAGTCAGTGTCCCTAACGCTCCTAATGTTCCCTATGCCGGTTACGCACCGGGCGCCTATCAGGAACCTGTTGCCCTGGCACACCCTACACCTATCCCTTGCTAGGGAGCTGGGTGGCGCAGGCACTAGCACCACCGCTGTACTAATACACACTAAGGAAAAAAACAAATGGGGAAACACCACTTAGCTTTACTCTGTTGCACTTGCTCCTGGCAACAGAGTCCACCACCAGAATGCAGCACTCCTCCTGACTCACTGCCTCCAAGCTCTTTCAGAGCTACAAGGAAATCCCCTATGACTCCTTCCACACCAGGGCTAAGACAGTGCTGCAAGGAATGCTCTCAGCTCCTTCCTCCACCAAGGATGATTGAAATGAACACTATCACCAACATTGATTGCAACACCTGTGACTCTTTTATAGCATACTCATGCTGTAAAGTTTTCTAATAGAAATAACTTGTGATTTAAACTGGGTCTTTCATGTAATTTTCTTAATGCGTCCCACATTCCTTTCGCTGTATCCTCATTTCTTATGTGTATTAATTGAGCATCATCCACTAATCAGCTAATGGTGGCTCTCAATTCTCTATTCTTTCTATCCCATGTCTGTTTATCTTCATCAGGTCTATCTGTAATGATAACTTCCCATAAATTGTTCTTAGATAACATCTCTACTTTGAATTTCCATAACTGATAATTTGTCGCATTTGGAGACCTCCCTGATGTGCCTAAACAGTGGAAACCCCTCAATTCTAACTCCAACCCTAACTCCAACACACTCCTAACCCTAATCCAGACCCTAATCATAACCATAACCACAACCCTAACCCCAACACACCCCTAACTCTAATCCCAACCGCAACCCACCCCTAACCCTAATTCCAACCCTAACCCTAATTCCAACCCTAACCTTAATTCTAACCCTAACCCTATTTCTAACCCTAACCCTATTTCTAACCCTAACCCTAATTCTAACCGTAACCCTAATTCCAACCCTAACCCTAATTCTAACCCTAATGGGAAAATAAAAATATTTTCTTTATTTTATTATTTGTCCCTACCTATGGGGTTGATAAAGGGGGGGTTTATTTACTTTTTTTTATTTTGATCACTGTGAGAGTTTATCACAGTGATCAAAATAAAATGAATGAATCTGCAGCCGGCAGATATAATCTGGCGCACCGCGCATGCGCCCGCCATTTTCCAAGATGGTGGCGCCCATGATGCAGGACACTGGGACGGCCAGAGTGACAGGAGGTACCGGGGGGTGAGGGGGGATCGGAAGGCAGGGGGGAGGATCGGAAGGCTGGGGGGAGCGGAAGGAAGGGGGAGGGGAGCTGATGATGACTGCGGCAGCCGATCGCTGCCGTCAGTCAGTGGCGGCAGCCGATCGGTGCCGTCAGTCGTGGGGGGGTCTCATCGGTGTCTCCAGCCATGGACGATGCCATTGCAGCATAGGCCATGGCTTGATTGTAATATTTCACCAAATTTCATTGGTGAAATATCGCACTGCGCATGTGCCCGCCATTTTCCAAGATGGCGCCGCCCATTTATGCAGAACACTGGGACCGCCAGAGGGACAGGAGGTACCGGGGAGGGTGAGGGGGGATCAGAAGGCTGGGGGGAGCGGAGGGAAGGGGGGAGCTGATGATGACTGTGGCAGCCAATCGGTGCCGTCAGTTGGTGGCGGCAGCCGATCGGTGCCGTCAGTCAGTGGGGGGGGTCAGATTAGTGTCTCCAACCATGTCCGATGCTACTGCAGCATCAGCCATGGCTGGATTGTAATGTTTCATCAAATTTCATTGATGAAATATTACTATCGCTCTGATTGGCTGTCTCACTTTCAACAGCCAATCAGAGCGATCGTAGCCACGTGGGGGCTAAGCCACCCCCCCTGTGGTGACGTAGAAAGGGTCCTGTGTGTGCGGGTCGGGTAGGCGTCATGGGTCGGGAAAGGGTTAAAGAGGATCTGTCACAAGGTAAAAAAGTGTGCTGAGCCCGCAACCTCTCCGGCACATTTCAGCTGATGTCATTAGCTGACATGAGCCACATGAGCCACTAACAGCCGCGGGTGGAATCGCAATCCACCCGGAGCTAACATGTTAAATGCCACTGTCAATCTCTGACAGCTCCATTTAACATGCTCGCTCCACAATCGCATCACTAACCCCTCACATCGACGCCCATGTTACATGACCATAGGTCCCTGACCAGTTGGAATGACAACCCGGGGTCTGCAGCAGATAGCTGGATAGCTTTGAGTGCCGCCCAGCAGTCAGTGTTCATACCAAGTGAGCATTTCTGCTACACAGAGCAGAGCTGGAGCCCTGCTATTTGTAGTAGAGGCTATCAGATGCCATGGGGACTATTAAAGCAAGTGTAAAGTAAAAAAAAAAAATGTTTATATTGTTGATTCCACACTTGTCCCTACTGGCAAATTTGGCTAAATCTCCAGATGGGCATCAGTAGGAAAAACAAATTCCTCATCAGCTGCCAATGGCGGGTCTCAAAGTACACCACACTCCAGTTTGTAGTCCATCAGTGCTTTAGGCTGCTTGTGCAGATACTTTAACATATGTAGAGTCGAATTCCAGTGGGTTGTGATATTGCAAATTAGACAGCGCTCTGGCAGACCATTCTGTTTTTGCAAAGCTAAGAGAGGGTGCTTTGCCAAATAAGAACAGTTGAATTGAACTGACGCTTTCCTAGCCATAGCAACTACCTGCCTCAAGCTGGTATATTTGCAAAATAAATATTGCAGCATTAAATTTAGGGTATGAGTCTTGCCAGGAGCATGAAATACTTTACCTAACCATAAGGCAGCTAGAATATTCTGGACTTTGATGCTCATGAGGGATAAAATCATCAGTAGAGATGAGCAAACGCGAACTGTAAAGTTCGGGGTCCGTACTACTAGTGCTGAACTCCAATCACGAATTTCTCCCAGAAGTCCATTTTAGGGAAGAGAAAAGAGAGAAGAGAGCGAAGAGAGACTTTTGCAGCCCCCTAGCCCTTATTACGACCATTTTAGAGCACCAAAGTTTGGGTCCTCTATGGGGTTCGGGTTCAAGTTGGGTAAACTTCTGATACCCAAACCAAACTTTGGACTAAAGTTCACTCGAACCCGAACATCCATGGGTCCGCTCACCCCTAATCATCACTAATGGTGGATGGTGCTGATGACATCAATCAGTTACTACCTTAAGGTGTCATCTAATTGACAGAAAAATCAGCAGACAAGAAGGGGGAGGACAGCTTGAGGCTCTCTCTGATTACTGCTAACTTGCTTTTCCCAAATGAGTTTGCAATATCACTTCATGTGCTGATGGATAGCCATAGCTCTTATTCTATGCAGTCTGGGACATTCACAGCTTAATTTTCTCTTGTACAGCCTGCAGACTGCAAAGAAATTGTTTTTCAGAAACTAACAAAAGACCTCCAATACACAAAATGCAAGCATGTATCAGAAAACAGCTAGGTGTCATGGACAGAATGGAAGTTCAGTTCTGTATAACATTAAGTGGTATGGTGATGGAGGAGGTGACCTGAGCAGAACACTGACTAAAGCTGTTGGTGTTATTGTTAGAGGGTACTTCATCCAGGTATGGTGATGAAGGAGGTGACCTGAGCAGAACACTAACTAAAGCTGATGGTGTTATTGTTAGAAGGTACTTCATCCAGGTATGGTGATGGAGGAGGTGACCTGAGCAGAACACTAACTAAAGCTGAGGGTGTTGCTGTTAGAGGGTACTTCATCCATGTATGGTGATGGAGGAGGTGACCTGAGCAGAACACTAACTAAAGCTGAGGGTGTTGCTGTTATAGGGTACTTCATCCTGATGTGAGTGAGATGAGAAATGTATAATATATTTCATTATGCCCCCTACTTCCTCCCCTCTGAAACACTTGCCAGAGGCAAAAAAAGGCCTATTGTCACCTGCATTTCATATTACTACTACAAAAATACCAGTGGTGCTGCATCTAAGGGCTCCCAGATTTTTTATTGTGATATGGGAAGTTTTTTCTATCACAATACCATGTCTGTTGTCACTGCCATGTTTTAGTTTATCATACATTTTGACCCCAAGTATAACATTTAAGTCCTTTAGTAAAATTTGTTACCAGCTACACCTAACCAGCCTTGGGTCACCCACAACTACAGTGCCTTACGAAAGTATTCGGCCCCCTGGAACTTTTCAACCTTTTCCCACATATCATGCTTCAAACATAAAGATACCAAATGTAAATTTTTGGTGAAGAATCAGCAACAAGTCGGACACAATTGTGAAGTTGAACGAACTTGTCAAGTATACGCATGATAAGTAATTTGCGGCAACAGTCAGCCGTATTGCTGTGGTGAATATGCTCCTTATATTCGAATACTATAACAGTTGTAAAACATTAACACTTTTTCTATATATTTTTTTAAAGCCACCCATCCTCCTTGCCAAAAAGGCAATGTACAGAACCATAAAATACTAGGTTAATGACTATGTTAATATGGAAAGTAATTTCCCAGCAATATTAATCTGGTGCATATGGTTTTTAAATTCAACTATTAAAACAGTTATAAAACCTTAAATTTTTTTAAAGTTATTTCCACCCTTTTGAAAAAAATGCAGCATAACCCAAAATGCTACATTGAAGAGTAGGTACAACTAGGTTTACACCTAGACAATAATATACCATAACTGCGTACACTCTGGTGTACAGAGGGTGTACAGTTGATAAATTGGACTATAAAAACAGGCTTTCAAAAAATTCACTTTTGGAAATTTCCAAACAAAGAATGGGACAAGAACAGCTTGTCAAGTTATCATTTCAAAAGCAAACAACTTCAACGTACCGCTGTATATGGGTGGTGTTTATGGATCTAATATTGGACTACTATTGGCCAGGTGTCATTCCATTTGGACTACTACAACAAAGAAATGTAATAAGCGTACTACCCAAGCCCATTAATCCAAAAAAGGATCGGCAACACTTCAAGGCAAGTATTAAACATATAGATCCTTCAGTAAATTGGCCATACTGGGATCAAGAAGTGTCTCTCAACAACAATATACAAAAATAAGTTTATTAGACATCCAAAATTTATGACACAATGAAAATAACACACATGGTGCCTCAACCATGCAATCAGAGGATAGCTAAAATGTGAAACACTGAAATGCCCAAGTAAACAAAAATATCGACTATGTCAATTTACAGATTATTAACTAGTAAAGATAGAGAAAATTGATAGACATTCATCAGTAAAATCATTGCATATCCAAAATCTACTATTATCTTGCATGTGCACATACACAATGAGATGCAGTAGCTATGCAGGGCAGAGAAATCAGAAAAATTTAAAATTTGATCGGCCACTTGACGGTATACTGAATTATAATCCCTCCCGCCCGTTACTATTGGTGGCTTGATAGTGTAACTTCTCCCATCTAAACCTGATTGGCCATTTGACTATATAATTCACATGACGCCGGTCCATAGACATGCCCCCAGTAAGAAGCATCCACGAAACGCAAGTCAGGGACCGGAGGTTTAGCTTGTCACTGGAGTGAAATTTGGTGGTGAAACGCCTGTCCAGGTAATATGTAGAGGAGTGGGGACAAAATTGCTTACATGTGTGCATGAATGAACGCTACAATGGCAGTAGGCTATGGGTGTTTCTATTGTAGGCAAAACCATGCCTCTAATTAGTGTGTGAAATGTAGCTGTGAGTGTTTTCTCCTTTTAGCTAGCCTCTGATTGCATGGTTGAGGCACCATGTGTGTTATTTTCATTGTGTCATAAATTTTGGATGTCTAATAAACTTATTTTTGTATATTGTTGTTGAGAGACACTTCTTGGTCCCAGTATGGCCAATTTACTGCCGGATCTACAGTATATGTTTAATAAACAAATAAATGTTCAAAAATAAAAACATTTGTAACAACATGCTCACTTGGTGAGGTATAAAGTTAATTTTAATATTCTGTATTGGGGAGATTTGTATTAAAAAAAAATATATTGTAGTTGTCCTCCTGGTAACACACAAGCCTAGGTTTTAGGATTCATTTTTACTAGCAAAATTAGGATACAGGGTATTAAACTGCCCTCCTGATTTAGTGTGTGAAAACTTAAAAAAAATGCTATTGTTATTAAGGTGCCGTGCTGTTATAGTATATTACAGACCAATGAACATACAGTCACATAACTATAGAATTACAGCACTTCTCTATCTCACTGGAATCTTTGAACTGTTATTCCCAGACAGACTACCACTCCCAATTTCAAGGTGCTTCAACACTAGTGCAGTAGTGTAACAAAATCCAATTTAAACCTATTTTTGTCCCTATGTGAATAAGCTGTGTACTGTGACCTTCCAGTCCTACCCTGTATCGGCTGTGATAATTCCCTCTAACTGGCTGTGCTGGACCATGTGATGTGATAGCCGCAGGGAATTATGGGAATTTTTCGCCTGACTCTGTTTGATATCATGTGCCCGCTTTGTCACGCATATGTATATATGTTACATCCACCCCCACCGCCGCGAGAAAAAAAATAAATAAGTATAAAAAGAAGAAAGAACCAACTGGATGGAGAAAGTGATCTTTTTCTGCAGGGGAACGTTCAGTGCGACAAAAACTGGATGTCTTCTAGCAATATACCTCTTGAATTTGGGGAACACCTAGTTTTTTATAAAGAGATGTCTCACTAATAGGAGACACTAGAGATAAGAAAATTGAGAAAATTGATTCAATGCAAATCAAAGTTGTGTTGAATTTTATGAAAATGTGAAGAATTTGCATTTCAGAAAAATGCCCATAACATTTGAGGTTTTTTATTTTAAAATATTGCAGAAGATTTTATGAGCCAAGGAAAGGTCACATGAATTCAGGCATGTCAATAAAACTTTGAAGCTATTACATCACATGGTATAGCACAGCCATTCAGGAGAGACTATTAGAGCATGTATAAAAGCTGAGGTAGGAAAAGCAGCAGCCATTTTATGGTGATTTAGGATAGAGAGAGGACATCAAAATTTACAGCTGAGAGACAGAGAGAGAAAGTTGTAAACCATTGGACAAATATTCAAGACAGGAATATTTTGTACAACTGCAGCACTCAAGATGATGAGTGTAGTAGTTTGCAAATAATACATACAGTCATATGTAAAAGTTTGGGCACCCCTATTAATGTTAAGCTTTTTTCTTTATAACAATTTTGGTTTTTGCAACAGCTATTTCAGTTTCATATATCTAATAACTGATGGACTCAGTTATATTTCTGGATTCAAATGAGGTTTATTGTACTAACAGAAAATGTGCAATCTGCATTTAAACAAAATTTGACCGGTGCAAAAGTATGGGCACCCTTATCATTTTCTTGATTTGAACACTCCTAACTACTTTTTACTGACTTCCTGAAGCACTAAATTGGTTTTGTAACCTCATTGAGCTTTGAACTTCATAGCCAGGTATATCAAATCATGAGAAAAGGTATTTAGGGTGGCCACTTGCAAGTAGTTCTCCTATTTGATTCTCCTATGAAGAGTGGCATCATGGGCTCCTCAAAACAACTCTCAAATGATCTGAAAACAAAGATTATTCAACATAGCTTTTCAGGGGAAGGATACAAAAAGTTGTCTCAGAGATTTAACCTGTCAGTTTCCACTGTGAGGAACATAGTTAGGAAATGGAAGAACATAGGTACAGTTCTTGTTAAGCCCAGAAGTGGCAGGCCAAGAAAAATATCAGAAAGGCAGAGAAGAAGAATGCTGAGAACAGTCAAGGACAATCCACAGACCACCTCCAAAGACCTGCAGCATCATCTTGCTGCAGATGGTGTCACTGTGCATCGGTCAACAATACAGCGCATGCATAACGCCTTTTTGTATGACCAAACAACTCAATCTTTGTTTCATCAGTCCACAGGACCTTCTTCCAAAATGTAACTGGCTTGTCCAAATGTGCTTTTGCATACCTCAGGCGACTCTGTATGTGGCGTGCTTGCAGAAACGGCTTCTTTCGCATCACTCTCCCATACAGCTTCTCCTTGTGCAAAGTGCGCTGTATTGTTGACCGATGCACAGTGACACCATCTGCAGCAAGATGATGCTGCAGGTCTTTGGAGGTGGTCTGTGGATTGTCCTTGACTGTTCTCACCATTCTTCTTCTCTGCCTTTCTGATATTTTTCTTGGCCTGCCACTTCTGGGCTTAACAAGAACTGTACCTGTGTTCTTCCTTTTCCTTACTATGTTCCTCACAGTGGAAACTGACAGGTTAAATCTCTGAGACAACTTTTTGTATCCTTCCCCTGAAAAGCTATGTTGAATAATCTTTGTTTTCAGATCATTTGAGAGTTGTTTTGAGGAGCCCATGATGCCACTCTTCATAGGAGAATCTAATAGGAGAACTACTTGCAAGTGGCCACTTTAAATACCTTTTCTCATGATTTGATACACCTGGCTATGAAGTTCAAAGCTTAATGAGGATACAAAACCAATTTAGTGCTTCAGGAAGTCAGTAAAAAGTAGTTAGGAGTGTTCAAATCAAGAAAATGATAAGGGTGCCCATACTTTTGCACCGGTCAAATTTTGTTTAAATGCAGATTGCACATTTTCTGTTAGTACAATAAACCTCATTTGAATCCAGAAATATAACTGAGTCCATCAGTTATTAGATATATGAAACTGAAATAGCTGTTGCAAAAACCAAAATTGTTATAAAGAAAAAAGGTTAACATTAATAGGGGTGCCCAAACTTTTACATATGACTGTAGAGTCCATTGATAGGGAAGAGAGAAGTAAAGTGACAGCAGCAGTACCAGACTCATTATGATTGATCAGTGATGTGGAGTATCTAGCATCTGTTATGCTGCATTTTAATTACAATTAGACATTTTTGTCTTCCTTCTTAATGTACTATAAAAAAGGGGGAGACAGAAGCGCACAATAGGGTCTTATCCAATGATATAAACGTTTCACAGATATGGATCCACTCACCTGGTTCAGTTGTGTGGAACACAACAACCATAAGCACAAATGGGTAGGATCCGATGAACTGCACCAATCAGCCGGTCACTAGAATTGCATACATAGGAAGGAGAGAAGTCCGGCTTTCAGGATCGCGCTGTTCCAGTCCAAAGTTCACAAGGAGTTAATCCAAGGACCAAGCAGTGATTATAACTTTCTTTTTATTCCATAAACTCTACGTGTTTCGTGTACACACTGTACACTCCTCAGGAGCAAAGTTACACTGGCATCACATTTCATTCTCCTTATATACTAGCTCCCCCAGGAAGTGAGGTAGATGCTCATTGCACTTAAAAAAAATTCACACATAACTATCAACATAATGTAAAATCACAAAAAATCACTAAAATTCATCTATAAAACACACTTTTATAAAAACACACATATGTAAAACTTCACACTAGAAAAAATGTAAAACATTATAATAAAATTATGATTATACTCAATAAAAAACTAAATTTCTTGGTACATCATATCAATTAGCAGAACAACATTCACAAATCTCTTATATAACCGCACTTATATTTTCCTTTCAGTATTAACCCTTCATTCAACATATTATACTTTTACTTTCCTTATATTTCAGGCAGATGATCATATACTAATTAATGTATGTACTCCTATGCGGATTTGATCCTGCACAGCAGACCCATGCTCTGCACTCAAGAAACTTTTCTGTCCTCTCAGCCAAAGGCTCCACATCTCCAGAGCTGTCAGTTCCTTTTCAAGGCACCAGCCAACTATTCCAATCATAGTAAATTACCGCCGATTGTATCTCTTTTTATGTTAGCGATATGATCATTCCCTTGCTGTAATGTTATAGCATGGACATCACACAATTATCAGATGCCAATACTACTCCAATCCTTAGCAGACAAATATGCAGAGCACCAAAATTATTTAAAGATGTCAGATATTTCATTTAAACCGTATGGTTGCAGAGTCTGCAACCTATGAATCCAGTAAATTTCCTCTCTCATCAGAATGACACTCCTGTTCACAGTGTCTTCTGAAACATAATCAATTGGGGCCACTTTAATACATGGTTTCTTCCCATGTCTTATAGTGCAATGTTTTGATACTCCATGGAACATAAAACCTTCAATTATATTGTGTCTGTGCGAATTCATGCGGTTATGCAGTTCTTGTGTGGTTTTACCCACATACTGCAAACCACATTCGCATTCTATCAGATATATCACAAAACTACTTTTACAATTCAGGGAAAACTTTAAATCAAACACCTTATTATTCTGAATTGATCTGAATGTGGTCATATTATGCATAATCATGCCACAACACAGACACCGAGCGGTATTACATTTAAAGACTCCTGGTTTTTTGCATTGTTCATCCCTAATTTTTTCTTTTTTCAGGCAACTGGGGGCCAGTATATTTCTAAGAGTAGAGGATCTTTTAAAAGTTAGTCCTGGTTTATTCGGTAGCATACTCCCCAACACTGGATCATTAAGAAGAACAGACCAATGATCCTGTAAAATGTTCCTAATTTTTCGATTTTGTTTAGTAAAATTAGTTAAAAAGTTTAAGGAGAAACTATCATTCTCTTTTTCTCTTTTCTTAGGATTTACTAGGTCCATCTGTTCCAAACCTGCGCACTCATTATATGCTTTTTCTAGCAGTTTTTTTGGATAGTTTTTCTCAATAAACCTATTTTTCAATTCCTTGGCTTGTGATACAATATCTGACTCTAAACTACAATTTTTCTTAATCCTTTTATACTGGTTCTTCGGGACATTGATTAACCATTTATAATAATGGCCACTATTAAAATCTAACAGACTATTTGCATCACACTTCTTAAAAAAAGTTTTAGTAAAAATCTTCCCTTCTGAATGGAAAATGGTCAGATCCAAATAATCTATACTCTCCATATTATATACCCATGAAAAGGTGAGACCCCAATCATTCCTCTGAATGCTCTCCAGAAATTGTTCTATGTTATTACATTTATTATCAAAGACTATCATTAGGACATAGAACAATTTCTGGAGAGCATTCAGAGGAATGATTGGGGTCTCACCTTTTCATGGGTATATAATATGGAGAGTATAGATTATTTGGATCTGACCATTTTCCATTCAGAAGGGAAGATTTTTACTAAAACTTTTTTTAAGAAGTGTGATGCAAATAGTCTGTTAGATTTTAATAGTGGCCATTATTATAAATGGTTAATCAATGTCCCGAAGAACCAGTATAAAAGGATTAAGAAAAATTGTAGTTTAGAGTCAGATATTGTATCACAAGCCAAGGAATTGAAAAATAGGTTTATTGAGAAAAACTATCCAAAAAAACTGCTAGAAAAAGCATATAATGAGTGCGCAGGTTTGGAACAGATGGACCTAGTAAATCCTAAGAAAAGAGAAAAAGAGAATGATAGTTTCTCCTTAAACTTTTTAACTAATTTTACTAAACAAAATCGAAAAATTAGGAACATTTTACAGGATCATTGGTCTGTTCTTCTTAATGATCCAGTGTTGGGGAGTATGCTACCGAATAAACCAGGACTAACTTTTAAAAGATCCTCTACTCTTAGAAATATACTGGCCCCCAGTTGCCTGAAAAAAGAAAAAATTAGGGATGAACAATGCAAAAAACCAGGAGTCTTTAAATGTAATACCGCTCGGTGTCTGTGTTGTGGCATGATTATGCATAATATGACCACATTCAGATCAATTCAGAATAATAAGGTGTTTGATATAAAGTTTTCCCTGAATTGTAAAAGTAGTTTTGTGATATATCTGATAGAATGGGAATGTGGTTTACAGTATGTGGGTAAAACCACACAAGAACTGCATAACCGCATGAATTCGCACAGACACAATATAATTGAAGGTTTTATGTTCCATGGAGTATCAAAACATTGCACTATAAGACATGGGAAGAAACCATGTATTAAAGTGGCCCCAATTGATTATGTTTTAGAAGACACTGTGAACAGGAGTGTCATTCTGATGAGAAAGGAAATTTTACTGGATTCATAGGTTGCAGACTCTGCAACCATATGGTTTAAATGAAATATCTGACATCTTTAAATAATTTTGGTGCTCTGCATATTTGTCTGCTAAGGATTGGAGTAGTATTGGCATCTGATAATTGTGTGATGTCCATGCTATAACATTACAGCAAGGGAATGATCATATCGCTAACATAAAAAGAGATACAATCGGCGGTAATTTACTATGATTGGAATAGTTGGCTGGTGCCTTGAAAAGGTACTGACAGCTCTGGAGATGTGGAGCCTTTGGCTGAGAGAACAGAAAAGTTTCTTGAGTGCAGAGCATGGGTCTGCTGTGCAGGATCAAATCCGCATAGGAGTACATACATTAATTAGTATATGATCATCTGCCTGAAATATAAGGAAAGTAAAAGTATAATATGTTGAATGAAGGGTTAATACTGAAAGGAAAATATAAGTGCGGTTATATAAGAGATTTGTGAATGTTGTTCTGCTAATTGATATGATGTACCAAGAAATTTAGTTTTTTATTGAGTATAATCATAATTTTATTATAATGTTTTACATTTTTTCTAGTGTGAAGTTTTACATATGTGTGTTTTTATAGAAGTGTGTTTTATAGATGAATTTTAGTGATTTTTTGTGATTTTACATTATGTTGATAGTTATGTGTGAATTTTTTTAAGTGCAATGAGCATCTACCTCACTTCCTGGGGGAGCTAGTATATAAGGAGAATGAAATGTGATGCCAGTGTAACTTTGCTCCTGAGGAGTGTACAGTGTGTACACGAAACGCGTAGAGTTTATGGAATAAAAAGAAAGTTATAATCACTGCTTGGTCCTTGGATTAACTCCTTGTGAACTTTGGACTGGAACAGCGCGATCCTGAAAGCCGGACTTCTCTCCTTCCTATATATTCTTAATGTACTAGAAAGAGGAAGCCGGGAAGCAAAATATACAAGAGAATATTCCTGAAAATTCACACATTTAATTGCAACTGTATCTCACAAAGTGTGCAAATTTTTACTCATTTGTTTTACTAGTCAAATATTAGAACCTTATATAGTACAACAATACTGTTGGAGTTTAGGAGATCATTATATACTGTCTTAAAGGGAGTCCATCACTCCAAAATGCATTTTAAACAGGCTATACAGTGTTGGAGGGGAATTAGCTCCTTCAACAACTATACTAACACTATCTTTGTTACTGGTACAAGGCCTGAGAAAAATTTTTTTTATGATATGCAAATGTGTTGTGACTAAGGGTACCGTTACACCTAGCGACTCACCAGCGATCCCGACCAGTGATATGACGCAGTCAGGATCGCTGGTGCATCGCTAGGTGGTCTCTAGTGAGCTGCCACACAGGCAGATCTCACCAGCGACATCGCAGGGTCGGGGGTCGCTACTTACCTGTCAGACGTGGCGATCTTGCGTCCCCCCGCCCATCTCCACGCGTCGCTCGTCGGCGCCACAGGAAGCGCCGCAGGAAGTGACCGACGAGGAATGGTCCAGGAGCTTCTCGCGCGATCAGCGATAACCAGCGGGGGAGCTGGTCGGAGGTAAGTATCACATGCAGCGATATCGCTAGCAATATCGCTGCAACGTCACAAAATCGGTGACTTTACAGCGATATTGCTAGCGATATCGCAGTGTGTAACGGGGGCTTAAGATTTTGGTGCACCGTTACACCTGATTAACTGCACATTGTGGCCCTTCCCTCATTTCTGATTGACTGATAGAGCTCACTTCCTAGTAAGAGGAATGTGAGAATGCTGCCAAGGTATGAGTGGCCGATCGTGTTCTCCTCTCTGTCCCCATTTTTCTGACTCTGCTCGCTACACTAATACACCTGGAAGTGCAGCGAGCAGCATCAGAAGAAAGGAGACAGGGAGGAAAATGTGAGCAGCCGCTGCCTGCACGCACAGCCAAGCACATGCTGGCGATAATAAGACAGTGCTTGTTCTGGCAAGTGAGAACTGTCAATCAGAAGCGGAGGAAAGGACTCAATATTCTAAGAGGAGGCAGAAAGGTTATTTTCTCAAGCACTGTACCAGTAGCAGGGGCATTGCTAGTATGGTTGATGTAGGGGCTAACTACAGCACTGTATAGCCCATTGAAAATGCATTTAAGGGATGACGAATTCCCTTTAATATAGATTACAACGTATGCTGCAATTCTACTCCCTCGTGTGGCAATCGCAGCTAGCTAGTATGTAATCTTAGAAATCAATGTTTCTACATTGATTTGGAACATAGTATTTGAAAACAAAGCTCGAAATGTTGTAAAGATATATTAAGAAATGCATAGCCACGTCAATGTCAAACTAGAACCTAAGCTGCAAACAAATCAGACAAGTGTTCAATGATGATCAGATTCATAAAAGTATAATATATTCTGTATGCTTCAAGTATAGCAGCACATAAGCAGTCAGGGCTCTCTTATGATTATATTGGAGAAACAGCTTTAGGGCTCATACTCACTGGAGATAAAAACAGACGAGTGCAATCCGATAAAAGATCGGATTGCACTCGGACCAATGTTATTCAATAGTTGACATCTCATTTGCAATTTTTTTCTCAGCTGAAATCGGACTGAGAAAAAAATTGCAGCATGCTGCGATGTGCTGCGATTTTCAGATGAAAATCACCAATACAAGTCAATGGGTGCGATAAAAAAAAATCAGACAGCACTCGGACCAAGCGAGTGCTGTTTGATTTATATGCACCGGTGTCCTTTGAAAAGCCGGCAATTCATATGCGGCTACTGTATAATCACACTGTCAGCTCAGAAAAGAATAGATAGAATATATGTATACACATAGAATACATAGATATATACATGTCAGTGACACACATACATATATATGTATTTATGATAGATAGATAGATAGATAGATAGATAGATAGATAGATAGATAGATAGATAGATAGATAGATAGATAGATAGATAGATAGATAGATAGATAGAAGAAAAGCCGGTAATTCCTGTGCGGCTATACAGTAAAATCACACTGACATGTTAGAATACAAAAGATATAATACATGTATACACATAGAATAGGTGTGTATATATATATATATATATATGTCAGTGATGCACATATATATATATATATCTTTATATTTCATAGAGAGATACATAGTAGAATAGGTGATAATTAATTTGTCGACTTTTGTAAAATCACACTGACAGTTCATAAAACACTAGATATATACACATAGAATACATATACACTCACTGGCCACTTTATTAGGTACACCTGTCCAACTGTGTGTTAAGACTTAATTTCTAATCAGCCAATCACATGGCGGCAACTCAGTGCATTTAGGCATGTAGACATGGTCAAGACAATCTCCTGCAGTTCAAACCGAGCATCAGTATGGGGAAGAAAGGTGATTTGAGTGCCTTTGAACGTGGCATGATTGTTGGTGCCAGAAGGGCTGGTCTGAGAATTTCAGAAACTGCTGATCTACTGGGATTTTCACGCACAACCATCTCTAGGGTTTACAGAGAATGGTCCGAAAAAGAAAAAAAATCCAGTGAGCGGCAGTTCTGTGGCCGGAAATGCCATGTTGATGCCAGAGGTCAGAGGAGAATGGGCAGACTGGTTCGAGCTGATAGAAAGGCAACAGTGACTCAAATTGCCACCCGTTACAACCAAGGTAGGCAGAAGAGCATCTCTGAACGCACAGTGCGTCGAACTTTGAGGCAGATGGGCTACAGCAGCAGAAGACCACACTGGGTACCACTCCTCTCAGCTAAGAACAGGAAACTGAGGCTACAATTTGCACAAGCTCATCGAAATTGGACAGTAGAAGATTGGAAAAACGTTGCCTGGTCTGATGAGTCTCGATTTCTGCTGCGACATTCGGATGGTAGGGTCAGAATTTGGCGTAAACAACATGAAAGCATGGATCCATCCTGCCTTGTATCAACGGTTCAGGCTGGTGGTGGTGATGTCATGGTGTGGGGAATTTTTTCTGGGCACTCTTTGGGCCCCTTGGTACCAATTGAGCATCGTTGAAACGCCACAGCCTACCTGAGTATTGTTGCTGACCATGTCCATCCCTTTATGACCACAATGTACCCAACATCTGATGGCTACTTTCAGCAGGATAATGCGCCATGTCATAAAGCTCGAATCATCTCAGATTGGTTTCTTGAACATGACAATGAGTTTACTGTACTCAAATGGCCTCCTCAGTCACCAGATCTCAATCCAATAGAGCATCTTTGGGATGTGGTGGAACGGGAGATTCGCATCAGGGATGTGCAGCCGACAAATCTGCGCCAACTGTGTGATGCCATCATGTCAATATGGTCCAAAATCTCTGAGGAATGCTTCCAGCACCTTGTTGAATCTCTGCCACGAAGAATTGAGGCAGTTCTGAAGGCAAAAGGGGGTCCAACCCCTTACTAGCATGGTGTACCTAATAAAGTGGCCAGTGAGTGTATATACACACACATGTCAGTGACACACACACACATATATATAAATAATATATATACATATACATAATATATATTATATATGTAAGATATATCTAATATATTTGATATATATATATAATATATATAGTTACATATAATATATTATATATATATATATATATAGAATTAGATTAGGGTATGTGTGTTAAACTTGGGACATGTATGTGTTAACTTAAGGAGTTAATTCTTTGAAAAAAATTGTGTGGGTTCCAGTGGTAATTTTGCAACCAGAGAGGGAAAGCCAGTCAGTGAGGGCGGATATTAATAGCCTTAAGAGGGACCATTGTTTTTGCCCCCCCGGCTACAAAAATCTGCCGCCAGACACCCCAGAAAAGGTGCATCTATAAGATGCGTCTTTTCTGGCACTTAGCCTCTCTATTCCCATTGCCCTGTAGCGGTGGCTAATGGGTTAATAATAATGGGTTAATGTCACCTTGCTATTGGAAGGTGACATTAAGCCGGATTAATAATGGGGAGGTGTCAATAAGCCGGGGGGGAAAACAATGGTCCCTCTCTAGACTATTAATATCTGCCCTCATTCACTGGCTTTCCTGTTGTGAATTCACTTTCTGGCCTCCCTCTGGTTATTACTGAAGGTAGTGGAGCTGGTCAGATCGACAGAGGGGTTGCGAGTTCTCTTTCTGGGCTCCCTCTGGTGGTTACTGGAGGTAATGCAGCTGATCTGATTGACAGAGGCTTGCCATCTGATAATGATGATGACGATTGGAGATCTGGGGTTTCAGATTGGGATTTAAGACAGCAGACTCCCTCTATCCCTGCTAGTGATTTGCTTCCAGTTCCTCCTGAGGTCTGATTTCTCCAGCTCAGTCCCTGCATGTTCAGTTAAGTGGTTTATTTGCTATTCTGTTTTCATTTGATCTGGTTTTGTCTATCTCTTCTTGGTGCGGGTCAGCCAGCTCCGGCTGGGGCTATGCTGAATCACCGCCCATATGTTACTGCTTGTGCCAGTTTGTTTTATCCCCTATTAGATTGGTCTCTTTTTGCTCTGCTTTCAGAATATACCAGAGTGCTGATATAGTGGGGGGCGAAGTCGTGTGACTTCAGTGTTTTTGCATCAGACGTGTTGGACTTTTTGCAGGGTTTTTTGCGTGATTGCAGACTGTGTCTTTCCTTTCCTATCCTGTCTAGTCAGTGTGGGCCCCATCATTTGCTCAGTCTATTTTCCTGCCTGTGTTTGTGCTTTCATCTTGTCTCACCGACAATATAAGTTTGGGGGCTATCTATTCCTTTGGGGTCTGCTCTGGGGCAGTTTAGATTTGCCCTTTCTTGTTTTAGGCTTAGTTAACTCTCCGGCTGTGCCGAGGCATCTAGGATCATCGTAGGTACACTCCATGGCTACTGCTAGTTGTGTGGATAGGATCAGGGGTCTGCAATCCGCTTAGGTACCAACCTCTCTGGTTTTCTGTGGCTTAGCCTGGACCTGCTCTCCTCCTTGGTGACCCATTCATAACACTTTCCCTCTCTGGTTGCGAAATTACAGCGGGAGCCCACGCAATTTTTTTCAAATAATTAACCCCTTAATTTAACACCTACATGTCCCAAATTTAACACACATACCCTAATCTAATTATTAATCAAAGACATATATAAATCTTACTGATATGCAATGGTTTACTGTATGTAAACCATGTCTCATATCTTGTCGGCTTTTGCAATTATTTTACAAAAGCCGACAAATGAATTAACGGCTATTCTGCTATCTATCGCTCTATGAAATATAAAGATATATATATATATATATATATAATATATATATATATATATAAATATATAAATATGTGTGTGTGTACAGTTTTTTTTACAATGCTATATTAACATGAGTTTTTACATGGAGAGAACTGCTCTATGTAAAACCTCAGGTTAAAATCGCATTGTATATGGATTGCATACGCATGTCATATGGAAAAATCGCATGGTAATCGCATTACACTCGCATGACACTCGCAAAGCACTCGTCCGCTTTTTCGGTTCTGAAATCGGACCTTTTTTTTTTGCAAATGGGTATGAGCCCTTAGAATAATATCTGAGTTTAGTGTGTTTCACATTAATATTAAATCTATTCCATATTTTTTGTTAATCTAAGCCATTTGAATGAAAAAGGTATTCTTGATATAAGTCTGTGTAGGATAATTCCAATAGTTGAGGGTACTTACGGGTCCAGAGCCTTCCCAAGCTGATACTGTGAGCGCTCTCGGAAATCATCAACTCTTTTAGAAACGATATTAGCTTCTTCTTTCCTGAAACATGAATGTTTAAAAGTCATTAAAAATCAGTGGTATTGATAGAAACCGGAGACTTCTAATTTTTAAATTGCGAACCTGCTGAATATTTAATGTAAAAATGGGAGCCCATGCAAGAAAAAGGGTTTACAAAGAGCGCTTCCCATTATCTTCAAGTTGATTTACCTGCAGATTTCATAGTAAAAATTGTACACATTATTAAATAGATCTCTTAGACCTGACCAGAATGCTGCACTTTGAAAACCCATTTCAGAATAGCCTTATAAACCTTAATGACAGTTTAGCTCCTTCACGCCGCAGCCCTTTTTCATTTTTGCGTTTCTGTTTCTCGCTCCCCTTCTTCCCATAGCCATAACTTTTTATTTTTCCAAAAATATGGCCATTTGAGGGCTTTATTTTTTGTGGGATGAGTTGTACTTTTGAACGAAGCCATTGGGTTTAGTATGTTGTGTGCTCAAAAATGGGTAAATAATTAATTACAAGTGCGGTGAAATTGCAAAAAAGTGCCATTCCACAACTATTTTTTGGATTTTTTTTTTTACCATGTTCTCCAAATGCTAAAACTAAACTGCCATTATGATTCTCCAGGTCATTATGATTTCGTGGATTCCAAACATGTATAAGTTCTTTTTTATTTAAATGGTGAAAAAAATCCAAAGTTTGTTAAAAAAAAAAAAATTGTGTTATATTCTGAGACCCATAGCGTCTCCATTTTTCGTGATCTGGGGCTGGGTGAGGGCTTATTTTCTGCATGCCAAGCTGATGTTTCTAATGATACCATTTTGGTGTGGATACGATCTTTTGATCGCCAGTTATTGTATTTTAATCCAATGGTACGGTGACCAAAAGAGCGTAATTTTGGTGTTTTCTACTTTTTTTTCACTACGCCGTTTACCAATCGGATTAATTTTTTTTATAGCTTGATAGATTGGGCGATTCTGAACGTGGCGATACCAAATATGTGCATATTTTATTTTTTAAATTTTTTTATTTTGAATAGGGAGAATGGGGGGTGATTTGAACTTTTATATTTTTTTAAATTTTTAATATTTTTTAAAACTTTTTTTTACTTTTTGCATGCTTCAATAGTCTCCATGGGAGAGACTAGAAGCTGTGATAACCCGATCACCTCTGCTACACACAGTTGATGATCAGATCGCCTGTATGTAGCAGAAATGCTCACTTGCTATGTATGTCAACCACCGAGTGGCGCTCATAGCAATCTGGCAATGACAACCATAGAGGTCTGCTGGAGACCTCTGGTTGTCATGCCAACCCATCGTGACCCGAGATCATGTGATGGGGTCACCGATGGGCAGAATTAATGACTAAGTGGCCACCTATGCTTTCCCTAGAGCCCCTGATGGTGGGGTTAGACTTGAGCCCAGGTGGATGCTAGGTGCCACTGCAGGACAGGTTCCAGTACTGCAGCAGCTAATCTCCAAGGGTCAGGACAAAAGAAGCAGAATCAGAGTCCAAGACAGGACTAGATAAAGATGGTACTGCTGTAGACGCTTGTTCAGACAGGACAGGCTATGGAATAGGAACTGACAGCATGGGTTTTAGGCACAGATACTGCTAGAGTGATTACATGATTCTGGTACCCCGGGTGTGGTTTCGGGTTCAGGTACCGAGGGAGCAGTTTCGGGTTCCGGTACCACCAGAGTGGTTTTGTATTCCGGTATCGCAGAGAAGTTTTGTATTCAGGTACCACTGAAGCAATTTTGAATTCAGGTACCGCTGGAGCGGCTTCAGGTTTAAGTACCAAACAGACAGGATGGGAACAGGAAAGCAGAATTGGTACTGGTACAGATTAAACTTGACTGGTACTGGGACCTGATCACTAACTAGCAGCTTGCCAACTGACTAACTATAATTGTTGCTCAGGCACCCAACAGGTGGAGGTGCCTTAAGTATTAAGTACCTCCCAGCTTTTGGATGGGGACACATTAGGAGTGCGCTATATATTTAAGACACAGGAAGCACACGTGCCCTAAGCACTTTGCGAGAGAACCTGCATGGCATGAACAGACCTTGGGACACAGAAAAGGAAAAACACGGTATGCACAACTTCAGAAGGTGCTCAAGTAGGGCTCCACACCATACATGAATAATAAAGAAAACTTGGCACTCAACTTCCAGAATATTTTTTGGATTTTCTAATGCAGCCAGAAAATAATATAGACGTTTTGGCCTCACTGGCCTTCATCAGTAACGAACTGCAGTATAGTAGTTAATCGCATTCAGTGCGATAATAGAAGTGACACCATAGTCACTTTAAATGTGCCTGATCATGCACTAGGCGCTGGGCATGGAGCGTGTATCAAATAGTACCTGGGTGGGTGGGGTGCCGGCGTGCAGACATCAGCAACACAGTATCCACCCTCCGCTTTCTATCACTAAGCCAGTTACTTACCCATTTACACACATTTTCCCCCACACCCGGCATTCTCATTTTGTGTATCAACCTCTTGGAACAAGCTCTGGATGCTGCTTTTACAGGCAGAAGCCTGTATCACAGCTGTCATCTGTCTGGTGCAGCACTGGCTCAGCTTCTGGGTGTGCACGATAAACCCGCCGTGACACTGTAAATTTGTTATGTGGTCACTATTGGTTTAAAGGACTTATCCATAAACAATATAAAATTACCTATACACAGGATGGGTTATAAATGTATGATTGCTGAACATCGGAATACTTGTATACCCACAGGTTTTGAGAATGGGAGTTTCAAAGTTTTCTATCTGAAATTTTACTGACTACTGCTCAATTAACCATCTATTAAGAATCTACAAGAAGTACAGAACAGTTAATAGCATGTAATCAGTAAAGCATCATTCACACAGTGGGAACAAAGTGGAATTCTCATCAGCTGAACCACCAGCTAAATTACATGTATCATCTATCCAGCAGGTAGGTGCTAAATACTGTTTATCTAATCCTTCATTAAATAAATTACTTATATTTATGTGTATGTAGTTTACCATACACAAGCCTGTAATAAATGTTTTACATTAATTGAATTGTCCCCACACATGATAACGAGTCTCACTAAAGATGAACACACAGTTCAGTGTTGGAGAACCTACATTTTCATTTCCTGAAGCCACCTTAAACTTCGTGCCACGTTTCTTCCATCATTAAAGTGTGGTGTCGAGATTCCAAATCTGTTTCCTTTTTTATATTTTGTCCAGTCGTATTTTCTGTTTCTTATTTCGCCTACAATGTAAAAAAACATTACTATCTTAGCACATCACTTACAAAATACAATGATAAACAAAACCGTCATAACACACTAATTGTAATCCAAAATCTATATCTTGGTTTTTGTCTTTTATTTTGGGAAATGTTCATATCACAATTGTAATCTGTATTTGGTATATACTCGTACACCTGACGAATTCCTGACATACTTCAAGATGCCAAAAGAATAATATTAGTCAAAGGTTCAAAAAAAGAGTATCATAGAAAATGTAGATTTGGCAAAAAAAAAAAAAAAAAACAATCTCATTTTAGTTTAATTAATTAATCATTAATTAACTTTTTTATTTTTTAAAACTTTTTTGGAGCAGTCATATTGGTAACAGACACCCTTACAAAGCAGGGTA
Source organism: Dendrobates tinctorius (assembly GCF_039654945.1). Taxonomy (NCBI): domain Eukaryota; kingdom Metazoa; phylum Chordata; class Amphibia; order Anura; family Dendrobatidae; genus Dendrobates; species Dendrobates tinctorius. The sequence continues at coordinate 6,284,085 of NW_027361673.1, forward strand.
TATGTATGAGTGTGTTGTGTGGCTGTATGTGTGACTGTGCAGTGTATGTGTGAGTCTGTTGTCTTTGTAACGTGAGGGGAGTCGATTGACAGAAAAATGTGAGAAATTATGACAGTTTTCAGGAGGAGTGTGAATATAGTCCCTTGCTTCAGAGACACGGGATTGATAGTGTAGATGTATGCATGGCTTAATTTGCATTTAGTGTTGTTATCCTGCATATGTTTTACTATCTTGTAAGGGATGGTGGGGTGCGTCCTCTGGGACACTCACTGATCCTAAAAATGAAGTAGGGGCAGCACTGGTTTAGCTCCGCCCCCATTTGCTGTTTTTTTCCTGGACAAACCACTCTAGACACTCACTGTGCAGGAAACTGGAGTGGCTGCATTTTTCTCTGCAGCCCTTTTAATCTCGGGATCGATGGGTGTTATGATTAGGTCACCGAGGAGGATAGGAGACCCAGGCTAAGCCACAGAATACCAGAGAGGTTGGTAACTAAGTGGATTGCAGACCCCTGATCCTATCCACACAACTATCAGTAGCTGTGGAGCATGCCTACGATGATCGTAGATGCCTCAGCACAGCCGGAGAGCTAACTAAGCCTAAAGCAAGAAAGGGGAAATCTAAACTGCCCCAGAGCAGACCCCAAAGGAATAGATAGCCCTCAAACATATATTGTCGGCGAGACAAGATGAAAACACAAACGCAGGCAGGAAAATAGACTGAGCAAATGATGGGGCCCACACTGACTAGACAGGACAGTAAAGGAAAGACACTGTCTGCAATCACGCAAAAAACCCTGCAAAACGTCCAACACATCTGATGCAAAAAATACTGAAGTCGCACGACTTCGCCCACTATATCAGCACTCTGGTATATTCTGAAAGCAGAGCAAAAAGAGGTCAATCTAATAAGGGACAAAAACAAATTGGCACAAGCAGTAACATATGGACGGTGATTCAGCACAGCCCCAGCTGGAGCTGGCTGACCCACACAAAACTGAGACAGAATAGCAAATGAACACTTAGCTGAACATGCAGGGACTAAGCTGGAAACAAAGACCTCAGGAGGCAGGAAGAAAATCACCAGCAGGGATAGAGGGAGTCGGCTGTCTTAAATCCCAATCTGAAACCCCAGATCTCCAATCATCGTCCTCATTCTCAGGTGGCAAGCCACTGTTAATCAGATCAGCTCCATTACCTCCAGTAACCACCGGAGGGAGCCCAGAAAGAGAACTTGCAACCCCTCTGTCAATTTGACCAGCTCCACTACCTTTAGTAATAACAATAGGGAGGCCAGAAAGCGAATTCACAACAGATGGGGGTCAAATGATCAAATGTAATGCTTTTTCTAATCCTGGTGTAGTTTATACAGTAAAAGCTTATACAGTGAAATACGATAAGTATGCTACATAAAATAGGAAGTATCAGCGCATTGTGACAAGGCCAGTGTGATAATTGGAATATTTAAAGATTTATTCATGGATAGTCACATAAAAGATAAAAAAAACACAAATTAAAAAAAGGATGGTTAACATATAATGTTAATTTGAATGCAACTCTCTGATATCAAATGTACAGTATTTGATCTTTATTTCTCTAGAACAAAAAATATTCTATCATAAATGTCACTGTCCAAACCAGGTCTTGTAACATGACCAGAGGTAAATTCTGCAAAAGAGCTACTTGTAATATTTCTCTTCCATGAAAAAAATTGCTTGTAAGACTACAAACCCAGCTGGTCTTTTACGGCGGGGGGCTACTCAAAAACTTTGTCCGCAACATCTGTCACGTGACCAAAGTTCGCTAGGTGTCAGTGCTACATTGTAGTGCTATACAAGTGAATGAGGTTGCATTGTGAAGCAGGGTACTGCGACCACGACAAGCAAGTCACAAAAAGTCCAACTTGCTTGTGACACTTGTTCACTTGTATGTCGCTAAAATGTAGCTACATGTATCGTGGCCACAGTCTCTGTGTAGCTCCAGCCCTAAGGTGAACCCATACTTTCCCTAAGTTGACTCTTTTTTATAGAAATGTAAACCGTGAATTATTATATATGAGAGAAACAAAATTGGAATTACACATGGTGCAAGTATTTCACTCCTATCTAATTTGTCATTGTGAAATGTATTAAGCACTCACCAACGTCAAAATCATTATGTGTAACCACATAGAGATCATGTCCTCTGTGTGATTCTTCCTCGACTTCTTGAAAGCTTTTAGTAGGATTAATAAGAACACCCGCTGATGAACCTTAATGCAAAACAAGGGAAAGATTTTATATGACTAATTAGGAATTTCTTACCATTACAACACATTGGACTGGGTTAAATAAATGCAACAGATTAATCCTGGCTGTACAATTACATTTCTAAAAACAGCAACACATTGAGCTCCAAAGTTTTTAAATAATTTGAAAAGTTAGCAAACTTTCTGTGGATACAGTCTCCCTGTCATGGTATAGTGTGCTATACCCTAAAGCATGCTCTGAATACTTGTAGATTGTGAGCCCTCGCGGGCAGGATCCTCTGTCCTCCTGTACCAGTCGTGACTTGTATTGTTTAAGATTACTGTACTTGTTTTTTACTACTTATACCCCTCCTCACATGTAAAGCGCCATGGAATAAATGGCGCTATAATAATAAATAATAATATAATGAATATTGTATACGGTACTTTAACTCCTTAAAGGCATTGTGGCATGAGAAAATGACCTGTCCTTTAAATCAGGTTTATATGTTAAAATTACATTGATAATTAGTGATGAGCGAACGTGCTCGGATAAGGTGTTAACTGAGCATGTTCGTGTGTTAACCAAGTGACTTCGGCGTGCTCGAAAAATATGTTCAAGTCCCCGCGGCTGTTGGACAGCGGCAACACATGCGGGGATTGCCTAACAAACAAGCAATCCCCGCATATATTGCGGCTGACGAACAGTCACGAGATATGCAGCCTCAGGCACTCGAACATATTTTCCGAGCACAACGAAGTCACTTGGTTAGCACACGAGCATGCTCAGTTAACACCTTATCCAAGCACGTTCACTCATAACTATTGATACTCTTTTTTCATACTACCCACTAAGCCTAAGGCTAGGGTTACACTAGCGTATATTCTCTCATCCATGAGAATCAGGTTAACTAGGCAAATCACACTGATCACACTCTGATCATAGTGTGATCCAATTCTCTTGGATGAGAATATGGAAAAAACATTCTCCATTCAGTCAATCCTTGAAAATTGTATTGCACTCATATGTCATTCAAATGCAGTCTGATGGTTTCCGTGGGATCAGTGACTTACACAGCAAAATGCAATCCGAATATCGGAACAAACTCGGGCATGCAGCGATTCTTTTCACTGGGCCAGCTCTGTCCAAGGAATAAAAAAATCGGACAAGTGCATGGCAGGTTATAAATAAGAAATATCACTTTGAAACGCGTCAACCAGGACTTTGAATCCTTTTTTGGCCTGGGACTTTTTCCTTGGATGATATAGCTACCTATTTGATGATGGTGATCATTCTTTGAACAATGTTTTAATTAATGGAGTACACTTTGCATTTTATCTAAAGTGCTGGATCAGTCCCTTTCTTTTGTAGACTGCATGGCCCCATATCACAACATTGTGCAATCAGCATCAGAATATCAAAATTCAGAGCACAGCGTAAGCAAGCCACTTAGCTGAAGCTACAATTGGCAATGATCTCACATTTCAGTCAGTTAAATAGCCTGGCCTGACAATTATTTGGAAAGGAAAACACCTAGAGGAAACCCAAACACAACACTGATAGCCCAACATGCCCCTGCTATCCATAAGGTGGCTGAGCTGTCACTCACAGCAGTGTCAGCCCAAAATAAAAAAGGAAGACTCCATTCTTCTCTCTACCTGTGAAATGTTCCCTGTACCGATGGCTGTAACATAACCCCAAAGCATGAATGATCCACGCCCATGATTAATGTTTGGCGAGATCTTCTTTTCCTGAAATTCTATGCCCTGTTTTCTCCACACATACTTTTGATCATTGTGGCCAAAGAGATCTAGTTTAACCTCATCGGTCCACCGGACATGTTTCCAAAATGCATCAGGCTTATTTAGATGTTCTTTTGCATACGCATGACCCTGAATTTTATGCTGAGGACACATGAGAGGTTTTCTTCTGATGACTCTTTAATGAAATACATATCTGAGCATATTTGTGTGAACTGTAGAAAAATGTACCACAACTCCTGCTAAATCTTTCTGAAGGTCTTTTGCCGTCAGACCAGACCTTATCTTGACCTCCATTGTTCCTGTTAATTACATTCTGAACTGAGGAAAGGGCCACTTGAAATCGCTTTGCCATCTTCATATAGCCTTCTCCTGCTTTTGTGTGCCTCCACCATTTTCATTTTCAGAGTGCTAGGCAACTGCTTTGAAGAACCCATGGCTGCTGCTTTTTGGCACAAGGTAGATGAGGCTGGGTTTATATAAATTTGCATCACCTGGCCTCTTCTAATGATTATAGTGAACAAGCCATAACCCTAACAGGCTAATTAAGGTCTGAAACCTTGGTCAAAGTTTTCGGAGCACACAAAATCTACAAGGGCGCCAAAATTTTTGTGTTGCCAATTTCCTTTTGTAATTTTTAAAATGTAAAAAAGACAATTTTTTTTGCCTAAAATGCAAAGGAAATGTGTCATCTTTAACTTTAGGCCTTCTAGAGATCATTCATCTTCAACTTGCTTAACTGTTCACTATACAAGCAATTTTGACCAGGGGTGCCCAAACTTTTACATGCCACTGTAAGTAACTTTTGATAACATATTGCCTTGGCAGACTCCTTTTTTTTCTTTTTAGTAACTTATTGCATAATAAAAGAGCCATAACTGTATTTCTCATTAACATAGCTTTATGGCGACTTGTTTTTTGCAGTAGAAGTTAAACTTTTCAGCAGTTCATATAACTCTTATCATTAGAGATTTGTTTTATGTTATTCACCATTATGTAAAAAAAAGTCAAAACCAATATAAAAATATATAAATATTTTTTACTATTTAATGGTGAAAAAGTAAAACTTTTTTTTAAATTAGACTATTAACCCCTTCACTACCAAGGGTGGTTTGCACGTTAACTCCCGGGCCAATTTTTACAATTCTGACCACTGTACCTTTATGAGGTCATAACTCTGGAACGCTTCCATGGATCCCGGTGATTCTGACATTGTTTTCTCGTGACATATTGTACTTCATGTTAGTGGTAAAATTGCATTCAAATAACTTGTGTTTATTTGTGAAAAAAGCGGAAATTTGGCAAAAATTTTGAAAATTTCGCAATTTTCCAAATTTGAATTTTTATGCCCTTAAATCACAGAGATACGGCACACAAAAAACTTAATACATAACATTTCCCACATGTTTACATCAGCACAATTTTGGAACCAAAATTTTTTTTTGTTAGGAAGTTATAAGGGTTAAAAATTGACCAGCGATTTCTCATTTTTGCAACACCATTTTATTTTTAGGGACCACATCACATTTGAAGCCACTTCGAGGGGTCTATATGATAGAAAATACCCAAAAGTGACACCATTCTAAAAACTGCACCCCTTAAGATGCTTAAAACCACATTCAAGAAGTTTATTAACCCTTTAGGTGCATCACAGGAATTTTTTGAATATTAAAAAAAATGATCATTTAACTTTTTTTCACAAAAAAAATACTTCAGGTTCAATTTTCTTTATTTTACCAAGGGTAACAGGAGAAATTGGACTGCAAAAGTTATTGTGCAATTTGTCCTGAGTACGCTGATACCTGATATGTGGGGGGGAACCACTGTTTCGGTGCATGGCAGACCTCAGTAGGGAAGGAGCGCCGTTTGACTTTTTCAATGCAAAATAGGCTGGAATTCAGATCGGACACCATTTCGTGTTTGGAGAGCCCCTGATGTACCTAAACAGTGGCAACCCCCCCAAGTGACCCCATTTTGGAAACTAGACCCCCCAAGGAACTTATCTAGATATGTGGTGAGAACTTTGAACCCACAAGGGCTTCACAGAAGTTTATAACGTACAGCGGTACAATTAAAAAATCATATTTTTTCCAAAAAATGATCTTTTCACCCCGAATTTTTATTTTTCCAAGGGTAACAGGACCCTAAAAGTTATTGTGCAATTTGTCCTGAGTACGCTGATACCCCATATGTGGGTGTAAATGACTATTTGGGCGCATAGCAGAGCTCGGAAGGGAAGCAGCGCCATTTGACGTTTTTGGCTAGAATTGAGATCGGACACCATGTCGCGATTGGAAAACCCCTGATGTACCAAAATAGTGGAAACCCCCCACAAATGACACCATTTTGGAATCTAGACCCCCCAAGGAACTTATCTAGATGTGTGGTGAGAACTTTGAACCCCCAAGGGCTTCACAGACGTTTATAACGTACAGCGGTACAATTAAAAAATCATATTTTTTCCACAAAAATGATCTTTTCACCCTCAATTCTTATTTTTCCAAAAGTAACAGGACCCTAAAAGATATTGTGCAATTTATCCTGAGTGCGCTGATACCACATATGTGGGTGTAAACCACTATTAGGGCGCATGGCAGAGCTCGGAAGGGAAGCAGCGCCATTTGACGTTTTTGGCTGGAATTGAGATCGGACACCATGTCGCGTTAGGAAAGCCCCTGATGTACCAAAACAGTAGAAACCCCCCACAAATGACACCATTTTGGAAACTAGACCCCCCAAGGAACTTATCTAGATGTGTGGTGAGCACTTTGAACCCCCCAGTGCTTCACTGAAGTTTATAACGTCCGGGCGTGAAAATAAAAAAATCGTATTTTTTCCACAAACATCATCTTTTAGTCCCCATTTTTTTTATTTTCCCAAGGGTAACAGGAGAAATTGGACCCCAAAAGTTGTTGCCCAATTTGTCCTGAGTACGCTGACACCCCATATGTGGGAGAAAACTACTGTATGGGGACACGTCGGGGCTCGGAAGGGAAGTAGTGACGTTTTGGAATGCAGACTTTGATGGCATGGTCTGCGGGTGTCATGTTGCTTTTGGAGAGCCCCTGATGTACCTAAACAGTGGAAACCCCCCACAAGTGATCCCATTTTGGAAACTAGACCCCCTAATGAACTTATCTAGATGTGTGGTGAGCACTTTAAACCCCCCAGTGCTTCACAGAAGTTTATAACGACCTGGCGTGAAAATAAAAATATCGTATTTTTTCAACAAACATCATCTTTTAGTCCCCATTTTTTTTATTTTCCCAAGGGTAACAGGAGAAATTGGACCCCAAAAGTTGTTGTCCAATTTGTCCTGAGTACGCTGATACCTCATATATGGGAGAAAACTACTGTATGGGCACACGTCGGGGCTCAAAAGGGAAGTAGTGACGTTTTGGAATGCAGACTTTGATGGATTGGTCTGCGGGTGTCATGTGCGTTTGGAGAGCCCCTGATGTACCTAAACTATTGAAACTCCCCACAGGTGACCCCATTTTGGAAACTAGACCCCCCACGGAACTTATCTAGATGTGTGGAAAGCACTTTGAACCCCCAAGTGCTTCACAGAAGTTTATAACGCCTGGGCGTGAAAATAAAAAAAACATTTTTTTCCGCAAAATTATATTTTTGCCCCCAATTTTTTATTTTCCTAAGGGTAACAGGAGAAATTGGACCCCAAAAGTTGTTTTGTAATTTGTCCTGAGTAGGCTGATACCCTACATGTGGGGGTAAAACACTGTTTGGGCGCATGGCAGAGCTTGGAAGGGAAGGAGCACCATTTGACTTTTTCAACGCAGAAGTGGCTGGAATTGAGATCAGACGCCATGTTGCCTTTGGAGAGCACCTGATGTGCTCAAACAGTGGAAACCCCCCAATTATAACTCCAACCCTAACCCCAACACACCCCTAACCCTAATCTGAGCCCTAGCCCTAACCCTAGCCCTAACCCTAGCCCTAACCCTAACCCTAGCCCTAATCCTAGCCCTAACCCTAGCCCTAACCCTAACCCTAACCCTAGCCCTAACCCTAGCGGGAAAATGGAAATAAATACATTTTCTTTTAGTTTTATTATTTTTCCCTAACTAAGGGGGTGATAACGGGGGGTTTGATTTACTATTTATGGCGGTTTTTATGTTTGGCAGCTGTCAGACGCTAAAAGACGCTTTTTATTGTAAAAATAGTTTTTGCATCACCACGTATTGAGAGCTATAATTTTTCCGTATTTTGACCCACTGAGTCATGTGAGATCTTATTTTTTGCGGGATGAGTTGACGTTTTCATTGGCACCATTTTCGGGCACGTGACATGTTTTGATCGCTTTTTATTCCGATTTTTGCGACTCAGAATGATCAAAAACCAGCGTTTCATGAATTTCTTTTGGGGGGTGCGTTTACACCGTTCTGCGTGCGGTAAAATTGATAAAGCGGTTTTATTCTTCGGGTCAGTACGGTTACAGCGATACCTCATTTAGGTCGTTTTTTATGTTTTGTCGGTTTTTTGCAATGAAAACAATTTTATATAAAAAATAATTATTTTTGTATCTCATTATTCTGCGGGCTATAACTTTTTTATTTTTTGCGGATGACACTGTATGACAGCTCGTTTTTTGCGGGACAAGATGACGTTTTCAGCGGTACCATGGATATTTATATACGTCTTTTTGATCGCACGTTATTGCACTTTTTGTTCGGTGGTATGATAATAAATCATTATTTTTTGCTTCATTTTATATTTTTATTTTTTAAGGGGTTCGCTAAAGGGGTTAACTAATGGGACAGTTTTATAGAGCGGGTCGCTATGGACGCGGCGATACCAAATATGTGTACTTTTATTGTTTTTGTTTTTTTTTATTTTGAAAAAATGGATTTATTGGGGAATATTTTTTTTTTTTTACTAATTTATTTAGCGATTTTTTTTAAAATTATTTTTAACACTTTTTTTTTTTTTTTACTTTATTACCTTGTCCCAGGTGGGACATCACTGTCCTGTGACAGATCGCTGATCTGTCACATCACAGATCACTGTGACAGATCAGCGATCTGTCACAGGCACTGCTGCAGACTTCCTCATGCCTGCACTTTGCAGGCAGTGAGGAAGTCAGCTCCCTGCAGGCCGCCGAAGGCCCCCGTCGCCATCTTGGATCCGGGGGCCTGTAGGGAAAGAGACCCCCACAGCAGCACTGCACATTGCGCTGCCGTGGGGGGCTCAGGGAAGCAAGGAGGGAGCCCCCTCCCTGTCGATGCTTCCCTTTAACCCCCGGTACACCGCGATCGCGTTTGATTGCGGTGTACAAGGGGTTAACGTGTCGGGGGCGGTCCGTGACCACCCCTGACACATTGTGCCGGGTGTCAGCTGTGATAATCAGCTGACACCCGGCCGCAATCAGCGGCGCTCACCACGTAGGCGCCGCTGATCGCTGGGACGTAATATTCCGTCCATGGTAGTTAGGTCCAGGGTCACATGGACGGAATATTACGTCCATTGTAGGTAAGGGGTTAAAATAGACATTCCCAGGCACTTAGTAATAGTATGTAGCTAGGATCAATACAAGTGAATTAAATAAGGCCGTGCACGTCTAGTCATAATGTGGACGGGAACATGCATATCGCTGTTATGAATGGGTCACCAAGGAGGATGGCAGGAACAGGCTAAGCCACCAGAAGACCAGAGAGGTTGGTAACTAAGCGGATTGCAGACCCCTGATCCTATCCACACAACTAGCAGTAGCCATGGAGCATTCGTACGATGCCATAGATGCCTCGTCACAGTCGGAGGACTAACTAAGCATAAAGACAGAAAGATGAAATCTAAACTGCCCCGGAGCAGATCCCCAAAGGAATAGACAGCCCCCAAACATATATTGTCGGTGAGACAAGATGAGACACAAACACAGGCAGAGAATAGACTGAGCAAATGGTGGGGCCCAAGCTGTCTAGACAGGACAGCATAGAAAATATACTAACTGCAATCATGCACAAAACCCTGAAAAAGTTCAACAATACTGATATACCAAAAAACCTGAGATCACATGATCTCACCCCCGCTAGATCAGCACTCTGGTATAAACTGGCGGCAAGCAAAAAGATACTAACATAACAGGAGACTGAACAAGCTGCAACATACGAAGCAGGGCCCAGCGCTGCCCCCAGCAGGAGCACGCTGAACCCTAGCAGCAAAACAGAAAGCATAAAAAAAGACACAACCAGATTAGATGCAAAGGATTAGCAAAATAATTACTTAGCTGAACCATGCAGATCAGGCAGGGGACAAAAGAGCTCCAAATGCACACTGAGGAAATCACCAGCAACCTCCAAGAGCAGCCAGCTTAATTATATGCTCCCAGCCAGTAATCACAGGTTTCCAATTATCGTCATCAGGTGGGGAACCTCCATCCACCTGACCAGCTCCACTACTCTCAGCAACCACCAGAGGGAGCAGAGGGAGCTTTGGCTCAGAACTCCAAGCAAGAGAATTCACAACATATCACATTCGGTCTCGGCGCGGGCACTGGAGAACCCTGACACCACACAGTGCACGTGATGTGAGGATTCACATGTCTGCAGTATCACTTTCATGATAAACCTGGACAACCCCATTAAGGGGGTTCAGCGCTGAATCATTCTCAGGATTGGTGTAGGTCACAAGGAGTCACTCACTAAGATGATAATATCAATTAAGGAGAAACTGTCAGCAGGGTTTTGCTATGTAGTCTGAGGTCAACATGAGGTAGGGGTTAAAAACACAGTATTCAGCAGTGTCACTTGTTTATTTACAGTGAAGGTTTTATTACCTGGTGATTATCATTGTCTAGACACACTTGCTAGACTGATTTTGCCACCTCCTATGATAAGCAGCTCACTCTCAATAGACTGTGTACATGTGGGCCAGATTAGCTTTCTTAGCTCTGCTTCATGCTTAATGTGTCACAACTGCAGCACCAAGTAAATAAAATGATACATAATTGGATTCAGGGTCTCTTTGCCTACATTATGTTGCTCTCAGATGAGGTAGCACAAACCTGCTGACAAATTCCCTCTATTCCCACTAGGAAATCCACCGATTGCTTATATAATACAAATGTTAAGGTGTTTCAGAGAAAAACATAGTTCAATAGCTATCGGGAACCAAGCTGCATGGGAAACTATTGGCCAGGTGAGACCTCTGAGGCTTCTTTCCACCTGTTGTCTTGGAGTAATAGGTCTCTCCCTATAGACGTTTTCAGGGAGAGATCTGTCAGTCACTGGCAGCAACTGAGGAGAAGCCACCAGGGACCGAGCCACTGGGAAGACTAGTCTGACAGGTGGGTTTCCGGTCTGACTAGTCTTCCTAGCGGTTCTTTCCCTGACGGCTATTAGACTATGTTTTCTTCTGAAACACTGCAGTGCGTCAGAATTAAACATACTGTATACAGCTGAAATCATACAATCAGTGCCTGATACATGTCTGTAGCTCGGGCAGAATGTATCAGCTGTCAGGTTCCTTTTAAGTGGTTCACACATCTACGTTGGGTATTGCTTATAACACTGAATACAATATTTTTCTCAGTGTATTCTTCTGTTAAAGTATTTTTCATTTTGATGGTATGGTTTAAACAACTAGAAGAAATTGAATCAGGAGCGATTTAAGAGTTTTCACAACTTCACCGATAATAACTTTCTGTATATCTGTAGTAAATTAGTGGTAAATTGTTTGACATCATCTAAAAAAGAAACATAACTTAATTAGAAAGAAATTGTATGATGTAATCTTTCAGATAAAATTACAAAGCTGAATAGAACGGGTACTAACTGCGCTGATACATTCGTCCAAATGTAGTTTCATTGAAGTTGATGTTGGCAGGGAACGCTGCTGCTTGATCGTAAGATTTCCCGAGAGGAGTTCGCGTGGCGCTGGCATATATTGATTCTTTCTTCTCCAATAATTTTTGTTGGAACAGTGTTTTTAAGGGCACATTTATTAAGGAGCCAGCCTAAATGGTGCAAGAAATCGTAGAATAATCTTATCACAGAGTTATATAACCAACAAAGAAGGATAAAAACAAAATAAACAAAATGAAGAATGTAGGATTACAATTGAATATCAACACAATTAAATTATTGCATATAGAGAAACATTTAAAAAAATAGAAATGAATAGTTACAGAAGCTACTCACGCTCAGTGAAGGACGGGTGCTCACGCCATGAATGATATCATTTTCCTTCCTAGGGTCATTGGCTTTGCCATATAATACGGTTGGCACACCAGGATTGGGGCGTCTTGAGTTAAGAAACTTCAGTACAACAGGAGGAGTAGGAGGCTAAAAGCAAACAAATATTTAATAAAACAATACTAAAAATCCACAACAAAATTAACACTGAGATATTAATGCGCTTACCCGCTATGTTGACTTTTGCACAATCTTTTGTTATAAACCCCTTTTTTGTGTTTTAAATCTTCTAAGAAGATTTACACATCTCCATGGTAACAGATGACAAACAAATTGTTACCCTCCTGTTTCAGTTCTAGGCTATGTTTCCTCCTTCCCCGGCGGCCAGCTCCCCCTCTGCTGCAGAGCGCATGGGGTTTCCAAGTTAACCTGGCATGCAGCTCTCATGTCAAAAAGACCCTATAGTCCGGCCATGAATATTCAGGTAAGTGGGTTTCCTCACTGCTACATTATGCGAGGACTCACAAGACATATCCAGCACTGCTTAACTGGTGGGGTCTTCTGTATATCTCACAAAGTAAGTGTCCTGAAGTCATCTCTGATGTCCGCATAATCGGCTCTGTTGTTCTAAGATGCCCATTCTTCATACACAGCTCTGCCAATCCACCACCATGGTGCCATCCTACATGCCCAGTTCTGCTATTCCATGCCTAAAGTGCCATTCAGCTCTGCTGTTCTACATTCAAAGTGCCGTCTGCACATTCATATCTACTATTCCTTTTCGTAAGGTGCCGTCCAACCTGTTCCGGTTTGCTATTCCATGAAATTCAAGTGACTGTCCAACATATTCAGCCCAGCTTAAATCGCTTTTCACTGAGTCAGCGCTTCTGGTCTGTGCTGCTCCTCCAAACCCACAACATTGAGAATCCACCTCACCGGGTAAACCATAATGCCTATATAGTCTAGTGCTGCAGACATACTCTCTCCAATCTCTCCCTTACTGGTTGCTAACATATATCTGGTAGGAAGGCAAGATAGACACATTTGGAAGGGTGTACAACTTCAGAATTAGACTACATAAGGTTTGTTTTTAGTCTTGAATACTTAAAACACACAGGTCAGCATAGGGGCAAAGTTGCCGTTTTATTAGAAACACGGTACCACTACACGGTGTAATTATTATATGGGTACTACAGAATCTGATTGCATGGGACAATATGAGACTGAGACCAAAACTGATGTAAATAAGTATATTTCGCAAGAGTGAAAACTAAACAGAGTACTTCCTGCAATAGTAACAGATACACAGTACAATATGGAATGATGAAGGTAAAGCAAAACAGATAGAGTACTTTCTGCAATTGTAATGAAAACTCAGAACATTATGGAAATGATATAAGTAAAGCAAAACAGGCAGAGCACTTCCTACAATTGTAACAAAAACTCTGTACAATATGGAAATGTCCTAAGTGACTGAAGAGTGGGGTAAGACCGCTAATAATAACCAGTCCAACAGTAAAAATACTCAAGTGCACACAGAGCACAGAACGTAGGAGTCCAGCAGCAGATATGTAAGGAAGTACAACGTATTAATGAGGCAGTCCCATGATGTAGTAAATCAGCATGCACACAGCACTAGGGTGCAGAAGTCCAGCAAACATAAGGGTGAAATGCACATGGTACTCAAACGTAGAAGTCCAGCATGACACAGGAGAGGCAAAACGGGAGAAGATCGCTATATGTACCTATAGGGCTGAAAGTCCAGCAACGCAGCCCAAACAGACACAGACCCAAAGGAGATGGCAAAAGTCAGGATTCCTTACTGGCCACAGCAGCTCCAAGGGTGATCAGCTCTACAGTCCACACTGTAGAAGAGCACAGCAGGGCAGTAGGCAGCAGAATGTAGAGAGGAAGAGCACTGAGTAACGATCAGCAGCCGCAGCAGGGAGTCCACTAGCAGATGGGCAGGAGCTCAGGAGCAAGACAACAACAAAATACTCAGGCACAGGAGAACACATGACCCGGACTTAAATAATCAGGACAGACAGGAAGTTCCATGACAGGGCGAGATACAAGACTACATCTTAGATCAGGGTGAACAGGCACAAAGGAAAGTCAGGAATCCTTACACACGGGCAGCACCAATCTTGTAACAAATCTAGACATTACAGCAGCATTCTTATAAAGGTCTGCTGTATGTGGAAGTTCAATCATGAAGAGGTGCTTTTGTTGATTAATTTAACAATAAGGATTAGTTTGCGTTGTTATGAACAATTGTAGGCTGGAAGTCGAGGACACGGCCAGATGTGACCACTATGGCAAGTATATCAGTGACATTTTACAGTTGTCCAGTACAATACAAAAAAAGCCTGAGCAAGGGTAAAAAGAATAAAAAAAAAAATCTATATTCACCAGTCGATCCCCTCCATTCAGCTCTCAAGTCACCACTGGTCTCCGAGGCTTTTCTTCTGGCGTAGACAATATGTCAAGCCTTAAACCAATCAAAGCCTTGGCACTGATTAACACATCACATTTATGAATAAGCCAGATCACAAGAAAAAATGAATGGCACTCACCGGGTAAAATGTGCAAGGCTTTATTAGGAAATCTTCAATGGGAGAATGGGAGCTGGAGAACAGGAGTGACTACGATCGTTTTGTGAAAGGTGTGCTTCCACAGGTCACAGAAGGAGTTTGGAGGAGTTATCTGTGACTGTTGGTTGGGTTTGTAAGTATGAAAATATCCTTCCCTGCTCTTAGGCTATATGCGCACGTTTAGTATTTGCTTGCAGAAATTTCTGCAAGGTTTTTGCATCTCTTGACAGGAAAAGTGCTGCGGCAAAAATGTGCGTTTTTGCTATGTTTTTGCATGCATTTTTGCTGCATTTTGGTACAGCAATGAATGCTTTTCTGAGCTAAATAAAGATGTTTAAAAAAAAGTTTTGTGATGCAATTTATTGGTTCAACACCACATTTTTCATGCTGATACAGTGGAATCAGAATAATAGGATTAGGTCTTGGTGTCAGCAGCTGTCATTGACACCTTATTAATGAAAAGGTGTCAGCCTGACACCCTCATTACTAAGCCGATAAGTAAACACAAACATACAAATAACTGTCATGAGTTATTTACGATTCTGGACAGATGGTGCAGGGGTTAATAGGGAGAGCCTCTCTGACACCAGGGAGGGTTTTTATAGCCTCAGGTGAGCACCCCTCCCTGTCATTTATACTCCTAACTAGAGTGTGCCCGACCCTGCGTCGCTAGTGCCTCTCGCCTGTTCTCGTATGTTGTTTGGTGTATGATCTGTTCTGGACTTGGTTTATGTCTCTTGGTTTCTGATTTGGTACTGTACTGCTCGACCCGTGTATGACCCTCTGCTTCCCCTGACTGCTCTCTATCATCCTGATTCTGTACTGCGTTTCCCGACCCGTGTCTGACCCTCTGCTACACCTGACGATCCTCTGCCTTTCTGAGTCTGTACTGCGTTGCTAGATTTGTGCATGACTCCCTGCTTTATCTGACTATCACCGCTGCTCAGCCCCTGCATGACTTAGTCTCCTGCCTGTCACCTCTGCGTCCTGGGGGTAAGCCCCACCCCCTCCTCTGACAAGCGGTCACATGGTGAAAGGTCCTGCGGGTACTGAGTGCCTCTCCATCACTCCTCCCCTCCCGCAGGTCCTGTGACCGTTTTCCTGATCTCAGATACTGCGCCCCTGCCCGGCCACCAAGAGTTACCTTCCCCTGGAGTCTCAGCATCTTCAGGGCCCGCTGATGCTCGCCTGTCACGCCACTCCTGACAGCTACAACAGGTGAGCGTGACATTAACACAAACCTACACACATATTGTCACCAGCCTATGTAGGAGCATTAACAGAACGAACGTACATAGGCTGTAACCAGACGGTAACTGTTAATTTTAAAGAAAAAAAATGGCGTGGGCTCCCTCGTAATTTTAATAACCAACAGAGGGAAAGCCAACAGCTGGGGGAATATGTTTAAAGCCTGGAAAGGGGGTAATACTCATGGAGCTTCCCAGGCTATTAATATCAGCTCACAGCTGTATACTTAGCCTTTCCAGGCTATTAAAATGGGGGACCCCCCCAAAAAATGATGTGGGGTACCCATATAATTAATAACCAGCAAAGACTATGCAGACAGCTGCGGGCTGATATTAATAGCCTAGGAGGGGGCCATGGATATTGGCCCCTCCCTGACGAAAACATCAGCACTGTTGCGTGGGAAAGTTCTCACGCAGTGGTGCCGTAAGTGAGAGGAGCGGAGCTGATGAACTCCGGTGAACTCTTTCACGGCAGCGCATTGATACACTGTGGGAACGTCTACCTCCTGTTAGTGTATCGCCGGCATCTGGGTAGAGCAGTCACAACTCCCGATGTGACTGTTCTACACGTGAGATCGCCGTGGGACACTCGGATTACCTGGACTACGGTGGACAGGTGAGCATATGTTGTTTTATTATTTTACATTATTTCTAGGAGACGAGGGCATCGGGGATTGGGCGTTACGGTGAGTATAATGGGTTTTTATTTGAATAAGTATGTAATTTTTCTTTTTTTTTTAAATGTGAGCAAAGGCGCCGGAAGATGAGACTACGTCTCCCATCAGCGCCACCTGCTGTCACTGTTATCAGTGACAGCAGACATAGCCTGATGGGAGCAATAGTCTCATCGGCCCATGTCTGCAGGTCACAGTCACAGCTGCAGAGTCACGTTTACATCTAAGAGCATGATCCTGCAGCACTCTGACCGACAGTCTGCGGTAATGTTACCGCAGGTCACAGTCACAGCTGAGGGGTCTTGCTGACATCTTCCAGCATGACCCCCGCAGCACTCTGACCGACGGTCTGCAGTAACATTACCACGGGTGACAGTCACAGCTGCAGGGTGACGCATCAAAAATGCATCGTGTGCATATAGCCATACTTTGGTTTTTCCCCATCCTTCACTCCCCAATTCATTCTTCTGTTATAGGTTAAGTGAATATTTGCATGCCTGGTATTTTCAGTTAGCCTTGTTCGCCTTACCTTGTTTGTCGGGTTGGTGTACTGTGGTGCACGGCAACTCCCCTCTTCCTTGGGTGGGGGAAGGGAACAGACGGAGGGCTGATTCAGGAGATAAGGCAAGGGTGGAGGCCCCGTCATCTTCACCTTCAGAAGTATCGGGGGAATAGAGCGAGCTAGGGTGCCCCCTTGTGTTACGGACAGGGATGGTGCCCCTGGTTCTGGGTCACTCGACAGCGATATCGTGACAAATATGCTAGGAATGGGCACTTGAGGTTTGAATGGGGAGGGTTTCACCTCCTGAACCACCCCAATCAGTATAATGAATGGGGTCAAAGTAGTCTTGTAAGCACCATGTTTCCACCCATACAAGTGACTGTGCACCAAACTACAAATCGGCACTATTCAAGTAAATGGATCATGTTGCTTTATTAGAAGCCACAGTAATAGGTAGGCTGTTATGCCCATTTAACAATGAAGTGGCTACAGTGATTGCAGGTGAGATGGCGACCCTTTTTATGTGCTGATTTAGGGGGTTCACAAGGTCGACCCCCACTGATAAAAAACTGATTGTTTATACCATGTAGAAAATGATTATGATTACTGGTTATTTCTTACCCTATTGTTAACTTCAGCTAGACAGCTTGACGCTCTTTCTCCAGTAGGGAACAGTTTTCCAGCCTAAAAGATCAAGAATAAGACTGTAGGTATAAAAGGGTAAAATTTTTATAATCTCTCAATTATTATGCAATTTACAGAATATTGAAAGGGTTTTTCCTAAAATATTAATTTATCCCTTATCATTAGGACAGGGAATAGCCTGTTAATCCCGGGTACTCCTTGCGATCCTGAGATTAGGGTTAATGAACCCAGTAAATAGGCTTTGCAAATACCCATCTTGAATGGAGCACAGATGCGATTGCTCGGCCGCTGCAACCATTTATTGTCTGTGGGAGTGCTGTAAAGAGATGAGGGCTGTGGATAACTTACTATATTTTGAATAACCCTTTTGGTGTCACATACAGACTATTAAAATATAGACTATTAAAAAAATGTGGAAATGAGTGCTGAGAGCCGATATGGAGAACAGTATGCAGTGGACGAGTACTGGCGAGTAATTGGAGCCTTTTACCTGCTGTGGGGTTGTGATAACCATGATCACGGGGCGTAACATCGGCGGTCACAGGGGTCGCAGCTGCGATGGGGCCTGAAACGCTAAGGGGCCCGGGCCTCAGGGCTGCCATCAGGGCATTACTGCCCTGACTGGTGTATGTAGCCCAATGAGCAGAGGGGGCCCGCATCAGGCCCCAGTGCAGGCTAATGGCCACAATACAGTGACCTTTACCATTAGCGCACACAGAGGAGAGTGAACAACACTGCTCTGCTCCCCAACTCTGCACCACTGCAGCCCGACTCCACCCACACATGTGACTGCTCAGGTGGGCATGACGTCAGCGAAGGTCCTTTCTCCCACCAGTGACTGATGCTGCAGTGAGGTAGCATACGGCTCTGTGGCAGGGCTCAGTTTCTGTCGGACATGGCTGTGGTGTGGTGCAGTGTGACCTGCGCAGTACAAGGCACCACTTCCCAGGGAGATTCTCCACAGTGTATACACACACAGTAGTTGCATTATTAGCGCTTGAGGGCAGCAGAGCTGAGTTTTGTCACTGTGTGCAAGAGTTCATTACCCCACAGCAAACAGACAGGGGCAGATTGATGACACTGTCTTAAAGAAAAAAAAACTTTGTTGTCCATAGCAACCAATGAGACAGCAGCTTTCATCTTACTAGAGATGTTTAAAAAATGAAAACAGTGCTCTGATTGGTTACTGTGGGAGCACAGACATTTCATGACCCTGCCCCATAAGAGCTGTTCCATGCTCTGTGTGTTGTGCTTAGCTGTTGAGGCTTCTTGCTTCGGGAGGAAACCCGAGACAATATTGCACAGACACCCCAGACTGAAGAACCAGCCACACAGTACCGAGATGATGCTTTGGAAACATGGTACTCCTCTTCCCATTTTTGCACCATAAATGCCATCTTTTCACACCTACGTCAGACATATAGTCTTTTGTCAATTAGAATAGTACACTAAAACATTATTGGGGTCCTCCTCATGTTGTCACCAGCTACAGGATATCCATGGGATAGATGGTAACTTGAGTTATGACTGCTGGGGGTCTGCACTGATCAGCATTACTGCGGACTTGTAGCCCCTTTACAAGATGGCGTAGCAAGTCAGACACCTGCCCTCCGCTCCTTTCATTCTCTATGGGGGGTGGAGTTATGGGAGCGGTGGGGTTGTAGACAGTTCGAGGGATGGAGCCTGGGCGGAGTCTCAAGGGGGCCCAGAAAATGTTGCCAGTATGGGGCCTTGAAATTCCTAATAGCAGCCCGGGGTGGGGGGGCCCCATTTGAAAGTTCGCATCGGGGCCCATAACTTTGTAGTTACGCCACTGACCATGATCAAATAGTTCAGGAAATACCTCCATTACCAATTATTATGGTTCAACCTGAAGCGACACACTCAGTGTTCACCACTTGGAGGATCGGAGAGTCTGTGACCACCCCAGAGTACCAAGCAAAGGCTAAGGCCACTAGAGAAGGTATGCAGGCCGTAAGGCCTAAAGTCGCAACAGACCAGGCCTCAGCTCCAACCCATCTGGTCACGCTGGACACAGACCAACAACTATCTCATTGTGCCCAGTTATCAACCCAAAGAAGCTGTGGTGAATTTCTTAGAAGCATCGAGCAGTGTTATGCCGAGGGACGGTAAAGGATTTTGGGTATTGACTTCATTCTGGGAGCCTAATGCAGGTGTACAGGTAGCCAAAGTGATGACCTCATCTGGGAGTTGCTTGGTCCAGGCTGAAGGGATTCTGGAACAAGAGGGTGGAATTCCGAGGATACTTGAGAAATCTCAGTGAGCCGGAAGCTGGAGAAACTACAAAGTTGTGCTTGGTTTTACCACCAGTTGAAAAATGAGTAGTATGAAACTCCTTAAACAGTTACTGCCAGTGGACCTAAGGTCCAATAATCCAGGAATCTTTAAAAATAAATAAGGACTTTATAGTCTACAGCTGACCAAGCCTCTTGTTCAGGACTAGAAGGATAGCCTCTATTTATTACAGGCGCTAAAGTGGCTGAAGGGTCAAACACCCTCAACTATGGACTGAGCCATTTCCAGAACCAACACTGCACTTTATCGACTGTGCTTCTGTCCAATTAACTGTCATCAAGTTAAATGGCCATGGTTATTCTTGTACCGGACCAGACAAATCCAATGGATTGTTACCGGATTAAAGGACTTTGTTTGATCCGGTTCCTGGGTCCTTACCAAGAAGGACTGGGTCAACTCTACCTTACAGGAGAAGATTATCCATAACTGCTTAAGCTAAAAATGCATTATAAATTGTGTTGTGGTGTAGTTGCCTTTGTGTTTTGAAATCATAAAGGGACCTAACATGTTAAGATGAAAACTTTATTTAAATCACCTTAAAATACACAGACAACACACAACATGTAAGGTATAATACAGATATTGCAATAATACACGCCAATGGGATGTTGTGTATATGTACCTTGATAAACCCTATAGCGAATCTATGCTAAACCTCTGGCTATCGGTGGAGGTTGGCACCCTAGGGGGGAATGTTGTGGCACCCCCACTCCTCGGCAGCTATCCATATAAGGCCCTGATAAACCCTATTAAATAGTTTGTTACCACAGCAAAAACACATAGGGAAATACTAATGCTAGACAGAAATGAAAAGCTGGAAGGGTGATGAGGCGTCCATGCCAAAATTTATCTCATACATCATTAATAATTCTATTAACATCAGTTTTTCATTTTGCTTCCATCCTAAAGTCATATCCTTCTTAGACATTCTCCTGATAGGCGATACAGATGATGCAATTGTTCTCTGTGAACTTTTCAGAAAACCTGCAGCAGGTAACTCCAATTTGTTAGCCAACAGTTCACACCCGAGATATGTGTTAAACAGTTTAACAGTTGGTGAATATGTTAGAGCCAGGAGATGTTGCACAAAAAATGACAGCTATATTTCTGAATGCTGCAATATTAGCTCCAGGCTCCAAAGAAGAGGTTGCTCTTCAGTTGTCCTTATTAAAGCTAATTACAATCCTAAAAAGGTAAGTGCCTAGAGGCAGCTTCAATAGTCAAAAAACAGTCCTAATAACAAAGGAAGCTATGTGCCAAATAATAAAATTGCAATATTTTATTGAATACATGTAAAAGAATAACACTATAAAACATGTACAAAATAGGGACAACAATGTGCAAAAAATGCCACATCATTAAGGTAAGTAAAAAGCTATAAAAAAAATCCCATAACAGTATATGGAAAGTACTCTGGTCATTTCTGCCACATGGATTAACTTTTCTTTACCTGGAGTTGCATATTTTTACTTGGACACTTAGGCAATTATTTGAGCCTCTTTTATATACTAGGCCCCTTAGTACCATTTAGGACTTATACTGATTCTACTACACATGGGTGCTTTCTTCTATTGTCCTGAGATTTGATTGCTGCCAAATGTAATAAGATTTTTTTCACTCTTTTTCCATATACTGTTATGGGATTTTTTTTATAGCTTTTTACTTATCGTAATGATGTGGCTTTTTTTTTGCACATTGTTGTCCTTATTTTGTACATGTTTTATAGTGTTATTCTTTTATATACAATAAAATATTGTAATTTTATTATTTGGCACATAGCTTCCTTTGTTAATAGGATTGATATTTTAATTATAAAATTAGATTGGAATATCTTTTCCAAGAAAAAACTAACCAAAATTGTCAAAATAAAAATGTTTTTGATGACAACAAAGTAGCTTTTTCTACAGAATTTAGCAACAACTTCTATCAAGTTGCTAGTATTATTAAAAAATATTTACCTATTCTTTATACTGATAATTCTTTACAAAACACACTGAAGGGAGGATGTAAATTTGTATTCCGCCGTGGAGCTACTATTGGCAATCTGGCTGCCCCTAGCGATCACACGAATAAAAATATAAATAAATAGGTAGCAAAACCCAATAATTGGTTCTCTACCAGCGGTTCTTATAAATGTGGAGAGACAATGTGGTCTCTGCAAGCGCATGTCTAATAATAAAACCTGTATTTCTTCATCAGATAAAAAAGTTTATCCTATATATGACTTTTTAAATTGCAGCAGCACTTATGTTATATATGTCATCAAATATACTGATTGTGATATACAATGTGACGGGTGCACAACGAGGACTTTGCGTAAACGTATATCTGAGCATCTTTATGGTGCTCAAAATCCCACAACTCGCAGTCTCAGGGGCATCACAACATTTTTTTAATTGCCACAGGGGTGATGTTAGTTCATGTAAAATCCATGCACTTGAAAAAATACCACAATTGAAACGTGGTGGGGACAAATCCAGGACCCTTCACATGAAAGAAGCTCAATGGATACAAAAGCTAGATACTAGAGTTCCTATGAGCATGAATAATAGGACAGACTTGCAATACATTTACTGACTTATTCTATAGGATATTGAGCATTCTTATGTGGGAGTGTCTGGGGTGGAGGTAGAGGGGGTGGGTAAAAGAGGTTAGTTGCGCTCTTCATTTCCTTCCACTCCCTTATTTATTTTAGGGCTACTTTGAGAATGGGAACACTCTGAACTATGCTTATGAAAAAAGTCGGTTTGAGTCCGTTAAGGCTATGAGTTTCCCGGGTTACTTGCCTTTTTCCTAAAATAATGGTTTTATACCATAATTTTAATCATGTTATACATTAAAGATTTTTGTTTATAAATAATTATTCACCGATGGATCTGTTGCTGGTTACCTTTCCATCTTTGATAATGCTAGACAGAGTTGTTCCTATAGCACTAAAGGGAGGAAGAATATTGCAACAACATCCAAAGCTTAAGATTAATCCAAATATAAATATTTCATTACCAATATTGATGACGAGATACCTCTAAGATTACTAAAACCCAGATAGTTTAGAGCCACTTGTCAACAGAGGTTGATGACCCCGTGATCAAACTTTGCTACTCCGTTTCTTGGCAAATAATCCTCAAAGTCTCTATAAATTACAATGCTGAATACGTTCAGGGATATATCAGGCAGCAGCCCTATATGGGCTTAATACGTAGACTACATATGAAAATACATCCATGTTGCCTACTGCAGGTGTAACCAGCTTGTCTCAATCTCCCCTTGTCAATAGTAGATTCTTTTCAAAACCAAGTAGGTACATCCAATACAGCAAACAAATACATCAAATGCATCAGACTTAGGGCTCATCCATTAAAGTCTGCCCCTAAACAGTTAAGGAACATTGGATGTCCCTAATTGGCTTTGAAAAGAATCTAAAATTGACAAGTGGTGATTGGGACAAGCTGGCTACAGCTGCCGCAGGCAACATGGTTGTATGTTCATGCCCACTACTTTTTCACGGTGCATAAACTGACCTGTGCAGCGTGTTTCAAATCCACAACTTGTCAGTTTCTTTAGTGGGTATGCTCAGTTTAATGCCCAGAATTTCTTAATTGAATTGCATTAGATGCAGAAAATCCACAGGTAAAAATGCATGTAATACAGACATCACTGTATCAATAAAGTTTTATCAAAGCAAAACATCAAGAAGTATAAAAAAAAGCAGTTTTATTTAAAATATTAGAAACCAAAAAGAGTAAAAAACCACAGCACCAAAAACAAGATAAAAACTCATGTAAAAAACGCAAGTAACCTAAGGCCACGTGCACACCTTAAGTGTTTGGTTTGGTATTTGAGTTTTTTTTACATCAGTTTGTGTAAGCCAAAACCAGGAGTGAAACAATCAGAGGACAAGTAAAATAGAAACACGTCACCACTTCTGTATTTTTTACCTACTCTTGGTTTTGGCTTACAAATATTCTCAGCATTTATGGGGGTCTTATCCCCTAAAATTAATATCAAGTGAATTCTTGAACACGACTGAGAATGTCATAAGAATGAAATAAATCGGCACAAGATATGAAGTTGGTTTTTATAAAAGGACTACTGTATGTTGCGCATAAGGTAAATTTGGATAAGGCTTCCCCTTTAAAAGTCAGTACAAAATTGCAAGAGTAAGTGTCAGAAAATCACAGATTTGATGTTTCAGAGCAAATAGATATGACACAAATATCATAAAAAGCAAAGAATCTCCATTTTTCTTTGTCTCTTTTTCTGCTGGTATAGATACTGTAGTTTACAATGAGTAGGTAAAAAAGGTTTTTCAGTCTGCACAGCAGTGTAAGCCCCAGGCGCATACAACTCAAAATAGTAACACTCTATAAATGATTCATCAATTAAATGTAACAGAGAAAGTGACCGCTGATGGGTGACATTTATCAACCTTATCTCCCTTGCTTTGTCTGCAGCAGGGACTGAATTTCCAGAGTCATTTGCTCCTTTTGTGACTTTTGCTTTGTTCTGGCGTTGAAGGCAATGTCTTGTTGCTTCAGTTTCATAAAACAAAACTATTGTCACGCTCGCGCCCTGGCTGAATGGCGCGAGCCGGGGGTTTGTGGCCCCACTGTGCCACAAACCAGACTACCGTGGAAGGGGCGTGACGATGACAGCTACCTCGGTCTTCACTGTAGCCTCTGATGGTGAGGTCAGGCTTGTGCGGCAGGTAGCTGTCGGGTGCCACTCCAGGGTGGTGTCTGGCTGTGGCTGCTGATCCCACTCGGGGACAAGTCACTTGGACAGGTGCTATAGACTGGCAGGCAGGTAGACACGACAGACACGGCTGAGACACTGGGCAAACAGGCGTGGCTTGGAGACACTGGGCAAGCGGGCGTGGCTTGGAGACACTGGGCAAGTGGGCGTGGCTTGGAGACACTGGGCAAGCGGGTACGGCTTGGAGACACTGGGCAAGCGGGCACGGCTTGGAGACACTGGGCAAGCGGGCGTGGAATATGAGAGACAGGTTTGGACCTGTTCACACAGGAGGTGCAGGTATGGATATAGGCAGGAAGGAGTGGAATATGAAGGAACAGGTTTGGACCTGTTCACACAGGAGGTGTAGGCAGGAGGGAGTGGTGTATGCTGGAACAGGATTTGGACCTGTTCACACAGGAGGTGCAGGTATGGATATAGGCAGGAGTGTGGAGTAGGTTGAGCCGCAGGAGTGCGGCGTAGGCAGAGCCGCAGGAGTGCGGCGTAGGCTGGGCGGCTAGAGAGCCGAGCAGGCAGAGCGGCTAAGGAGCCGAGCAGGCAGAGCGGCTAAGGAGCCGAGCAGGCAGAGCGGCTAGGGAGCCGAGCAGGCAGAGCGGCTAAGGAGCCGAGCAGGCAGAGCGGCTAAGCAGCCGAGCAGACAGAGCGGCTAGGGAGCCGTGCAGACAGAGCGGCTAGGGAGCCGTGCAGACAGAGCGGCTAGGGAGCCTCTATGAGCAAGTGCAGTGCGGTGTCTCTGACAGGAGCTAACTGAGTTTAGACATTGCTCAAGCAAAGGTCAGTGGGTGCGGCAAAACTAAATAGTCAAGGGCTCTAGGTGATTGGTAAGGGACATATTACACAGGTGCACCCTGACTGCATAAGAACCAGAGAGTTCAGGCGCCGCCCCCTATACACACAGTCAGGAAACATGGAGAGCAAGCAGGAAAACAAGAGGCATAGCACCTGGAGCTCAGGGCTAGCTACAGGCAGAGTTCACAGCATGGCTTGAAGCAGAAAGTAAGTTGGTGTGCAGGGAATGGGAGGCCATGCAGTAATGCCAGGAGGGTTGTTACAACTACAGTCATGGCCAAAAGTATTGACACCCCTGCAATTCTGTCAGATAATATTCAGTTTCTTCCTGAAAATGATTGCAAACACAAATTCTTTGGTATTATTATCTTCATTTAATTTGTCTTAAATGAAAAAACACAAAAGAGAATGAAGCAAAAAGCAAAACATTGATCATTTCACACAAAACTCCAAAAATGGGCCGGACAAAAGTATTGGCACCCTCAGCCTAATACTTGGTTGCACAACCTTTAGCCAAAATAACTGCAACCAACCGCTTCCGGTAATCATCAATGAGTTTCTTACAATGCTCTGCTGGAATTTTAGACCATTCTTCTTTGGCAAACTACTCCAGGTCCCTGATATTTGAAGGGTGCCTTCTCCAAACTGCCATTTTTAGATCTCTCCACAGGTGTTCTATGGGATTCAGGTCTGGACTCATTGCTGGCCACCTTAGATGTCTCCAGTGCTTTCTCTCAAACCATTTTCTAGTGCTTTTTGAAGTGTGTTTTGGGTCATTGTCCTGCTGGAAGACCTATGACCTCTGAGGGAGACCCAGCTTTCTCACACTGGGCCCTACATTATGCTGCAAAATTTGTTGGTAGTCTTCAGACTTCATAATGCCATGCACACGGTCAAGCAGTCCAGTGCCAGAGGCAGCAAAGCAACCCCAAAACATCAGGGAACCTCCGCCATGTTTGACTGTAGGGACCGTGTACTTTTCTTTGAATGCCTCTTTTTTCTCCTGTAAACTCTATGTTGATGCTTTTGCCCTAAAAGCTCTACTTTTGTCTCATCTGACCAGAGAACATTCTTCCAAAATGTTTTAGGCTTTTTCAGGTAAGTTTTGGCAAACTCCAGCCTGGCTTTTTTATGTCTCGGGGTAAGAAGTGGAGTCTTCCTGGGTCTCCTACCATACAGTCCCTTTTCATTCAGACGCCGACGGATTGTACAGGTTGACACCGTTGTACCCTCGGACTGCAGGGCAGCTTGAACTTGTTTGGATGTTAGTGGAGGTTCTTTATCCAACATCCGCACAATCTTGCGTTGAAATCTCTTGTCAATTTTTATTTTCCGGCCACATCTAGGGAGGTTAGCCACAGTGCCATGGGCTTTAAACTTCTTGATGACACTGTGCACGGTAGACACAGGAACATTCAGGTCTTTGGAGATGGACTTGTAGCCTTGAAATTGCTTATGCTTCCTCACAATTTGGTTTCTCAAGTTCTCAGACAGTTCTTTGGTCTTCTTTCTTTTCTCCATGCTCAATGTGGTACACACAAGGACACAGGACAGAGGTTGAGTCAACTTTAATCCATGTTAACTGGCTGCAAGTGTGATTTAGTTATTGCCAACACCTGTTAGGTGCCACAGGTAAGTTACAGGTGCTGTTAATTACATAAATTAGAGAAGCATCACATGATTTTTCAAACAGTGCCAATACTTTTGTCCACCCTCTTTGTTATGTTTGGTGTGGAATTATATCCAATTTGGCTTTAGGACAATTCTTTTTGTGTTTTTTCATTTAAGACAAATTAAATGAAGATAATAATACCAAAGAATTTGTGTTTGCAATCATTTTCAGGAAGAAACTGAGTATTATCTGACAGAATTGCAGGGGTGTCAATACTTTTGGCCATGACTGTATGTACTTTAAAGTGGAATATGTATACAAGCAGGATCAACACCAGTACTGACTTGGATAATGGCAGTATATTAGGAAAGTTATATTGGGCTTATAAGGGCTTTTTCACACACTGTGTATTTGCCCTGTTTTTTCAAGCGTAAAAAAATGCAGTTTACAATACCAAGAACCAAAAATCATAACCCAGGGTAAAGATTGAGGCTCCAGAGCACTGACTCAAAACAAAAACAAATAGTAGACAAAGTGTGGGACTGTGGGGAGGTTGAGCTGACGGACAGGTCTGTCTGTGGTGAGAGACAGAGAGATAGCGCGGTGTAGGCTGAGATACAGAGGTAAGGGTGTTATGTGGTAGTTTGACCACTGGAGGGCAGTGGGGAGCCCCCAAAATAGAGACACTACTGGCATCCCAGAGACTCTACGGCGGTAGAGTCCCCTGCTACGGCAAGACAACGGCCGCCAGGAGGTGGCCTGGAGGGCCCATACAATGAACTGCCGGGACTGCAGTGCACTGTTGCACAAAGAGAGGACTGTTCTGTGTCCCCATACGAAGCATTCCCTCCTCCTGATGTACCAGGAATGCCAGTGGTGGTGTTGTTCGTAAAGGAAGGGGGAGCACCCCTGTTCTCATTCTGTTGATATTTTATTTCTTTTTGTTTGTTTGTTTATTTAAAGAAAAAAAAATGTATTGTAGTAAACATGGTGAGGTGTGTGATGAAATAGCTATGTTGAAATGTTATTTTTTTTAAAAAATTGTGTGTTCAACAGGTTCCGGGTACATGCAGTATGACGACCACGACGTATTTAAGAGGACAGGACGTCAAGACAGGAAGAGTGCAGACAGGCCGGGGAACATGAGTCAGGCCCCCCAGTACTACGTATCCCTCAGAGTAAGATTGTCGAGGACGACAATAGTCAATGAAGGGGGAATGTGGGGAGGTTGAGCTGACGGACAGGTCTGTCTGTGGTCAGAGACTGAGAGATAGCGCAGTGTAGGCTGAGATACAGAGAAAAGGGTGTTATGTGGTAGTTTGACCCTTGGAGGGCAGTGGGGAGTATAGGAGGATGACTGTGTAACTGCCATGGGTCAAGGTAACTGCCATTGGTCAGAGGTTACTGTCAGGTGATAGTGGGCGGAACTTCTGGGACTGGTAGTATAAGAGGTCAAGGAAGGTTCTGGAAGTTCCAGTCAGCCAGGGGAGCTCACAAGAGAGGAGGGTCTGCTGTGAGGAGAGGCAGCAGAGAACCCTCAGAGAGAGAGACTGACAGTGGAGACGGTCACAGGGGGTGACCCAAAAGGACAGTGGCTGCGGACAGAGACAGACTGTGAGTCTCAGGTGGACAGCGTACTCTAAAGGGCGCAACGCTGTGGTGAAAGTGCCTAGGGCAGCCACAGCGGGAAAGAGCCATAGAGGACGCCACAAATGGTAATACAAGGAAGAGAAAGTACCCGGGTCTGTGTAAAAAGTGAAGTGTGGACTAATCCTGTGACGAAGTACTGTGGTCGTCCAGAAAACGGCCAATAAAATCTGAACTGTTGGACACAACCCTTGTCTCTGTCTCGTGTCTGCCGACGCCAAGAGGTGGGTTACCCCCCAGTTCTGTGGGATCAGCATCACAGCACACCTTCCCCGTTCATCCGCACTATCATCAGAATCTCCTCAGCACCACCTTAATCGCCACCCTCAGCCGTCAGCCCCCTCGCCCTCGCCACCCCTACAGGACCAAATTAATTCTCTCCCAATTGATCCATCTCTCATATTATCATTTCTCTTGATGTCGCAGTCATGCCCCACCACAATCTCCCATTGGCTAAATGGATCCCAATAAAGTAAGTAAGGGCTTTGGATTTGTTTCTTATTATGTGATGTCACATTACTCCGCTGGTCATGCAACCAACCTATATGTCCTTAGTAGGCGCCGGCCTCTGCTATCTGCCATATGTCCTTGAAAGTAATTCAATGTTCATGGTTTACTTTACATCTGTCCAGGTGTTGTTTATATGTCCTTTAATTGTTTCTTTATATAATATTTCAGACCTTGATCACCACTAACTGGGACAGTGACAAGGCATTTTGGTGCCCTAGGCAGATGAAGCCAATACATTCCTATATTTAAAATGTAGAACCCAAGGATAGTTCTGGAAACTAATAAAGCGGAACTATAATCGGCTCTGTTTGCTTTCAATTAAGGCATCCAGCATTTGGCAAATATCCTAATGAAAAATGAACAGACCCCCATTATAAATAAAGAGATCTGTCTCATTTTTTTTTTGCATGCGTCATGCGACAAATACCACTTGCACAAAACTGATGGTGGATTCTGGTTCTGGTTACATTCATGCAGTGGTGGTTGTTCTGGTGCTGTATTCATGTAGTGATGATGATTCTAGTGATATAATCATCACCAGAACCATCATCAGTACATGAATACAAAGCCAAAATCATCATCAGTGCATAAATAGAACACAAGGGCAATTAATAATACATGAATATGGCAGCAGAAATATAATCAGTAAATACGGTGACAGGACAATTGTGTACAAGATAATTGTGTACGGACTATTGTGTACAGACAATTGTGTACAGGCCAATTGTGTACAATGACAATTGTGTACAAGGCAATTGTGTACAAGGCGATTGTGTATAAGGCAATTGTGTACAAGGCAATTGTGTACGGGCAATTGTGTACGGACAATTGTGTACAAGGCAATTGTGTACGGGCAATTGTGTACAATTGTGTACAAGGCAATTGTGTACAAGGCAATTGTGTACAAGGCAATTGTGTACGGGCAATTGTGTACGGACAATTGTGTACAAGGCAATTGTGTACGGGCAATTGTGTACAATTGTGTACAAGGCAATTGTTTACAAGGCAATTGTGTACGGGCAATTGTGTACGGGCAATTGTGTACGGGCAATTGTGTACGGACAATTGTGTACAAGGCAATTGTGTACGGGCAATTGTGTACAATTGTGTACAAGGCAATTGTGTACAAGGCAATTGTGTACGGGCAATTGTGTACGGACAATTGTGTACAAGGCAATTGTGTACGGGCAATTGTGTACAATTGTGTACAAGGCAATTGTGTACAAGGCAATTGTGTACGGGCAATTGTGTACGGACAATTGTGTACAAGGCAATTGTGTACGGGCAATTGTGTACAATTGTGTACAAGGCAATTGTGTACAAGGCAATTGTGTACAAGGCAATTGTGTACGGGCAATTGTGTACGGGCAATTGTGTACGGACAATTGTGTACAAGGCAATTGTGTACGGGCAATTGTGTACAATTGTGTACAAGGCAATTGTGTACAAGGCAATTGTGTACGGGCAATTGTGTACAAGGCAATTGTGTACGGGCAATTGTGTACAAGGTCATGGAACCGTGTACAAGAGGCAATTGTGTACGGACAATTGTGTACGGACAATTGTGTACAAGGCAATTGTGTACGGGCAATTGTGTACAATGGTGTACAAGGCAATTGTGTACAAGGCAATTGTGTACGGGCAATTGTGTACGGACAATTGTGTACAAGGCAATTGTGTACGGGCAATTGTGTACAATTGTGTACAAGGCAATTGTGTACAAGGCAATTGTGTACGGGCAATTGTGTACAAGGCAATTGTGTACGGGCAATTGTGTACAAGGTCATGGAACCGTGTACAAGAGGCAATTGTGTACGGACAATTGTGCACGGACAATTGTGTACAAGGCAATTGTGTACGGGCAATTGTGTACAATTGTGTACAAGGCAATTGTGTACAAGGCAATTGTGTACGGGCAATTGTGTACAAGGCAATTGTGTACAGGCAATTGTGTACGGACAATTGTGTACAAGGCAATTGTGTACGGGCAATTGTGTACAAGGCAATTGTGTACGGGCAATTGTGTACAAGGCAATTGTGTACGGACAATTGTGTACAAGGCAATTGTGTACAAGGCAATTGTGTACGGGCAATTGTGTACAAGGTCATGGAACCGTGTACAAGAGGCAATTGTGTACGGACAATTGTGTACAAGGCAATTATTTGTGTACAGGCCACTTGTACAGGCCACTTTCACACTGACGCTTACTTTGCGGACAATTGTGTACAAGGCAATTGTGTACAAGGCAATTGTGTACGGGCAATTGTGTACAAGGTCATGGAACCGTGTACAAGAGGCAATTGTGTACGGACAATTGTGTACAAGGCAATTATTTGTGTACAGGCCACTTGTACCGGCCACTTTCACACTGACGCTTACTTTCGGTTTCATTACTCACCCCTTGCAACTTTCACCATGACTTTTACTTGTTGTGTACAGGCCACTTGTACAGGCCACTTTCACAATGACGCTTACTTTCACTTTCATTACTCACCCCTTGCAACTTTCACCATGACTTTTACTATGAGCAAGTCTGAAAAAGACAAAGATAATTGTACAGGCCACTTTCACACTGACCCTTACTTTCGGTTTCATTACTCACCCCTTGCAACTTTCACCATGACTTTTACTATGAGCAAGTCTGAAAAAGACAAAGATGTCCTTAGGCTTGGGGGACACGAGTATATCCTGCACAGGACACGTGATGACAGCATCAAAGAATGGCGGTGCAGGCAAGTCAACAAATTCAAGTGTCCCGCACGCATGCACACATCTGGAGCCGCGATTGTTAAACAGCCGACTGAGCACAGTCACTCTGCAGATCCAGTTCAAGCTGAAGCCAGAGCTACAATGGCTGCTCTGAGGCAAGAAGCAATCAGCTCTCAAGCATCTACTAGAAGCATTGTTGGACAGGTTCTTCGAGACAGGTCTGATGACGTGTTGTCTCGAATGCCCAAGCGAAGTGACGTTGAGCGAAATACACGTCGGGTCAGGCAGCGAGCAAACACCATGCTGGCTCCTCCTCAAAGCATCAATTTTGCTATCCCCCAGGAATACAGCGACATCATTTTATATGACTCTGCAAGAGATGACCCCCAAAGGATTCTTGTCATTGGTAGCAATGAACTGTTGCCTTATTTCGAAAGAGGAGACACATGGTTTGGCGATGGAACGTTCAAGGTGGTGCCAACCATGTTCTTTCAGCTGTATTCTCTCCATGCAAAAGTCGGCAACTCCTATCCTCCCCTGATCTACTGCCTGCTGCCAAACAAGACTGGTCCAACCTATCGTCGAATGATCACGGCGCTCAAAGGGTTGATGCCAGGTGCAAATCCCCAGAAAATTCTTCTTGACTTTGAGATGGCAGCAATGTCAGCTTTCCAAGATGAGTTTCCAGCTGCAGCGATTTCTGGCTGCTTCTTTCATCTGAGCCAGTCCATTATTCGAAAGGTCAATGAGCTGGGCCTAAAGGCTGAATTTGAGGCTGAGGATGGAGAGTTCAATCTCAAGGTAAAATCTTTGGCCTCCTTGGCGTTTGTCCCACCAGCCGAAGTAAGTGCAAGGTATGACGAACTAGCCCAAATCTTCCCTGATGATGATGCTACCAATCAGCTCCTCTCCTACTTTGAGCATACCTACGTTAGGGGGCCAGGAGTAGGTGGACGCTTTCGAAACGCAAGGTTTACTCCAGAGGTCTGGAATCATTATGCTGACGCTTTGGCCTCTGCCCCCAAGACCACGAATTGCTGCGAGGGGTTTCATAACGCCTTACAAGCACTCTTTCTTTGTGCTCATCCTACCGTGTGGAAACTGTTCAACGGACTCATTAGTGACATGGCAATTCATAGACTTACAGCCCAGAATGCTGAGGTACTGAATGTTGAGCATCCACGAAGCAAGTATGTCCAGCTAGCTGAACGACTGCGTGTGAAAGTGGCTGATTATCACAATCAAGGAGACAAGCTGCGGTATCTACGAGCGATCAGCAACATGCAGGCACGATAGACAAGACCAGCAATATTTGTAGAATAAGAATAGAAGAAGCTTTGAAACTGTTATTCAATAAGCAATCTTACGTTAAAATCAATGATGAATATAGTATTTTCTTTTTTTGGACGTTTAATTTTTTGTTTTCCCTATACTTGTCTGTAAATAATCGTCCGTACACAATTGTCCGTACACAATTGTCCTTGTACACAATTGTCCTTGTACACAATTGCCCTGTACACAATTGCCCTGTACACAATTGTCCTTGTACACAATTGCCCTGTACACAATTGTCCGTACACAATTGTCCTTGGACACAATTGCCCTGTACACAATTGTCTGTACACAATTGTCCTTGTACACAATTGCCCTGTACACAATTGTCCTTGTACACAATTGTCCTTGTACACAATTGTCCTTGTACACAATTGTCCTTGTACACAATTGCCCTGTACACAATTGATTAGCCTTGTACACAATTGTCCTTGGACACAATTGGCCTGTACACAATTTTCTGTACACAATTGTCCGTACACAATTATCTTGTACACAATTGTCATGGAACCGTAAATACATAAGCAGAACCACCATCAATACATGAATATCACCAGAACCACCATCAGTGCATGAATAAATTATCAGAAACACCATCAGTACATTAATACATCACCAGACCCATCATTAGTACATCAATGCATCACTAGATCCACCATAAGTACATGAACACATGACCAGAACCAAGAGTTCTTGAATACAAGAACCAAGCTTAGTACAACTGTCGTGCAATACAGGGACAACCACCAGAGGGCAAGGAAGGGAGGTAGCAGGAGCTCACCTCAAGCAAAGACTTGTATAGCTGAGCAAACACCACTAGGGGGCAGAAGAGAGGTTGTACAAGCCAAGTCAGGAACAGCCAGGAATGCAATGTCAGAGGGGAAGGCAGGAGCAAGGTCTGAAGCCAGCCAGAGATCAAAAAGCCGGTCGGGAGTGCAGTAACAAGAGGACGAGATGAAAGCACAGCCAGAATCACGCCAAAGATCAGAGCCAGACAGAACAATCCAAAACAGGATGGAAGACAGACGGGCAGGTCAGAAGTCAAGCTAGGTCATACACTGCAGGGAACAGTCACACAAAAAACACTAAGTCAGATGTAGGGAATGGGGCAAATACAAATACAGGCAGACACGTAGCAAAGGACACACGCAGGGTACGCTAGGTCAGGTGCTCTCGCTGAAGTGAACTCTCGCATGAACTATCACTGACATCAGTTGACAGCCACAGCGCAGGGATATAGCCACCCACACACCAGAAAGAGTCAGAGAAGATTATCCCCCGCCTGACAAGGTCGGGAAGTAGAAAGCAAACCCCGACCTGGATCATAGCAACAACAATCTATTGTAATATCAAGTCAGCCCTATAAACAATTGTATCGCATGAACCTACAACCCTACAACTCCCAGTATGTCCTTAAAAATGGGAGTAGTTATTAACAGCCATAATTAAAGGGAACCTGTCACCTGCTTTGGCTGCTATAAGATGCTGCCGCTGCCTTTCAGGGCTTATCTACAGCATTCTGAAAGATAAGAAAAATAAGTTTTATTATCCTCACCCGGGGGGGTGGTCTGATGCGATCCGATCCGCTGGGTGTCGCAGGTCCAGGTCCGGCACCTCCCATCTTCTTGCGACACCGCCCTCCTGCTTGCTTCCTCACTCCCGGCATCGCACTGTTGAGGGCAGAGCAAAGTATTGCAGTGCGCAGGTCCACCCATACAGCCCCTCATTTTATTCCCCCCTCTGCAAAGCCTCTCAGTTTATTCCCCATAGTTTATTCACCCCGTCTGCACAGCCTCTCAGTTTATTCCCCCATCTGCACAGCCTCTCAGTTTATTCCCCCATCTGCACAGCCCCTCAGTTTATTCCCCCATCTGCACAGCCTCTCATTTTACTCCCCCATCTGTGCAGCCTCTCATTTTACCCCCCGCTGCACAGCCCCTCAGCTTATTCTTCCATCTGCACAGCCCCTAATTTTATTCCCCCAATCTGCACAGCCCATCACTTTATTCCCCCATCTTCACAACCCATCATTTTTTCCTCATCTGCATAGTCCGCCAGTTTATTCCTCCATCTGCAGAGCAACACTGTTTATTCACCCTATCTGCACAGTCCCTCATTTTATTCTCCCCTCTGCACAGCCCCTCATTTTACCCCCTCTGCATAGCTCCTGAACTTATTACCCCCATCTACACAGCCCCTAAGCTTATTCGCCTCATCTGCACAGGCAGTCAGTTTATTCTCCTCCATCTGCACAGACCCTCTGTTAATTCACCCATATCTACAAAGCCCCTAATTTTACCCTCATCTGCCCAGCACCTCATTTTAGCCCCCCACTGGATAGCTCGTCAGCTTATTACCCCCATCTGCACAACCCCTGATTTTATTCCCCACCTCTGCACAACCCCTCAGATTACTCCCCCATCTGCAAGCCTGTCAGTTTATTTCCTCATCTGCACAGACTGTCAGTTTATTCCCCATCTGTACAGCCCCTCACCAAATTTTACTTTACCCATCAGTACAGCCCCTCACCACATTTTATTCAACCCATCAGCATAACCCTTCATCTCCTTTTATTCCCCCATCAGCACAGCCACTCACCTCATTTTATTACCCTCCATCAGCACAGCCCCTTACCTTATTTTATTCCCCTCCATTAGCAAAGCCTGTCACTTCATTTTATTCCCCCTATCAGCACAGTCCCTCACCTCATTTTATTCCCCCATCAGAACAGCCTCTCTCCTCATTTTATTTACTCTCCATCAGAACAGCCCCTCCATCATTTCATTCCCCCCTCCATTTGCACAGCCCCTCCCCTCATTTTATGCCCCCCTGCACAATAATATATGAATTATACCGGTCCACTGTATCCTTTGTGCTGTGCAGCAGTAAATGCTGTATGGCATGATGACATCACTGCACCGCGCCATCCAATGTCCCCTGCATGATCCTTCTCCAACAAGGCACAGGCTGGAAGTGGCTTGTGTCTTTCTGGGGATCCCAGCAGAGCAGGGGAAATGATAGCTCCTCTGTCCCTTTGCCAGCGACACACACAGCAATTGAATTTGCGTCTCATAGACGCGAATGCAATTGAGAGCAGGGAGGGAGGGACAGCCGGGATGCAGGACAGAGAGGGGTGAGCAGTGTCAGTGACTGAAATTGCTCACCTCCGTGCCTGTGCCTCCCCCTCAGGTAGGCTTGAATTAGGGCCTTAGGCAGGTGCCTACCCTGCCTACCCCTTGTCCTGGCCCCACCACCAACCACCCCTGACTAAGCATTTGTGAAACACGTGTATTGGATGTGTTTGATTGTTGAACTGACATATCTTGCTATTTCAGCATCTACTCCATTTTATTCTTGGCTTCAGTGAATCCTTTCTTTGGCACTCCATTGCGATCTGCTTCTCTTCTCATGTATATTTAAAGGCGTTTTCCAGGTTTGAGGCTCAAGTCTTTATTCACTCTATGTGACTGCAGACTTGTGAATGCTCACAGCGTGCACAGTGAGCCTTGTCAGAATTATCTGGTGCCTGGAGCAGGGTGTAATGTGACCGCAAATTTACGATTTGCATACTTTCAGCCACATTCCTACTAGACGAGACCGGCCTTGCTCAATTCACTTGTAGTGAGCAAGGACACACATGTCTATTTGGCATTCATGTATGCAAACTGTTTACTTATGGTCACATGTCTGCCTGCTCCTGGCATCGGCACCAGAGAATACTGACAGAGCACACTGCGCACTGTGAGGATTCATGCATGTGAAAATTAGGAAAATATCCAGCTCCGGAATTAAAATCCACTTTCTTTCTTTATTTTACTCATTTATATAGCGCCATTAATTCCGCAGCGCTTTACAGACATTATTGACACTGTCCCCGATGGGGCTCACAATCTAAATTCCCTATTAGTAGGTCTTTGGAATGTGGGAGGCAACTGGAGTACCAGGAGGAAACCCACATAAACACGGGGAGAACATACAAACTCCTTGCAGATGTTATCCTTGGTGGGATTTGAACCCAGGACCCCAGTGTTGTCAGCCCCATCATTAAAAATAAAAAGACAAAGTTGTTGGACATGTGTGCCGTTATATCGGAGGAAGAGTGCCTAAATCAACTGAATGCGTTTCTAACACATTGTGTGTTCTTAGTAGTGTTGATCATTCCGATACCGCAAATATCGGGTATCGGCCGATATTCGCTGTATCGGAATTCCGATACCGAGTACCGATATTTTTACAATATCGAATACCGGAATCGGAAGTTCCCATAATGCAATGAGCCAGTTTTGTTAGCCATGTGAACTAATGGCATGGCTGTGATTGGCTGCTGAAATGATGTCGTGGGAATGTTGTATATATGTAGTATGTATGTAGTATGCATGTTTTTTCTTTACATTCAACACATTAGTCGGATGATGGGACTACTACTGTCCCATCATTGGCTAATGTGTCAATCACTGTCATTGTAGCAGGCATCGCCCGATGGGACTTGGAGTCCCATCGGACGATGCCTGCACACACACACAACCCCCGGCAGGCCCGCACAGACCCCCCGGCAGCCCGCACAGACCCCCCGGAAGGCCCGCACAGACCCCCGGCAGGCCCGCACAGACCCCCGGCAGACCCGCACAGACCCCCGGCAGACCGCACAGACCCCAGGCAGGCCCGTACAGACCCCCGGCAGCCCGCACAGACCCCCGGCAGGCCCGCACAGACCCCCGGCAGGCTACACAGACCCCCAGCAGCCCGCACAGACCCCCGGCAGGCCCGCACAGACCCCCGGCAGGCCCGTATAGACCCCCGGCAGCCCGCACAGACCCCCGGCAGGCCCGTGGGAAGGGTTTTTTTTAATTCCGATAATTGGATATCGGTCCGATCCAATCCGATCCGATATTTCACAATATCGGATGGTATCGCTCAACACTAGTTCTTAGACTCAATTTCAAGCTGTGGAAATCGTTATAAGGGTAAGCTTAATACAAATCTTTTTATGGCACTGTGAGGATTGACAAATGTGCAGTCTCATAGAGTGACTGCAGAATTTAACCCCAAGCCTGGACAAAACCTTTAATTCTGTACTATTGTTACATACTGTGTTAAAGATACATTATATATATATGTCTTTTTAAATCCTACCTAAATGAAATATAGGAGAAAAACAGGTCGCACTTCAAACATAGCAAAAAACATGAAAAAATGTATTCCAAACTAAAGGTACACAGCGTTACAGCTCAAGGTGTGAACCTCTCACACCCTGCCAGTGAATTTGGAGGACCGCAATTACATTTTGTAAGACTCCTGCAATTCCATTTTCTTTATTCATTTTTAATAAAAGTTATAAGGGCTCACACATAAATAAAATCGGTCCGATGTTGTTCCTGAAGAGTAGGATGAGTGTCATGCGAGTCCAATGCGATTTTTAGCAAGTAGCATCTGTCTGACATGCGTATGCAATCCGTAAGCAATGCGTTTTTAACATCAGCTTTTACATACAGTAATTCTCTGTCATTCCAAGCTAGATTTCTAACTAATAAAACAATGTTATATACAGATAGAGATACAATGGGGAAAATAAGTATTTCGTACACTGCCGATTTTGCAAGTTTTCCCACCTCCAAAGAATGGAGAGGACTGTAATTTTTATCATAGGTACACTTCAACTGTGAGAGACAGAATCTAAAAAAAAAAATCCAGAAAATCACATTGTATGATTTTTACACAATTAGTTTGCATTTTATCTTCTTCAGATCTTTCAGGATTCAGGGCAGTTACTGGGCAACATTGAGTTTCAGCTCCCTCCAAAGATTTTCTATTGGGTGCAGGTCTGGAGACTGGCTAGGCCACTCTAGGACCTTGAAATGCTTCTTACGGAGCCACTCATTAGTTGTCCTGGCTGTGTGTTTTGGGTCATTATCACGCTTGCAGATCCAGCCACAACCCATCTTCAATGCTCATACTGAGGGAAGGAGGTTGTTGGCCAAAATCTCGCAATACATGATCCCATCCTCCCTTTTACATGGTGCAAGTATCCCCTTTGCAGAAAAGCACCCCCAAAGTATGATGTTTTCCCCACTATGCTTTACGGTTGGGATGATATTCTTGTGGTTGTACTCATCCTTTGTTTTCCTCCAAACACGGAGAGTGTAGTTGATTCCAAAAAGTTCTATTTTGGTCTCCTCTGACCACATGACCTTCTCCCATGCCCCCTTTGGATCATCCAGATGGTCATTGGCAAACGTCAAATGGGCCTGGACATGTGCTGGCATGAGTAGGGGGACCTTGTGTGCCTTGCAGGATTTAAATCCATGACAACGTAGTGAATTACTAACAGTAATGTTTGAGACTGTGGTCCCAGCTCACTTCAGGTTATTGACCAGGTTATTGACCAGGTCCTCCCGTGGAGTTTTAGGTCAATTCCTGACCTTTTTCAGAATCATCCTTACCCCACGAGCCAAGGTCTTGCATGGATCCGCTTACTGAGAAAGATTGAGTCATCTTGTGTTCCTTCAATTTTCTAATAATTGTGCCGTTGTGCCTTCTCACCAAGCTGCTTGCCTATTGTCCTGTTGCCCATCCCAGCCTTGTGCAGGGCTACAATTTTCTTCCTGGTGTCCTTAGACAGCTTTTTGGTCTTGACAATGGTAGAGAGGTTGAAGTGTAATTGATTGTGTGGGCAGGTGTCTTTTATACAGATATCAAGTTCAAACTTTCAAAATCGTCATTGTTTCAAACACTTATTTCCCCCACTATAAATAGATAGGTAGATAGATAGATCTCATTGAGATGCATAATCAGTGCTTTAAGTGTGTAGTTTTCTGTACTTGTATTTATTTCAAAATTAAACAAAAGCAAAAAAAGGGCATGGGTCCCCTTAATTTTTATTAACCAGCTGAGAGAAAGCAGACAGCTGAGAGGTGGTCTTAATAGCCTGGGAAGTGGGTAATAAACATGGAGCTTCCCAGGCTATTAATATCAGCTCACAGCTGTCTATTTAGCCTTCAATGGTTATCAACAAGGGGTGACTCCCCAAAAATGACATGTGCTTCCGCATATTATTAATAACTAGCAAAGACTAGGCAGACAGCTCCTGTCTAATATTAATAGCTTAGGAATGGGCTATGCATATTGACCCCCTACCAGACTAAGAACATCAGCCCTCAGTCACCCTAGAAATGGCGCATCCAATATATTCGCCAATTCTGGCACAGCCTCTGCTCTTGTCATTTGCTTTAGTACAGTGACAAGTTGGTTAATAGTATTGGGGTTGATATTAGCTTTGTAATGTCAGTTGATATCAAGCCCAGGGGTTAGTAATGGAGTAGCACCTATAAGACACCCCCATTACTAACCCTATAGTCAAATGCAATAAAGATAAACACAGAGCAAAGTCCTATATTTGCAATAAAAACTCCCCAACCCTCTTTTACCAGTTTATTTATATAAGAATAAAAACACAAAGTAATCCTCACCTGGCCACAGATAATCCCTACAGGATGTTGTCCCACAAAGAGCTCCAGCTTTGCTACATCTGGATGGTTTGTTTAGCATTGGAATGATGTGACCACTTAGCAAGCCAGCTGAGACACACAGAGACAGCAGCGTAAGAATGCTCCTGCAGTGTCTAGCACTGATATGAGTAAGGTCACTGGGGTTCATAGCCGATGAACCACTGTGCCCTTACTAACAGCACTGCTCGCATCGTGATAAAATATCCATGGCCCCTTTCGTGGTTATTAATATCAGCCTGTAGCTGTCTGCCTAGCTTTTGCTGGTTATTAATATAATAGGGCAGATGCCACATCATTATTTTGGTGGGGTCACCCCTTGTTTATAATCAGAAAAGGCTGAGTAGACAGCTACAAGCTGATATTAATAGCATGGGAAGCTCCAGGTTTACTACCCCCTTCCCAAACTATAAACATCAACTCCCTCAGTTGATTAATAAAAATATGGGGACCCCATGCCATTTCTTTGTTTTATTCTATCTATATATCTATTCTAGTCTGATGGTTCTGGCTGTGAATTTACTGTACTCAGCTAATGAAATGTTGGGTTTCCTATGAGATGGGTGTGCAAACATTGCATGGCATATGCATGGTCCGCGTGCCGTGAAATTTTTTTTCTTGCGCCCATTGACTTACATTGCCAAGTCTCGTCTGATGCTGCAATTTTTTTCTCAGTGTGATCCAAGCTTAAAAAACACAGATGATTCATTGACTACCACTAGTTAAGGCCCCGTCACACTAAGCGATATCGCTAGCAATATCGCTATAACGTCACTGGTTTTGTGATGCAGCAGCGATATCGCTAGCGATATCGCTATGTGTGATACTTACCTCCGACCGGCTCCCCCGCTTATTATCGCTGATCGCGCGAGAGCGGCCTGGGCCGTTTCTCGTCGTCAGCTTCCTGCTGTGCTTCCTGCTGTGGAGACGAGCGACGCGTGGACGCGGGCGGGAGGACGTCTTCATCGCCTCGTCTGACAGGTAAGTAGCAACCGCTGACCGCTGCTATGTCGCTGGTGAGATCTGCCTGTGTGGCAGCTCACTAGTGACCACTTAGCGATGCACCAGCGATCCTGACCGCGTCATATCGTTGTCGGGATCGCTGGTGCATCGCTAAGTGTGACAGAACCTTTAGAGTGCAGTTCGATTTTTTATCGGATTACACTCGTCCGTTTTAAACGCTAGTGAGTATGAGCGCTGTTGGTACTGCACCTTGTCTACTATTGTTTTTTACTCTACAGTACCAGAAAAGTGAATGAGATCGCTGAAATCTCATGCACATGTTGCTTATGTTTTTGTTGATTTGCTTGTCTCATATTCAGTACCATAGAATACCTGTATTATGCTGTGATGTAAGAGCAGCACATAGTGATCTTTAGCTGTGTTGAAAAAAAAGTCATAATTAAGCCTCCACCTTAATGTTGTTCGCTTCTCGCTCATTGTTACTCTTTATGTGTTTTAACATACTAAGGATGCTTTTGTGGCACCCCTGAGGGTCCAGTCGCCACAGAGGTACTGCACCTCATCCAGAGGTGTGGTATCCCACCCTCAGGTAAGGAGGGGGCACCACCCAGGACTCCTAACACTCACACCCAACACACACTAGTTTAGTCAGGGCATATGGGTGTACCCTTCGGGAGGATGGCCTCATCCCAGGCTGGCTATGAAAGGTTTTGGGGAGTTAGTGGGGAAGGTAGGTAGAAGGGGAGGAGCTTAGGAAGTGGGGTGATTTAGAACATCCAATCAGTGACAGTGAGGTGACAGTTAGTGGGAGGAGTTAGTGTGAGGAAAATGGAAGATTGTTCTGGAAAGATCCAGTCAGTCGGTGGCAGGACAGGGGAAGAGCAGGACTGACGTGAGAGGAGTGAGGGTCAGAGAAATGAGAAACATCTTGAGTATGCTCCTAGACAGGAAAGAAGGGGTCCTTGGGGCACGGGTAGTGCGATAAGCCACCTGTGGGGCCCGCATCCCGGAAGGGAAGGACCAGGCCACAGTGGGGGAGCCGGCCCCTGAAGCTAGTGGAGA
Source organism: Dendrobates tinctorius (assembly GCF_039654945.1). Taxonomy (NCBI): domain Eukaryota; kingdom Metazoa; phylum Chordata; class Amphibia; order Anura; family Dendrobatidae; genus Dendrobates; species Dendrobates tinctorius. Next base: position 6,327,082 of record NW_027361673.1, read on the forward strand.
ACTACATGGCTCAGCTAGAAAGCCGGAGGCTGAGGTAACTTTAAGTGACTCAGCCACAACCACAAACATTCCTCAAAAAGGCAGCCGTAGAGATAAAGGACCCCGGGGCCTGACCCACATCGCTCGGCAAGGTCCAAGGCTGCTGGATTGGGGACACTGCTTGTGAAGGCGCAGGGCAGGAGAGAAAGAGGTGGAGAGTAGCGCAGAGAGATGGCCAAGAAAGGAGAACATAAAGAGGAGTCCTGAAAAGGTGTCACCAATCTACCTGTGAGTTGGCTGGACCCCTCCCCCAAAGGACACAGTGCCAAGCAGGTCATCGTGTGCACAAGAATTGTGAGTAAAAACCCAGAAACTGCACCCAACTGTGTCCTTCGTGTTATTAATATCTCGCCTGCTTTACACCGCATTCACCATCGCCATCACCGGCTCAACTGCCCTGGGACACAGCTCTGCCTGTGGAGAGCTTCACCATCTCTGCTGCCCTAACAACGTCCCAGTGGATCTGCATTGCAGCGTTGGTTACCCATTGCCGAATATCACAGATGGCGTCACGATTCTCCTTTTCCCTATGATTATCCTACCATCTTCCCACCTTCCCCTCATTGAACTTCCATCTTCATTGGACACCCAGGGCCACGGACAGGGTCACTATCACCACCGTGACACCCTTCCCCTTTAAAAGAGCCTGACCGGCCCGATACCGAGTAACCCCTGGCCCTGTAGTGCGCTCCACTTTCACATTACGTTTAGGCACACGCTCTCGGTGGCCCCGTGGGGGCATATGTCCGAAGACCCCCGCAAAACAGGATTTGGACTTAAGTTCCGACGGCTCCATAGACTATAATGGTGTGGACAGAGCGAATGTCGTGCATCATTTTCGGGCATTTACACCTACTGGAGGCAAACACTCAGATGCAGTCTACTACGTTTGGGTGTAAGCCTACAGTGGGCGTATACGCCTTAAAATAATGTATGACAGAGCATATGTTCGCTCTGCTGGCACCATTACAGTCTATGGCTCTGTTGGTGCATAGCATGCATCCAAAGTCCATTTTGCGGAGGGTACGGACATAAATGCCCTTATTTGCATATTAAATAAAAGCGTATTTTGTAGGCCACGTCACCTATATAAATGTGTATGCTGTTTAATGGGGGTGAAAGACTCCCTTTAAAGTGAACCTGTCACCAGAAAAATGCTAATAACCTGTAGATATGCATTTAACCCCTTTACCCCCCCCCCCCCAAGGTGGCTTGCATGTTAATGACCAAGCCAATCATTTCAATTCTGACCACTGTCACTTTATGAGGTCATAACTCTGGAATGCCTCAACGGATCCCACTGATTCTGAGAATGGTTTTTGGTGACATATTGTACTTCATGATAGTGGTAAACGTTCTTTGATATAACTTGCCTTTAATGGTAAAAAAAAAACAGAAATTTGGTGCTTTCATACTTTTATTTATACCCTTAAATCAGAGACATATGTCACACAAAATAGCTAATAAATAACATTTCCTACATGTCTACTTTACAACAGCACAATTATTGAACCAAAAATTATTTTTGTTATGAAGTTATACCGTAATTGTTAAAAATTAACCAGCGATTTCCATTTTTCCAACAAAGTTTACAAAACCATTTTTTTTTTAGGTACCCCCTCACATTTAAAGTGACTTTGAGGGGGTCTCTATGATAGAAAATACCCAAATGTGACACCATTCTAAAAACTGCACCCCTCAAGGTGATTCACAAGAAATTTTAGAATGGGGAAGGAAAAAATGAACATTTAACTTTTTTCAGAAAAATTTTACTTTAGACCCATTTTTGTTTATTTTCACAAGGGTAAAAGGAAAAAATGACCCTCAAAATGTGTTGTGCAATTTCTCCTGAGCATGTCAATACCCCATATGTGTGGGAAAACCACTGTTAGGGTGCATGGCAGGGCTAGGAAGGAAAGGAGCGCCTTTTGACTTTTTGAATTTAAAATGTGAAGGAATAATTAGCAGATGCCATGTTGCGTTTGGAGAGCCCCTGATGTGCCTAAACAGTAGAAACTCCACACAAGTGACACCATTTTTGAAACTAGACCTCTTAAGGAATTTATCTACATGTGTGGTGAGCGCCTTTAATCCCCAGATGCTTCACTGAAGTTTATAACAATGAGCCATGAAAAGAAATCACATTTTTCCCACAAAAAAAAATTAATAAGCCCCAAATTTTGCATTTTCAAAATGGTAACAGGAAAAAATACACAATACAATCTGTTGGCAATTTCTTCTGAGTATGCTGATACCCAATATGTGAAGTAAAACTACTGTTTGGGCGTACAGCATGGCTTGGAAGGGAAGGAGCGCCATTTGACTCTGAATGCAAAATTTCCTGGAATCATAAGTGTTGTGAGTTCATTTTCCCCTTCACCGCTGATGTCTGATGAACTCCCTCTGCTGGTGAGGAGAGGTAGTGAAATTGATTGGGTTGGGAAGAACCTGTCATCTGAACAGGTGGAGCCTGATTGGACACCAGGAATCACTGAGTGGATATAAGGCAGCCGATGCCCTACAGGGGTGCTGGTGATCCTTTCTGCTCTGAGCTCTTGCAAACCAGTTCAGTACCTGCCTTCTGAAAGCTAAGTTTTTGCTCTCTTATTTTTCCATGAGATTGTGTCTGTTTACTTAGTGTTTGTGTTCTGCCTGCCCTTGTTGGTACAGGCTGAGCTCCATTTTTGTCTCTGGTCAAGTTGATCTTTTGCTTAGTCTTCAGAATATACCTGAGTGCTGATATAGTGATTTTGAAGTCTAGTGACTTCAGGGCCTTTTTTCTATCAGACGTGTTGGACATTATTTTGGCAGAATTTTTGCGGATTGCAGCCAGCATCTTTTCTGTTCTTTCCTATTTAGTTAGTTGGGCCCCATCGTTTGCTCAACCTGTCTTTCTGTCTGTGTTTGTGTTTTCATCTGCTTTTCACCAACAATACATGTTGGGGGCTGTCTATTGCTTTGGGGTCTGCTCTGGGGCAGTTTAGATTTCCCCTTTCTTTCTTTAGGCTTATTTAGTTCTCCGGCTGTGAACGAGGGGTCTAGGGCACCGTAGGAACCCCCCACGGCTACTGTTAGTTGTGTGAATAGGATCAGGGGTCTGCAATCCTATAGGTACCAACCTCTCCGGTTTTCTGGACTTAGCTTGTATTTTTGTTTTGTCCTCCTTCGGTGACTCATTCATAACACATAAGACCCCTCAGGGAACTTATCAAAATGTGTGGCGAGTACCTTGAACCCCAGGTTCTTCTCCGAAGTTTATAACATTGAACCATGAAAATAAAAAAAAAATCACATCTTTTCAACAAAAATGTTTTTTAGCTCCAAACTTTGCATTTTCATAAGAGTAGCAGAAAAAATTGCACCATACAATTTGCTGTGCAGTTTCTCCTGAGTACGCCGAGACCCCTTATGTTGGGGAAAACTACTGTTTGGGTGCATGGCACAGCTCAGAAAGGAAGGAGTGATGTTTTGGAACGTAGACTTTGATGGAATTATGTGCAGGTGTCATGTGTTTGGAGAGCCCCTGGTGTGCCTAAACAGTGGAAAACCCTCAGAAGGGCCCCCATTTTAGAAATTAGACCCCTCAAGGAAATCATCTAGACATGTGGTGAGCACTTTGAACCCCAAGGTGCTTCACAGAATTTTACATAGTTGCTCTGAGAAAATAAAAAAGTTTTTTTTTTACCACGTTTATCTGTTGTTTAAACCCCATTTTTTTTCATTTTAATAAGGCTACCAGGAGAAAATAGACCCCAAAATGTGTTGTGCAATTTTTCCTGTGTACAACTATACCTCATATGTGGTTGAAAACTACTGTTGAGGCACAGTGCAAAGTTCAGAAGGGAAGAAGCACCATATTGAAGTTCAGATTTTGCTGGAATGGTTTGAGGGTGCCATGTCATATTGGCAGAGACCCTGAGGTGCCAGAACAGATGAAACCCCCCATATATGACCTCATTTTACAAACTCCACTCCCTATTGAATTTATCTAGGGGTGCAATGATTATATTGACACATCTGTGCCTCACATATTTTTATACTATTTGGCGGTGAAGAAAGAACAATTACATTTTTACCAATACAATGTTGTTTTAGCCCCAAGTTTTAATTGCTGATAAGAAAAATTGGACCTTAGCTTGTTGTAAAAAAAAATTTCACTTAAGTGTGCCAATACCCTACATGTAAACAGGAAATAGTTTTCAGGCACAGTGAAAAGCTCAGAAAGGAAGGAGCACCATATTACAGTACAGATTTTACTGTTATGGTTTGCGGGTGCCATGCCTCACAGGGAGAGCCCCTGTGTCAGGAACACCGCACTGTACTTGCTCACTGAGCCAGTGCGCGTGTCCTGAGTGTCAGCGCCGGCGTGCAGCCTCCGCTGAGCAGTGACTCACCCGCAATGTAGGGGTACCGGGGTCAGGTACAGCCAGAAAGTACCGATGCACAGGACCTGTGGATGCTGAAGTTTAGGAAGCCAGCATAGGACCTACGGTCATGTGAATGGTCATGTGACTGCAAGGGGGCGGGGCTTAGCGTCCTGCACACAGAGAAGGAAGAGAACTCAGAGTCCAAGCAAAGCAGAGGTTATGCACAGTACAGACCAGCGAGGTACAGGAGAGATAAACAGATGGGAGGTCAGACAAAGCCAAAGGTCATACACAGGATCACAGTACAGTACCAGGGAGGAGACAGAGCGGATAATCAGGGCCAAGCAGAGATCAAAACCAAACAGACATATAAGGTACCAGGCAGAATCCAAAGCGATATCCAGGGAACAGACCGAGTCATACACAGAGAATCAAGTAACCAGAACACAGTACAAACACACTCAGGGGTCACCACACAATGCCAAGGGCGAAAGTATAACTGACAGGGATGGGAGCGTCCTGAGGCTATAAGAAGCCTCCCCCAGAACCAGGGAGAGACCACAATCATAGCCCCAGGTGTGCAGGTAAGCCTGCACCAGGATCACAACCTTTAACCCCAGAAATGCCAGTCATCAGCACTGGTTCCAAACATTAACCCCACGTGTGCGAGTCAAACCCGCACTGAGATCATGACAGTACCCCCCTCTCAACGGGGGGCCTCTGGACCCCCAGGCTTGCCCGGGTACTTAGCATGGAAAGCCCGCACCAGGCGATCAGCATGCATCAACCGGGCTGGTACCCAGGACCTGTCCTCCAGTCCATACCCCTTCCAATGAACCAGGTACTGTACCGACCGCCGTACCAACCTGGAATCTACGATATGACCAACCTCGTACTCCACCTGCCCCTCGACCGAAACCGGAGGAGCAGCAGACTCGGAGTCTCCCCGTACTGCTTCAAAAGGTTTCAGTAGAGATTTGTGGAAGACGTTAGGGATCTTGAAAGAGGGTGGAAGGCACAGCCTATACGCCACTGGATTGATTTTTTCCACAATCTTGTACGGGCCAATGAATTTGGGTCCCAACTTGGCTGACGGAATCTTTAACTTAATGTTTCGCGTGGAGAGCCAAACTTTCTCTCCCACCCGAAACATGGGACCAGGTGTTCGTTTCCTGTCCGCAAAAAACTTATACCTGCCTTGAGACCTAGATATACGCCGCTGGACTTCTGCCCATGTATGTTTTAACCGCTGAACAGAATCCTCAGCCCCGGGACACCCCGAATCCAGACGAGAAAACTCACCAAAATGAGGACTGAACCCATAGTTAATCAAGAAAGGGGACCTACCAGTGGATTGACTCACCCGACTATTGAAGGCAAATTCCGCCAACGGCAGTGCATCGCACCAGTCATTCTGTCTAGCAGAGGTTAGACACCTGAGGATCTGTTCCAGGGACTGGTTAGTGCGCTCCGTCTGCCCATTGCTCTCAGGATGGTATGCAGACGAAAAGGACAGAGACATACCTAATTTTTTGCAGAAAGCACGCCAAAACTTAGCCACAAACTGCACACCACGATCAGACACCACATTCAGGGGTACCCCATGCAACCGGATCACATGCTGCACAAACAACCTGGACAACGTCTCAGCTGACGGTAGTGCGGACAGGGGTACGAAATGAGCCTGCTTAGAAAACCTGTCCACCACTACCCATACCACTGTATTACCCTTAGATGGAGGGAGATTTGTAACAAAATCCATGGATAAATGAGTCCATGGCCTTTCGGGCACTGCCAAGGGTATCAGCTCCCCTGCCGGCCGGCTATGAGAGCTTTTAGAACGAGCGCAGACCCCACAACCAGCAATGAATTTTTTTATGTCCGAACCAAGGGTAGGCCACCAAAAGATCCTAGCCACCGCCAGACGTGTGGCTGAAATACCAGGGTGAGCACTCAGCTTGGATTCATGGAACTCCTGCAAGAGTTTCAGGCGAAGTTGCTCTGGGACAAACAACTTCCCCTCCGGCTTGGCCGCCGAGGCCTGCGACTGGGCCCCCAGAATCTCCCGTTCCAATTCAGATGAGACCTCTGCTATCACAACCCCAGGGTGAAGAATGGAGGACGGTGGCTCAGGGGGCGACACCGGCTGAAAACTGCGTGATAAGGCGTCGGCCTTGACATTCTTAGACCCTGGACGAAATGTAATCGTAAACTGAAAACGGGAAAAAAAAAGTGACCAACGGGCCTGTCTGGGCGTTAGTCTTTTAGCAGACTCAATGTACGACAGATTTTTGTGATCCGTGATCACCGTAACCGGGTGACTGGCCCCCTCCAAAAAGTGCCTCCATTCTTCAAACGCCAATTTGACCGCAAGAAGCTCTCTATTGCCTACGTCGTAATTTCTTTCCGCAGCAGAGAACTTCTTGGAAAAGAAAGCACATGGCCTGAGGTTGGTTAGAGTGGCAGGCCCTTGGGACAACACCGCCCCCACCCCCACCTCAGAGGCGTCCACTTCCACGACGAATGGTTTGGACGGATCTGGCTGCACTAACACAGGAGCAGACATAAAACATTTTTTCAGCGTTGCAAAGGCCTCTTTTGTGAGCGAGGACCAATTTCTCACATCCGCACCTTTGCATGTTAGATCCGTGAGAGGTTTGACCACTTGCGAAAACCCCCGGATAAATTTGCGGTAATAATTGGCGAACCCCAAGAAGCGCTGAAGACCCTTAAGATCTCGGGGTTGCACCCAATCCGCAATGGCCTGCACCTTCTTGGGGTCCATGAGAAAACCCTCACCGGATACAATTAACCCCAAAAAGGACAACTCTTGTACACAGAATACACATTTCTCCAATTTGGCATACAAATGATTTTCTCTAAGCCTTTGGAGCACAGTTCGTACATGTTCCAAATGAGAATACTTGTCGGGGGAATATATCAAAATATCATCTAAGTAGATAACGACAAAACGACCAATGAGATCCGAGAATACCACGTTGATGAAATTCTGAAATATGGCAGGGGCGTTGGTAAGACCAAACGGCATGACTAAATTTTCAAATAGTCCCTCGGTCGTGAGGAACGCGGTTTTCCATTCATCCCCCTCCCGGACCCTTATCAAATTATATGCCCCCCCGAAGGTCAAGTTTAGAAAACCACTTTGCCCCTGATAGCTGGTTACATAAATCGGGAATCAACGGAAGGGGGTACGTATTCCGTACAGTAATTTGATTAAGCTCCCGGAAGTCGAGTCAGGGACGTAACCCGCCATCTTTTTTCTTTACAAAGAAGAAACCTGCCGCTACAGGTGAGACTGAAGGACGTATGTGTCCTTTGCGCAGACTTTCAGTAATGTACTCCTTCATAGCCAAGCGCTCAGGACCAGACAAATTAAACAGACGGGCTTTGGGTAATTTAGCCCCCGGGACCAGCTCAATAGCGCAGTCAAAGGGTCTATGTGGCGGTAACGTCTCGGCCTCGCTTTCGGAGAATACATCTTCGAAGTCCTTCAGGCATTCCGGAATACCTTCCAGCTCGACAGATGATACAGACACAGATTTAACTGTTTCAACCAGCAGTGCGGATTTATCACATAACTCAAAATCATTAAACCCCCATTGAACAATCTCCCCTGTTTTCCAGATAATAACTGGGTTATGGCGTTGTAACCAGGGCATGCCCAACACCAACCCTGCAGGTAGATTGTCCAGCACAAAACAACTTATGTTTTCCACATGAATAGCGCCCTCTCTGAGCGAAAACACATCAGACATAAAGCGAATTCCCTCCTTAGTGAGGGGAGATGAGTCAATGGCCATCACCTTGATCGGAACCTTGAGCCTAACTGTCCCTATCTTGCAGTGTGTGACCAATTGGGAGTCAATGAGGTTAATAGATGCTCCGCAGTCGACGAAGGCTGTAGAGGAAAAAGAACTACCGTCCACAAATAGTTCCACAGGCAGTAATACTTTAGAAAAAGAGGAAAATGGTACCTGAGGGTCTGAGCAGCCTCCCCGTTGACTACCCAGACCTAGTCGTTTCCCGCCGACCGGGTTTGAAGACGGGCAATTCGGGCACTCCCTTTTCCAATGTCCCGTTTTACCGCAGTAAAAGCATAACTGCTTGTCCTTCCGGCGTTTCCTCTCCGTATCCTTCAGGGAGAGGGCGCCTACATCCATGGGCTCAGGGGCAGTCTCTTTTCCACTGGGGAATAATGGAGTATCCACCTGCATCACCCCTCTGGCCCGCAGCCTGCGGTCCATCCGGACGGCCTGGGTCATGGCGTCCTCGAGAGAGTTAGGTGGGGGATGTAACGCCAAGGCATCCTGCAGCCGCTCGGACAAGCCTCTGCGAAAGAGTCCTCGGAGTGCGGCGTCACTCCAAGAGACCTCTGCCGCCCAGCGGCGGAACTCAGAACAAAACTACTCAGCTGAATGTTTCCCCTGACAGACACTCATCAACATATCCTCTGCCAATCGCACTCGGTCCGGTTCATCATAAATGTGCCCGAGGGCCTCAAAGAATGCGTTCACTGACATACGTTCAGGAGCAGAGGAAGACAGAGAGAAAGCCCATGCTTGCGGAGCCCCCCGAAGTAGGGAAATAATGACCCCCACCCTCTGGAACTCATCCCCGGAGGAGCGGGGCCTTAGAGAAAAAAAAAGCTTGCATCCTTCTCTGAAAGACCTGAACTCCTTTTTGTCCCCTGAGAAAAAGTCTGGCAATTTGACCGGAGATTCGGGGGACGCTAATGACACATCCCTACCCCCAGAACTAGAAGCCCCTGCATCGACAGCCTCCTGCACAGTAACTACCAACTGTTGCTGGGTCATCGTGCGTTGTTCCACATTGAGCTTATGGAACATTTGGGTCAGGTGCTTGACCTGATCAGCCAAGGCTTGTATGGGATCCATGAGGATAACACACACCTTTTTTTTTTTTTTTCTGAAGAAAAAAAAAACTGAAATGGTCAGTTATAATGTCAGGAACACCGCACTGTACTTGCTCACTGAGCCAGTGCGCGTGTCCTGAGTGTCAGCGCCGGCGTGCAGCCTCCGCTGAGCAGTGACTCACCCGCAATGTAGGGGTACCGGGGTCAGGTACAGCCAGAAAGTACCGATGCACAGGACCTGTGGATGCTGAAGTTTAGGAAGCCAGCATAGGACCTATGGTCATGTGAATGGTCATGTGACTGCAAGGGGGCGGGGCTTAGCGTCCTGCACACAGAGAAGGAAGAGAACTCAGAGTCCAAGCAAAGCAGAGGTTAGGCCTCTTTCACACATCAGGTTTTCGCCGTCAGGCGCGATCCGGCGCTTTTGACAGAAACCGGATCCGGCGAAATGCAATGCCGGATCCGGTTTCCCCCCCATTGACTTGCATTTGCGCCGCATCGCGCCGGATGGCCATGCGTTTCATCCGGTTTTCGCCGGATCCGGCAATGTGTCGCGATCCGGCGTCTGGAAAAAACGGCTACTGTAACGTTTTTTGTCTCCGGCGAAAAAGCCGGACACGCCGGATCCGGCGCGTCCGGCTTTTTCACACAATGAAAGCCTATGAGCGCTGCAATGCGCCGGATCCGGCGAAAGCCGGATCCGGCGGCCGGATCCGTTTTTTTGGTCTGAGCATGCTCAGTAGCTCTGCCCACAGGAGATATATAAAAGCAAGACAATGGGACCCTCAGCCACACCCAACATGCCACCCAAGCCAAGAACCAGGAGCAGGAGAAGGCAGCAGACATCTGCAGCAGCAGCACCATCAGCACCACCCCAAATGGAGCAGCAAATGGAACATGCTGAGGAGGGGAGTCCAGCAGCAGATGAGAGACGGTAATTATCAAATCCCCCATTCCTCCAAACTAGGGCCATGGAATATCAAGATATTCATTGGCCCTTTGTTTCTCTTTATTCAACAGCCGCCAAAGAGATGCAGCAGCAGCAGAAATGGCATCACTGGCAGCAGCAACAGCAGCAGCAATACCCACAGCCATGGAGTCTGGCCATCAACAGGACAGCACATCTTCTTCTAGGAGCCCTCCCTCGCATCGTCAGCGTTTGACGGTAAGTTTTTATTTCCAAAATCCATCATCTCTGTAATATATGTCTATTCATTGCCTTTTATTTCAAAACAGGAATCACAAGATGAAGAGGAGCTCCCAGAAGAAGAAGGAAGGGGTGGACAGACACCTGGAGTGGGCTCACAATTGGTAAGTTTTTTGCATCAAACGCAGAAACACAACATCACACTACACACAACACATAGAAAACAATGTTCTGCAGACCACACACAGCAAACAAATGCCTACATCCAAAGACATAACATTTTTTGTTTTCTTCTCTAGTCTTCCCAATCTGGTGCTCGGCCAAGAGGTCCTCGCAGTGCCTCCCAGGGTCGTCGGCGACAGCAACGCAGAGGTCACCAGCGTGTAAGTATAAATATTTTTGCTTTGTTTTTTTGCACTTTTTATTTCATTTCTTTTGTGGAGGCTAATGTTATTTTTGTCTTTTTCTTTAACAGCCTTCACAGCGTGCTCCCGACTCTGACGGTGAGGATGGAGGACTCGATGTGGACCACCTCTTCGATCTCGTCAGACAAAGGGAGCCGCTCTGGAATATGGCTGACCGCCGCCACGCTGACCTTATCGTTACCCGACGACTCTGGGAGGAAATCTGTTCGCTCCTTGTGGGCCGCTGGGAGGACCTCGATGTTCGGGCCCAGATTAAAGAGCGTAAGTATATACAGTACCGGTTGCTTGATGTAAACCAGTGTTTCCCGAACTCCAGTCCTTGTGGTCCCCACGGATCATGTGTTCAGGATTTCTATTTACTATGGAAATCCTGAAAACATGACCCCTGGGGACCATGAGGACTGGAGTTTGTGAAACACTGATGTTGTATACTAACCACTCCTTTCTCGTTTCAGGGAACAGAATTGTGAATCGGTGGCGGTCTGTGAGGGATCGTTTCAAGAAGGAGTTCAATAAAGAGATGCGGGCCCCGAGTGGATCTGGAGGACGCAGGAGCAAGTACAAGTACGCACAAGCCCTGTCGTTCCTCCGGGAAACAATGCTCACCAGAAGGTAAATATTACACACCACATGTGAAAAAAAATGTTAGATGTAACTTTTTTTTTTCAGCCAGGGCCATACCATGTCAGTATTTTAATTGTTTTTTTTTCTCTTTATTCCACAGCACGGTGAGCAGCACTCGGGAGCCTGCACGATTGGACCCTTCTGAGGCGATCCCTGAGGAGACCGGCACCGAGGGACACTTCGACCGCCCCGGTACATCTGCACCTTCCCAGCCTTCCCACACATTCGACCCATCTGTCCCATCCACCAGCACAGGAGCATCGTGGCCGCCTACATTACATGAAGCTGCTGGTGAGGAGATCGCTTTCCCTTTACCCCACCCTTCTGCCCCTGCCACCTCTAGTACACCTGCGGGTACTGGGCGGCAGCGGCAGAGGGGTCAGGAAAAGAGTTATGCGCAAGAGTTCTTGCATCTGAATGCATCTTTCCAGAACTGTCTAAAAGTCTTGTCAGAGCAAATCTCCGCAGGCTTTCAGCAGATCAACTCCAGCATTCTGGAGGTGAAGACACTTCTGCAAACCATGCATTCAGAAGCAAGATCTTCGCCAAACCACACCTTTTTCAGGTCTGTTGTGGAGCGCATGGCAACACTATCTCCTACCCAGCAGATGCATGTAATGCATTCGTGCCACGGTGCTCTACAGCAGGTTACCTCCCAACCTCCACCTCCCACCACTGTAGTTCCTCCACCTGCACCCCTCCAGCCACTTTCCATCCTCCCCCTCCTATTACATCTGCACCCCCTCCAGCCACTTTCCATCCTCCCCCTCCTATTACATCTGCACCCCCTCCAGCCACTTTCCATCCTCCCCCTCCTATTACATCTGCACCCCCTCCAGCCACTTTCCATCCTCCCCCTCCTATTACATACCAGCAACCTCACCAGTACCAGCAACCTCCCCAGTACCAGATATCTCCCCACTTCCAGCAACCTGCCCCGTACCAAACTTCTTCCCCGTACCAAACTCCTTCCCCATACCAAACTCCTTCCCCATACAACTTTCCATCAACATCATCTGCTCCTACAGTCCCTGCCCAACCCTCCACTCCACCGCCCACCACCTCTTCTGCCTCCAACATGTCCACCCATTCTGTAGCTTTTTCCACACCTTCACCTCTAACTGTTCCTTCCCCACCACGATCCCAGTCCTCTCTCCACACACCCAGTGTCGAAGTGTCCCGCAGCCCCTCCAGCAGTATTTCCATCCCACACTACACAGATTTGTAATGTGTGTTTTTTAATAAAAATGCCCATTGGGTTTAAAACTATTATTAAAAAAGTTTTTTGCACTTTAAAAACATTTTACAAAAAAAAAAAAAAATTTTAAATAAAAGTTAAATTATCGTTTCACAATGGTTGTCTGTCTTTTCTTTCTGCGGCGAACTATGTTTAAAAAAAAGGTTAAATACAGGGTATTTCAAAGGTAAAAAGGTATTCAAAACCAGGTATATAACTGTGGGTAAATTTTAGCTTTTTGCCACAGTTGTGTTCCTGGTTGTGTTTGAAGCAAAGTATTTCACCTAAAAAGTTGTGTTTATTGTTGGTGATTTCCTAACAATGTACACAACTTTTGTTAAAAGGTGAAATACTTTGCATAAAACACAACCAGGTACACACCTGTGGCCTAAAGCTAAAAATAGTAGACCATGACAAGATAGCCAACTTTGGTTGGCAAAGGTATATACTGTTGGTCCAGAAGGTACACAAGTTTGGTTAGGGCACAAATCTTTCACACTCTGTCATCCTGCCAGTGTACTCTGCCTTGAGGGGCCACAAGGGTCAATTTTAAAAACCGGATCCGGCGTAATCCGTCGAAAAACGGATAGAAAAACGGATGAACCGGATGAGACGGATCCGGTTTTGTCTGTCAAGAACAAGACGGATCCGGCAGAAAACCGGATCCGGCACATCAGGTTTTACAAAACATTTGCCGGATCCGGCATTCCGGCACGACGCCGGATCGCGCCTGACGCCGAAGACCTGATGTGTGAAAGTAGCCTTATGCACAGTACAGACCAGCGAGGTACAGGAGAGATAAACAGATGGGAGGTCAGACAAAGCCAAAGGTCATACACAGGATCACAGTACAGTACCAGGGAGGAGACAGAGCGGATAATCAGGGCCAAGCAGAGATCAAAACCAAACAGACATAGGAGGTACCAGGCAGAATCCAAAGCGATATCCAGGGAACAGACCGAGTCATACACAGAGAATCAAGTAACCAGAACACAGCACAAACACACTCAGGGGTCACCACACAATGCCAAGGGCGAAAGTATAACTGACAGGGATGGGAGCATCCTGAGGCTATAAGAAGCCTCCCCCAGAACCAGGGAGAGACCACAATCATAGCCCCAGGTGTGCAGGTAAGCCTGCACCGGGATCACAACCTTTAACCCCAGAAATGCCAGTCATCAGCACTGGTTCCAAACATTAACCCCACGTGTGCGAGTCAAACCCGCACTGAGATCATGACACCCTGAGGTGCCATAACAGCAGAACTCCTCATAAGTGACCCCATTTTACAAAATTTTGATGAATTAACCTAGGGGTGGGTGCAGTAATCATATTGACTAACAGAACAGGTGTGTTTCAGAATTTTACACCATTGGGCTGTAGAGAAAAAATAATTACATTTTTACCACAAAATATTTGATTTAGTCCTAAATTTTACATTTTCACAAGGAAAGATGGGTAAAAATGGCACCAAAATGTGTCCCACAATTTCTGCTACATGTAGAAATCCCCTATACTGTATGTAGCTGTACAGTGCTGCTTAGTGATACGGAGAGACTCGGGAGATAGAGAACGCTATTTGACTCCTGGAGGGCAGATTTTCCTAGAATAGTTTGCGGACTCCATGTTGAGTGCACCTAAGTGCTAGAAGAGCAGAATCTCCCCCCAAGTGATGCCATTTTTGAAATTATACCTCTTTGGAAATTTATCTAAAGGTGTAGTGATGATTTTGACTCCATGGGTGTTTTTCACAAACAAGAAGCATAGGATGTTACTGAGTAAATTGCAAACTGCTGATGTAGTGACCAGTACGCTTTAGTGACCAGTACGTCGTGGTGCCCAACTTATTCTTCTGAAGACACACACTTGTAGATTAGGCGGGGTTTCATCGCTACAGAAATGCCAAACATGTGGGCACTAAATGTGGGTTAGACACACTGTGGGGCTGAGAAGGAAAGGGGGCATTTGGATTTGAGAGTGTAGAATTCGCTGGATTTCTTTTGGGGTGCGAGGAGCAATAGCATTTTTCCAGAGCCTTTGTGCTACCAGTAACCTGGAAGCTCTCTATATTTCCATTCAGAGATGACGGACCTGAGTGGGGACTTGCTATTTTTGTGGATTGAGTTGAAGCTTTTATTGGGAACATTTTATAAAACATTTCGAGTCACATTTATCCGACGCTCTATGATAAGCCTTTACTTTTGGGGCTTCTATCTAAATCGCTGAGTGACGTGTTTCAGATGAAACCCCCAAGGGAACCATTCACTATAATGAGGGAGCAAAGTTACTCTGGACTCCGTCGGGCCTCTGTTCAGCTTTTTCCTTCTTTTCAGAAGTGCACAAAACTGTGGAAGACCGTGCTTTTATTCACACCTTAAAAGACGGACACCACCTAATCATAAGACAGACGGTGTCCACAGTAGCTTCAACTGCCTTGTTATAGGGAATCTTCTGCCTGAGGCTCTGTCTGAATCACGTGTTTCAGAGAATTACAGTAGGAGAAAAAGAATTTAGTCAGTCACCAATTCCGCAAGTTCTCCCACTAAATAAAGATGAGAGTGGCCTGTAATTGACATCATAGGTAGGCCACAACTATGAGAGTCAAAATGAGAAAACAAATCCAAAAATCACCTTGTTTGATTTGGCAAAATTTATTTTGCAAATTATGGTGGAAAATAAGTATTTGGTCACCTAAAAAATGCAAGATTTCTGGCTCTCACAGACCTGTAACTTCTTCTTTAAGAAATCAGAGTAGCCAAAACATCATGTAAAACCAATAACACAATTTTATTCAAAAACAGGATTAAATTATTCAGAAAAGAGCAGAAGATAGTCATTGCACTAATATAATCCATTCTCGGAAATCAAAGCTATAAGCTGATTGTCTTGCCCGACCCAGAGTTTTGCTCCTTTGGCCTCTTCGTGGGACAGATATGCATAGCACAACTATTTTGTGGGTACTTACTTATATACATGAGATCTATTATCTTTTCTTCTTTTTACTTATATACCGTAATGCAAAAAAACTGTGCTAAGGGGTTGTGCCATGAACAAAAGTATATTTTATCCATAGATCTAGGAATAAAAATAGACTCCACAATTGGATTGGTTTAAAAACAATGTTCCCATGCTGAGATAAAGTATTTAGTCAGCCACCAATTGTGCAAGTTGTCCCACTTAAAAAGATGAGAGAGGCCTGTAATTGTCATCATAGGTAGACCACAACTATGAGAGTCAAAATGAGAATACAAATCCAGAAAATCACCTTGTCTGATTTGGCAAGATTTATTTAGCAAATTATGGTGGAAAATAAGTATTTGGTCACCTAAAAACATGCAAGATTTCTGGCTCTCACAGACCTGTAACTTCTTCTTTAAGAGGCTCCTCTGTCCTCCACTCATTACCTGTAGTAATGGCACTTGTTTGAACTTGTTATCAGTATAAAAGACACCTGTCCACAGGCTCAAACAGTCACACTACAAACTCCACTATGGTGAAGACCAAAAAGTTGTCGAAGGACACCAGAAACAAAATTATAGTCCTGCACCAGGCTGGGAAGACTGAATTTGCAATAGGCAAGCAGCTTGGTGTGATGAAATCAACTGTGGGAGCAATAATAAAAAAATGGAAGACATACAAGACCACTGATAATCTTCCTCAATCTGGGGCTCCATGCAAGATCTCACCCCACGGGGTCAAAATGATCACAAGAACGGTGAGAAAAAATCCCAGAACCACATGGGGGGACCTACTGAATGACCTGCATAGAACTGGGACCACCGTAACAAAGGCTACCATCAGTAACACACTATGCCGCCAGGGACTCAGATCCTGCAGTACCAGACGTGTCCTCCTTCTTAAGTCACTACATGTCCGGGCCAATCTGAACGTTGCTAGAGAGCATTTGGATTATCCAGAAGAGTATTGGGAAAATGTCATATGGTCTGATGAAACCAAATAAGAAGTGTTTGGTAGAAACAAAACTCGTTGTGCTTGGCGGAGCGAGAATGCTGAGTTGCATCCAAAGAACACCATACCTACTGTGAAGTATGGGGGTGGCAACATCATGCTTTGGGGCTGTTTCTCTGCAAAGGGACCATGACGAATGATCCATGAACTTGAAAGAATGAATGGGGCCATGTATCATGAGATTTTGAGTGCAAACCTCCTTCCATCAGCAAGGGCATTGATGATGAAACGTGGATGGGCCTTTCAGCATGATAATGATCCCAAGCACACCGCCAGGGCAATGAAGGAGTGGCTTTGTAAGAAGCATATGAAGGTCCTGGAGAGGCCTAGCCAGGCTCCAGATCTCAACCCCATAGAAAACATTTGGAGGGATTTGAAAGTCCATGTTGCCCAGCGACAGGCCCAAAACATCATTGCTCTAGAGGAGATCTGCATGGAGGAATAGGCCAACATACCACCAACAGTGTATGCCAACCTTGTGAAGACTTACAGAAAACATTTTACATCTGTCATTGCCAACAAAGGATATACAACAAAATATTGAGACTAACTTTTGTTAATGAACAAATACTTATTTTCCACCATAATTTGCAAAATAAATCTTACCAAATCAGACAAGGTGATTTTCTGGATTTGTTTTCTGATCTTGACTCTCATAGTTGAGGTCTACCTATGATGCCAATTACAGACCTCTCTCATCTTTTCAAGTGGAAGGACTTGCACAATTGGTGGCTGATTAAATACTTTTTTCCCCACTGTACATGGAAACCCCATTGCAAGCGCTCAGCCTTACTGAGAGCTTTGAGAGGCAGAATGAGAAAATCAAAAGCAGGTGAAGAATTGGTTTTATTTATTTTTTAAGCCATTTCTCATGCAGTATAAGCAATTAGATTACTTTATTCTTCAGGTTGGTGCGATTACAGCGGGTTTTTATGTTTGGCTGCTGTCACACATTAGAAGACACTTTTAATTGCAAAAACTAGTTTTTGCATCACCATATTTTGAGAGCTATAATTTTTCCATATTTCGTCTGACACAGTCATGTGATGGCTTGTTTTTTTTGCGGGACAAGTTGACGTTTTTATTGGTACTGTTTTCAGTCACATAACATTTTTTGATTGCTTTCTATTCTGATTTTTGTGGGACAGCATGAACAAAACCCATCAATTCAGGATTATTTTTTTGGGGGGGTCTGCATGTGGTAAAATTGATAAGGTAGCTTTATTCTTCGGGTCAGTACGATTACAGCGATACAACATTTATATTTTTTATGTTTGGTGCTTTTACACAGTAAAAACTATTTTATAGAAAAAAATATTTTTTTACATCGCTTTATTCTGAGAGCTATAACTTTCTGTGGGAGAAGATTATGTTTTCTGAGACAACATTTGTATTTACATGCGTCTTTTTGATAGCATTTTATTCCACCTTTTATTTGGCGATATGATAAAAAAGCATGGTTTTTCCCCTGTTTTTTTTTTTTTTACGGTGTTCACTGAAGGGGTAAACTAGCGGGACAGTTTTATGGGGCGGGTTGTCACGGATGCGGCAATACCAAACATGTGTACTTTTGTTTTTTATATAAAAATAGAAATGTATCAGTACAATATATTTTTATTCTTTTTTATTATTTTCTGATTAAAAAATATATATTTTTTATTTTTTTTAATCTTTTTCACTTTGTTCCACTATGGGACTTACATTTTCAGCAGCCTGATCGCAGTTATAATCCATTGCAATGCACGAGCATTGCAATGAGTTAAAACTGTCTGCACTGACACAAGCCCCTGAGCCCATGCTCTGCGCATGGTCTGAGGGGTTTGCCATAGTCTGTTGACCTGGATCTGGCCACCATGGCAACGATCTGGTCCCCACGATAACATCACGGGGGTCCTTGCTCGCTAAATGCTGCAATCGGACCGATTACAGCATTTAGAAGATAATGTGCCGGGAGGGGTGCGGGCACCACTCCTGGCACTGAGAGCCGGGTGTCAGCCGTCTTAAGCGTGCATATGTTGCCGCAAAACTGCCTGGACGTCCAAGATCGGTTAGTACCAACCAAACATGACGTACTGAGTACTTCCAAGGTCGGAAAGGGGTTAAAATTTGCATGATAAATGCAGCAAAAACGCAACTCCTCAACATCGCCTTACTTCCAGACAGCATCCTCCTCAGCAATAAGACATCTGATATGAGGCAAACAGGGAGGACTTTTTCAGCATTCTATAATGTGTGTCCATATTTATAGTTTAGGTCAAATGTGGGGACAGATTCCCCTTTAAAAAAAAACAGAATGCTGATTTTACAGTCGTATCTCCCCTCACTACATTACAAACCTGACACTGAGGCTGAATGAGGACATTGTACATTCTACAGAACAGTTTGTAACCCATCTGTAACTGCAGTAATGTAAGAAGTCAAACAGAACAGTCCTATGGATTGGAGCCACATCTTATGAGATGTCACTCTACTAACAGAACATTGCCCCCCATAATTTGTGCAGAAAGCAGAGGACAGGGTGCTACTCACACTGCGGATATGGGGGTAGCGGTCTATAAATCTCCCCTTATAGATCAGGCTCGGCTCCTCTTTCCTCTCGGCTCCCATTATCGCTCTCTGTGGAACCGAGAACTTCACTCTGGTAACTCCAGCAAAGATTCTGCTGGTGCCCGGCAACGCTGAATGTGTACAGTCCGTTACCTGGCAACCATTGACGACATTCAGTTCTGGAGTTCTATTCTGTTCACACATCATTGTACATGGAACCTGAGCTTGCTGCCTGGTAACTCTGCCCTAATCACAGGTCATATGTACTGCGCACTACTTACAAGGGGGATTGTAACCTAATAACAATAGGGGTATGGCCGGAGCTGCTGCATACAGCACTGGACTGAACTCCCACTAAGATTTTCTGTAAAAGCAACACTGAGCATCCCCCCCCCCCCGAACAGCTTTTAGCTTCAATAAGTGTCTGTAAATATTGCTACAGGGACTAATTATCACTCTTCCAAAATTATAGTTCTGCTTCACATCACTTGTCTTATCTATTGCATTATTTCTGTACTTTGTTGTGTATAAATATGTGACTCTTCAGATTTTGTGTTATTCTATGCCCGATGAAGAGACCTGAGTAGTCTCGAAAGCTTGCAATGTGTTACCATCTTTTCAGGTAGCCATTAAAAGATATCAACCACTGAGGACTCTCAAACCTTAATATTTTTGTAAATATTGCTAAAGCCTCCAGCTACAATTCCGAAATCAAAGCGAAAGTAGGAAATAGAACTGGAGAAGAAAACGTTCATACCTACCTGGTAAAGATGACACTCACCATAAGACCAGCATTACAAGTAAGCTTCCTTTACATTCTTCCAAGCCTGTCTCACTGACAAAGATGGTGATGGCTTCAGAGGTCCGCAGCTTGCCTGTGACATCCACTTCTACTCTCCTCAAGCAGAGGAGAGAGGGACAATACAGCTAGAACATGACAAATCCTCATCAATAGGCCTGCAATTGGGAAGAATGAAAAGGAAGGAGTTGGAGGGTGCACATGATGTGGCATGTAATGGAGCAATGGCACTGAATGCAGAAGGGTCTGGGGGCTAATCAGATTCTGACTCCTCACTGGCTAACCCTAATGAACATCAGCCAAGGCTGGAGTGGAATGTTGATAGTTGCAGCAATCTCCCTCTCAATGAGACAATAGCCATTAATACTGAAGTTAAACGCTCAACCTCTGAATCTCACCTAAACCATTTGATCATTGCAGTGAATATGTCAATAGGATTAAATATATGTATAAAAAATAGAATCCCTCCACGTATCTATAGCGGAAATTAAAGAGTACTTGGTTCAGAAAACCAGATAGAATCTGTGGAAAAGTTACGAAGAACCATAGATGAGAAGCAGAAGGTCCTCAGAGAGGAGCTTAAAGCAATGAAGGCAAAAATGCTTTATTTGGAGGACGGAATAAGGCAAAACAATATTAAAATGAGAGGGATTCCTGAGACAATTGCCCAGTCTGACCTTATTTCATTGGTTAGAGAATTCGTAGGGAAAATAATCCCGAATGCAAATGCAATTGATTGATAGACTGCCCAAAACTAGACTGCTCCCAGACTGCTCAAACCTGGATTTGCTCCAAGGGAACCACCTTGCGGTATTATCCTGCATATCCACTTTTTTCAAATCAATAAGCTCCTCATCCATATTACATTCTAAGGCCGGCGTCACACTAGAGAGGAATACGGACGAGTGAGGCATTAAAAAAACGCATTGCACACAGAGCAATGATTCTCTATGGGGTAGCTCCCGTCAGCCGTATTTTTCTCGCGTATTTTATACCGTCCGTGCCAATCGCAGCATGCTGCGATTGTCAGCGTATTACGACCATAGTACACCAATGCAAGTCTATGGGTGCGCAAAAAAAAACACATTACACACGGACCACCCGTGTGACTTGCGAGAAATACACACCCGGTGTCCTTTAGAAAAGCCGGCAATTCAGTGCGAGATACAGTAAATGACAGGTTTAATAAATAAAAGAAAGAATAGATATATACACATAGAATACATATATATATATATATTGTGGTGTAGTGACCACTGTGTCCGCTAGGGGGCGCTGTATAGATGTCCCAGGAGAGTGGATGAATGGCAAAATACTGAATGACCGTTATGTATCTCAAGGTGGGTGGCCTTGAGATGGAGATTTATGTGTGTGTTAATCAGCAGTGATACTGCTGATATGCTGGTTCAATGTGTCAGGGGCTAGTTACCTACAAACCCACCCAGGGGGTGTCTTTAACCCCTTCACCCCCAAGGGTGGTTTGCACGTTCATAACCGGGCCAATTTTTACAATTCTGACCACTGTACATTTATGAGGTCATAACTCTGGAACGCTTCCATGGATCCTGGTGATTCTGACATTGTTTTCTCGTGACATATTGTACTTCATGATAGTGGTAAAATTTCATTCAAATAACTTGCGTTTATTTGTGAGAAAAACGGAAATTTGGCGAAAATTTTGAAAATTTTGCAATTTTCCAACTTTGAATTTTTATGCCCTTAAATCACAGAGATACGGCACACAAAAAAACTTGATAACTAACATTTCCCACATGTTTACTTTACATCAGCACAATTTTGGAACCAAAATTTTTTTTTGTTAGAAAGTTATAAGGGTTAAAAGTTGACAAGCGATTTCTCATTTTTACAACACCATTTTATTTTTACAGACCACATCACATTTGAAGCCACTTTGAGGGGTCTATATGATAGAAAATACCCAAAAGTGACACCATTCTAAAAACTGCAACCCTTAAGGTGCTCAAAACCACATTCAAGAAGTTTATTAACCCTTTAGGTGCGTCACAGGAATTTTTTTGAATATTTAAAAAAAAAATGAACATCTAACTTTTTTTCACAAAAAAAATACTTCAGGTTCAATTTTTTTATTTTACCAAGGGTAACAGGAGAAATTGGACTGCAAAAGTTATTGTGCAATTTGTCCTGAGTACGCTGATACCTGATATGTGGGTGGGAATGACTGTTTCGGCGCATGACAGAGCTCAGAATGGAAGGAGCGCCGTTTGACTTTTTCAATGCAAAATTGGCTGGAATTCAGATTGGACGCCATGTCACGTTTGGAGAGTCCCTGATGTACCTAATCAGTGGAAACCCCCTACAAGTGACCCCATTTTGGAAACTAGACCCCTAAGGAACTTATTTAGATATGTGGTGAGAACTTTGAACCCACAAGGGCTTTACAGAAGTTTATAACGTACAGTGGTACAATTAAAAAATCATATTTTTTCCACAAAAATGATCTTTTCACCCTCAATTCTTATTTTTCCAAGGGTAACAGGACCCTAAAAATTATTGTGCAATTTGTCCTGAGTATGCTGATACCCCACAAGTGGGGGTAAACCACTATTTGGGCGCATGGCAGAGCTCAGAAGGGAAGCAGCGCCACTTGACGTTTTTGGCTGGAATTGAGATCGGACACCATGTCGCGATTGGAAAACCCCTGATGTACCTAAACAGTGGAAACCCCCCCACAAATGACACTATTTTGTAAACTAGTCCCCCCCAAGGAACTTATCTAGATGTGTGGTGAGCACTTTGAACCCCCCAGTGCTTCACAGAAGTTTATAACGCCCGGGTGTGAAAATAAAAAATTTGTATTTTTTCCACAAACATGATCTTTTAGTCACCATTTTTTTCATTTTCCCAAGGGTACCAGGAGAAATTGGACCCCAAAAGTTGTCCAATTTGTTCTGAGTATGCTGATACCCCATATGTGGGAGAAAACTACTGTATAGGCACACGTCGGGGCTCGGAAGGGAAGTAGTGACGTTTTGGAATGCAGACTTTGATGGAATGGTCTGCGGGTGTCATGTTGCCTTTGGAGAGCCCCTAATGTACCTAAACAGTGGAAACCCCCACAAATGACCCCATTTTCGAAACGAGACCCCCTAAGGAACTTATCTAGATGTGTGGTGAGCACTTTGAACCCCCAAGGGCTTCACAGAAGTTTATAATGCCCGGGCATGAAAATAAAAAAATCGTATTTTTTCCACAAACATGATCAGTTAGTCTCCAATTTTTTTATTTTCCCAAGGGTAACAGGAGAAATTGGACCCCAAAAGTTGTTGTCCAATTTGTCATGAGTACGCTGACACCCCATATGTGGGAGAAAACTACTGTATGGACACACGTCGGGGCTCGGAAGGGAAGTAGTGATGTTTTGGAATGCAGACTTTGATGGAATGGTCTGCGGGTGTTATGTGCTTTTGGAGAGTCCCTGATGTACCTAAACTATTGAAACTCCCCACAAGTGACCCCATTTTGGACACTAGACCCCCCACGGAACTTATCTAGATGTGTGGTGAGCACTTTGAACCTCCAAGTGCTTCACAGAAGTTTATAACGCTCGGACGTGAAAATAAAAAAATCATTTTTTTCCACAAAAATGATATTTTTGCCCCCAATTTTTTATTTTCCTAAGGGTAACAGGAGAAATTGGACCCCAAAAATTGTTTTGCAATTTGTCCTGAGTAGGCTGATACCCTACATGTGGGGGTAAAACACTGTTTGGGCGCATGGCAGAGTTTGGAAGGGAAGGAGCACCATTTGACTTTTTCAACTCAGAATTGGCTGGAATTGAGATCAGACGCCATGTTGCATTTGGAGAGCCCCTGATGTGCCCAAACAGTGGAAACCCCCAATTCTAACTCCAACCCGAACCCCAACACACCCCTAACCCTAATCTCAGCCCTAACCCTAACCCTAGCCCTAACCCTAGCCCTAGCCCTAACCCTAGCCCTGGACCTAACCCTAGCCCTAACCCTAACCCTAATGGAAAAATGGAAATAAATACATTTTTTTTTTATTTTATTATTTTTCCCTAACTAAGGGGGTGATAACGGGGGGGTTTGATTTACTATTTATGGTGGTTTTTATGTTTGGCAGCTGTCGCACGCTAAAAGACGCTTTTTATTGTAAAAATAGTTTTTGCATCACCACATATTGAGAGCTATAATTTTTCCGTATTTTGACCCACCGAGTCATGTGAGGTCTTATTTTTTGCGGGACGAGTTGACGTTTTTATTGGTACCATTTTCGGGCACGTGACACTTTTTGATCGCTTTTTATTCCGATTTTTGGGACGCAGCATGAACAAAAACCAGCGTTTCATGAATTTCTTTTGGGTGGGTGCGTTTACACCGTTCTACGTGCGGTAAAATTGATAAAGCAGTTTTATTCTTCGGGTCAGTACGGTTACAGCGATACCTCATTTAGGTCGTTTTTTATGTTTTGTCGGTTTTATGCAATGAAAACTATTTTATATAAAAAATAATTATTTTTGCATCGCTTTATTCTGCGAGCTATAACTTTTTATTTTTTCGCTGATGATGCTGTATGGCGGCTCGTTTTTTGCGGGACAAGATGACGTTTTCAGCGGTTCCATGAATATTTATATGCGTCTTTTTGATCGCGCGTTATTGCACTTTTTGTTTGGCGCTATGATAATAAATCATTATTTTTTGCTTCGTTTTTTATTTTTTAAAGGGTTCGCTAAAGGGGTTAACTAATGGGACAGTTTTATAGGGCGGGTCGTTACGGATGCGGCGATACCTAATATGTGTACTTTTATTGTTTGGTTTTTTTTATTTCCAAAAAATGGATTTATTGGGGGAATATTTTTTTTTTTTTTCTAATTTATTTGGCGATTTTTTTAAAATTATTTTAACACTTTTTTTTATTTTTTTTAACTTTATTACATAGTCCCAGGTGGGACTTTACTGTCCTGTAACAGATCGCTGATCTGTCACATCACAGATCACTGATCTGTCACATCACAGATCACTGTGACAGATCAGCGATCTGTCACAGGCAGTGCAGAAGGCTTCCTCATGCCTGCGCTTTGCAGGCACTGAGGAAGCCAGCTTCCTGCAGGCCCCCGAAGGCCCCCGTCGCCATCTTGGATTCGGGGGCCTGCAGGAAAGGAGACCCCCGCAGCAGCGCTGCACATTGCGCTGCCGTGGGGGGCTCAGGGAAGCACGGAGGGAGCCCCCTCCCTGCCGATGCTTCCCTTTAACCCCCGGTACACCGCGATCATGTTTGATCGCGGTGTGCAAGGGGTTAATGTGTCGGGGGTGGTCCGTGACCGCCCCTGACACATTGTGCCGGGTGTCAGCTGTGATAATCAGCTGACACCCGGCCGCGATCAGCGGTGCTCACCACGTGGGCGCCGCTGATCGCTATGACGTACTAACCCATCCCTGGGAATTAAGTCCCAGGGCACATGGATGGGATAGTACTTCTCATGGCAGAAAGGGGTTAAGAAGCACTTCCACTCTGCACTTATTACTTGTATTAATTGCACTTGTGTGAACTTGTTACCTGTATGCAAGACGTACTATCCCATCCATGGGCATAGGGGCCCAGGTCCCATGGACGGGATAGTACGTCGGATGTCAGGAAGGGGTTAAGAATGCTAGTATAAAGTGTATATGAGTGGTTCAAGGACCTGTGATGAGGTCATAGCCATGTGACCCGGTGGGCGTGGCTATGGACCATATAAGGTGGCCAGGGTAGGTCACATAGGGTGAATGCAGGGACCTGGTTGGTCCGTTTTGGAAGGCCCCATTTGGGAGAGATGGGGGCTGTCTTCCTGACAGCAAGGAACGCTGTGTTGAATGGCTGCACGTGCCTGATGATTCCCTGGAGGGAATGGACGTCTGCAGAATGATGAAGGGACTATGAGGAAACCCTGACGTGTGTGAGATAACTGAGGCTGAAGAGTCTGTGTATGCATAACCTGTGTGACCACAGGGATTACAGAGCTGAACTCTGTCATGGACGCTATGCTGATCTTATGAAGTTTATGTTGCTGCTGTGGGTTTATGATGCTAAATAAACTGCATGGACTATGATTGGTTATGGAAAACCTGTGCCGGATCTGGTTTTGTGGCGGCTAAGCGAGTAACCCCTACTTGAATAACAGCGCTACCTTACAATATATATATGTATTCTATGTGTATATATCTATTCTTTCATTTGTGTTTGAAAACCTGTCATTGGGCTCCATTATATGTCCATTTTGCAAGTCTGCGAGAAAAAAACGCTATACGGATGCTTACATGAGAAAAATACGCGGCCACACCCTGACAACGGATGACATACGGAGCACTATTTAGGGACCATTTATGTGTATTATGGCCGTAAAATACGGTCCGCATTTCTCTACGTTGTGTGTGACTCCAGCCTAAAGGTTTTTTACAGACTTTTCCAAATAATTTTATCAGCAAGGAAAGCTTTCAAATAATTCACCACCATCCTGAGAAAGAAGAACATTCCATGTGGGAATTTCTCACAAAATTGATTATAACTTTCAAAGGAACCATTTCTGCTTTGGATTTACCAGAGGAATGAAGAAGATTTATTAAAAACTTTTCTTACCATTGGACACCACTCACCTATCAGGTTACCCAGTAAAAATCATATACAAAAAAATATAATCCTGTAAAAAACAGGTACTTAAACTGTTCTGTCAGGAAAAAAAAGTAGTTATCAGAATATGATGATGGAGAAACAAAATTATGGTTTGTATTAAATTGTAGTGGGCAAAAGTAGTAAAATACATAAAAAAGTATATAAGTGTGTTATTACTGTGATTGTACTGACCCGAAGTATAATGTTTTCTTATGAATTTTACCTCTCTGTGAATGGTGTGTAAAAAACACCTAAAAATCAGGTAAAATATAGCAAACAAAAACAAAGTATGAATAAAAAATGTAATTAAACAAGCTCTTTCAGCGGAAAAATAAAAAAACTATAGCTCTCAGAATATGGCGATGCAAAAACAACTACGGTACATTTTTCTAAATCAGAGTTTTTAGTATGCAACTTTATCACCTACTGAAGTGAATGTATGAAGTACTCAGATAGCGGCTGACAAGCACAGACTGCTATATGCAGTCCATAGATCGTCTAGGCTAGGTGAACACTGCGTCCGTGCACTTAGCCTACAGAATACGTCTGGAAGACAATGAGGATCCTTGACATTGGTTAAAACATGTGTATTTTGGCCAAAATACGAACAAATGGAATATTTTATGTACCGTATTGTTCTTTGCTTATATAACACCATCATATTCCGTAGTGCTTTACATACATTATCATTGCTGTCCTCATCAGGGCTCACAATTTAATTCCCTATCAGTATGTCTCTAGAGTGTGGGAAGAAACCTACACAAACGTGGGGAGAGCATATAAACTCCTTGCAGATGTTGTCCTTGGTGGGATTTGAACCCAGGACCCCAGCGTTGCAAAACAACAGTGCTAGCCACTGAGCCACCATGCTGTCCAATGTATATTTTCCTGCAATTTTTGTTTTCATTTTTAAACAGGTTGCAGCCAGGCCCATCAATGTTGGCCTTGTAAACAAGGGTTCCTGTCCCTGTGGAGTACACTTATATAGTGTTGGACAGCCTCCAAATCTAATAGTATAGGGGGGTCATTAATAGGCTAAAAGCCAGTCACTGTGCACTATATCTGTGTGACTAGCACCCAACATACAACCTTATTAGAGTGCAATCCTAATACTAGGTGACCACCCCCTTCATGAATTGATATATTGTGAGTGGTTGTTTAATCAGTATTTTGCCCTTGTTTAGCCTCTTCCTTTTTTTTTTAAGGGCAGCTACTGCATCCTGTGCTGCATTTGTTTTTTTTACGGACAGGGCAAAGAATGACCAATTTTTATGGACTGTCCTGGAATTTCTGGACAGTTGGCAACCCTGATCCAGATCAGATGGACTTTATGCCTGGGAAATCTACCAATATTAATATTAGACAAATGCAGGCATTGATTCAGCCAAAGATATAAAAGAATATCATATTGGTGAATTACTCAGAAACCTAATTTGAAGTTGATGATCCTCAATGTAAAATCTGTAACAAATCCCTGAGGCTATATTTAGATTTGTTTTTTTTTTAGGCATTTAAAAACTACTGCCCTGGTTCATAAAAGTGATTTTAGAGTTGTGCAAAAAGTTGTGCAAAAATTCTGCAACTTTTGGCACCCATGTTTGCTAAAATGAGCAGAGCTGGGGCGTAATCCAGTGTAACGGCAGAGCTCTTCTGGTTCATGAGGAGCTGTGGCATACCTTACGCATGAAATCTTACACTGGAGTAAATTTGTGATGCGGCACAGAGAGGCACCCTCCACTTTTCAGACGTACTGTATTCACTAAGAGGTGTGCGCCTTTTAATGAATCAGGAGTGTCTTACTTCAACTTGCCCTGTCATCAAGATCGGCATTGTTCACGTTGGTCTTGATGAATCGGGGCCTACGAGGTTTTCAAGATATGAGTTTTTCAGGAAACGTTCATTTTTGGAAAGGTTCTACTTTTTCCTGAGTGTTTTCCTAAAGTGCTTTTGCAGCCTTCTGATTTGAGAGTATCCAATTTGGAGCAGATTCGATCAAGATTTGATCAAGATTTGATGAAATTAATAACATGATTTTTTTCAAATGCTTGAAGGCAAAGGTAATGAAGGTGGATTTAGTGTGAAAGACATTGGCAAAAATTCTTCCCCATTAACATGGTCGCTTTTTCAGGACACACAAGGGCCCCTCCTCTGAGTGTTCATTTGGACAATGGGGCTTCATCTAGTGGTGGAGCATCCTAACAGAATGCACAAGAAACCTTAGAGACTTTAATATGCACCCAGGAGATTTAGTGTCTTTCCGAGGAACTAGGAGGTATTACCTTTTTTCCAGGAGACTTCCAGATGTTTGAGGAGAGTGTTAGGAACGGCGGAACACACTAAATAAATAATAAAGTGTGTTCGCCGCTCGGGGTCCACCGTGCAGAAGGTGTTAAACTGCTGCTAATTAATGGCAGACGTGCTATATGGCGGTATAATGCGCACGGGTTCAACGTCACCCGATGTGCGCAGAGCGGACTCTGTTAACTCACAGAGGCGCTGTAACATAAACACCGAGCCTGTTAGACTCACAGGTCTCAGCGAAATTGCACGCACGGTATCAGGTCACAGGACACGGGTCCAAGACAGGGGACGGCGTCTGTCTAGACCTACCGTGCGTGCGGCGTTGCTACTGCGGACGTCGGTAAGTGCTGCTGAATGCAGCGCCGTGGCACACACAGCCGCTATGCGATAGTGCCGTGAGAGACGTGACACCATCGGATGCTAATGTAGAGGTGTGGTGTGCACAGTGGCCTATGGCTTGCCACTGACTGGCGCTGACTCTTTCTATAGTTCCCTATCCACATGCGTAATATCAGAGGGAGGGGAATCTTAATAAGTCAGTCACCAGAATCATACATCCATCCCCACTCACACATCTAGCAAGAAGAGTCTATACTAGCCGAGCGGCCATGCGGGCCTTTTATAGCCATGCGCTGGCGGGACCTTCCAGATCTATGAGATGGACCAATCAGATCTGGAGAAGGACCTGATCACGAGGCTCCCGACCTCCAATGGGAGATCGTCTCGTGAGCATGCTCAGTGGAGCGGCAGAGGAACTTGGCCTCAAGAATGACTTGATGCAGAGCAGCATGTGAGGCTCTGGATTCCTGTTGTGTAGCTGCAGGAATCCGGTGCCTAACAGAGAGTATGCAGTATACAGATAATACACATAATGAAATCCTAAAAAGGATTATTTAATGTCACACAATGAGCACTGTTGTAACGTTATGCCAACGTGAGGCCTGCGTACACCATCCTGGCAGAGTACCTAGTGCGAGAACTTCCCCAATTCTTGAAGAGGCTGCACTCGCACTTTGCAAATGCCCCCAGTCAATAGCTGGGAGGCATCTAGTATTTAACGCAACCTCCCCTGTAGGGAGGTGCCTGTGTACTGACCCAGTCCAGAGTGTGTCTGTCCCTTTAAGTAATACTGAATTGTGAGTAGCCTCTGTACACTACTGCTCACTCTCTAGCTGGCTCTCTACATTATTTGTGAGGTAATTCTCCATTTCTAGTCACCTTCATTTTAGATGCAATGCATTTCTCGTTTGCTGTGTTCTGTTGCCATCTAATGGTGAAAGTGTACAATGACTGAATTATTGTTTTGTAAGGATCTGAGATGTGAATTTGGTCTCCTATTGGCCAGCTCCTAGTCACATGGTCAATAGGAGGAGCTGTTTTCCAGGCAAGTCTAGAATGTTCTTTAGTCTGAGGGATGCCTTCAGGGAGAGCAAACCCACGTGGAGGAGGTTTTTACCTCAAGATCTGCTGCAGGTGTAAAAGTCTTAGTTCCCTCTAATCTGTCCAGAAATCATTCTATTGCTGACAGGATTCCCCACATCTAAAGTATTGCTGACATGATTCACCACATCTAAAGTATTTCTGACTGGATTCACCACAGTTTCTACATTCACCTATAAGTACTTGTGCACGTGCTGTGACACACTGTGGAGCTAACCCAGAGTACAGGTCTGTAACCTCTAATTGCTGCCTCTACCTCCCTCTGTAAAATACCAAAAGACACTGTCTATCTAGTGCTCTTAAAGCTCCAGATCCCAATCACATCTCAGCATCTAAGTGTGAACTGTAATTGCCGTGGACTACCCATGAGAGACTGTTCCTTATTTGTTCCAAGTTATAATTCCCGTTCTTGCTGAAGTAAAAGCAACTGTTATCCCCAAGACCGGTGTGTGTCATAATTCCTTCGGCTGCGGACACCGTGTGAGGGTGGATAGCAGGAAATGCTCAGCCTGGTCATTACAAGGCTGAAAAAATGGCGTCACGAACAGGATCTATTCCTCTGTGCCTGTTTACTGTTACTGCACTACAAGTCCCAGCACTGCTCATTAACCTCTATCTTGCTAGTGAATACTGCTAAAGACTGTCTTGCTGCTGCTGCTTGTATTTGTGCGTGAAGCCAAGAACTGTGATCCTTGTGTTTCTCACGGCTGGACGGTGCCTGCCTGTTTTGCACACAAAACTGTGACCGACTTCTGCAACAGCTTCTCTCCTCTCTTGCCTCTCAAGTTATACAGATAAGTGCAAATTCTCGTTTCCAGCAGTGCTATATTCAAGAGGGGAAGCCTTCCATTTCACAAACTGTGTTGCTGTATAATTGTGCATTTCTTCAAGTTACAGTGTTGTCCTTATTCTTAAAGGGACAGACACACTCTGGACTGGGTCACTACACCTGTACAATGCCCTCATTTGTATTTAGGCTTTCCTGCTAAGTTGTCAGGTCCCTGAACCTATTCCTGTACCTACTCTGTTAGCTCCTGAACCTGTGCCCAAGACCATGGTTGTTTAACCCAGACCCTCTTCCATCACCTTTGTTTCCTAAATCCTGAAACCGCATCTGCGGTACCAGAACGCTGATACTGCTCCCTGCAGTACCTGTGTCTGACACCGTTTCTTGCGGTACCTATGCCAAAAGATGCACCCGCGGTACCTAAATCCTAAAGCCTCACCGGTGTTACCTGAACCCTGAAGCCTCACTGGTGGCACCTGAATTCTGAACCTACACCGCTGGTACCTGGACCTTGAATCTGCGCCGGTGGTACCTGAACCCGCACCGGTGGTAACTGAACCCTGTAGCTACACTCTCAGTACCTGAACCCGCACCCGCAGTTCCTGAACCTTGAGGCCGCACCCATGGTACTTCAACTAGCACCGGTGTCTCCTCTGGTTAGCGTTCCAAAGTCTGTTCTGTCGGAGCCTGTTCCAGTAGCCTAATCCAGCCCTGCCTGTGACTCCGCGTCAGTATCCGTTCTGCCCGACGATCTGTAACCTGTGTTGTCTGAACAGAGTCAGAATCCTGTCCTGTTAGTGACTCTGAGCCCTGTCCATGTCTGCGATCCTGACCCCCTGGGTCAGCAGATGCATTAGGCCGGGGTCACACTAACCGATGCAAAATACGGTCCGTAGTTTACATGCGTAATACGAATGAATGACCCCTAAATAGTGCTCCGTATGTCATCCGTAAGCAAGGTGTGGTCACGTATTTTGCGCATGTCTGCATCCGTATGGCATCCGTATGCAATCCGTATGGCAATATTTTCTTGCCGCCTTGCAAAATGGACATATAATGGAGCCCTATGACAGGGTTTCTAACAGAAATGAAATAATAGATATAGACACATAGAATGCATATATATATATATACACACAAGTCATTGAGATAAACATATATATATATATATATATATTTATATTTCACAGAGTTCTTCATAGCAGAATAGCCGCTAATTAAATTGCTGGCTTCTATCAAATCATTCCCCAACCCGACATGAAAGGATACATTGATTACATTCAGTAAAGCATTTCATTTCATGTTCTTTTCTATGTCTTTGACTAATAAATAGATGAGGGTTTGTGTGCAAAATTTGGGAGTTGTAGTTGTTATTTTAAGGGGTTAATTCGTTGTTAAAAAATGCGTGGGCTTCCCATTGCCCTGTAGCGGTGGCGAATAGGTTAATCTTACAAAGGGTTAATTTCACCTTACAATCGAATGGTGACATTAACCCTTTGTTAGATTAACCCACTCGCCACCACTATAGGGCAATGGGAAGCCCACGCATTTTTTAACAACGAATTAACCCCTTAAAATAACAACTACAACTCCCAAATTTTGCACACAAACTCTCATCTAATTATTAGTCAGGGACATATAAAAAAACATGAAATGAAATGCTTTACTGAATGTAAACCATGTGTCATTTCATGTCGGGTTGGGGAATAATTTCATAGAAGCCGGCAATTTAATTAGCGGCTATTCTGCTATGAAGAACTCTGTGAAATATAAATATGTATATATGTTTGTCACAATGACATGTATGTATATATATATATATGTATTATATGTGTATATATCTATTCTTTCGTTTCTTTATTAAACCTGTCAGTGTGAGTTTACTGTATAGCGCACTGAATTGCCGGCTTTTCTAAAAGACACCGGGTGCGTATTTCTCGCAAGTCACATGTGTGGTCTGTGTGTAATGCGTATTTTTAGCGCACCCATAGACTTTCATTGGCGTACTACAGGCGTAGTACGCTGACAATCGCAGCATGCTGCGATTGGCACGGACCGTAGAATACGGACGAGAAATATACGGCTGTTGGGAGCTGCCCCATAGAGAATCATTTGTCCGTGTGTAACGCATGCTTTTAATGCCTCTCACTCGTCCATATTCCTCTCTAGTGTGACCCCGGCCTTACCAGGGATTGCCTAGGCGTGGTACCGGGGGCTACTTGCACCTCAATTCTAACTCCATCATCAGGAGCTCTAGCGAAAACCAGGTTGCTGCTTAGCCACGACCTTTCTAGGTTAAAAAAAAAAAAAGCACACACAAAAATTGAGCTTGGTTTGAGTTGGTATACATGCAGTATATAAACGCATTTTCACATTGGCCATAAAGCATACAAAACCTACAAAAGACAAAATGAGAAAAATCCTGCTGTAATTAAATAAATAAAAAGTAAAAGTGCATTTAAGCAATACAGAGTACTTATTAATACTGTATTTGATCAAATATAGCATAAAAGCTGTCTCACCATCGACAAGGTGACTCTGTGGTCGGGGCGGTCCTACACTGTCTAATATTAAAAACCTTATCCTGTGACAAAGTTGACGTCAGTGTGTGAATAAGGGTAGACAACAGGATCGGGTCCCAACCAGTGGATACCAGTCAGGGGAAGCCTTTAAATACAATTTCCAGCTCAGAAGAGGGAAGCCACACCCCGGCTTGCACAGAATGCAAAAATTCAAAGAAATAAAAAACACAAAAATTGAGCTTGGTTTGAGTTGGTTTACATGCAACATATAAACGCATGTTCACATTGGCCATAAAGGATACAAAACCAACAAAATGAGAAAAACCCTGCTGTAATTAAATAAATAAAAAGCAAAAGTGCATTTAAGTAATAAAGAGGTAAGCCCGGATAGTGGCGCAGTTGGTCCACGATGCACGCGTGCCTGACAACCGTGATGTCACAGAACAGAGTAGTGAGGACCACACAAAGGCCGGCATCACACTAGAGAGAAATACGGACGAGTGAAAGGCGTTAAAAACACGCATTGCACACGGACCAATGATTCTCTATGGGGTAGCTCCCATCAGCCGTATTTTTCTCGCATATTTTTTACGGGCTGTGCCAATCGCAGCATGCTGCGATTGTCAGAGTAGTATGCCCGTAGTAAGCCAATGCAAGTCTATAGGTGTGCAAAAAAAACGCATTACACACTGACCACATGTATGACTTGTGAGAAATACGCAAGACTTCTCCTGGTGACAGGAAATTGGCAAATCCATTATCAGGAAGCTTAGACATGCAAATTAGCTCAAAAAGTGCTCCAGACATCCAGGAAGTACGCCTCCACGGAGTACAGCATCATGTCTACCCACATTAATGTGGAGCTGTTGATTGTGTTGGTCCAGGAAAGGCACAAAATTTGGGACCAACGGAATGCCCATTATTCCAACAGGGCCAGAAAAGAGGCGGCATGGAGGCGCATATGTGTGCAGATGTTTCTAAAGTTTGGGCAACGGCCACGTGAGGAGCAGCAACTAATGAGTAAGTAATTGCCCTTTTTAACAATCATCTTAAAGGCCAGAAGTCAGCTTTTTTTTAAAGTAGCCCCTAAAATCCTATACTGTGTATGTAGTTATTCTTGTTTGTAAAAGTAAATTTAGGAAATAAAGCACACCCTACTAGGCCACACGACTATGTGAAATGTTAGGAAAGTTGCTTGGCACATTTCCCAAAGGTAAAATTACATTTTCCCTTCACATTGCAGTTGAAGATGTGATGAGACGCTGGCGCAGCATCCGCGACCAGTATCGGCGGGAAAGACAGCAGAGGGCCAGGAGTGGGGCAGCAGCAACGACCAAGCGAAAATATATATATATTTTGACCGCTTGTCTTTTTTGGCACCCTTTATGGATCTCAGACCTTAAGTACAGACATCACACCACATGACACATATGCTGTTTAGGGTCAGAGCTACATTTTTTTTGTTATTACATTTCCTAACAGAACTCAGTCCAACCTCACAGAGAGGGAGACAGGGTCGGATTCTGAGGCCATTATAGACCCGGCCGGGGGAGGTGAAGAGGTGGCTGGCCCAAGTTCTGAGCCTAGCATTTGCAACCCCCAAGCTCCACCAGCACCAGGAGCAGCATCTGTTTCTGGACCTGGTCCTGAACCAGCAAAGCCACCAGCACCCACCAATGTAGAAGACCCCGGCAACATCAGCAGCCCTACTGGCCGTCTTGAGGGCTCCCCCCAGCCTGCAGCCGTAGGCCGCCGTGGGAGACGGAGAAGAGACAACACTGCCTCTGATACACATATTACCACAGGGCCAAGATCTTCCACCCCAACAGGGTGATGGTCAAGCTGGGCACCCCTACCCCCAACAAAGAGATGAAGGCCTCCCGCCCTCACCTCCACCAAGCTATCAGCAATTATAAAAAAAAAGTTGGTTATTTGTTTGCATTAGCAAATGTTATCTATTTGGTTGTCCAAATAATGTTGAATCCTGAAAAGCCCAAATGTTAAGGGCAATATCTGCCATATGCACACAATATGGTAACCACTATCCTAAGTTTGCAATTATAAAAATTATGAAAATGCAACTTTTTGCCTCTTCTTTCATTATTTTAATAAATCTAATAAGTAACACATCTTTAAGCCAAATTAACAGAACACACAAACCATATGACAGGAAAAAATAATATTTATATACACACACATAAGAACATCACAACATAGATACAGCCTGATCTTGCCAGGTAGTAGCAACCTGAGGTGAAACAAAATACTGTGCGAGCACATCACGGGCTTTAAGTCCTGAGAGAGGACGACGCAAAGGGAGCACATGTAGCCTAGGCCTATCCCCATTGTCCACCTCACCTTCAGCCACATCAGATGAGGAGCAATCATGCAGTCTAGTGAAGTTATGGAGGACCACACAAAGTTTGATGACCCCATTGACATTGGCTTCACTCAGCTGAATGGCAGACTGGAGGACACACCATTTGGCACAAAGAATGCTGAAGGTGCACTCCACTAGTCTTCGGGCACGTGAAAGGCGCAAATTAAAAATCCTGCGCCGGTGGTCAAGGTTTCTGCACTGGTATGACCTCATTACGTGCCTGGTCAATTGGAAGGCTTCATCCCCCATTAGGACACAAGGCACCGCTTCTTGAATGGAGCCTGGCAGCTGACGTGGTGGTTGTAGGTCCAACTGGTTATTGCGCAGCCGCCGACCCATAATGGAAGAATTGAAGACTCTCGAGTCTCCAGTTCTTCAGTCTCCAGTTCTTCCATAAGCCCCAATGTCTACAATTATAAACCTGTAGTTACTGTCAACCAGAGACAACAAAACTACAAAAAAATATTGTTTATACTTATAGAATTGGGACCCTGAGTTTTGCGGCTTACGCACAC
Source organism: Dendrobates tinctorius (assembly GCF_039654945.1). Taxonomy (NCBI): domain Eukaryota; kingdom Metazoa; phylum Chordata; class Amphibia; order Anura; family Dendrobatidae; genus Dendrobates; species Dendrobates tinctorius. Next base: position 6,363,726 of record NW_027361673.1, read on the forward strand.
GGATGTGCTTCCAATCCAGGGCTCCAACACATTTGGGGAATTGGCAGTGCAACACAAATCCCCTGGCAATCCTCAACCAGTCTCCCATCTTTGACTCTGGCATGACCAGTTGATGAAGTCTGGTCCAGATATGGGAACATGTAGCCCGAACTATGCCAGATATTGTCGATCGCCCAATCAAAAACTCCAGATGGAGTGCAGCATAAGAAAGGCCAGTTGTGAGGAACCTACAATTAAACAAGTGGAGAAAATATATACATTACTACAAGCTAAAGGATGCGCACATTACATATATATCACCAGAACAGTGGGTAAGAAGCTAGGCTTACACTACAGTACTGTACATATACACATGTAACACGGCTATGTAATGTGTAATAAAACATCAAAGTATTCTTACTTAGACTATAGATTTGGGAAACATTAAGAATGTCACTCAGCAAAAAAGGGGTTACTGAGTAAGAGAATTATTTAGAAAACGAATCATCTACATACATTCTGTAGCTGAGGAATACATACTGTAACGTGAGGAGAAGGTGCTCCTCAGCAGAGATACATATGCGTATCTGGGTGTCCTGGAAGGTGATCCCTGGGTGCAATGTCTCCAACAAAATATCAAAGGTAGAAACGGTCATCCGACAATAGAGGAAAAACTTGTCGGGATGTGTCCTCAGAAATGCATAAAGCCTGTGAAAATGGCCTTTATTGAGGCGTTATCTCAAATGCAGATGCACCCACATTCGTCTCCTCCTCCTCGGATCCATAATCACTGGGTATGGCTGTGTGGGGAAGGTGACTTGATGGACGGACTTGACTGGAGGGAGAAGGGATGGTTTGTGCACTGGAGACGGATGGTAGTAATGACAGAAGGGAGACAGCTGGGGGTAGATGGAAAAGGGAGTGCAATACCTAGAATTGACCACAAGATGGCAGGGGGGAGCGTAGTTCAGGACTGGACATCAGCTTAGGGCTTAGGAAACCACTTAGTCATGGGGGATGGGGAGATAGGAGCCCAGGAGGGAAATTCCCAAGGAGAGGGATAAATAGGACAGGACAGGGTTCCAGGATAGGCTAACCCCGGGAGGAGCTCAGGAGGAGAAGACTCAGGACAGAAGACTGACAACGGTGGAGAGCTCGACCAGGGGACTGACAGGAAGAGACAGTCAGGGGGTGGCCCTGACACCAAGAACTGCAGGACAGACGAGGCCCCGGGGGTACCGATTGGACGATGACCTCGGGCAGGTGAAGCGCTGGCAGTAGATAGGTCTAGGACAGTCCCAGCGAAAGATCCACGAGGAACATGACTACGACTGAAGGAGAGGTGAAGTTACCTGGAAACGGAGAGCTGTAAAGGTACTGCGGTGTATGGCTACGGTCGTCAGTAGGACGGCCAATAAACTCGGACCTGTTGCAACTGAAATCTGCCTCCATCTCGTCTTTGTGTTGTCTGGTCGCGGTAAGCAGTGGACCACCCCTCAATCCTGGTCCTTACCACAGCTGGCCAAAGAGGCGGGACAAAGCCCAGTTGTACAGAACACGGTCAGTTGGGGTGAACTGAAGTGTGTCTGACATGTTTGGAAACAACCACCAAGACACCAACACAAGCACAGCACCAAAATGGTCAGATTGGAGGCTGGCACCTGGTGTAGAGGCAAAAAATAAGGTTGCTGATGATGATTTAAATTATGTGCAGACCTCAAAACCGTTAAATGTCTATTTTGCAAGGTTGCAAGAAAAAAACGCTATACGGATCACATACGGATTACATACGGAGGCTTACATGGGAAAAATATGCGGCCACACCTTGACAACGGATGACATACGGATCACTATTTATTTTTATACGTTGTGTGTGACGCCGGCCAAAGGCTAAGGACCACCCTGACAACATTGCACAGATAATAAAGTCAGTATCATAACACCAGAATAAAGTACACAGGCATGTCAGAGTAGAGAGACAGAACACACAAGTACTATGGTCCACAATGCCCTGGCAACCCCCACACACCACCACAGTTACCAACAAAATTTAACACATTCCCCCATGTACATTACAAACGGCTACACGTTATTTATTTTTCAGCCTAGCTAAGGCCTCTTTCACACTACAGTCTTTTGACGTCAGTCGAAATCCACCCTTTTTTGAAAAAAAGGATCTGTCGGGTTTTTTTAGCGGAATCCGTTTTTTTTCATAGACTTGCATTAGCGACGGATTGCGACGGATGACTGTCCGTTTCATCCGTCATTTGACTGATCCGTCGGAATTTCAGCGTCAGTCGTCTGGAGTAGATGGACTTTGTAACGTTTTTTGTCTGCGTTGAAAAGAGGATCGAGACAGATCCTGCGCCATCCATCGTTGGCTATAATGGAAGCCAATGTGCGCAGGATCTGTCGCCGTCCGTCAAAAAACGTAATCAGTGATGGATTCCGTCTTTTGAAACTGAGCATGCCCGGAAGATTTTCTGTCTTTATTTTAAACCCTACGGCTGCATTTTCCATTCTGGAAAAAAATCTCTCTCTCTCTCTCTCTCTCTCCTTATTCCTTTAAATTCCAAAAGCTGCAGCTTCAACGGATCCGTCCAAAAAACGGATCCGGTGCATCAGTTTTTTGGCAATCTTCACTGGATACGTTTTTTCACAATTTGACGGATTTTGAATGACGCCAAAAGACTGAAGTGTGAAAGAGGCCTAAGAGATTTTTTGTGTCTGTGGGGGGAGGGGTTGTGCTATGACTTTAGCAATATTGTATTCATATATATATATATATATATATATATATATATATATAGAAAAAGGGGAAAAAAGCAGCAAAAAAAATATTAACAATGCAGGTGCAGGCCTTCTAGGCATATACCAAACCTCAAATATAGTCGTCAAGATGAAAGCAGCACACCAAAAGGATTCCAGTTAAAGTGCTATTTATTAGCCCATCTGGCTATTTGCCAGATGGGCTAATAAATAGCACTTTAACTGGAATCTTCTTGGTGTGCTGCTTTCATCTTGAGAACTAATATATATATATATATATATATATACACATACTGTATATACACAGTTGTGCTCAAAAGTTTACATACCTCGGCTTCTGGTTTGGCTTTTATCCTAAGTCATGAGACAAGGCTCGTTAAAGGGTCGACATTGACTTTTAGGATTGCTACTTCCAATAGGTGGCACTAGAGTTCTAGTCGTCTTCCTCTCTGAAGAGACAATTTGCATACTAGCAGAAATCTGCACACTAAGGCCTGTTTCACACATCCATTTGTGTCCATCAGTCAAAATCCGCCGTTTTGCAAAAAAAACGGATCTGCCATTTTTCTTGGCGGATCCGTTTTTTTTCCCATTGAGTTGCATTACCGGCGGATCTTGACGGATGGCCATCCGTTGGATCCGTTTTTTTGTGGATCCACCAAAATTTTGACGTCCGCCAACATGCCCGAACGGACCATGCAACGTTTTTTCGGGCGGCCGGATCCGCATTTCTCATTGCGCATGCCCGAAAGACTTCACTCAGCCGCAAATTTAACCCTAAACTCTGTTCTGGCGGCTGAAAATTTTTCTCTCTCTCTCTACCCCCCCCCCCAGGCAGCGGTTCCTTTAAAATTCTTCCTTTGACGGATCCGTTAAAATAACGGTCCGGTGCCAAACGTTGTGGTCAGTACAGGAACGGATCCGTTATCCGCCATTTTAGCGGATTTTGTCTGACCAAAAAAACTGATGTGTGAAACAGGCCTTAGGCTATGTTCACATGTTGTGTTTGTGCTGATTTTTTAAATGCAACTTTTAACCTGTGATTTACAGCACAAGCAAAGCTCTGAGATTTCGGAAATCTCATGCACACACATTGGGTTTTTTTCCTGACTGAATTGGAAAATTGCTGCATTTTTGAAAACTGCAGGAGGTCACTTCTTTCAGCGTGTTTTAACCCATAGAAAGCAATGAGTAAGTACAAAAATGCAGCAAAAACCGCAGGTATCAGGTTTTGAATTTACACATATTTCGTGATGGTAGGTACCATACGAAAATAAAGTGAAGGGGTTAAGGAAATAAATAAAAATGATTATCTTTATTAGTTAACATTAAAATAGACAATTTAAAAAGACAGGGTATTTAGCCTCCAAATAGGAGGGGCATGTTGTTTCGTGGCAGAGAATAATATATACGTTACAAATACAGTTGAGTTCCATTAGAACCTTATAAAATACAGGATAAATAGAAAAAGGATTTTTTTGCACTTATACTGGAAGCGGCTGGCCAAAGAATAGAAAAGGGGGCTACTTGGTGGAGACAATGATATGTACTTGTTTTTTACCACCAAGTTTTGTAGTAACAATATTGCGCGCTGATCGGTAAAGTGGGAAAACAATATATAAACTATCATAAGATTGGTCCCCAATACTGATGATGCAAAAAAGGCTCATATAAATGTGTTATAAAGAGACCAGCAGGTGTATGATGGCAGTTAGATATAAAGGTTTTACCTGCTGGTGGATGAATGCAACTGTCATGTACACAAATCAGATGCCAGGGAGTGTTCCCCTTGCCCGACGGGCGCCGTTTCGCTATTGTAGCTTCTTCCAGGGGTGTGGAGGTATTCAGGTGTGATGCACATTTATAAACTAAGGTGCATTGTGCTTAACATGTGCCCGGAAAGGTGCCCCCATAGGTCAGAATAGCGCACGTCAGTAAGTTCCGCCTCCTCTAAACGCCTCCTTTTAGGTGTTTTAATGTTTTTAACTGATTTTATTCCCCCATGCATTTTTCACTATCCTTTTTTCACATCTTACTTTATTTTTCTATTTGTACTATACCTGTGCCTCTATGTGCCCCTGATGACATCACTTGGTTCGCGGTGCCTTACAGCATTAACCTACCATAAACAACAAAGAAGAATGACGTAAATTTTTACATAACAGAATTATGGACTTTTTTCCTTTCTAATTGTATCATCACATTTTCAACAATTTTGAACTATTTTTTTTTTCATGTATAATAATTTATGACCAGTGGTATTACATTATTATTCATTAACAATCGTTACTGTATTTTATATATATTTTATGATAGCATAATTATTTATTTCTATATCTGTTCACGCCTTATATTGTCAACTTTGTGATATTATTTTCACATAAATATGAATTTATTTATTCCTCACTTACTTATATTCATAGTATTGTCTGTTTAACAACCCTACCGTTATTATTCATTTTTTATCTTTTTTACATTTATTTTTATTTTTTACCAATTTTTTATTATTTTATTCATCACTTATTGCACCCTATTTCACCATCAACACTGCCAACACCTTTTTACACCTTTTATTAACTAATTGCAGAACAGTTAGATTTATATATGTCAGTGACTAATAGTGTTAGTAGAATGTGTGTGTAAAATTTGGGAGCTGTAGGTATTTAATAAAAGAATGTATTCACGGGAAGAAATTATGTGGGCTCCCGCGCAATTTTCTGCGCCAGAGAGGGAAAGCCAATGACTGAGGGCAGATATTAATAGCCACCCCAGAAAAGGCACATCTGTAAGATGCGCCAATTCCAGCACTTAGCCTCTCTCTTCCCATTGCCCTGTAGGGGTGGCATATGGGGTAATAAGGGGTTAATGGCACCTTTGTATTGTAAGCGTGGCTTAGTAATAGAGATGTGTCAATAAGACACCTATCCATTACTAATCCTGAAGTTTGTAAAGGGTTAAATAAACACACACACGCAGAATAAAGTATTTTAATGAAATAAAAGAACACACAGTTTGGCCATCTTTATTCTTCTGCTAAATCCAAATGAAGCCCTAGATCTCCTGTAAAAAATAAAAAAAAACAACAATATACCATACCTGTCCAGCGTACAGTCAGTCCCACAGCGTAAATCCATATCTGGGGGTTAAATAGTTTACAATCGGGAGCTATTCTACTATGCATCTCTCTGTCTATCTATATATATAAATCTGAATGTATGTATGTCTGTATCACCAACCAATCATGAAGCATCTTTCATTTTGCCAGAGCTGTTTAAAGGAAACTGAGCTGTGATTGGTTGCTATGAGCAACAGTTTTCCTTGCAACCAATCACTAAGCATCTCTCATTTCACCAGAGCTGGTTAAAAGAAGCTGAGCTGTGATTGGTTGCTATGAGCAAGTTTTCCCACTTGACAACACCTCAGCGGACACTGACTATGTGGGAGAAATCTGGCATCCCTGGGAACATAAGCTCCCAGCCATTGTCTGCCCCACAGAAAGGAGCACAGAACACTTTGGTTTTGACCCCAGGCCTCTCTTAAAGGGATCCCCGGTATGGAAGTTAAAACCGTTCCACTCAGCTCTGTGGTTCTGACCCCAGGGTCTCTTAACCCCTTCATGACCCAGCCTATTTTGACCTTAATGACCTGGCCATTTTTTGCAATTCTGACCAGTGTCCCTTTATGAGGTAATAACTCTGGAACACTTCAACGCATCTTAGCGATTCTGAGATTGTTTTTTCGTGACATATTGGGCTTCATGTTAGTGGTAAACTTAGGTCGATAATTTTTGCGTTTATTTGTGAAAAAAACAGAAATTTGGCGAAAATTTTGAAAATTTCGTAATTTTCAAATTTTGAATTTTTATTCTGTTAAACCAGAGAGTGATGTGACACAAAGTAGTTACTAAATAACATTTCCCACATGTCTACTTTACATCAGCACAATTTTGGAAACAATTTTTTTTTTTGTTAGGAAGTTATAAGGGTTAAAAGTTGACCAGCGATTTCTCATTTTTACAACAATATTTACAAAACCATTTTTTTTAGGGACCGCCTCACATTTGAAGTCACTTTGAGGGGTCTATATGGCAGAAAATACCCAAAAGTGACACCATTCTAAAAACTGCACCCCTCAAGCTACTCAAAACTACATTCTAGGAGATTATTAACCCTTCAGGTGCTTCACAGGAACTAAAGCAACGTGGCAGGAAAAAATGGACATTTTATTTTTTGCACCACAAATTTTCTTTTATCATTAATTTTTTCATTTTCACATGGGCTACAGGATAAAATGGATCCTAAAATTTGTTGGGCAATTTCTCCTGAGTACACTGATACCTCATATGTGGTCATAAACCACTGTTTGGGCGCACGGCAGGGCTCGGAAGGGAAGGAGCACAATTGACTTTTTGAATGGAAAATATGCTGGAATATTTAGCGCTTGCCATGTCGCGTTTGGAGAGTCGCTGTGCGCCTAAGCACTGGAGCTTCCCCACAAGTGACCCCATTTTGGAAACTAGACCCCCCAACGAACTTATCTACATGCATAGTGATCACTTTGAACCCCCCAGGTGCTTCACAAATTGATCGGTAAAAAAAAAAAGTACTTTTTTTTCACAAAAATTTTCTTTTGGTCTCAGTTTTTTCATTTTCACATGGGCAACAGGATAAAATGGATCCTAAAGTGTGTTGGGCAATTTCTCCTGAGTGCACAGATACCTTATATGTGGTCATAAACCACTCTTTGGGCGCACGGCAGGGTCCAATCGTTATCGGACACCATGTCGCGTTTGGAGAGCCCCTGTGTACCTAAACATTGGAGCTCCCCCACAAGTGACACCATTTTGGAAACTAGACCCCTTAAGGAACTTATCTAGATGTGTAGGGAGCACTTTGAACCCCCAAGTGCTTCACAAAAGTTTATAACGTAGAGCAGTGAAAATAAAAAATCATTTTTTTTCCTCAAAAAAGATTTTTTAGCACGCTATTTTTTATTTTCACAAGGGTAACAGGAGAAATTGGACCACAAAAGTTGTTGTCCAGTTTGTCCTGAGTACGCTGGTACCCCATATGTGGGGGGAACCACTGTTTGGGCGCACGGCAGGGCTCAGAAGGGAAGGAGTGCCATTTGACTTTTTGAAATGAAAATTAGGTCCAATCGTTAGCGGACACCATGTCGTGTTTGGAGAGCCCCTGTGTGCCTAAACTTTGGAGCTCCCCCACAAATGACCCCAGTATGGAAACTAGACCCCCTAAGGAACTTATCTAGATGTGTAGTGAGCACTTTGAACCCCCAGGTGCTTCACAGAAGTTTATAACGCAGAGCCATGAAAATAAAAAATATTTTTTTTCTTAAAAAAAATATTTTTAGTCCGCAATTTTTTATTTTCACAGGGGTACCAGGATAAATTGGACCCCAAAAGTTGTTGTACAGTTAGTCCTGAGTACACTGGTACCCCATATGTGGGGGGGGACCACTGTTTGGGCACACGTCGGGGCTCAGCAGGGAGGTAGTGACATTTTGAAATGCTGACTTTGATGGCATGGTCTGAGGGTGTCATGCTACATTTGCAGAGCCCCTGTGTGCCTAAACAGTAGAAACCCCCAGCATGTGACCTCATTTTGGAAACTAGACCCCCCAAGGAACTTATCTAGATGTGTGGTGAGCACCTTGAACCCCCAAGTGCTTCACAGAAGTTTATAACGCAGAGCCGTGAAAATAAAAAATCATTTTTTTTCCTCAAAAAAAAAAAGATTTTTAGCCCGCAATTTTTTTTCACAACAGTAACAGGATGAATTGGACCCCAAAAGTTTATTTACTTTTCCTTTCATTTTGATCACTGTGAGAGTGATCAAAATGAAAGAATGGAATCTGCAGCCGGCAGATTCGGGCGGGCGCACTGCGCATGCGCCCGCCATTTTCAAGATGGCGGCGCCCATGCACCGGACCCGCCGGACACCGGGAGCGACAGGGGGATTTAGAAGGTGCCGGGGGAGGTGAGATGGGGTGAGGGGGTTATTGGAAGCTGGCGGGGAGCAGAGGGAATGGGAGGGGGGCAGATGATGACAGCGGCAGCAGATCGCCGCTGTCATTCAGTTGCAGGGGGGGCGATCGCCGGTGGGGGGTGGAATCGGTGTCTCCAGCCATGTCCGATGCTACAGCAGCATCGGCCATGGCTGGATTGTAATATTTCATCAATTTTCATTGATGAAATATTACTATCGCTCTGATTGGCTGTTTCACTTTTAACAGCCAATCAGAGCGATCGTAGCCACGTGGGGGTGAAGCCACGCCCCCTGTGGCGAAGAACAAAGCCCCCTGTATCTGCGGGTCGGGTGACCTTTCAGTGACCTAGGTCACCCAACCCGCAGGGGGGCTTTAAAGTCATGACGCCACATAGGCGTCATGGGTCGTTCTGGCACGACTTTTCATGACGCCTACGTGGCGTCAAAGGTCGTGAAGGGGTTAAAGGGATCATTGGTATGGAAGTTAGGGCAAATCCACTCTGCGCTTTGGTACTGACCCCAGGACTTTCTTAAAGGGATCTCCAGTATGGAAGTCAGGGTGTCATGATCCAAGGTGGATCTGACAAGTAAATAGACAAAGTGAACTTTTTTTCCTTTGGCTTGGTGCCAAAGTGGGTTGATTGCCCCCCGGTGGCCATTAGAATTATTACACGTGGTGTCATTTGTTCTAAGTTGCCCCGGTGGTGGTGAGTGGTATTACACTTTAGTTCTTTGGTTTAATGTACACGTAATTACAAATCAGGTGTGAGGCTCTATAAAAGAGTGTCAGATGTGTTCAATCACAGTTGGTGATTGTTCGTCATTTGGGAAGCAAGCCTGGGTGATGAAGGAGCTGAATGAGAGTCCTGGGCAGCCCAGCCAGAGGGGTTGAGTCGGCTATGGAGTCTGCAAGGAGTGCTGGCATGGATTGGTGGAGTTCAACGTTGGTGTCTGCAGGAAGGGCTGGCATGGCGTGGTGGAGTCGCAGTTTATGGTGTCAGCGGGAAGTGCTTGCATGGCTTGGTGGAGTGACTATGGTGAGAGTTGCACTCAGCATGCTGGACTTGGTTGCTGAGAGCTGGACTCAAGCATGCTTGACTTCTTGGCAGAAAAGTTGGACTCGAGCATGCTGGACTTTTTGGCAGAAGCTGGACTCATCTTTGGGACTCTGTTTACTGGGCAGCTGCAACTGGTGGTGGACTCTGCTCCAAGGCTGCACTAGGGTGATGGATCCGGTTATGGTGATGGATCCGGTTGGAGGAGAAGATGCACGCAGGTGGTGGTCTCTGTTGCTAGGAGCATACACAACAGAGCAAACCTAAGTGGTGTTCCCCCTGTATTGTCACCCTTATGTGTGTTTAGTGCAGTGGTGGCATTAGTTTCCGCACCGCCCAATTCCCTAGTGAGGGTTTAGGTGCAGGGCGAGTCAGGGTTTGAGGTACGTGTGCGTCGCCCGGTGCGGAACCGGCATAGGGAACGTTAGGAGTGCAGGGACACTGGCTCAGGGGAGTACAGGAGGTCTCCACGTCCCTATTCCCTATCGCAGGGCCCACCATTGTTATTGTTACCCAGGTTTCCCCTTTATTATTTAAATTCGCCTTACTGGAGGCGGGGTTTCCAGACTACTGTAACGTGTATTACCTAAATTCGCCAGTTGGAGGCGGTGTATCCAGCTGCACGTTTTAATATTTAAATTCGCCCTACTGGAGGCGGTGTATCCAGGGTCACGTGTGTCATGGGTTTGCCTTGCGGTACTCGCTGCGTCCAGACACACATGACCGTGACATTATCACCAACCCTACATTTTTTTTTCTGGTCAGCCTTGGCCATGTGGAGACCTGTGAGTAATTGCTGCTGGACCTCACTGAGGTGTGTGAGAAGCTGCATGGTGTGATGCAGTTCCAGCAGCAGTATTCAGGGTCTGGGGCCTTTCCTTGGGCTCAACCAGAAAATCAAATGGTGGCTGCGGTCTGGCAAAAAGCCCCTAGAGTCGCTGCTGGGGAGTGGGACTTGCTCATGCATGTGGAGGTACCCAGGCAGGTGGGAAGAGTTGGTGCCCCACGGAGCTGCCTGGTATACCCCAAGGTGAAGGGGTACATCCCTGTGGTGAGCAGACTGGTGTATAGTCCGCGGGGCTCACGCCAAATCTTCCGTACCATTGAAGAAGCCGCTCCCTCCTGGTCGTGGAGGCAACCAGAGAGTGTATTTCTCCTCCATATCCCTGCGACTTTGGAAAAAAGCCCCCTAGAGTTGCTGCTGGGGAGCGGGACTTGTTCATACAGGCGGATGTAACCAGACAGGTGGGTGGAATTGGTGTCCCCATGGTGCTGTCTGGGGTTCCCCGAGGTGAAGGGGTACATCCCTGTAGTGAGCAGACTGGTGTTATAGTTCGCGGGGCTCACGCCAAATCTTCAATACCACCGAAGAGGCCGCCCCCTCCTGGTCGTTTGGAGGAAGGCGACCAGCGAGTGTATTTTTCCTCCATATTCCTGTCCCCTTCTCCTCCAGGTGTGAGCGGCAGGTGTGCTGCGGGGGAGTAGGGACAAATCTCACCCCTCGCCATTAACCAACCCTGGGAGGCGCAGATCTCATGGTGAAAGGGTTGGAGGGTGGTGTCCCTTGGTGAATAGCGGGGGTGTGAGTGTGGTGACACAGGGGGATGCCTCTGTTGTCGAGTCCAGAATGAGTTCACCAAAATATGACAAACGAATGTGTGGCAATAAACGTTCAGGTCCGGACCTGTGTTTGAACGAGCATGTATGGGTGGCCACCAAAAAACATCTTGTGGAAGTGTGTTGTGGAGTTTGATCAGCTCATAGCAAACATACACATACATAAACTCATTCCCCAGGTCAGCGCTGTGGAGATGAGTGGTGCCTCCAGAACATGTATTGCCAATACCAGCGGTGCGTTTGTCATAAACCTGAAGTTTCAGGTGGTGGTTCGGTGAACCCAGGATCTGGGCGTCCCCGCTGTAGGTGTTTCCCTTATATGGAGTGGTCTTGAGGGTTCAGATGCCCCTCATTAAGGAGGGGGTACTGTCATGATCCAAGGTGGATCTGACAAGTAAATGGACAAAGTGAACTTTTTTCCTTTGACTTGGTGCCAAAGTGGGTTGATTGCCCCCGGTGGCCATTAGAATTATTACACATGGTGTCATTTGTTCTAAGTTTCCCCGGTGGTGGTGAGTGGTATTACACTTTAGTTCTTTGGTTTAATGTGCACGTAATTACAAATCAGGTGTGAGGCTCTATAAAAGTGTGTCAGGTGTGTTCAATCACGGTTGGTGATAGTTCGTCATTTGGGAAGCAAGCCTGGGTGATGAAGGAGCTGAAAGAGAGTCCTGGGCAGCCCAGCCAGAGGGGTTGAGTCGGCTATGGAGTCTGCAAGGAGTGCTGGCATGGATTGGTGGAGTTCATCGTTGGTGTCTGCAGGAAGGGCTGGCATGGCGTGGTGGAGTCGCAGTTTATGGTGTCAGCGGGAAGTGCTTGCATGGCTTGGTGGAGTGGCGACTATGGTGAGAGCTGCACTCAGCATACTGGACTTGGTTGCTGAGAGCTGGACTCAAGCATGCTTGACTTCTTGGCAGAAAAGTTGGACTTGAGCATGCTGGACGTTTTGGCAGAAGCTGGACTCATCTTTGGGACTCTGTTTACTGGGCAGCTGCAACTGGTGGTGGACTCTGCTTCAAGACTGCACTAGGGTGATGGAACCGGTTATGGTGATGGATCCGGTTGGAGGACAAGATGCACGCAGGTGGGATCTGTTGCTAGGAGCGTACGCAACAGAGCAAAGCTAAGTGGTGTTCCCCCTGTATTGTCATTTTCCCTTATGTGTGTTTAGTGCAGTGGTGGCATTAGTTTCCGCACTGACCAATTCCCTAGTGAGGGTTTAGGTGCAGGGCGAGTCAGTGTTTGAGGTACGCGTGCGTCGCCCGGTGCGGAACAGGCATAGGGAACGTTAGGAGTGCAGGGACACTGGCTCAGGGGAGTACAGGACGTCTCCACGTCCCTATTCCCTATCGCAGGGCCCACCATTGTTATTGTTACCCAGGTTTCCCCTTTATTATTTAAATTCGCCTTACTGGAGGCGGGGTTTCCAGACTACTGTATATATAACGTGTATTACCTAAATTCGCCAGTTGGAGGCGGTGTATCCAGCTGCACGTTTTATTATTTAAATTCGCCCTACTGGAGGCGGTGTATCCAGGGTCACGCGTGTCATGGGTACGCCTTGCGGTACTCGCTGCGTCCAGACACACGTGACCGTGACACAGGGCAAATCCATCCAGCGCTTTGGTTCTGTCCCCAGACCTCTCTTAAAGGGCTCCCCGGTATGGAAGTCAGGGCAATTGCCTTCAAATGCTCTGGTACTGACCCCAGGATCTCTTAAAGGGATCTCCTGTATGCAAGTCAGGGCAAATCCACTCAGCACTCTGGTTCTGATCCCAGGCTCTCTTAAAGGGATCCCTGGTATGGAAGTCAGGGCAAATCCACTCTGCGCTCTGATTCTCACCTAAGGCCTCTCTTAAAGGGATCTGTGGTATGGAAGTCAGGGCAATTGCCTTAAAATGCTCTGGTACTGACCCCAGGCTCTCTTAAAGGATCTCCTGTATGCAAGTCAGGGCAAATCCACTCAGCGCTCTGGTTCTGATCCAAGGTTCTCTTAAAGGGATCCCCGTTATGGAAGTCAGGGCAAATCCACTCTGCGCTTTGGTACTGACCCCAAGCCTCTCTTAAAGGGATCTCCGGTATGGAAGTTAGGGTAAATCCCTCAGCGCTCTGATTCTCACCCCAGGCCTCTCTTAAAGGGATCCCTGGTATGGAAGTTAGGACCGTTCCAGTCAGTGCTCTGGTTCTGACATGGAAAAAGGTTGTCCAGCTCCACGATGTAGTGAAAACAAATTTCTTCACTTTATTTTATTCACTTCAATCGATACAGGGTAGAGGTTAAAATGCCAGCATAGAAGATACAGATGCTTGCGTTCTCAATGCGTTTCTGGTGACTTAGTTACTATGCCCGGGCAGCGCCGGGCTCTTCAGCTAGTGAAATATAAAGATATATATACAGTATATATATATATATATATATATATATATATATATATATATGTGTCCCTATTCTATGTGTATACATGTATTCTATCTTTTCTATTATAACATGTCAGTGTAATTTTACTGTATAGCCGCATATGAATTGCCTGCTTTTCAAAGGACACCGGTGGGTAAAAATTGGACAGCACTCCCATGGTGCGAGTGCTGTCCTATTTTTTTCTCACACCCATTGACTTTCATTGGCGAGTCTCGTCCGGGAATCGCAGCAATACGCAGCATGCTACAATTTTTTTTCTCAGTACGATTTCAGCTGAGAAAAAAATCTCAGATGAGATGTCACCTACTGAATAACATTGGTCCGAGTGCAATTTTTTTAACGGATTTCATTCGTTCGTATTTCTCGCAAGTGAGTATGAGACCTTAACCCCTTTCTACCATCGGACATACTATCCCGTCCATGTGACCTGGGACTTAATTCCTACTAGGGACAGCATAGTACGTCATAGCGATCAGCGGCTCCCCCGGGGGGTAGCGCCGCTGATCGCGGCCGGGTGTCAGCTGATTATCACAGGTGACACTTGGCACTATGTGTCAGGGGCAGTCACAGACCGCCCCCAGCACATTAACCCCTGGCACACTGTGATCAAAAATGATCGCAGTGTACTGGGTGATTAGGGAGGAATCGACAGGGAGGAGGCTCCCTCCGTGCTTCCCTGAGCCCCCCCGAGCAGCGCGATGTGCTGCGCTGCTCGGAGGGTCTCCTTCCCTGCAGGACCCCGGATCCAAGATAGCCACGGGGGGCCTTCGGGGGCCTGCATGGAGGCGACTTCCTCAGTGCTTGCTGAGAGCAGGCTCTGAGAAAGCCAGCAGCAGCGCCTGTCAGATCGCTGATCTTACACAGCACTGTGCAAAGTGTCAGATCAGAAATCTAACACTAGACAATGATGTCCCCCTGGGACAATAAAATAAAGTAAAAAAATATAAAAGTGTAAAAATAATTTATAAAAAATCCCCAAATAAATTAAAAGAAAAATAAGAAATATTCCCTAATAAATTCATTGTTTGGAAATAAAAAAAACAATAAAAGTACAAATATTTAGTATCGCTGCGTCTGTAAAGTCCCGCCCTAAAAAACTGTCCCACTAGTTAACCCCTTTAGTGAACCCCTTAAAAAATAAAAATAAAAAACAAAGCAAAAAACAATGCTTTATCATCATACCTCCGAGCAAAAAGTGCAATAACACGCAATCAAAAAGATGTACTGTATATAAATAAGAAAAAATAAAAAAGTTATAGCTAGCAGAATAAAGCGATGCAAAAATAATTATTTTTTATATAAAATTGTTTTCATTGCATAAAACCGACAAAACATAAAAAATAGAAAATGGTACCAATATCAACGGCAACTCGTCCCGCAAAAAATAAGACCTCAGATGACTCGGTGGGTCAAAATACGGAAAAATTATAGCTCTCAAAATGTGGTGATGCGCAAACTATTTTTACAATAAAAAGTGACTTTTAGAGTGTGATAGATGCCAAGCATAAAAATCGCCAAAAATAGTAAATCAAACCCCCCTTTATCACCCCCTTAGTTAGGGAAAAATAATAAAATTTTTTTTTTTTTTTTATTTATTTCCATTTTCCCATTAGGGTTAGGGCTAGGGTTAGGACTGAGACTAGGGTTAGGGGTGTGTTGGGGTTAGAGTTGGATTTAGAATTGGGTGGTTTCCACTGTTTGGGCACATCAGGTGCTCTCCAAATGCAACATGGCGTCTGATCTCAATTCCAGCCAATTCTGCGTTGAAAAAGTCAAACGGTGCTCCTTCCCTTCCAAGCTCTGCCATGCGCCCAAACAGTGTTTTACTGCCACATATGGGGTATCAGCCTACTCAGGACAAATTGCACAACAACTTTTGGGGTCCAATTTTTCCTGTTACTCTTGGGAAAATAAAAAATTGGGTGCAAAAATATCATTTTTTGTGGAAAAAAATATGATTTTTTTATTTTTATGGTTCTACGTTATAAACTTATGTAAAGCACTTGGGAGTTCAAAGTGCTCACCACACATCTAGATAAGTTCCTTGGGGGGTCTAGTTTCCAAAATGAGGTCACTTGTGGGGGGTTTCCACAGTTTAGGCACATCAGGGGCTCTCCAAAGGCAACATGACACCAGCAGACCATTCCATCAAAGTCTGCATTCCAAAACGTTACTACTTCCCTTCTGAACCCCGATGTGTGCCCATACAGTAGTTTTCTCCCACATATGGGATATCAGCGTACTCAGGACAAATTGGACAACAACTTTTGAGGGCAAAATTTTCCTGTTACCCTTGGGAAAATAAAAAAAATTGGGGACTAAAAGATCATGTTTGTGGAAAAAATATGATTTTTTTATTTTCACGCTGGAGCGTTATAAACTTCTGTGAAGCCCTGGGGGGGTTGAAAGTGCTCATCACACATCTAGATAAATTCCTTGGGGGGGTCTAGTTTCCAAAATGGTGTTATTTGTGGGGGGTTTCCACTGTTTAGGCACATCAGGGGCTCTCCTAATGCGGCATGACGTCCGATCTCAATTCCAGTCAATTTTGCATTGAAAAAGTCAAACGGCGCTCCTTCTCTTCTGAGCTCTGCCATGCGCCGAAACAGTGGTTCCCCCCCACATATCAGGCATCAGCGTTCTCAGGACAAATTACACAATAACTTTTGCTGTCCAATTTCTCCTGTTACCCTTGGTAAAATAAAAAAAGTTGGACCTGAAGTAATTTTTTTGTGAAAAAAAGTTAAATGTTCATTTTTTTAAACATTCAAAAAATTCCTGTGAAGCACCTGAAGGGTTAATAAACTTCTTGAATGTGGTTTTGAGCACCTTGAGGGGAGCAGTTTTTGGGTATCTTCTATCATATAGACCCCTCAAAATGACTTCAAATGTGATGTGGTCCCTAAAAAAATGGTGTTATAAAAATGAGAAATCGCTGGTCAACTTTTAACCCTTATAACTTCCTAAAAAAAAAATGTTGGTTCCAAAATTGTGCTGATGTAAAGTAAACATGTGGGAAATGTTACTTATTAAGTATTTTGTGTGCCGTATCTCTGTGATTTAAGAGCATAAAAATTCAAAAGTTTCAAAATTTTCGCCAAACTTACGTTTTTTTTCACAAATAAACGCAAGTTATATCATTGAAGTTTTACCACTAACATGAAGTACAATATGTCACGAGAAAACAATGTCAGAATCACCGGGATCCGTTGAAGCGTTCCAGAGTTATTACCTCATAAAGGGACAGTGGACAGAATTGTAAAAATTGGCCCGGTCATTAGCGTGCATACCAACCTTGGGGGTAAAGGGGTTAAATGAAGGATTGAGGAATCAGCTACCACCCATTATGCCTCCATAATCCCGAGAGTAAGAAATCACATAATTGCAGAAATAAGGGTTATCCAACAATTGAGTCTGTTATTGACGGTAAAAATAGGCAAAACAGGACAATTATTTTCTATTCTTGGATACCACTTTACTTACTAAAACCCAATCGGAAAATTAAATGTAGATACTCTCCAAAATCTTCTTTATACAAGCTGGCCTGTGACGTGACTATACTGGAGCTGGTACTTGGAATCAGGGGCTGGGTGACACATTTTGGCCTGAGGGGGGGTAAGCCCAAAGCACTGACCCATCTTTAAGCTTAGGTCTTGTGCAGCACTCTTATTGTTAATGGATGCACAATCTAACAAAATTATGCAGCCGCTAACAGTAAACAGGCACTTCGCAATGGAAAGGTGTTGCAATTTGAGTCACCCACCAGTCATAATCACATAGACTCTTGGATAATCCCCTCCTACGGTGACAGAAACTAAATCTCCGAGCACATCCAAATACTCGGAGATCACCCGAGTATACTCGCTCATCACTACCCCCCACCCCCAATTATGATTTCATACTCTCTTTGCAGTGATAACCTGTAATATAATAAATAATTCACCCTGGCTATAACATCCCCCATCCAGTAATCAGACACCACGTACTTTTGGATTATAATTTTACGCCCCCTGTTGCATAATAAATAATCAACCCTCATAAGTGTATGGTTCCAACATTCCCCCCCGCAGCACGGTGGCTCAGTGGTTAGCACTGCAGCCTTGCAGTGCTGGAGTCCTGGGCTCAAATCCCACCAAGGATTTTGTATGTTCTCCCCGTGTTTGCGTGGGTTTCCTCCGGGTTCTCCGGTTTCCTCCCACATTCCAAAAGACATACTGTGAGCCCCATTAGGGACAGCGATGATAATGTGTGCAAACTGTAAAGCGCTGCTGAATATGTTTGAGCTATATAAAGATCATTACTATTCTTATGATTACACACACTGTAGTATAATAATTAGAGGGTTATGAAGTTATGCCTCATCTACAGGACTGAGAATAACTGGCTCCACTCAGCACATTGTCTATGGGATTTCTGAGTGCAGTGCTTGGTTATTTCCGGCATTCCCATAGACAAGGAAAGGAGTATAGGTTGAGTGTATGCTCCTTTGCTACATTCAGTACAGGCATGTAGACTGTCATTGTTTGGGTTCCAGAGCCCCACTTTTGAGATCTCTGGGGGTCCTATTAGACAGACCCCCTCTTATCAACATTACTCGTATATTCCCTAATTCCTGAAATGTTGATAGCTTGATTTTTTTGGCAATAACTGCACCATGCAGCCTGCCATCTAGATGTAGCAGAGCTGAACCCGTCATGGGACTAATGGATTAAAAGCATCTCTGCGGAAAGGTGAGGAATTTTGTTGTTTGTTTTTTTATTTCTTTTGCAGATGTTGAGGGCATCTGTGGAATTAGGGGAGGTCGTAAGTATGGTCTATTTAAGAATATTAAAGGAGTCTGTGTCTTTCTTTCAATTAAAGGACTTTTTATGGATGTCTGTGTTTTCTGACAATGTGACTATGGGGTTAGTAATGGGGGCGTCTTTGTGATGCCTCTACATTACTAACCTCAGGGCTTGATGCCACCAGACAATACAGAGGTGACATCAACCCCCCAACTATTACCCCACTTGCCACCGCTACAGGGCAAGTGGGAAGCACGACGTTAAGTGCCAGAATTGGAGCACCTTAGAGATGCGCCTTTTCTGAGGTGGCTGAGAGCTGATGTTTTTAGCCAGGGGGGTCAGTATCCACGGCCTCTTCCTAGGCTATTAATATCAGCCCGCAGCTGTCTCCATAGCCTTTGCTGGTTATTAATTATATGGGGACCCCACGTCATTTTTTGGGGTGTCCCCCATTTTAATAGCCAGAAAAGGCTAAGTATACAGCTGTGAGCTGATATTAATAGCCTGGGAAGCTCCATGGTTATTACCCCCTTCCCAGGCTATAAACATCGGCCCACAGACATCGGCTTTCCCTCTATCTTATTCTAACTTGTCACTCGGTGATTAATCTGTATGCGGCTGATTATTTTCTGGCTTTTAATCTATCTATCTATATATCTAATATATATACGTATATGTGTGTTTTGAAGAATATTTCATTTGAAAACGATGTGTAAATGACAGAGAATTGCTGTATGTAAAATCTCATGTTAAAATCGCATTACATTGGATAGCAATTGCACTGCATTCAGATGTTAATCGGATGAATTCGGATTGCACTTGCATGACACTAGCATTACACACCTGCGACTCTCGGCAGGGAGACTCGGACTGATTTTTCATACGTTAAGTGTGACCCCGGCCTTAGAAGAAGTCTTTTGACTATTTCGAGGAGTTTGAAGAGCACATCTTGACAACATTGCGCTCAGGCAATGAGGGTTTTTTTGAGCATTTTTTTTCCATCGAGAATTTAAAGACTCAAAGAAGTGGCGCGTTACTTCTGAGGCGGATTCCCCCTGGTCTGCATCTGACACTGTCAAGGCAAAAACCAAAAAGAGCAAATGAAGGACAAAGATCAAAATTTTGCTATGCTAATTGGGGTAGCTGCCTGTGATATAGCACCTCGACGCGCGTTTCACCGCCGCAAACCACGTGTTGCGGCGGTGAAATGCGCGTTGAGGTGCTATATCACAGGCGGCTACCCTAACTAGCATCATGACTGCAGGTAAATACCATTGATACACTGTCTCAGCAGTTATGGGTGCAGGATTACTTAAGGGATACTGAGGCTATTGTTTATTGATGGCGCTTTATGTCATTATGCTAAACGCCACAGTCATCTATTTATTTGGATGGGTGACGCTTTGCTAGTACTATTTATCCCTTTGTATGCTTACTAGGCAGCTTAGGTATTTATGTATTTGATCGACTGACACATACCTTTGTATATATATATATATCCGTTTTGGATTATAACCCCTGTGTGCTTCTTTGATAATTGGTCCCCACCATTTGGTATTCTATTTTATGGTGTTGTTATGTGTAGCTTTTTATGTGATATAATAAAATTTGAATTTTTATACTTTTTTTTCAAAATTTTGATCTTTGTCCTTCATTTGCTCTTTTTGGTATTTGAATTATGTGAAGGGATCCTGGTTATTTACGAGGATTTTTCTATACTGTCAAGGCAAAAGGCTGCAAAATACAGTGTGGTGGACAAAGAACCCTCCCACAAAAGCCGCATTTACTGAGGCAGATTGTGCTTGAAAAGCTTGTAGGATTTTTAAGCCACAGAAAACAAACTGGAAGCCAATACTGTAAGAACAGTCGGGGGACGCGGAAGAGTGTGGCCTTATTTTATGGGTACTGCTGTAGGACAGCACTATTTCAGTAATAAGGCCGCGTTCACACGTTCAGTATTTGGTCAGTTTTTACCTCAGTATTTTAAGCCAAAACCAGGAGCAGAACAATCAGAACAAATAGAAACCCGTCACCACTTCTGGATTTATCACCCACTCCTGGTTTTGGCTTACAAATACTGAGGTAAAAAACTGACCAAATACTGATCGTGTGCACGTAGCCATATTACTTGTGGACTTCATATTGGGTTGGCATGTATGATTTCCGTGCACCCTATCTCAGGCCGGCACTGGGCCCTGCGTGTTTCCCAGCTCCACAGCTGACTGGTGTACACGCGTGTGACAGAGGAGTGAAGAACTAGGAACAAGAAAAAGAGATGCGACTCTTTGGGACTTTTGTCCTAGCGACTTCCCGTATTGTGCTGATGTCATCGACATCATGTGATTGGGCCAGACCGGAGCCGTCGGGTAGCCCAGGAAGCTGGCGGAGTGCAGGCAGGCGCAGCAGGAAGAGCCAGGAGAGGAGTCCGTGCGCCTGATATGACTGTGCGGCTGCCGTGAGGGTCTGATCCGCTCCCCGGTAATGGCGGTGACGAGGGCTGTGGGAAGGGGCTTCCATTGATGTGCGTGTGTTGTTATTTACATGGCGCCACTGGCAGGGGGATCCCGAGCCAATCACACGGCTCAGCCTCTGTCTACGGAACTAGGACCGGGCCACGCTCGGGGAGGACTGCGGGCCTCCGATCATCAGCCACTCGTACACGGAGCGATCGCTGCAGCCACCACAGTCCTGTCAGGGACCATCTATAAAATGGGTGACACGTACTGGGAGGCCACAGCATCGATGTGACCAGAAGTCCTAATAATGCTTCCGATCCACCTTCTGTTATACATGATGATGGCAGATAAAGATTGTACGTCAGATCAATCAATCACATCTGCTGCATAGATCCATTCCTACACGAGTGTATGGTGATCATCCATGGCAGGTGCGGCTGTATGAATCGCTGCACACAATGCGGTCTGAGCGTGCATATACGTGCACCACCGCCATGTATGAGGCCGCTATTACAGCACACAACCCTGCTGTGTGCAAACACGACAACATCTCTTCCTATACGGTGGGTTCCACTTGCTGGATTTCTGCGCTGATTCCTTCCCCAAATCTGTGGAATCCAGCATTTGGTTATGTGCACAATAAAGGGTTTTTTTAATAGTTTTTTTGGATAGAAAGCAGTGTAAAATCTCCAAATCCCCCTCAAAAAACTCAAAACTTGTCAAACACTTGGTGGTTCTGCTCCCAAAGCAGCAAAAAGACTGTGTGCGCACATCCCCTTAGGCTGGGGTCCCACGAGTGTATATTCTCTCAGAGAATCGGATCAGTGATGAAAATCACACTCTGATCTGATCCGATTCTCTCCGATGAGGAGAAGATGGAGAAAGATGTCTTCATCTGATGTCATCCGAATGCAGTCTGCTGTTTCCCACGCACTCATTGACTTGCATGGCCGAGTGTGATCCGAATATCAGCTCAGGCATGAAGCTCCCCAACCTCCCTCCTGGACCGGCTCAGTCCAAGGAAAAAATTGGACACTTGCACGTTCCCATAGAACGACACTGGTCCCAGTGTGATACGATGTTTTATTGGAGCGGGCTCGGCTCGATGATACGGGCGTCTGTACCACCCTTTAGGGTATTTTTTCACGCTCAGTATTTGCTACGGATTGGACGCTGCGTACAGCCACAGCGTCCAATCCGAAGTAGCCAGATGTTACTGGGGGGATTTTATGAAATCCCAGCTCCACTATGTGTTCAAAGATGCAGGTGGCAGACCTGTGTATACGCACATGCGGCACGTCTTTCTAGACCGCAGCATGTCCATTTATCTTGTGGAGACGCTCAGTCTCTGCAAGATAAATATCACCATCCAATGTATAGGATGCAGTGATTCTGCATGGTTCAATCATCACATGCGGAATCACCGCGCGTAGAAAAGGGGGCAGCGCTTTGGATGAAGCTGCGCCAATACTGACCGTGGAAACCTACCCTTAGGTTCCCACGATCCGGAATGAACAGCACTTTGGACACAGTATTTTCCTTGCGTCCAAAATGCTGCCTTCTATTGAACGTAGGTAAATCCACATGTGTTCACTGAACCGTGCGGATTCATCTTATCCAATACATGCGGGCTTACATTTTATAGGAACAGATACATATACACACACACACTGTATACATACAGTTGTGCTCAAAAGTTTACATACCCCAGCAGAATTTTTTCTTTCTTGGCCCTTTTTCAGAGAATATGAATAACACCAAACCTTTTTCTCCACTCATGGTTGGTGGTTGGGTGAAGCCAATTATTGTCAAACTATTGTGTTTTCTCTTTTTAAATCATAATGACAACCCAAAACATCCAAATGACCCTGACCAAAAGTTCACATACCCCATTTCTTAATACCGTGTATTTCCCCCTCTAACATCAATGACAGCTTGAAGTCTTTTGTGGTAGTTGTGGATGAGGTTCTTTATTTTCTCAGATGGTAAAGCTGCCCACTCTTCTTGGCAAAAAAGCCTCCAGTTCCTGTAAATTCCTGGGCTGTCAGCATGAGCTGCGCTCTTGAGATCTCCCCAGACTGCCCATTATTGCAGCTAGGTACATTTTAGAGCATCTGCATGAAACGTCTTCATTTCGACAGAAGAGTCGCCAAGGCTTTCTTAATTTTCTTAGGCAATGCCGCTTCAGGCAAAGGCTGGCTGACATTTTCCTGCAGCTAGCGGTTTTGCGGCGTCGCGTTTTTCTCTTGTATTGTCTAAACTATAACTCGGAAGGCGCCATAGGACGGGCGTGCTATTTCTTGTAACCGTTTCACAGTTTACGAACCCTGAAGCAGTTAAAAGAGGTAACAAAGCTGTGCATGTGCACAGTAATGTCATGTTACATTAGCGCGTATTATGTTCATTTTTTGCAGATGGACTCCAGGAAGGATCCATCTGAAAAAGACATCTTGTGCACATACCTTGACTTTGAAATACTGCGGCGTCTCAGGAAAAAAGTTGTTTAGAAAAGCCGACCGGGGACTATGCACCTCGGAAGACGTGTGTGTGTTTGGAGAGGGAGGCTGTGCTAATTTTTGAAAAACGACCCAAGTATGACCACTTAATAATAGAAACTGAGTATAAAAAATAAGCGGTGTCAAAATCCGTAACTGAAAAACCCATCGTGAATATACACTGCTCTAAAAAATAAAGGCAACACTCAAATAACACATCCTAGATCTGAATGAATGAAGTATTCTCATTGAATACCTTGTTCTGTACAAGTGGAATGTAATGTCCTTAAAACAAGTCAAAATGAGGCTCAGTAGTGTGTGTGTGGCCTCCACGTGCCTGTATGACCTCCCTACAACGCCTGGGCATGCTCCTGATGTGGTTGCGGATGGTCTCCTGAGGGATCTCCTCCCAAACCTGGACTAAAGCATCTGCCAACTCCTGGAAGTCTGTGGTGCAACGTGACGTTGGTGGATGGAGTGAGACCTGATGTCCCAGATGTGCTCAATCAGATTCAGGTCTGGGGAATGGGCGGGCCAGTTCATAGCTTCAATGACTTCATCTTGCAGGAACTGCTGACACACTCCAGCCACATGAGGATTGGCATTGTCCTGCATTAGAGGAACCCAGGGCCAACCACACCAGCATATGGTCTCACAAGGGGTCTGAGGATCTCATCTCGGTACCTAATGGCAGTCAGGCTACCTCTGGCAAGCACATGGAGGACTGTGCGGCCCTCCAAAGAAAAGCCACCCCAGTCTCCAGACTCTGTCACTTCTGTCATATGTGCTCTGTGTGAGCCTCCTTTGATCCTGTGAAGAGCAGAGGGCGCCAGTGGAGAATTTGCTAATCGTGGTGTTCTGTGGCAAATGCCAAGCGTCCTGCACGGTGTTGGGCTGTGAGCACAACCCCCATCTGTGGACGTCGGGCCCTGAACCATTCTCATGGAGTCGGTTTCCAACCATTTGTGCAGACACATGCACATTTGTGGCCTGCTGGAGGTCATTTTGCAGGGCTCTGGCAGTGCTCCTCCTGTTTCTCCTTGCACAAAGGTGGAGGTAACGGTCCTGCTGCTGGGTTGTTGCCCTCCTACGGCCCCCCCTCCACGTCTCCTGGTGTACTGGCCTGTCTCCTGGTAGCGCCTCCAGTCTCTGGACACTACGCTGATAGACACAGCAAACATTCTTGCCACAGTTCGCATTGATGTGCCATCCTGGATGAGCTGCACTACCTGAGCCACTTGTGTGGGTTGTAGAGTCTGTCTCATGCTACCACGAGTGTGAAAGCACAACCAACATTCAAAAGTGACCAAAACATCAGCCAGAAAGCATTGGTACTGAGATGTGGTCTGTGGTCCCCACCTGCAGAACCACTCCTTTATTGAGGGTGCCTTGATAATTGCCAATAATTTCCACCTGTTGTCTATTCCATTTGCACAACAGTATGTGAAATTGTTTGTCAATCAGTGTTGCTTCCTAAGTGGACAGTTTGATTTCAAGAAAGTTTGATTTAGGCTGTGTGCCCACGTAGCGATTTTTAAGCGTTTTTGCCGCGATTTTCAGCGCGAAAACGTTTAAAAATCGTGTACAGAACGACCCCCTTGCATTCCACACATGCTGTGCTAATGCTGCGCTTTTTTCCGCGGCGGAATCGCATCGCGGGAAAAAATCGCAGCATGGTCATTCTTTTGTGCGGAATCGCAAAGAATTGCCGCGATTCCGCACCCATAGGAATGCACGAGAATCGCTTACTTCCCGCATGTGGCTATGCCCACCATGCGGGAAGTTAAGCGTCTCATGTGCGGTTGGTACCCACGGTGTGGAGGAGAGAAGACTGTCCTCCAGGCCCTGGGTACCATACCCCTGTAAAAAAAAGAATAAAAAATAAAAAATCGGGGTATATTTACCTTCCGGCGTCCCGCGCTGCCATCCCGGCCTCAGCGTTCCCAGCGATGCCTTGCGAGACCTGTGATGACGTAGTCTCGCGTTGCTATAGCGATCTTGCTCAGTAGCACAGATGAACCATCAGAGCACGCTAACCTACATGAGTTGATAATTTTACATAGTTATCTAATCTATTCTAGAGCTTTTGTTAAAGTAGTTTTTGAAACGTCAGAATATAATGCTCGGCATTTGCTTACAACTTGCAGGACATATTGCTTTTGTTCTTCATCTTTTGTCAGAAGGTCGTTAAAGTCGGTTACTTCCTACCTCTTTTAATTTTTCTTTCCTAACTTTTGGCTTTACAACCCTAGCGTGCTCTGATGGTTCATCTGTGCTACTGAGCAATTTATTAGCCATTAACAACTTTTCATTGTCTGTAATGGTGGGATCAAAAAACGATAATCCCACCAACTCTGCATTCAAATACCACAAATGGTTCGAAAATTTGGTCAGGGCTATTTCTGCAATGTTGTTGTCACATTCTTTATAGTCTAACAGACTATGCAAAATACCTAAATCTTAAAAAACCTCAATTTGGATTTTTTCAAACTTTGAGCGACGAGCGGCACGGGTTAACGTCGTTTGATCGAGCTCAAATTTTGGCTATCTCAATATCTGGAAAGGGGAATCGTTTTGTGGGGTCCAGACGGACAAAATTCCGACATCGATTTTTTGTGGTCACCCTAGTGACCAACCTGTCAATCACTTTCCAAGCGATGCTTCAAATCGCTTGGAAAGTGCTTGAATATCGCACGCGAAAATCGCGGTGAAATCGCGCGGAAAAAAACGCGCGATTTCTGGGAAGGAGTCCGGTTTTTAGTGTCCGGAATAAAACGCTACATGGGCACATAGCCTTACTTGGAGTTATATCCTGTTGTTTAAGTGTTCCCTTTATTTTTTTGAGCAGTGTATTTTTAAAGAGAAGTAGGACGTTTCCAAATGTGAGTATAAGATGTAGGCAGAGCCTTCCACGTCCCTCAGTGGTACCTGTACATATCGGTTCCTGCATATTTACATGGGGATTATCGTGGGAGACGCCTTTTTTGTTTGCTTTTGTCATATTCTGTCATCACCATTAAATATATATACAGTATATATAGTCCTTCAGTATAATGCTCACTGTTTCTTATGTTTTTCCATATCCTAAAGCAGTAGGTTAAGTGAGTACCAGTGTCTATAGGATCAGCATAGATTTCTCTTTTCTGAAACCGGTTTTATTAGGGCTGTGTCCTTGGAAGAATGGAAAGATAATCTAGAATAAAGTACTAAGGCATTTTATACCAGCACATGTATTGTACTCATATTAATGCACATGAAATCCATTGCCTAAAATACCAGAATTGCTGCTGATTTTGCATCCAAATTTTTGGGTTGAAAATCTGTAGCGTTTTAATGTAGCGACAAAGTGGATGAGGATTTAAAAGAGTTTTCTGGTAGGTAGAAAGTATCAGCAGTTAATCGCAAGTATGGTTCACGTGCTTCAGTCATTCCCAATGGGACTGCCGGAGAAAGCGGAGTATGAGAATGAATTGAGTGACGATTGCGCCTATAAATTACTGCCCCATTTTTTAGCTGGGGTAAAAATGCTCCATTCTGGTGATCGGTGAGGGTCCCAGCGGTCCGACTACATCTGATCTAGAATTTATCACCTATGTGCCTACCGGAATAACCCTAAAGAGCGCTCGTACACATGCTGCGGTTATTGAGGGGTCAGATCTTGCGCCAGTTTTCCAGCAACCATCAGCCGCATCCTATGACGTTTCAGCCCGTGTGGCAGCTTCAGTCAATCTGTAATAAACTACAAAGCAATCAGTGCTTATGATCGTGGTCATGCAAGACCCCATTCACACCTTGCAGAGAAGACTGCAACATCCTGCAGATTTTGGCGCAGCTTTGCAGTCATATTTGCGGAGTTGACATTTTTGTTGCAATTCCGATTTTCAGCATTGGTAGCAATAACTGCTCCGTGCAAACGCAGAATGTTGCAGATGATAAAGGTCCGCACATAAGATATAGCGCGGGTCAGTTACGGCACGTCATGGTCGCTTTCCGCCATTTTTGCTATCTGGGCATTTGCAGACAGGATTGTTGGAAGTAATGTGGTAGTTGTGTATTTGTGGAATCATGAATGTTATGGCAGTCATTGAACTGGTGATTGTAACTTGTAAATGTGCAGTAGGGCTGACCTCTGCAGACATGGTCTCCAAAAGCTAAGCCGCTGGTACAACGGCCATGCATCTTCTTAGATCTTTAATATATCGTGAATATTCGATATGTCATTTTTAATATTTTTTTTTTCTACAGACTATGATATTGATGGCGTATTCTTAGGATCGGCCATTAATATCAGATCAGTTTGGATCTGACTCTCTGCACACATAAGCACAGTGCCGTATGTCCGGTAGAGGTTGTGTCTGGTTTTACCGCTCAATCCCCTTCACTGGAGCTGCAGTTAGATGAAGCACCAGGCACTGCCTCTACCAGGTGTATGGGAAACCATGAAGGGTCCACTCGCCTTATCCATGGTGGTACAAGAAGATAGACTCAGGTGGAACTCGTGTGACATCAATGGCCCCTCGCGAGAGAGGAAGTTGGATGGCAATTGCAGGAATTCCATCTTAGAATGGTCATATGTCGCTCACAACTCGTTCTTTTATTAGGTTGGTCCCCAAATTTTCTATACTCAGGCCGCCATGAATGTCAGACATGTGGGGATGATAGTAATGCATTAGTTTTACCTCCGCTTGCACAGGGCCGTTTCTGTGCATTGAGACCCTTTTGAGAGAGCAGTTTGGATTATTTGTTATTTACATTTCTAATTACTAAAAAAACTAATTTGTCTGGCTAACGAAACACTTGGATCTCCCGTTTTTATTCATTAGATACCAGTCAGGGGCATGGGCCCGAGAATCACACCTTGGATTTTGGCCTTTTAAGACCCTTTCTATTTCTTAGGCTCTATTCAGTCTGTGTTCTGCCCATGTGCGCACTGACCAATATTAGCCTACGTGCCAGTGCCGCCGAGCGACAGCGTGCACTAATCCGGGGCTTTTTATGGATATGATATAGACGAGGATTTGGCGCAGTTGTGTCTGCAATTCGTAGACGTAAATGACTTGATTTTAATAACTGCGTAGAGGGGTATTCCCATCTCCCAGATCCTATCCCAATATGTAGTAAGTGTAGGAGTGATAATAATAAAATTAGCAAATACCTCCAATTAGAAATGTAGTATAAGTCCTCTGATTCGCTATGTCTCTTTCCTCATGTGCAGCCATTGCAGTAATTTGAGTATCCATGGTTACGACCACTCATAGTGACAGCTAGTTGATAGAGGTCGTAACCATGGATACCTAAGTTTCTGCAATGCCCTGCACATGAAGTAAGCAACATAGCGAATCAGAAGTACTATTCTACATTTCTAATTGGAGGTTTTTGCTAATATTTATTATTATTACATCTAGTACATATTGGAGATGGGAATACCTCTTTAAGGAGTTAGCATTGCAGGTAAGTGTCAATCATCCCTTTAGGCTCTGCTGGATGATTACCCTCGCAGTCAGTGGGCGGTGGCCCATAACATTAGATATTTGTCCGCCCTCTTATTGACTCATCAGTTAGACAATCTGTTAACGCCACATTTAAGTCTCCAATCCCACAAAACCTCTCCATTGTGGACCTCCCGTAGCAGAGATGCCATAGTTGTATTGTTGTATGGCTGTCATTGCCATGAAAGAGCTGCATATTTCACTTTGTGAAAAACAAGACTTCCCCATTACTCAGGAGATGGCAGGGGCTACTGATACAGTCCGATGTTGACAGGAGGAGCTATCTAGATAGGAGATGGCGGCTGCTACTGATAAGATTCTATCTCGGTAATGGGAAAGTGTCTTCACTGAATACAGATTTGACCTCAAAATTGCCTCTTCAGAGAGGAAGAGGACTTGAACTCTATAGCGCCACCTGTTAGAAGCTGCAGTCCTACAAGTCACTACTGACTTTAACCAGTCTTGCAATATGACTTGGCCAAAGCCAAATCAAATTCTCAATTTGCAAACACTGTGTTCCTGGGTGTTGCCCCTCGTCAGTGCAAAGTATGAGAACTGATTGGGCTAGGTGAGAGGCTCTGGACTGAGGTCTAATGGGTAACGTTTCTCCTTGTGGAGAGTGGCATACCAGCCCTGGCTTGCCAATTGAAGGAGGCTTATTCTCTGTGCAGGTTGCAATAGAGTTTGCCTTCTCTGAGAGGCAATTTCCCAGAGGAGCATTGAATGGCGAATAAGCCTCCTTACATTGGCATGACCGTGCTGTTAAGCCTCCTTATATTGGCATGACCATGCTGTTAAGCCTCCTTACATTGGCATGACCGATCCGGTATGTCACTCTCCACAAGGAGAAATGTTACCCCTGAGACCTCACCTCATAATTGAGAATTTTGATCTTGACTGCTCAATTTTGGCAGATAAAAAACCAGATTTCTCTGACCCGATTTATTACAAAGTTGCTTTAATTTCATGTGTACTATTGATTTCTGAAATAAAAATTAAAATGATGGTTATTCTTTAACCTTTTTAAATAAGAGCATATCATGAAATCTAAGAAGTACAAAGCTTCTATACATTACAAGAACAGTGATTGTAAATCCAACTTACAATGGGTCAGTTGGATCACACATTACCCTTTTCTGAGTGAAAGCTATCGAAATGCAAGGAAATGGACCCAATAATATCTGAGCAGGGCCTTTTAGCCACTAAGGCCGGGTCACCACGATCCGGATGTAGCAGCGCATTGGGACGTAGCGCATGTTCCCTGCCGTCTACTGAACGCAGGTGAATCCGCATGTGTTCACTGAACCGTGCGTATTTACCGCGTCCAGTACATTCTTTTCATATAATTGATGTCTCTGCAAGAGAAATTGACATGCCACTGTCTTGATAGGCGTCTGTGAACACATAGTCGTGATGGGATTTCTTGAAATCCCATCCACTATGCTGTCACAGCTGGCTGCTGCGGGTTTGACGCTGCTTAAATACGCAGCGTCAAACCTGCATCAGTTCCTGATTGTGAGCACATACCCTTATGCAGTTTTGTTTTTTTGCTGCATATTCTGTAAACTGCCTGTGAAGGGGAAATCTGCATTGTGTTCACATGAGCACAAATATTTTCGTGGCTGATTTTTTTGTACAGTTTAAAGGGGATTCCCCAAGTTTGGAAGATATTCCCTATCAATTTGATAATTTCCCAATTTCAGTGGATTTGGGGGTGTGAGAAAGTCAGTGGTAAAATACTGGAGTGTCATTCAGGATGTTGGCCTTCATGATACGAACATGGAAAATGTTCCAGCATACTAAGTGCTGAGTGGGGTTAATCTGCCATATTATGGGCTGGGTTCTTGTGAACATCTGAAGAGTGAGTGGGAGGCTTTTCACCATATCGCCACCCCATGGTCTTGCCCAGAAGCTAAATGTGGAGCCTTTGGACGCATTTAGTGTTCAGTGTCTCTGGAGTTGAGATCTCCAGAACTGTGCTTGTGTTAGAGAGCTGAACCTTGTTTTTTTTTCCCCCTGAGGGCGAATCCCTTAGCCACACATATTGTACTGTATGCTATTTTGTTTTCACCGTTATGCCATATTTGTTTACCTAGTTTTGCACTGGTTTATGCAGTACATTTTTTATCCCCTTAGTGACACAGCCAATTTTTACAATTCTGACCACTGTCACTTTGAGGTTGTGACTCTGGAACGCTTCAACGGATCCCGCTGATTCTGAGAGAGGTTTATTGTGACATATTGCACTCATGTTAGTGGTAAAATTTCTTCGATATGACTTGCGTTTATTTATGGAAAAAAAATGGAAGTTTGGCAAAAATGTTTAAAATTTAGCAATTTTCAAACTTTTAATTTTTGTGCCCTTAAATCAGAGAGACATAGCACACAAAATAGTTAAAGGGGTTGTCCGGGCTTTTCACATAATCTCAGTGCATATCGGGGCTGCAGAATGCTGACAATAAGTAATTTACCCTCTGTGGCCAGTTTTCAGCGTTTGCTAGATATCATCTCTTGCTTGTAAGAAAAACGTCCAGGGGGGGGTGTTCTGGCATTGAAATGAGAACTGGTCGTTTCCTCGTCACTAGTTTCACTTTCCATAGATCACTGTTCAGCGTGTGTCTGGGGGAGGAGCAGCTGGGTGGTCCTGCTCTCTGCACTGAGGCTGCTAGAGGGGGAGGATTTGTTACTGAGTGAGGAGGGATAGGCTTGTTCATGTGGTCGGGGAGGGCCTGTTGCTATGGAGGGTGGGGTTGTTGCTATAGAGGGCATGTTTTTAGTAGAGTAGGAGGAAACGACCAGTTCTTATTTCAATGCCAGAACACACCCCCCCTGGACGTTTTTCTTACAAGCAAGAGCCGATATCTAGCAAACCCTGCAAACTGGCCACAGAAGGTAAACTACTTATTGTCAGCATTCTGCAGCCCAGATATGCACTGAGATTATGTGAAAAGCCCGGACAACCCCTTTAACATTTCCTACATGTCTACTTACATCAGCACAATTTTGGAAACAGAATTTTTTTTTTTTTGTTATGACAGTATAAACGTTAAAGGTTGACCAGCGATTTCTCATTTTTCCAACAAAATTTACAAAACCATGTTTTTTAGGGACCACCTCACATTTGAAGTGAGTTTGGGGGTCAATATGACAGAAAATACCCAAAAGTGACACCATTCTAAAAACTGCACCCCTGAAGGCGTTCAATACAACATTCAAGAAGTTCATTAACCCTTCAGGTGCTTCATAAGAACTAAAGCAATGTGGAAGGAAAAAATGAACATTTTCCTTTTTTTCACAAAAACTTTACTTTAGACCCAAACTTTTTTATGTTTAGGAGGGTAACAAGAGAAAATGGCCGACCACAAAATTTGTTGTGCAATTTCTCCTGAGTACACCGATACCCCGTATGTGTGGGAAAGCCACTGTTTGGGCGCATGGCAGGGCTCATAAGGGAGGGAGCACCGTTTGACTTTTTGAATGCAAAATTAGCTGGAATCAATGGTGGGCGCTATGTTGCGTTTGGAGACCCCCTGATGTACCTAAACAGTGGAAACCCCCCAATTCTAACTCCAGCCCTAACCCCAACACAACTCTAACCCTAATGGAAAAATATATATATATTTTTAATTAATTATTTTTACCTAAATAAGTGGGCGATAAAGGGGGGGTTTGATTTACTATTTTTTTTTTTGATCATTGTGATAGGGTCTATCACAGTGATCAAAATGAACCAATAGGAAAAATCTCCTATTGTTGCCGGGTGCAGGCTGGCAGATCTCGGCAGCCTCACTGTGCGTGTGCCCGCTATATTTTCTTCCCGAAAGAAGGCGCTTGGGGGACCCCATTGCTCTCGCCTCTGGTATGGTAGATAGAAATAAATGGGAAACTGGACTTTTTTTTTGTGGTCGCTGTTATTAACAGAATACAGGATGGTAAAAACCAACCTGAATCATGATCTTTGAGGTCTCAGCTTACAATGGTAGCGGAGACCCTGGAGATTTTCCAACGCTGGGGGCGCGCTATCACCCTATTTCTCAGCGCCGTTAAAAAGCGGCGCTGAGGAATAATTACCCTTAAATGCCGCCGTTAAAAGGCGTATCGGTGGTCATTAAAGGGTTAATAAACCAGTTGAAAACTTAAACGAATAGTGTTCCTGTGACTCCCTCTTTGAGCAGCTGAGTGAGGGTACCGTTACACCTAGCGATGCACCAGCGATCCCGACTAGCGATATGACGCGGTCAGGATCGCTGGTGCATCGCTAGGTGGTCGCTAGTGAGCTGCCACACAGGTAGATCTCACCAGCGACATCGCTGGGGACGGGGATCGCTACTTACCTGTCAGACGCGGCAATCCTGCGTCCTCCCGCCCGGCTCCACGCCTCGCTCGTCGGCGCCACAGGAAGCCCAGCAGGAAGTGACCGACGAGGAATGGTCCAGGAGCTTCTCGCGCGATCAGCGATAACCAGCGGGGGAGACGGTCGGAGGTAAGTATCACATGCAGCGATATCGCTAGCAATATCGCTGCAACGTCACAAAATCGGTGACTTTACAGCGATATTGCTAGCGATATCGCAGTGTGTAACGGGGGCTTCAGCCAATCGACCACAGGGGGCCCAGATCCATTTTGCTTTTTGACCCAGACCTATGCCTTTATAAAAGATCTTTGTTTTTTACCCTAAGCAGAGTAACCGAGTTGCTCGTTTGGGTTGCATATATGTACTTCTTATGGTCTATTCATACTTTGTGCTTAACTCCACTTTCTGCCTGAAGGTTATATTACTCTTGACAAGGAGAGGTGTGTCTACGGAGTGTAGAATTTCTGTAAGTAATGACATCACCTGTCACTTGCCAAGTACAAACAGGTCACACTGGAATGTGAAAGTGTAGCGAGCCTCTAGGAGAAGTCTACCTGCGTCACTGTACAAGTCTGTATTATATACTAATTGGCCATAACTTTAAAGAGTAACTAAACTTTCTTTATCCGCCATGCATTGCAAAGTTACTATTTGTTTGTAATTTTCTTTTTGCTTCCTTCTCTCCCTGACATCATGCTAGAGTTCTTTTTTTTTTTTTTTTTTTTTTTAATGCCCAGTTCTTTCTACTTTTTAAGCTGTTGAAAAACTGCTGCTTAGCAAAGATTTGTACTCGAATCAAACAGTCTGAGTACAGGACTTTGCCTATCAGAGCCTCGCTGCCCCCCACCCAGGGCTGTGGAGTCGGTAAGCCGAGCCTGTGACTCCAACTCCGACTCCTCAATTTCCATAACTCCGACTCCACAGCGCTGCCCCCACCTCCCTTGTTCAGATGAACGCCTGAATATTTCAAGGATCTTTATATGTGCAGAAGTCTAATTCACACTTCTAAAGGTGCTAGTTCTCATTGCCAGTACCTCTCTGAAGTTGAAAGACAAACTTTTCTGCTTTGGGCCTGATCTACAAATGCCAGTCATTGATGTTTGGTTCTTACCATTCATTTGTAGTTTCCCATTAGTCTGGAGTATTTTTTCCACCAGCTGGCACAGATCCCTGATGTGAGCAGGTACTCGTTTCCCTGAAGAACAGATTTTCATCAGAAAAGATTTTTAGAAAATATTTTTTTCCCTTTTGTAGTCTTGACCCTCTACTGTAGTTTACAAAAAAAAAAAAAGTTACGTCTACTCTGAAAAGTTTTAATCATCATGGTTGGCACACAATGAATTTGACGGCCGTGTGGCCGCTAACTACAATATATCATACGACTCACTGAATTTCTAAAACCTGATGACTGGTAGCACAACACACACATACTTGTCAGGGGGTTGGCTCCTACAGGCTGCCGGTGCCTGCCTTCCCCAGGCCAGGAGCCATGTGTGAACAACTCGAACCCTTTTTAAGGAGCTTTACTTGTTGGCCCGTAGTCTCAATGAATGGTCCTATTACCAGATTTAAACCAAACAAATTTAATTTTTTTTTTTGTTTTATTGGTAACTATACAGATGTCCTATTTGGGGTGGTTTGTGATTCAGATCATTGGCCAACACTGTGTCACTGTTAGACTCTGATCCTTCCTCATTTCGGAGAATGCCATCGCAAGATTTGTTTCAGTTTTGTCTGCCTCTTCTTCTTTCACATGGTGCACGTACAATGAAATGGCTCATCTATAAAATCGGATGATGTATGACTACTTAATAGTCTCTCATCTGATAATTCGGGGCTCTTCTCCAGCACAGGATTGCAGGATAACGTCACCTTTCACAGTACTAGGTGCGGACAAACCAAGCTGAAATGTCAAATTAGAACGTCGTAAAAGGTTTTATTGCTTTTTTTTTTTTACCTAGGATTTTCTGTTTTACTTGAATGTTGAAAACTTTTTCAAATGAGTTTTCTAAACTATTATTTGGCTAGTTCGATAGCCCAGGATGTTGATAATCTGACTAAAAGCAACCAGTCAGGCGCCACATTTTATTTGTCACTTGTATGATTTGTAAAGAAATGGACTCTGATTCTTGTTTATCTTAGGACCCCACTAAAAATGTTGTACCAGTTTAAAGATGTATTAAGCCTAGAAAGTTATGATACAAGTAAAACCGAAAAAGATTCCTCCCTACTGTTTGTTTCAAGAAATTCAGAGAATCCTAGAGATTTACAATTGTCTTGTAGAAAGCCTGCAAAATCTTATCTTAATCCTGCAGAGGGGGGGAGGCTCCTGCTGCAGCTGTATAACAGTAATGATGGTAACATTTGGATCACTGAAGGATAGAAAAGACTGTAGGATCAACTCCTTCATTTTATGTAGGATTGTTCTTGCTGAGGCAAGCTTATGTTTCGGCAATAAAACCTCTGATGTATTATATATATATATATATATATATATATATATATATATATATATATATATATATATATTGCCAGTTGGAAATTCCGACCGCTGTCCCCGAATCCCATATAGCACCGCAGCAGTGTCACTTGCAGAGGCGCAATTCGTGGCCGCAAGACCACTATTTGTATATCTGATCATTGTATGTGTATTATCATTGTATATTGTCTAGTGTGCCTTTAAGGCAATTAAATATATAATTTAACCTTACGCTGCTCTTATCTCGATCCACGAATCCACATGTCCATATTCTCGGTTTAAATTTCCATGTTAATGGGGCTTATTTCTGGCCCGATATAATTCCGTTAACAGACCGGGCTTATATCTAACGAGGAACTGGTAGCAGTCCTACTGGGCTAGCAGTGCTCTGTTTCACTGGTGCTAGTGAAAGGGGCCTCTCAGCCTATCAGGGTTGTGAACGAGTGTGGTGCCACGTCAACGTCTACGTGGGCCACATCATCTCACTCCCCGTGCCTCCCTGAACCCGTGTAGACAGGGGGTGCCTGTGTAAAACTGTCCCCAGGCAGTGCAGAGTGTCACGTTGCTACAAGTGGGGAGACCACACTACATGATTATTTTGACGTAATAGTGAAGTCAAGCAGTGTGGCGAGGTGCGGGTTCATGACACCACCTACTAAGACTGGAGAGGTCTGTAATTTTTATCGTATGTACACTTCAACTGTGAGAGACAATCTAAAAATAAAAAAACAGAAAACACATTGTATGACTTTTAAAAAATTAAATTGCATTTTATTTCATGGGATAAGAATTTGATCACCTATCAACCAGCAAGAATTCTGTCTCTCTCTTACCTGTTAGTTTTTCTTTAACCCCTTAAGCCCCAAGGGTGGTTTGCACGTTCATGACCGGGCCATTTTTTTACAATTCTGACCACTGTCCCTTTATGAGGTAATAACTCTGAAACGCTTCCATGGATCCCGGTGATGCTGACATTGTTTTCTCGTGACATATTGTACTTCATGTTAGTGGTAAAATTTCATTCAAATAACTTGCGTTTATTTGTGAAAAAAACGGAAATTTGGCGAAAATCTTGAAAATTTCGCAATTTTCCAACTTTGAATTTTTATGCCCTTAAATCACAGAGATACGGCACACAAAAAACTTGATAAGTAACATTTCCCACATGTTTACTTTACATCAGCACAATTTTGGAACCAAAATTTTTTTTTTTGTTAGGAAGTTAAGGGTTAAAAATTGACCAGCGATTTCTCATTTTTGCAACACCATTTTATTTTTATGGACCACATCACATTTCAAGCCACTTTGAGGGGTCTATATGATAGAAAATACCCAAAAGTGACACCATTCTAAAAACTGCACCCCTTAAGGTGCTCAAAACCACATTCAAGAAGTTTATTAACCCTTTAGGAACGTCACAGGAATTTTTTGAATATTTAAAAAAAATGAACATTTAACTTTTTTTCACAAAAAAATACTTCAGGTTCAATTTTTTTTATTTTCCCAAGGGTAACAGGAGAAATTGGACTGCAAAATTTATTGTGCAATATGTCCTGAGTATGCTGATACCTGATATGTGGGGGGGGGAACCACTGTTTCGGCGCATGGCAGAGCTCAGAAGGGAAGAAGCGCCGTTTGACTTTTTCAATGCAAAATTGGCTGGAATTCTGATCGGACGCCATGTCACGTTTGGAGAGCCCCTGATGTACCTAAACAGTGGAAACCCTCCACAAGTGACCCCATTTTGGAAACTAGACCCCCCAAGGAACTTAACTAGATATGTGGTGAGAACTTTGAGCCCACAAGGGCTTCACAGAAGTTTATAACGTACAGCGGTACAATTAAAAAATCATATTTTTCCCACAAAAATGATCTTTTCACCCCCAATTTTTATTTTCCCAAGGGTAACAAAACCCTAATAGTTATTGTGCAATTTGTCCTGAGTACGCTGATACCCCATATGTGGGGGTAGACCACTATTTGGGCGCATGGTAGAGCTCGAAAGGGAAGCAGCGCCATTTGACGTTTTTGGCTGGAATTGAGATCGGACACCATGTCGCGATTGGAAAACCCCTGATGTACCAAAACAGTGGAAACCCCCCACAAATGACACCATTTTGGAAACTAGACCCCCCAAGGAACTTATCTAGATGTGTGGTGAGCACTTTGAACCCCCAAGGGCTTCACAGAAGTTTATAATGCCCGGGCATGAAAATAAAAAAATCGTATTTTTTCCACAAACATAATCAATTAGTCCCCAATTTTTTTATTTTCCCAAGGGTAACAGGAGAAGTTGGACCCCAAAAGTTGTTGTCCAATTTGTCCTGAGTACGCTGATACCCCCATATGTGGGAGAAAACTACTGTATGGGCACACGTCGGGTCTCGGAAGGGAAGTAGTGACATTTTGGAATGCAGACTTTGATGGAATGGTCTGCGGGTGTTATGTGCTTTTGGAGAGTCCCTGATGTACCTAAACTATTGAAACTCCCCACAAGTGACCCCATTTTGGACACTAGACCCCCCACTGAACTTATCTAGATGTGTGGTGAGCACTTTGAACCTCCAAGTGCTTCACAGAAGTTTATAACGCTCGGACGTGAAAATAAAAAAATCATTTTTTTCCACAAAAATGATATTTTTGCTCCCAATTTTTTATTTTCCTAAGGGTAACAGGAGAAATTGGACCCCAAAAATTGTTTTGCAATTTGTCCTGAGTAGGCTGATACCCTACATGTGGGGGTAAAACACTGTTTGGGCGCATGGCAGAGTTTGGAAGGGAAGGAGCACCATTTGACTTTTTCAACTCAGAATTGGCTGGAATTGAGATCGGACACCATGTCGCGATTGGAAAACCCCTGATGTACCAAAACAGTGGAAACCCCCCACAAATGACACCATTTTGGAAACTAGACCCCCCAAGGAACTTATCTAGATGTGTGGTGAGCACTTTGAACCCCCAAGGGCTTCACAGAAGTTTATAATGCCCGGGCATGAAAATAAAAAAATCGTATTTTTTCCACAAACATAATCAATTAGTCCCCAATTTTTTTATTTTCCCAAGGGTAACAGGAGAAGTTGGACCCCAAAAGTTGTTGTCCAATTTGTCCTGAGTACGCTGATACCCCCATATGTGGGAGAAAACTACTGTATGGGCACACGTCGGGTCTCGGAAGGGAAGTAGTGACATTTTGGAATGCAGACTTTGATGGAATGGTCTGCGGGTGTCATGTGCGTTTGGAGAGCCCCTGTTGTACCTAAACTATTGAAACTCCCCACAAGTGACCCCATTTTGGAATCTAGACCCCCCACACGGAACTTATCTAGATGTGTGGTGAGCACTTTGAACCTCCAAGTGCTTCACAGAAGTTTATAACGCCCGGGCGTGAAAATAAAAAGATAATTTTTTTTCCACAAAAATGATATTTTTGCCCCCAATTTTTTATTTTCCTAAGGGTAACAGGAGAAATTGGACCCCAAAAGTTGTTTTGCAATTTGTCCTGAGTAGGCATCTGATACCCCATATATGGGGGTAAAATACTGTTTGGGCGCATGGCAGAGCTTGGAAGGGAAGGACCACCATTTGATTTTTTCAACTCAGAATTGGCTGGAATTGAGATCAGACGCCATGTTGCATTTGGAGAGCACCTGATGTGCCCAAACAGTGGAAACTCCAACCCTAACCCCAACACACCCCTAATCCTAATCTCAGCCCTAACCCTAATGGGAAAATGGAAATAAATACATTTTCTTTTAATTTTATTATTTTTCCCTAACCAAGGGGGTGATAACGGGGGGTTTGATTTACTATTTATGGCGGTTTTTATGTTTGGCAGCTGTCACACGCTAAAAGACGCTTTTTATTGTAAAAATAGTTTTTGCATCACCACATATTGAGAGCTATAATTTTTTCTGTATTTTGACCCACCGAGTCAAGTGAGGTCTTATTTTTTGCAGGACGAGTTGACGTTTTTATTGGTACCATTTTCGGGCACATGACATTTTTTTATCGCTTTTTATTCCGATTTTTGGGACGCAGAATGAACAAAAACCAGCATTTCATGAATTTCTTTTGGGGGGGTGCGTTTACACCGTTCAGCGTGCGATAAAATTGATAAAGCGGCTTTATTCTTCGGGTCAGTTATGTTACAGCGATACCTCATTTAGGTCGTTTTTTTATGTTTGTCGGTTTTATGCAATGAAAACTATTTTATATAAAAAATAATTTTATTTTTTCGCTGATGATGCTGTCTGGCGGCTCGTTTTTTGCGGGACAAGATGACGTTTTCAGTGGTACCATGGATATTTTATATGCGTCTTTTTGATCGCGCGTTATTGCACTTTTTGTTCGGCGGTATGATAATAAATCATTATTTTTTGCTTTGTTTTTTATTATTTTTTAAGGGGTTCGCTAAAGGGGTTAACTAATGGGACAGTTTTATTGGGCAGGTCGTTACGGACGCGGCGATACCAAATGTGTACTTTTTATTGGGTTTTTTTTTTCTTTATTTCCAAAAAATGAATTTATTGGGGAATTTTTTTTTTTTCTAATTTATTTGGCGATTTTTAAAAAAAAAATTATTTTAACACTTTTTTATTTTTAACTTTATTACATTGTCCCAGGTGGGACATCACTGTCCTGTGACAGATCGCTGATCTGTCACATCACAGATCACTGTGACAGATCAGCGATCTGTCACAGGCAGTGCAGCAGGCTTCCTCGTGCCTGCGCTTTGCAGACACTGAGGAAGCCGGCTCCCTGCAGGCCCCCGAAGGTCCCCGTCGCCATCTTGGATTCGGGGGCCTGCAGGGAAGGAGCCCCCCGCAGCAGCGCTGCACATTGCGCTGCCGTGGGGGGCTCAGGGAAGCACGGAGGGAGCCCCCTCCCTGCCGATGCTTCCCTTTAACCCCCGGTACACCGCGATCGTGTTTGATCGCGGTGTGCAAGGGTTTAACGTGTCGGGGGCGGTCCGTGACCGCCCCTGACACATTGTGCCGACACCCGGCCGCGATCAGCGGTGCTCACCACGTGGGCGCCGCTGATTGCTATGACGTACTATCCCGTCCCTGGGAATTAAGTCCCAGGGCACATGGACGGGATAGTACTTCTCATGGCAGAAAGGGGTTAAGAAGCACTTCCACTTTGCACTTATTACTTGTATTAATTGCACTTGTGTGAACTTGTTACCTGTATGCAAGACACCTGCCCACTTAATTAATCACACTCCAACCTCTCCACCCTGGCCAAGAACAAAGAGCTGTCTAAGGACACCAGGGACAAAATTGTAGACCTGCACAAGCCTGGGATGGGCTTTAGGACAATAAGCAAGTAGCTTGGTAAGAAGGCAACAACTGTTGGCACAATTATTTGAAAATGGAAGAAACACAAGATGACTGAAAATCTTCCTCGGTCTGGGGCTCCATGCAAGATCTCGCCTCGTGGGGTAAGGATGATTCTGAGAGAAGTCATGAATCAGCCAAGAGCTACATGTGATGACCTAGTCAGTGACCTGAAGAGAGTTGGGACCACATCTCAAACATTACGGTTAGTAACAAACTACGACGTCATCGATTAAAATCCTGCAGGGCACGCAAAGTCCCGCTACTCATGCCAGCACATGTTCAAGCCCTTTTGAAGATCGCCAGTGACCATCTGGATGATCCAGAGGAGGCATGGGAGAAGGTCATGTGGTCAGATGATGACAAACAGTTCTATTTTGGTCTCAACTCCATTTGTCACGTTTGGAGGAAAAAGAAGGATGAATACTAGAACACCTTCCCAAACATAAAGCATGGTGGTGGAAACATACTTTGGGGGTACTTTTCTGCACAGGAGACAGGATGACTGTACCGTATTGAAGAGACGATGGATGGAATCATGTATCGCAAGATATTGGCCAAGAACCTCCTTCTCTCAGTAAGGGAATTGAAGATCGGTCGTGGCTGGGTCTTCCAGCATGACAATGACATGAAACACAGCCAGGGTAACTGAGTGGCTCCATAAGAAGCATTTCAAGGTCCTGGAGTGACCTAGCCAGTGTCCAGACCTGAACCCAATAGAAAATCTTTGGAGGGAGCTGAAACTTAATTTTGCCTAGCGACAGCCCCGAAACCTTAAAGATTTGTAAAGGATCTGTATGGAGGAGCCAAAATCCCTGCTGCAGTGTGTGCAAACTTGGTCAAGAGCTACAAGAAACATCTGACCTCTGTAATTGCAAACAAAGGTTTCTGTAGAAATTGATTCTATACAAATCAAGGCCAATGGAGTAGTGTAAGAAAGAGGGAAAAAAGTACCATAGCTAAGAATGCAGGAGACGCTATGGGCAACAGAAGCACCAGCCGTCCAGGCAGCAATACTACCAAATACAAGCTACAAATGGCCTCATTAGCCTCCGGTAGGCGTATTATTGGGGAAAAAGTGGAGGGCACAATGGAATATATAACACTTCACTCCTCTCAATCACGCTGTACACAATGATATGCCTGATCACAAATGACAAAGAAGGACAACTTTTGGACTGTTTTTTTTTTTTTTTTTTTTTGTGTGTTTTTATAATCTACAGGGAGTCTGTGCAAGCCAGGTATAGGCGCTCGGTGCACCCTTGGCATGGGCAAACATTTAGGCTGTGTGCCCACATAAGCAGTTTTTTGTGTGTAAGCGTTTTTTTTCCATGTAAAAATGCTTAAAAAAATGCATACATTAAGCATCCCATTCTTATAATGCATTCTACAATTTTTGTGGACATGATGCGTTTTTTTCTGAAAAAAAACGCATTGCAGTAAAAAA
Source organism: Dendrobates tinctorius (assembly GCF_039654945.1). NCBI lineage: Eukaryota > Metazoa > Chordata > Amphibia > Anura > Dendrobatidae > Dendrobates > Dendrobates tinctorius. Next base: position 6,406,413 of record NW_027361673.1, read on the forward strand.
CGCAGCATGTTCATTTTTTTTTTTGCGGTAAAAAACGCATTTCCAACTATATTCTATGAGAATGTGGATGCGCCAAAAAAAAACACGCAAAAAAAGCGCACAAAAAACGCGTTTTTCCTGGGAAGGAGTCCGGTTTTTAGTCAGGAATTTTCTGCATACGTGGGTACATAGCCTTAATTGCCTTTTACATCTATCTCCACCATCCTCTGGTTATGTAAAGCCAGAGCTGTCAGTCAAAGAAGGGCAGGATATAGGTAGAGGGAAAAGCATTAGGCCATGTACACACGTTGAATGTTTGCGTTTTTACCGCAGTATTTGTAAGCCAAAATCAGGGGTGGGTAAAATATGCAGAAGTTGTGATGTGTTTCTATTATACTTTACCTTTTGATTGTTCCACTCCTGGTTTGGCTTACAAATACTGAAAAAACGAAGAAACAAACGAAAAAAGAAAAGTCCAATAATTAAGGTAAATTACTTTATTTATTTATAAATGTAACAGTGAGGTAAAAGTGGGGAACACCAGAGGAAAAGATAGATGGGGCACAACCCAAGGGACAAAAATAAATGCATAATTAATGAAATGAAAAACTAATAAAAAAAAAATCAATAGATAGGTATTACATGATCAATTAATGAAAAAATACATTGATGAAAAAATAATCAACAAGCAGCCAAAAGAGCTGAAATGTAAAATAAAAATTGAATAAAAAATAATAGTAGTAATAAACAATGCAAAGAAGTTGTGTTTAATGGCCTGCAATAGTGCCACTGTGCAACAAAATAGCAAATATAAGGTGCATAGCTTGTTGTGCAAATGTCGCTGCTCCGCAAGATAATTTTAAGAATGACCAAAAATACATAGAGACATGTGAGAAGTCAAGATATTATATATACAGTGCCTACAAGTAGTATTCAACCCCTTGCAGATTTAGCAGGTTTACACATTCGGAATTAACTTGGCATTGTGACATTTGGACTGTAGATCAGCCTGGAAGTGTGAAATGCACTGCAGCAAAAAAGAATGTTATTTCTTTGTTTAATTTTTTTTTTAAACTGTGAAAAGTTTATTCAGAGGGTCATTTATTATTCAACCCCTCAAACCACCAGAATTCTGTTTGGTTCCCCTAAAGTATTAAGAAGTATTTCAGGCACAAAGAACAATGAGCTTCACATGTTTGGATTAATTATCTCTTTTTCCAGCCTTTTCTGACTATTTAAGACCCTCCCCAAACTTGTGAACAGCACTCATACATGGTCAACATGGGAAAGACAAAGGAGCATTCCAAGGCCATCAGAGACAAGATCGTGGAGGGTCACAAGGCTGGCAAGGGGTACAAAACCCTTTCCAAGGAGTTGGGCCTACCTGTCTCCACTGTTGGGAGCATCATCCGGAAGTGGAAGGCTTATGGAACTACTGTTAGCCTTCCACGGCCAGGACAGCCTTTGAAAGTTTCCTCCCGTGCCGAGGCCAGGCTTGTCCGAAGAGTCAAGGCTAACCCAAGGACAACAAGGAAGGAGCTCCGGGAAGAACTCATGGCAGTGGGGACATTGGTTTCAGTCAATACCATAAGTAACGTACTCCACCGCAATGGTCTCCGTTCCAGACGAGCCCGTAAGGTACCTTTACTTTCAAAGCGTCATGTCAAGGCTCGTCTACAGTTTGCTCATGATCACTTGGAGGACTCTGAGACAGACTGGTTCAAGGTTCTCTGGTCTGATGAGACCAAGATCGAGATCTTTGGTGCCAACCACACACGTGACGTTTGGAGACTGGATGGCACTGCATACGACCCCAAGAATACCATCCCTACAGTCAAGCATGGTGGTGGCAGCATCATGCTGTGGGGCTGTTTCTCAGCCAAGGGGCCTGGCCATCTGGTCCGCATCCATGGGAAGATGGATAGCACGGCCTACCTGGAGATTTTGGCCAAGAACCTCCGCTCCTCCATCAAGGATCTTAAGATGCGTCGTCATTTCATCTTCCAACAAGACAACGACCCAAAGCACACAGCCAACAAAACCAAGGCCTGGTTCAAGGGGCAAAAAATCAAGGTGTTGGAGTGGCCTAGTCAGTCTCCTGACCTTAACCCAATTGAAAACTTGTGGAAGGAGCTCAAGATTAAAGTCCACATGAGACACCCAAAGAACCTAGATAACTTGGAGAAGATCTGCATGGAGGAGTGGGCCAAGATAACTCCAGAGACCTGTGCCGGCCTGATCAGGTCTTATAAAAGACGATTATTAGCTGTAATTGCAAACAAGGGTTATTCCACAAAATATTAAACCTAGGGGTTGAATAATAATTGACCCACACCTTTATGTTTAAAATTTATTAAAATTCAACTGAGCAACATAACTTTTTGGTTTGTAAGATTTATGCAACTGTTAATAAATCCTGCTCTTGTGTGAAGTTTGAAGGCTCTAACTTATTTGCATCTTATCAAACCTGCTAAATCTGCAGGGGGTTGAATACTACTTGTAGGCACTGTGTATGTGTGTGTGTATATATATGTATATATATATATATACATACTTACTGTGTGTGTATATCTAATATATATATATGATGGGTATATGGACACGGGACTATGGGATGGAGGATAATTATAATTTGTTATAACTAACCGCAGTTAGTTACTATGCCCGGGCAGCGCCGGGCTCTTCAGCTAGTCTAATATATAAAGCTCAAGTGTGTGTATGTATGTCCGGGATTGGCATCCGCACCGTCGCAGCTACAGCCACAAAATTTGGCACAGTCACACGTCTGGACCCCGAAAGTGTCCTAAGCTATGTTGTGAGGCGAAACTTCACCAAACAATTTTGCCCCTATCTACATAATGGGGGAAAAGTGTGTGTGTATCAAGCCCCGCCCCTCATTATGATGTCATAATGGTTGCCATGGCGACGCTGATGTCATCATAGGTTGCAAGCCCCGCCGCTCATTATGATGTCAATGATTAACTATGGGATGGAGGATGTGTGATGGGTATATGGGCACTGGACTATGGGATGGAGGATATGTATGATGGTATATGGGCATGGGACTATGAGATGAAGGATGTGTGATTGGTATATGGGCACTCGACTATGGGATGGTGAATATGTATGATTGGTATATGGGCATGGGACTATGGGATGGAGAATATGTATGATGGGTATATGGGCATGGGACTATGGGATGAAGGATGTGTGATGGGTATATGGGCACTCGACTATGGGATGGAGGATATGTATGATGGGTATATGGGCACTTGTCTATGGGATGGAGGATATGTATGACGGGTATATGGGCACTCGACTATGGGATGGAGGATATGTATGATGGGCATATGGGCACGGGACTACGGGATGGAGGATAATTATAATTTTTTATAACTAACCACAGTTAGTTACTATGCCCGGGCAGCGCCGGGCTCTTCAGCTAAAATGTATGTGTGTGCGTGTGTGTGTGTATATATGTGTTATATATATATATGTATATATATATATATATATATATATATATATAAAATACACTGTGTGTGTGTATCTATATATATATTAATGTCCCACACTGTCTGTGGATGGGTTTTACTCACTTTCCAGGTCTTGGAGGTAAACACTGGCACATGCAGGGTTGAAACGAGTCAATTCGGTTTATTTGCTCCATAAACCTCACAGCAACAAAACACGGTTTCCAGCCTTCACAGCAGTCAAAAGCAACATAAACAGTCCTTAGCTGGGCTTTGTTCCCTCAGACCCTGTTCACACACAGGCAAGGGCAATCTCCATAGCAGAGCTCTATCTGCAGCCGTACACAGGAGGGCTTCTCCCTCCTGAGAACACAGACCACTCTGTAATGTCCGACCTGGACACATGGAAGTCTGTCCACACTCTGACAGACTCACTCACATGTGCTAAACACCTCAATTACATAGCCCTGTAACCACACGCAAAGGTGAGGTATGGACCACATGAGCTGGTCACATGGTCAGGGCCTCACCACAGGTCCTGAACATACACATATCTTCAGGCAAAATGGGGTACAGTCCGCACCCTCACCCAAAGGTGAGGCAATATGGGTAGCCAGACCCTCCCATCTCTCATAACTACTCGCAACACGGACCCAGTGCACTAAACGCCATATTAGTGCTCATGTACACGAACAACAAAATACTCCGGGTTGCATCGCAGGGTGCATCCATTCATGTGACATATACCTCCCATTAACCACGCGACCACCCTTCACATCACATATTCCCCCCTCTGCCTAAAGCCGTGGGGCTTGGCACTTTCTATTACTCGACCAGAAATCCTTCTTGGTCGTCTGTGCCAGTGAAACCGTCTGTCAGTCGGGCCCTGCTACTGAGCCCTTTCGTAGATACGCATCATCCATCACGTCTTTTAATAGAGAGGACCCCTTGTCAGACCACCTGCACCCCCAGCGGTCCATCCGGTGTCGCAATTCTCTTACACCCATACCATCTGTCTGGTCTGACTCTTTGTCACCACGTCCACTACAGGGTCTTCCGCTTAGGTCACTCAGCCCAGAATTAACTTAGGCGTCACTACTTCTACCTCTTCCGTCAGGCCACCTACTGTCATCTCTCTGCTGGCCATTTCTCCTATTGTCTATATGGCCCTGAGAGCAGCCCTTCCATTTATCTCTATGTCCTCGGTTATCTCCAGCTTGAGGACTTCCAGTCTTAAGCGAACCTCTTCGCCTTTCTATACCGCGAGTTGCAGGTGGCGGCCATCTTCTTTCCGTTTCCTGCAGCTCTCTGTTAATCTGCTCCCTTTCAAGTCTTAGCTGCTCTACTTCTTTCAGGTATGACACGCGATACTCCAGGAGAATCTGGATATTTCCAAGGCTCTCCATGGACCCGACAACGAGGAATGGAACCATCCCATCTTCACCTATGTCCTGGGCTTCGTCATCAGCCGGAATCCTCACTCTCATCACGCCGGACCTGTTCACCATCTCCTGCATCACTTTCCCAAACCTTCCAATGACTTTCCTCACCAGACCTCTGGGCACTTGAATGATGTCTTCTGCAATGCCTCGCTGACTTTAAACTTTCCTCGCATGCTCTAGACATCGAGCAGCTTCCTTATTCTTCAACAGGATCATCTGCTTTGTGCGGAGGCATTGTAGATGCATATCCCTCAGGATAGCCACCCGCTTCCTTGTGACTTCCTTAGTTGATAGTATGAACAACTGCTTCGTCTCTGGTGCCCAGTTCACACTACATGCTTCTGTAGCCTTTCTAAAGGCCTCATGCACATCCTCAATGGCACACGCTTCTCGCATGTCTTCGGGTACCTCTATTATACACTTGAAAAGCGAAGTCTCCCCTTCTTGGACATACTGTTGGACGTCCTCGTCCTGAGCGTCAGCGCAGTTTTCCAAGACATCGGCATCCCTTGTATGGCCATCTGCGTGGCACTTCCCCAGCTGGATTTCTTCCTCCGTGGAGGCCCCTTCTTTGGTCAGCCTCTCCAGTTCACTCTCCTTTATAGCGATCAGATTGGGAGAGCACGACGGTTCAATTTCCCGGTCATCTGAGGATTTCGGGAGCTGGGCATTTGTCTCCTTCTCTAACCTGAGCTCTTTAAAAACTTTTTCTCCTCTGCCAGGCAGCGACGCTCATCCTCTCTCTGGAGAAGCTCCTGCTGACGCTTCTCTTGGGCCTCTCTGAGAACCTCCATATCTTCCTTTCACTATAGCTTTATTCATAGTTTGACACGCTGACAGGTGACCTCTGAGCTCAGAGATTTCCTTCTCCAGCTCATCCACTCTGTGCTCAGCTGCTTGTCTTAGGACCCTTTCACGTTCAACATGCTCTTTTACAGTCTCTTTAAACAGCTCTAGCTCATGGTTCTGCTCTCTTTTGGCCAGCACGTGTCGCACCATCAGTTCTTTAATCAGATTTTCAGATGGGCTGTCTTGCCCTCCCATACTCTGCCTCTTCAGAGCTCCACCTGTTCCTGCCTCCGCCTCTATGGTCTCTGCGGGTCTACTACAGGTCTGTTTTAATTCCAGCCTATCACCGACTCCCGCTGTGCTGGGATGTGTCAAAGCTAAAGTGACCCCCTTACTGCACACTCTTTCCCTTGTGTTCGAGTCACAGTCTGAATTGGAGTCACCCCCACTCACCCTGTCATACTGGAACAGCAAGTCCCCACTCACACAGGTGTCGGACCCCTTTCCTGGAGGTACCCCGTTTCCCACGGTCACACGTTTGGTCACCCTAGCCAAATCCCCGAGTTGGTCAGACCCACACTTTCTCTCAGTCACCCGGAACTCTGGATGATTGACCTTAGGTGGTGCTACCTTCTCCTTTGAGCCACCCCACGCTTCATCAACTTCCCATACATCGTCAAACAAGACAAAGTCCCGGCCCCTCTCAAAGGGATACACTAAGATTGGTGGTATACTGCCACTTTGGTACTCAACGCTTTTGGACCCCTCAATCATTACTCTGTCCACAGTATAGTCCAGTGACCCCATGTTTGCAGCGAACCTTGACCTTTAATCAGATTTTCAGATGGGCTGTCTTGCCCTCTTCAAAAAGGACCGTGAAGAAGGCACATAGTGCTGAAACATGTAGTTCCTTGCTGGAATGTTACCAATTGTTTGGAGTTCCTCATACATTTTTTATATGAATTAATGGATAAATAAAGAAGAAGATTTTATAATTCTGGTGAACTTTCATGTTTTTGCTGGATCCCAATTCTCTCATATTTTCTATTTGTTGGGGCACACTCCCTGCCTGGATCCGTGCAGAATATAAGGTGAACACCGACGAGGAACTCCTTTATGGTGAGCTGGCTATATGTTCTTTACATTGTTTGAATATATATATATATATATATATATATATATATACTAGCTGAAGAGCCCGGCGCTGCCTGGGCATGGTAACTAACTGTGGTTAGTTATAGCAAATTATAAATATCCTCCATCCCATTGTCGAGTGCCCATATACCCATCATACATATCCTCCATCCCATAGTCCCATGCCCATCACACATCCTCCATCCCATAGTCCCATGCCCACATACCCATCATACATATTTGCCATCCCATAGTCGAGTGCCCATATACCCATCATATATATCCGCCATCCCATAGTCCCATGCCTATATACCTGTCATACACATCCTCCATCCCATTGTCAACCATTATGACATCATAGTGAGCGGCGGGGCTTGCAACCTATGATGACATCAGCATCGCCATGGCAACCATTGACATCATAATGAGGGGTGGGGCTTGATACACACACACACACACATACACACACTTTTTCCCCATTATGTAGATAGGGGCAAAATTGTTTGGTGAATTGGAACGCGCGGGGTTAAAATTTCGCCTCACAACATAGCCTAGGACGCTCTCGGGGTCCAGACGTGTGACTGTGCCAAATTTTGTGGCTGTAGCTGCGACGGTGCGGATGCCAATCCCGGACATGCATACATACATACATACATACATACATACATACACACACACACACACACACACACACACACACACACACACTTGAGCTTTATATAATAGATTATATAAAGCTCAAGTGTGTGTGTGTATGTATGTATGTCCGGGATTGGCATCCGCACCGTCGCAGCTACAGCCACAAAATTCTATTGGATTGCTCTCGCCCGTTTTTCTTGGAAATGAGTATGAGCCCTAAAAAGAATAAACTGCCAGCTTTCAGAAGCTGCACTGTATGAACACTCACTAGGTCACACCTGGTGCTTGTCATCTTGTCAATGTATCACTGAGTGCTTTAGCTAATTTATTGGATGTAAATCTATACATTCATTTAATCTGGCATCTCACAGAAATTTGGCTTATTTCTCACTTTTTCCCAAATTTGAGCTGCATTATAATCTTGATTTTCACCAGTGATGTTTCTTGCGTCAATTTCTAGGTATAATGAACCTGTAATACGGTATATCCTTCTGTAACCGATGAATAATCCCGAACGCCTACCAATCTGCCCCGTGATGACCTGCTCTGGCCATTGCCGGTGGACAGCAGAGGGGAGCTGGCATGCTGCATTATACATTATCATAGCTTTTTTTTTTTTTTTTTTAGGAAACCCATGATTTGTGTAATCTGATAATTACTGTGCTTCTAAATCTCGGACTAAATGTTTTAATGAAAGAATTGCATTCCCCTGTGAGAAATGTCTTGATTAACATATTCCCGTACGACTTTCCATTGATGTAAAATAGCATGCATACTTTTAATGGGATTATTAGTCTGAGGGCACAACATGAGTATTGTCCGAGTAATTCCTGTGCTGTGGGCGCAGCATTGTTTCACTTTACCCTATTGAATGGTATTACTGTCACAGTAAGTGCGATCCTCCCACACCGAGCTAGAACATGCCCCTCCACGCTGGGTCACTAATTGCTCATTCATTGTCCATAAAAGTGTAACCCTGACTGTACGACGTGCCTGTAAACCAAGAAATTTTCACAGGCCTCAAAATGTAAACTCTATCGTTTTCTCCTTTATCGCAGATTTCCAGAAGGTTACGTGACCACCGAGCGCTGCTTCCCGGATTGCCCTTCACAATTAGAGTAGACTGATCTGTCCGTGTGCAAAAATGGCTAACCGAGGTGGAGCCACCCGGCCCAATGGACCAAATGCTGGAAATAAAATCTGTCAGTTCAAGCTCGTCCTCCTGGGGGAATCTGCTGTTGGAAAGTCCAGTTTAGTGCTACGCTTCGTAAAGGGACAGTTCCACGAGTTCCAAGAAAGCACAATCGGAGGTTAGAAAATGTTCTTTACGTCAGATGTATACACGCCACATTTACCACATTGTTGTCCTCTAATCACTTTATACATGAGATGTTTTACACCTTTCTAATGTATCACATAAACATTTGAGAGAAGTTGACTATAGCTGCCAATTTCGGTGGGATCGTGGAACCATCTAGTGTGGCGGCCTCCTGATGACATGATATCATGGACACAAAAACTGGGCATTTTGAATAGAGATTCCAGATCATTTTGATTTACCTGGAGTTGAGCCACCAACAGATGTCTGGCAGCGACTTGCTCTCCTTTCTGCCTAGAGAACACATGCACACTCCGCTAAAGAGATCATGTGTATATATAAGAGGTTTAGGAAACAATACTTGGCTAGTGATGAGCGAACGTGCTTGGATAAGGTGTTATCTGAGCATGTTCGTGTGCTAACCAAGCATGCTCAAAAAATATGTTCCCGAGTCCCTGTGGCTGCATGTCTCGCTGCTGTTCGACAGCCGCAACACTTGCAGGATTTGCCCGTTCGTTACGCAATCCCTAAATGTGTTGCAGCTGGTGAACAGCCGTGAGACATGCAGGCGCAGGAACTCAAACATATTATTTGAGCACGCCAAAGAGACTTTTAGCGCACAAGCATGCTCAGATAACACCTCGTCCGAGCACGTTCACTCATCACTACAGTTGACCAAATGGGTGTTCAACCGTTACCCTTAGGGTAGTATTCCCCATCTCCAGGAGCCACCAACAGGTAATGTTTTCAGGATTTCCGGCATGTTGCACAGACGATGGAATTCTTGCCTGTCCAGGTGATGCATTGATCATTTGGACAATACCAAAGGAAATACCGAAAACTTGACCTGTTGGTGGCTCTTGAGGACTGGCGTTGGGGAACACTGTGCTAAGGAGTATGGCTATATTATGCTGTGTGCACTAGGTGTTTCTTGAGTTTTAAATGGATCTTCTTCAAAATTCTCCAAAAAATCTCTTCATATAAGATTTTTTTTTAGCTTTTTATTTTGAAGATGTTCTTAAAACAGCCTGATGGGGAAAAATTGCAAATCACTTCATTGAAAAGTGTTCTGGGGAAAAAAAAAACGCTAAGGCTATGTGCACACGGTGCGGATTCTGCTACGGATCCGCAGCGTTTCAGGCCCTGCGGGTCCGCAGCAGATTTAGGTGCGTTGTACAGTACCATTGTTTTCAATGGTAAACTGAAAAACGCTGTGCACATGCTGCGGATTTTTCCGCGAGTTCAAATCCGCAGCATGTCAATTTTTTGTGCGGATTCTGCTGCGGTTTCACACCTTTTCCATTGCAGAGGTGTGAAACCGCAGGCCAATCCACAGGTAAACTGCAGGTCTTTTGGCCTGAGATTTTACCTGCGGATTTTTCCAAATCCACGCGGAAAAATCCGCAGGACCTAAATCTACGTGTGCACATAGCCTTAGGCTATGTGCCCACGTATGCAGAAAATTTCTGCATGAAAACCGGACTCTTTCCCAGAAAACGCACGTTTTTCGCTTAAAAACTGCGCGTTTTTGATGCGTTTTTTTTCCGCGCATTTTCTGACTCATAGAAAATACCAAAAACGAAGGACTTTTCCGCAAAATTAATGAGCATGCTGCATTTTTTACCACGAAGTGTTTTTTGCACGGAAAAAAAACGCATCAATGTGCACAAAAAGTGCGGAATTCATTTATAATGAATGGGATGCTTCTTTTATGCGTTTTTGAAGCGTTTTGACCAGGACAAACGCTTCAAAAACGCTTAAAAAATGCTTACGTGGGCACACAGCCTAAGGCTACTTTTACACTTGCCAAGTTTTTTGCGGCCCATTTTTACGGGCCGTTTTTGCGGGCCGTATTGTTGTGATTTTTGCAGTCTACTGCAAAAACGGGCCGCAAAAAACCTTCTCTGATTACAGTTTTTCCCTGTTATAACAAATAGGGGAAAAACCAGTGATCTGCAAATACGGTGTACTGCAAAAACAACTTAACGTTGTTTTTGCAGTACCATTGATTGAAATGATGACGTGTCCGTGAAAAATATCGAGCAAGCTCGATAGTTTTTCACGGCCGTGTACACGGCCATACGGCACACGGAATGTGTAAAAGCAGCCTTAGGCTTTTTTACACTTTTTTTGCGGGCCGTATTGCCGTGATTTTTTTCGGTCTCAAAAAACCTTCTCGGTGGGAAAAATACGGCGATCCGCAAATACGGTGCATCGCGAAAATAAGCTACCGTTGTTTTTGCGGTACCATTGAAATGTATTGTGGCTGTGGCCGTGAAAAATATCGAGCAAGCTCGATATTTTTTCACGGCCGCATATGCGGCACACGGCAAGTGTAAAAGAACCCTAAAGTCGACACTGGTCCATACTGAGTCTTGTGTAGACAACTGAGACTTCAGACTGATACTTTGTAGCTAAACACCAGACAGATTTGTGCAGCTACTTCTATTATATTTTAAAGGCATCTCCGCAAAATAATAGGTAAATAGACATACTGTGGTCTAGAAAGACGCGCCGCATGTGTGTATACGCAGGGAAGCCGGAGGCGTCCCTGCACGCATAGTGGAGACGGTATTTCATAAAATCCCCTCCACTATGCTGTAACATCGTTTACTGACCGTGGAAACACCCTGAGGGTTGCGTCTTACCTGACTGCCTCCAAGGTTCTTCTGTTGATTAGATGGCGTGACGCGACTTTACATGTGCAGCAAACATGATATTAACCATGGCTGGCTAGTCCGAAGAGGAGTCGGAGGATGCAGTCAGTAAGAAGTTCTCAGTGTTCTTATCCAACAGCCACGAATCACCGACGTGGCTGCTGGATTGGGTCATGCGAACAGATTTGCACCAATGTTAGTGAGCACAAAATGTCTGTTCAAAGCAAGCACAGACATTCAAGACTCTCCGATCACCCTTGTCGCGGTTAAAAAAGTTCAGTGCAACTTGCCACCTACTTGTTTTCCATCTATCTCAACCCCCCGCTTCCTTGATTGACAACTTTGACTTTACAGGAGATGTCAAAGGGCAGAGATCAATGGAAAGCAAGTAGGTGGAAGAAGGGTGCACCCAAGTATTTTGCCACAATGAGGGTGTACAGAGCACCTGAGCAAATTGTACCTAGGTCAGCCTCTTGTAACCTGATTAGCTACTACTTGCAGCTTCACTGTATATACACCATTCTATATTCACTGTTTGTGTGTGTATATATATATATATATATATATATATATATATATATATATATATATATATATATATATATATATATATATATATATATATATAATATTTAGTGAACCCCTGAAAATCACCAACTAAATATATATTATATCTTTTTATTTTTTTCCAGCTGCATTTCTTACCCAAACTGTCTGCCTTGATGACACAACGGTAAAATTTGAAATTTGGGATACAGCTGGTCAGGAGCGATACCACAGCCTTGCACCAATGTACTACAGAGGGGCCCAGGCTGCCATAGTTGTATATGACATCACAAATGAGGTACCGGGAGTTAATTTTGTGGATTTGTGTCAATGTTATAAAATCTATTTATTTCTTCCATCTCATGCGTGATCTGACCCGGAGCTGACATCCGTGGCTAGTTTCTTTGTGTTCTGTCACTGCTTTTAACGTCGCTGATACTGGGACTTGTGGTATGTATTACTTTTCTCAAAATGCGTTTGTCAGCACAGAATTGACTGTTCAAGCGAAGGCCCACCGCTCGGTGCTTCATGGTGGGGCCCATTCATTTAAATTCACCTTCCCATCTGCTTATTGTCTCTCAGTCTCCACACCCCCCTCATTTGATAGACAGCTTCGTCAAGCAACAAGCAGGAGGGAAGGTGCATTTAAACGATTTGGCCACGCCATGATGCACCGAGCGCCTGTGTTAGGTTTAAACAGTCATTCTGTGCTGACAGTCATTTTAAAGGGAAATAGTCAGCAGGTGTTTGCTATGTAATCCGAAACAAGCATAATATAGGGCACAAGAAATTGATTACAGGGATATGTCGCTTAGGAGGCGGTGTGCTGTAGTGTCAATACAGTCTACATAATGTAGGGGACTACATGTCATGTGCAGGCCAGTCAAGCTAATCTGTTTAACCCTGCGCCCCACCACTGATTAGCCGCTTGCTGACAATTCAGTGTACATAGGAAGTTGTCAGTCAGGGGTGTGGGTGGCATGATACACAGGCCAAAAGTCTTAAGGCCCCGTCTCACATAGCAAAATCGCTAATGCGTCACCGATTTTGTGACGCAACAGCGATCTCGCTACATGTGACACGCAGCAGCAACACCCCCCCCCGGCTGGATATCGCTAATCGTGCAGGAATGTCCTGGGCCATTTTTTCGTCGTCTGCGTCCCGCTGCCCAGCGTGCATCGCTGTGTTTGATCGCTGGTTCGTTGCTGCATCGTTGGTGTGTCTGCCTGTTTGGCAGCTTACTAGCGATCATTTAGCGACGCACCAGTGACCCCCTACTAGGTCGTATCATTGTCAGGATCGCTGGTGCGTCGCTAAGTGAAACAGGACCCTTAGCTTGTCTACATCAGACAAACAAGGATTCTATGAAAACTACCCCAAGCAGGCCAGTGAGTGACACATCCCTGGAATCAGGCTTTCTTGCCCTATGTTATGTTGCTCTCATATTATACAGCAAAATCCTGCTGACAGATTTCTTTTAAAATTCACTATTCAGAAAAAAAGCTATTTCAGTTGACCTCTTTGCAGTCAAGGGCTGTGTAGTGTAGTCTGTAGAGTCTGTGCTCTAGTTAGTACCATACACAACACTTCCCTATTCCTCGGTTTTAGAATTTCCCTAATATAAAACTACTCTTGGCAATAATATTTTTATTATCAATGTCAGATGTGTGTAGGTAACACTTACCGTATTTTTCGGACTATAAGACACACTCCCCCTCCCACCACCCTTGTAAATTTTGGAGGAAAATGGTGGGTGGTATGTATTATAGTCCGTAGGCTGGCTTACTGGAAGGGGGGGGGGGGTTGCGGCAGTGGTGGAGCAGGGTCCCTTCCTCAGAAAGTAGGCAGGGGCAGAAGTGTGGCGATGCTACAGGCCCAGTGTTGTCGGTGAGCAGAGCGGAGAGCATAATTGGTTTCGCAGCGGCCATTTTCCTGAAGATGTTGCAGCGCCTGCGCAGGTTGGAATCTCAGCCTGGCCGAGATCTCAATCTATGCATGCGCTGCCTCCAGCGGCCATTTTCCTGAGTCTGTGGGCGTCGGGGTAATGGCCACCGGAGGCGGGGCGTGGACAGGTTAAGATCTCAGCCGGGCCGAGATGTCAATCTGCGCATGTGCTGCCTTCGGTGGCCCACAACTTCGAAAGAGTGGCCACCAGGAAACGAATGATGCGCTCTGCCCACCACCGACACCGGGCCTGCAGCATCACCACACGTCTGCCGCTGCCGGCTTCCTGAGCAACACAGTCTGCTCTGCCCCACCGCCGACACCAGGCCTGCAGCATCGCACCACTTCTGCTGCCAGCGGTATCCTGAGGAAGGTACCATGCCTCCTGTGACCCCACTCCACCGCCGCCGGCCCCCAGGAAAGATGCCTTAAATTTGGACTATAAGACGAACCCCCATCTTACAAAAATCTTTTTTTTTTTTTGTTTCAAATTTTTCACTTAAGAATTTTGGACTGGTGTGTCTCATAGTCCGAAAAATACCGTACATGACTGGGCACAGAGACAATTTCGGACTGGTTCTTTGCCATATTCTAACACAATGAGTCGGCTGTTACAACTCGTTAGTTTCTTTGGATCGAGAAAAGTCACAAGGAACAAGTGCTTATTAACTCGCATGTTGCTTCTCTCCCTTTGATGAGGGCTCCGGCGGTGAGCCCACATCTTTCTCGGGACGTGTCAGCTGTTTTGAACAGCTGACATGTGCCCGGAACAGCCGTGTGTGGAATCGCGATCCGCCTGAGGTTATTAACCCGTTAAATGTTGCTGTCAAACTCTTGACAGCGGCATTTAACGTCCACCAGTGACCCCGTCACGTGATCACGCGTCACCGGTGGGTTGGCATGATAACCGGAGGTTTCCTGGAAACCTCTACGGTTGTCACTGCCGGCTTGCTGTGAGCGCTGCCCAGTGGTCGGTGCTCATAGTAAGTGAGTAATTCAGCTACATATAGGCGAGATATGATCATCGCCTATATGTAGCAGAGCCCATCGGGTTATGGCAGCTTCTAGCCTCCCATGCAGGCTATTGAAGCATGCCAAAAGTAAAAAAAAAAAAAAAAAAAAGTTTTTACAAATGTTAAAAAAAAAATACAAAAGTTCAAATCACCCCATTCAAAATAAAACAAAAAATCAAACACAGACATATTTGGTATCGCCTTGTTCAGAATCGCCTGATTTATCAGTGAAAAAAAGATTAACCTGATCGGTAAATGGCGTAGTGAAAAGTCAATACGCCAGAATTACAGGGTTTTTTTTGGTCGCCGCCACATTGTTTTAAAATGCAATAACTGGCGATCAAAAGCTCGTATCTGCACTCAAATAATATCAGTAAAAACGTCAACTCGGCATATAAAAATAAGTCCTTGCCCAATCCGAGATCACGAAAAATGGAGACACTACGGGTATCGGAAATGGCGCAATTTTTTTATTTATTTTAACAAAGTTGAATTTTTTTTCACCAGTTAGATAAAAAAGAACATAGACATGTTTGGTGTCTTTGAACTCGTAATGACCTGGAGAATCATAATGGCAATTTTTTTCAATTTCACCACACTTTTAATTTTTTTTCCATTTTTGAGTACACGATGTGGTAAAACAAATGGTGTCGTTCAAAAGTACAACTCGTCCCACAAAAAACAAGCCCTCACATGACGATATTGACGGAAAAATAAAAAAATGTATGGCTCTGGGAAAAAGGCGAGTGAAAAACAAACGCAAAAACGAAAATGGGCTCCGGCTCGAAGGGGTTAAGAAACTCTTGGTATTCATGCAGTCATTGTCATGAGGATTAGGTCTGCAAGTGGCCAGTAACTGTTTTGTCCAGAAATAATAAAAATCACTAAAACTTTTTTAAGCTGTAGATTACTCTTCTTATAAGAACCAAAGTGACTGCACAGAGAAAATGCCATTTCAGTTGCTTTGTGCACAGTGATTAGATCCAGCTACAATTAGGAAAATCAGCTCTTGAGTCCTACTTATCTACATTCTGGGAGAGCTTTGTGTTCTCTATATTCACTGTTAAAAAAGTGTCTACTTGAAGAAAAAGAGCATACCGTATTTTTCCGATTAAAAGACGCACTTTTGTCCCCAAAATTTTTGGGGGAAATGGGGGTGTGTCTTATAATGCGGATATACAGTACCTTATTGGTGTGCCGCTGCGGGTGTCTGGTGATGGTGGTGCTGCTGCGCTGTGTTTGTTGATGCTTCTGCGCTGTGTCCGGTGCTTCATCACAGCAGCAGCACCGGACGCAACGCAGCGGCACGCCGCACATTGGAACACCCCCTCATCCCAGCCCGCGGCTTGCAGCATCACCCCACTCCTGCAGGCTTCCTCCAGCAGCGACCCTGGGACCCCGCTTCACCGCAGCCACCACCCCCAGTAGACAATAAGACGCATGGATCATAAGAAGCACCACCATTTTATTAAAAAAAAAGCTTTTTTTTCCCTATTTTTTGCCTCAAAATTTGGGGTGCGTTTTATAATTTGGAGCGTCTTATAATCCGAAAAATACAATGCAGTAAATTAAAAGGTATCCTATCAAGAAGGTTTAGGCCCTGAACATCACCAACTTGTAATCCAGGACAGTAACAGGTTGCCACTGATGTCCTATATTCTGTCTGACAAAGCAGACGACGGAAAAACTGCTTTGGGGACTGTGCACCCTTTATTCTAATGAGCAGTAGGGGGTCATGGGGGTGGAGCTGCTCCTCTGAAGAGTCACCTTTGTGGGTCCTCCTGCTGGCTTCACAGATGCCCATCAGCTCAGGCGCAATGTATGAGCAGTGAACTGAACAAGTAGTGGCCATGCCTTCGTCCATACATTTGACAGATGATATTTGTGGCTTGTCATGATTTACTCAGCCTGTGGAACATAGGTTGAGCTAGTAGGAAGAGTTTGTATGTTCCATTATTATGACCGTACTTAAGTGTTGAGCAAGTATCCCACCGAGATGTATTGTACCGTGTGTATTCTAATGCAGGAATCATTTGCAAGAGCAAAGAACTGGGTAAAAGAGCTTCAGAGACAAGCAAGCCCCAATATTGTCATAGCCCTGTCCGGTAACAAAGCCGATCTGGCTTCTAAGCGAGCTGTGGACTTCCAGGTACGTGGCCGGTTTTCCTTTTTTATGTATTTGTGTTGACAATCCATCTGAGTGCCTCTGTTTAAAGACTGACAGAAATCAAATTGTCGATGAGATGTCTGTTTTCATAAAATGTGATTGCAGTGTCCGCGTCTCGTACGGCAGAGATACAGTAGCTGTGATTATGGATGATCGTTGTGATTCTCCTCTATACTGTCCAGACGATATTTCATTCCAGGCTCTGATTACTCCTTATGGTCTGTAAGAGTCAAACTGTTGGGAAGCAAATCTATAATATATCAGAGCCTGGAATGAAATGTCGTCTGGACAGTATAGAGAATCTCCGCTCTATCTACAGAATGACCATATTAGGCTATGTTCACACATTGCATTTTTGAAGCAGTTTTTTTTCTGCTAATTAAAAGCTGATTTTTAAAGTCCCAGCAAAAGCTATGAGATTTCAGAAAACTCATGCACACGATTGTTTTTTTTCTAATTTTCCGTGACTGAATTGGAAAACTGCTGCAATAAAATACAACAATGCATATTTGCTGCTTTTTTTGGCTGAATACAATTAACTTTATTAAACATATGTATGTACTGTAGAAAATTGACACTTATAATCCGTACCAAAAAGCGCAGCAAAATCTGCTTTTTGTAAGCTGTTTTTCTCCTATAGAGCAGGTTTTGCTTGCATGAAAAATGCAACGTGTGAACATAGCCTCACTATTGTCATTCTATTATTAGTATCATTCGTGTTACACTGTGTTCCAAATTATTATGCAAAAAATATTTCCTCATATTTTCCCTAAATTACCTATATGAATTGCAGTCATTGTTATTTTCCAGTCATCTAATATTCTAGTATAATTGAAATGTTTTTTTAACAAACTGCCTATGAAAACAGTATATTTTTAAAAATAAACACTCAAAATGCATGTTCCAAATTATTATGCACAGCAGAGTTTTCAACCTTTTTATTTTTATTTTGAACAAAAAAATGGTCAATTGTGAAATTATAAGCATTATCAGCTTATTACAAGATGAAATCAAACAGTTTTCAAGTCAAAACTTTATTCTAGGTGATGTTACATTTGCACATAGGACCCCTTGTTCGAAAGAAGCTTCTGAACTCTCGTCCATTGAATTTGTCAGTTTTTGGATGGTTGGTGCTTCAATTTTTTTGCATGTGGACAGAATACCCTCCCAGCTGTTGCTTAGATGTGAACTGCCTCCCGCCATCATAGACACTCCTTTTGATGATGCTCCAGAGGTTCTCAATGGGGTTGAGGTCAGGGGAAGATGGTGGCCACACCATAAGTTTGTCCTCTTTTATGCCCATAGCAGCCAGAGATGCAGATGTGTTATTTGCAGCATGAGACGGTGCATTATCATGCATGAAAATGATCTTGCTGCGGAAAGCACGGTTCTTCCTCTTGAACCATGGCAGGAAGTGCTGTTTTAGAAACTCCACATAGATTATGGAGTTCATCTTTACCCCTTCAGGGATCCTAAAGGGGCCCACAATCTCTCTCCCCATGATTCCAGCCCAAAACATTACTCCACCTCCTCCTTGTTGGCGCCTTAGCCGTGTTTTCATGGGGTGTCCATCAACCAGCCATCCTTCACTCCATCCATCTGGACCATCGAGCGTTGCACGGCACTCATCGGTGAACAAAACAGTTTGGAAGTCAGTCTTCATGTATCGTTTGGCCCACTGGAGCCGTTTCTGCTTGTGTGCAGTGGATAGAGGTGGTCGACAGGATGGCTTACGCACAGCTGCAATCCTCTGAAGGACCCTGCATCTTGTTGTTCGGGGGACGTTGGAGGCACCAGCAGCTTCAAAAACTTATCTGCTGCTATGACAAGGAATTTTTGCAGCTGCTCTTTTAACCTGACGCAATTGCCTGTTGGAAAGAGTCCTCAATTTTTCCTTTTCAGCATGCACACGTGTGTGCTGGGAATCGGCTACATACTTCTTGATTGTGCGATGATCACGATGAAGTTTCTTGGCAATGTTGATTGTAGTCATGCCTTGACCTAAATACTCCACAATTTGTTGCTTCTCAGCAGCCAACACATCCTTTTTCTTTCCCATTTTGGCAAAAAATGTAGGCTGCTTAATAATGTGGAACAGCCTTCTTAAGTAGTCGTGCCTTTATTTGGACACAGCTGCCAAACTAATTTGCACAGGTATCTGCAATTGCTTTCAGTGTTATAAAGAGCCCTGACACACATCACCATCAATGAGTTTAAATGACAAGCAAAAAAATTCTAACCTTATCACTCCTAAACTCTTTTTGCATAATAATTTGGAACACAGTTTATTATTTTAATATTTTATTATTCTGTTTTAAATAAATATGGTTTTCCGTAAATAACAATAATTGGAATTCATATAGCCTCTGCCGCTTTTTGTGGATTGTTATCACTTGTATCACATCTGGCCCCTTTCTAGTTCACTTACCCAAGCACACGCTCACTAGGACCAATTTCTAGGCGACCTGTTGATCTGGAAGTATTTGTAATGAACGAACGTGATCAAATAAGTCGTTATTCAAGCATGCTCGGGTGCTAACCGAGTGTCTTCAACGTGCTAATGATATGTTCGAGTCCCCGCGCCTGCATGTCTCATGCCTGTTCGACAGCCACAAGACAGGCGGGGATTGCCTAACAAACAGGCAATCCCTGTATATGTTTCGACCATCGAACAGGCATGAGACATGCAGCCGCGGGGACTCGAACATATCATTCGAGCACGTCGAAGACACTCGGTTAGCACACGAGCATGCTCGAGCAACGACTTGTCTGATCACCTTCGTTCATTACTAATAAGTATTTTTAAAGTGAGGAAGTAAGCCTAGGAGTCTGGAGAACACCTGGGCAAATCCGGTAAAATAACAAACACAGCAGGTACCCGCACTCCCCTGGGTCCGTTGCCGCTTCCTCCTTGCTGTTGCGGTCATTGTGTTTTGGTCGGGGTGGTGACTTCACATCGACAGCGTGCACCATTACTGACTATAACTGTAATGCACTCTGTCAATGTATTGAGAAACCCACGAGCAGAGGTGTTCAGTTATGACTTTCTACCGCTCCTCAAAAACTTGTACACACGTTTGTTGGTACCCCTCGTTTAATGACAGAAAAACCCACAATGGTCACAGAAATAACTTGAATCTGACAAAAGTAATAATAAATAAAAAATCTATTAAAATGAACAAATGAAAGTCAGACATTGTTCTTCAACCATGCTTCCACAGAATTTAAAAAAAAAATAAAACTCATGAAATAGGCCTGGACAGAAATTATGGTACCCTTAACTTTATATTTTGTTGCACAACCTTTTGAGGCAATCACTGCAAACGATTCCTGTGTCTGTCAATGAGACTTCTGCACCTCTCGACAGGTGTTTTGGCCCACTCCAAAAGAGCAAACTGCTCCAGTTGTCTCATGTTTGAAGGTTGCCTTTTCCAGGCGGCATGTTTAGCCCTTTCCAAAGATGCTCAATAGGATTTTGGTCAGGGCTCATAGAGAGCCTCTTCAGAATAGTCCAATGTTTTCCTCTTAGCCATTCTTGGGTGTTTTTAGCTGTGTGTTTTGGGTCATTATCCAACTGTTGCAAGACCCATGACCCGCGACTGAGACCAAGCTTTCTGACACTGGGCAGCACATTTCTCTCTAGAATCCCTTGATATTTCATTGTACCCTGCACAGATTCTAAACACCCTGTGCCAGATGCAGCAAAGCAGTCCCAGAAAATAACAGAGCCTCCTCCATGTTTCACAGCAGGGACAGTGTTCTTTTCTTGGTATGGTTCATTTTTCCATCTGTGAACATAGAGCTGATGTGCCTTGCCAAAAAGTTCCATTTTTGTCTCATAGGACAATCTCCCAGAAGCTTTGTGGCTTGTCATCATGTAGTTTGGCAAATTCTAGTCTGGCTTTTGTATGATTTTTTTTCAACAATGGTATCCTCCTTGGTTGTCTCCCATGAAGTCCACTTTGGCTCATACAACTGTGGTGCGATCTGACACTGATGTTCCTTGAGCTTGAAGATCACCTTTAATCTGTTTAGAAGTTTTTCTGGGCTCTTTTTTTATCATTCATATTATCCGTCTTTGAATTGTCATCAATTTTCCTTCTGCGGCCACGTCTAGGGAGGTTGGCTACAGTCCCATGGAGCTTAAATTTCTGAATAATATGTGCAACTGTAGTCACAAGAACATCAAGCTGCTTGGAGATGGTCTTATAACTTTTACCTGTTAACATGTTTGTCTATTTTCTTTCTAATCTGCTGAGACAACTCTTTCCTTCGCTTCCTCTGGTCCATGTTGAGTGTGATACACACCATGTCACCAAACAGCACAGTGAGTATCTGTAGCCTTCTATACAGGCCTACTCACTGATTCCAAGATTGTAGACACCCGTGATGCTAATTAGTGGACACACCTTGATTTACGTCCCTTTTGTCACATTATTTTCAGGGGTACCATCATTTCTGTCCAGGCTTATTTCTTGAGTTTTTTTTTTTTTTTTTTAAATTCTGTTGAAGCATGGTTGAAAAGCAATGTCTGACTTTCATTTGTTAATTTTCATAATATTTGATTTATTATTACTTTTGTCAGATTCAGGTTAGTTCTGTGATCTTTGTGGGTTTTTCTGTCATTAAACGAGGGGTACCAACAATTTTGACCACGTGTGTATATGGGCTATGTACTCTCTATACCAAAACAAGACTCTTAGATGAAGGGTGTAAATAATCCCAAGGTGATGGTTTAATCATTGACTCTCAGAATCAGGGCCCCATCTCTCACCATGTTAGTGGGGTGTGTTTTTTTTTTTTGTTTTATTTTTTTGCCACGTTCGTTTTTCGGTGTCATGCAATGCATTCTGTTCTTAACCTGAACCATTTCACATGTAGGTACTCATATGAACTCTGTGTATGGATCTTTTGCAGGAGGCTCAGGCTTACGCAGATGACAACAGTTTATTGTTTATGGAGACATCTGCCAAAACATCAGCAAATGTGAATGAAATATTCATGGCAATAGGTAAGCTTAAAGAATGAATGGAGTGCCCCTATGCACGGACTATTGAATAGTGTGTTATGGATTTGCTTCATTAATGCCAAATACTTTGCAAAAGATTTCCATCCGTATTGTGAAGTATACCGTACAAATCTGGGCAATGAATTTAAAATTTTCTGAAGAGTCTCAACCTTCCCCATGCTAAACAAGCCCCAACAGGAAATCGGCAATCATCCAATTATACCTGCTTTCCTAATTTAGTTTTCTCACTGATTAATGTATTAGGAATTCAGTAGAGCGGCATCCATAATGACACCATAATGGCCAGTCATGGGGAGTCTATCAGCACAAGATGGCTCTTGAAACCAAGTATAGATGTTCAGCAGGGCTGTGGAGTCGGTAAGCCAAACCTGCGACTCCGACTCCTCAATTTCCCTTCCACCGACTCCAACATATATTGGTTATATTTGAGTGAAAAATTTATTGTAGTACAATGTGAACATCTGAACATCAGACATTTAATCATTTTTATGATACAATAATCAAGACATTTAGATAGAACATAATATATATTTATTGGAATACAACTTTAGAACACAAAAAACTGTAATAAATTGTAAATATGTAATACACTATGTAATATCGATTTTATATATATATATATATATATATATATATATATATAACACTATGTAATAAACTATGGTAAGTGGCAAAAAAACAGTTTTCAACAAAAACATACTAAATAACATTTGTGCAGTCTATGAATTTGTTCTAAGAAATAGAATTGCCTCCATCAGATCCTCCTCCATGGATGACCTAAAATCTGACCTAATAATTTTAAGGCCAGAGAACAACCTCTCTACACTAACTTGGGTTGGAGGCAAAGCCATAACCATATGGGCAACATCTCTAACAATTTCCAAGTATAAAGGAATTGCCTCGTGCAGTCAGTTTTGATGAACGGTTGAATTTTTCTTTTTCTTTGAGAGCAAGTGAAACATTTTGCTGAAATATGGTCAATCTGCTTGCTATAGGAGACGGAGTGAAATCTTATTCCTTGCAGCAACGCTTTGCCTGCTCCATATCATCCAAATACTTGTCAAAGTCAAACTCCTCATCTGATGAGGATGAAGATATGGCAGCAGTAGCACTGTCAGGACCCAAGTCCTCTTGCGCCTGGCAGTCCTCCTGTAGGCCACTCATCCTAACGGCTACCTCAGTCAGAGCTTCTTTTCCTTTAGTAAGCTGTTGATCATCAAGCAACATACGATGACTTGGGTCCACATAAACAGTTGCCAGAAAAATTTTATTTTCCAATAGCTATGTCTCTCTCCGTTTCATTGAAGCAGAAATGCCATCTGCGATTAAATCTCCTCTTTGGGACAGGCAAAATAGCAAGTTCTTCCACTCCCTTATGAAAATGCCAGGAGCTAAATCCTCAGCTTGTAATTTTTTAGGGTACCGTTACACCTAGCGATGCACCAGCAATCCCGACTAGCGATATGACGCGGTCAGGATCGCTGGTGCATAGCTAGGTGGTCGCTAGTGAGCTGCCACACTGGCAGATCTCACCAGCGACATCGCTGGGGACGGGGATTGCTACTTACCTGTCAGACGCGGCGATCCTGCGTCCTCCCGCCCGCGTCCACGCGTCGCTCGTCTTCACAGCAGGAAGCGCCGCAGGAAGTGGCCGACGAGAAATGATCCAGCAGCTTCTCGCGCGATCAGCGATAACCAGCGGGGGAGCCGGTCGGAGGTAAGTATCACATGCAGCGATATCGCTAGCAATATCGCTGCAACGTCACAAAATCGGTGACTTTACAGCGATATTGCTAGCGATATCGCAGTGTGCAACGGGGGCTTTAGTCACGGTAAATAGGTGATTAAGCAATTCCTTCAATTCAGCCACCTGTGTCCATTGACCTTCATTTAGGGTTACCTGAGGGTTCGCCATATCTATAAGAAACGGTTTTAGCCAGGATCAAAACTAGGGGGTGGCCAAGAGAACTGCCTTGCCATTTGAGGATTCCTCTCAGTTGCAGGATCCTCTGGAGTGCAAAATGGAGGGACTCCTCAGGAAAACCTGGGAAACATCAGCGGCATTACTAAACAAAAATGCGGTCTCTACATCGATAACTAGATCAATGTCATGCTGGTTGGGGCAACTGTACGAACACCTGGCAGCAGGGACCCCCAGAGGAGATCTTCACCTTGCTACCCCTTCTCCAAAATGCTACAGCTTTCCTGGCAGATGCCTCAGCGAAATCTCTCAGAGTAACAGCTAGATACGCGGCCCATTCCAACTCGGTGAGATGAGCCCTGTGGCTGAAATCATGGAGTGGGGACGTAGCATCTAAGATCAAGCTATGTTCCATTCCCTTTAAAGGAAAATATATGTTCGTGCCAGCTTTGGATGACTTACTGGAGAAGGTTTCGGACAAGAAAAAGTCACTGCCCGAGCCAAAGCGTGCCAAAAAGAGGTCCTTTCTGCCCCCTCAGGAGCAGTCTTCCCAGTACAGAGGTAAAGGAAAGACAGGAAGGTGGAGCTACCCCACAGGTGGCCGGGGCAGAAATTTGTTTCTCTCCCAGTGCAAGCGTCAGAGTAAACCATGACACTCAAAGGAGAGTAGGAGGTCGCATTTCTCATTTCCTTCCACAATGGCGGAAGATATGTACCAACCCATGGGTCCTAAGATCAATCCAGGAAGGGGTGAAAATAGAATTTATCTCCTACCCTCCACAGAGAGTAAGAATTCCGCAACTCTCTGCACAAACACTACAGGGCACCCTGGAGTCAGGCCTCAGAAGCTTATTTGCCTCAGGAGCAAGTTCGCTAGTCCCGGTGATGGAGAAAAACAAGGGTCACTACTCCAGGCTCTTATTAATAAAGAAACTGAATGGATTCCACAGAATTATAATAAACTTGAAGCCTCTGAACCAATATATCTATTACAGGAGATTCAAGATGGAGTCTGTCAGGTCGGCAGTTCCTCTGATAAGAAAAAACTTGACAACAATCGATCTGCAGGACGCATATTATGTCCCGATCCATCCCAACAATTGGAAGTTCCTGAGATTTGCAGTCGCCCAAGGGGAATGGATAATTCATTACCAATTCAACGTACTCCCATTCGGAATATCATCAGCACCCTGAATATTCACGAAAATTATAGCCGAGGTCATGGCTCATATCAGGGTCAGCAGATTTGTATCATCCCATATCTCAACGACTTACTGCTGGTGGCACCATCAGTACAGGCATTGCAGGAGCACATTCAGAAAACTTCTCAGATTCTGACGTCACTGGGATGGCGAATAAATCATCAGAAATCAGATATAATTCCCTCTACAAAAAAGAATTTCTTGGGAGTTCTAGATTCTCAGGAGCAAATATCCGTCTTGCCCAAAAAAAAACAGATTCACCTGAGAGCAAAGGTAAGCATCCTGCGGAGCAAAAAATCTGTGTCCATGAGGTTTTCCATGTCGGTCCTCGGCTCTGACATCTTTCATCCAGATGGTAGCCTGGGCCCAGGCGCTCACCAGAGACCTGCAGAGTGGGATGGTTCCCCCAGATCACTGAACATGAAGGTGTCGATACCAGCACTAATACTGACATTATCCTGGTGGAACAACCCAAGGAAACTGAACAACGGAGTGCCTTGGATCCAGACCCCGCTAGTCACCA
Organism: Dendrobates tinctorius; assembly: GCF_039654945.1. Classification (NCBI taxonomy): domain Eukaryota; kingdom Metazoa; phylum Chordata; class Amphibia; order Anura; family Dendrobatidae; genus Dendrobates; species Dendrobates tinctorius. Next base: position 6,432,189 of record NW_027361673.1, read on the forward strand.
CAGAGGTAGTTGCCAGCAGGAGGGGATTGGGTGCCATAATCTCCCAGACATCCTTCCAGGGTCTCTGGTCAACCCAGATCAGCAGACAGTCTTCAAACTTCAGAGAGTTGAAGGCAGTGGAGGAGACCCTCAGGGCAGCAACATCAGTGGCCCGAGGTACCCACGTGAAGGTCTGTTCAGACAATATAACAATTGCCACACCTCCGGCACCAGGGAAGTTCGAAACCTGAAGACCTAAAGGGCATCTCAGCAAGAATATTTTCTTGGGCCGAAAAGAGTCTCTCTGTGTCAGCCCTTCATATAAAAGGAACGAACAGCAAGCGGGACGAATTCCTGAGCAGAAGAGATATCTGGGAGAGTGGAGTCTGAATCCAGATGTATTCCATATGTTGACCAAGAGATGGGGCTATCCAGAGATCGATCTATTTGCGGGACGCCAGAATGCGGTCATGATCCAGGACGGGGTTTCGCTTTGGCCCGTCCTGATCAGACTGGGGGTTAATTGTTCCGCCTCTCTCTGGCAGAGGGTGGCTATTTAATGCTCACTGGACCTAGGTCCAGTGTCAGTTATACGCCTGCCCTCGGCTGAGTTAGTTGACCTTGTGCGTACGTGTGCCTTGTGCCTGATATCTTGCTTGCTTGTTTTGGTTTTGATCCGGTTCTGTCCCTGTTACAAGTTCTGCCTGTCCCTCTTGTACTGCGCTACCTCTCGTGTATGACTCTCTGCTTGTGACCCGACTTCTCTCTGCTCATCCCCTTGGTACCACGTCGCCCTCTTGTGTATGACCTTTGGCTTTGTCTGACTACCCGTCTGTTTGTCCCTCCTGTGCCTCGTTTGCCTGTACTGTTGTGACCTCCGTTTTGCCTGACTCTGAGTTGTTGTATGGTGTCCTGTCATATCTGAAAGCAGGGTGCTAAGCCCCGCCCCCTTGCAGTCACCTGACCATAGGTCCTGTGCCAGCTTGCTAACTTCAGTGTCCGCAGGTCCCGTGCCTTTTTACTTTCCGGCACTGACTGGACCCTGACACTAATAGTTTGAAGCACGCATTGACACCTCTGCTGACCTGCTCCACAGGTATCTTTTAGCACTGTTTCTGTCCTCAGGACACGCGCACTGGCTCTGTGAGCGAGTGTAGTGTGGTGTCTCTGACATTATAACTGACCCATACCATTTTTTTTTTCTCTGCTCCCATTCTCCTGTGAATGTGATGGATCCTATGCACGCTCTTTCTGAGCAGGTGAGGCACCTAACTCAGATGTCTCAGAAACTCCTTGGAGAACGAGTCCTGGCTCAGTCTCAGCAGCTGATCGCTGACACTGTGCAGGGGGTATTCTCATCGGGGGCTCAGGATGTTACTTTAGTTTCCCCTGAGTCTCCGGTTAAGTTACCAGATACCTTTTCTGGAGATAAAAGGAAATTCAGAGTTTTCATGGTGGGCTGTAAGCTTTTTTTTTCATTGAGACCACTCTCTTCTGGAGATGAAGGTCAGAGAGTGGGGGTCATTATGTCTCTGTTAAGGGGAGCACCCCAAGCTTGGGCTTTCTCCCTTCCGACCACGGCCCCTGAGCGTATGAATGTGGATGCATTTTTTGAAGCCCTGGGGCATATTTATGATGAGCCTGATCGAATGCGTATGGCTAAGGACATGGTGATGAGTGTGTGCCAGGGGAAGCACTCAGCCGAGTGGTTTTGCTCAGAGTTCAGACGCTGGGCTGCTGAGGTCTGCTGGAATGACGCCGCCCTCCGGGGTTTGTTCCGTAGAGGCCTGTCTGAACATCTGAAAGATGCCTTGGCTCTCCACCCCCCCGCCTGATTCCCTGGAAGAGGCTATGACACAGGCCGTCCGAATGGATCGCAGGCTACGGGCGAGGGGAGTGATGCAAATTGAGAGACCGTTATTCTCCCAAGGAAGGGTAGCCAGTCATACATTGGAAGTCAAAGAGATGGGAACCATCGACCTCAAAGAAAATGAAAAGAGACAATGGCGCATGGGAAAATGCTGTTTTCACTGTGGCGATTCTGGACATTGGAAAAAGGATTGCCCCTCTGGTCCTCTGACCAACAAGCGACTGAGCCTGGGTGATTGTCATGGAGGTCACCCAGGCTCTCGGGTACCCTTTTCTGCCTTCTCTAAAATGTTGTTACAAGTGGAACTTTGTTGTGGGAGTGTCTCTACATCCACTTCTGCCTTCGTGGATTGCGGTTCATCATTGAACTTTATTAACTCGGACTTGGTGGCCAGGTGTAAGTTAGGGACAGTTAGGTTGGAGACTCCTATTCATATTGTTGCCATTGACAAAACACCACTGGTTAAGAATAACGTTATGTTTCGCACTGAAGAGTTTCTCCTTAAAGTGAGTTCCTTACACCAGGAACATATTTCATGTTTTGTTATGGACAACCTGCCTGCGGGACTGGTGTTAGGGTTCCCCTGGTTACAATTGCATAATCCTGTAATTAATTGGGAATATCGGGACATTGTTAAATGGGGTCCCTATTGTTCTGAAAAATGTCTTACGGTGTCTGTGTCGTCCGTGGGTCTGGAAGGTATTCCGGAGTGCCTGAAAGACTATACGGACGTTTTCTCCTAAAAAGAGGCTGAGGTTTTACCACCACACCGCCCATTTGATTGTGCCGTTGACCTGGTTCCAGGTGCTAAATTGCCCAAAGCCCGCTTGTATAACCTTTTGGGTCCAGAACGGGCCGCGATGAAAGAATTTATTTCCGAGAGTCTCCGTAAGGGACACATTCGTCCTTCTTTTTCTCCCGTAGCGGCGGGGTTCTTTTTTGTAAAGAAAAGACGGTGGTTTACGCCCATGCCTCGATTTTCGTGAGTTAAATAAGATAACTGAGGAATACGTATCCCCTTCCACTTATTCCTGATTTATAAAATCAGTTGTCCGGAGCTAAGTGGTTTTCAAAGTTAGATCTACGGGGAGCGTATAACCTTCTCCGAGTCCAGGATGGAGATGAGTGGAAAACCGCTTTTCTCAATACTGAAGGGTTGTTTGAAAATTTGGTCATGCCTTTCGGACTGACCAATGCTCCAGCGGTTTTCCAAAATTTCATTAATCATGTGTTCTCTGATTTCATTGGACGTTTTATGGTGGTATATTTGGATGACATATTGATCTACTCTCCTGATAAACAGGCTCACATTGGTCATGTTCGGGCAGTTCTCCAAAGGCTCCGGGAGAACTGTCTCTTTGCTAAATTAGAAAAATGCTTATTTTTTGTCCAGGAACTGTCTTTTCTGGGGTTTATTGTGTCTGCTGAAGGGTATCGCATGGATCCTAATAAGGTGCAGGCCATTGTCGAGTGGGTTCAGCCTTGTGATTTGAAGGCTCTGCAGTGTTTCCTAGGATTCGCCAATTACTACCGTAAATTTATAAGGGGGTTCTCACAGGTGGTTAAACCCCTCACAGACATGACTCAAAAGGGGGCCGATATCAAGAATTGGTCAACCGCAGCGGTAGCGGCGTTTCAGTTTTTAAAAAAAGTTTCATGTCTGCCCCGGTTCTTATTCAACCGGACCCGTGAGAACCATTTATTGTTGAGGTAGACTCCTCAGAGGTGGGGGTGGGGGCGGTATTGTCCCAGGGACCCGCCACTTTGACCAATTTGAGACCTTGTGCCTTTTTCTCAAAGAAGTTCTCCCCTGCGGAGAGAAACTATGATGTGGGGAATCGAGAACTTCTGGCCATAAAGTTGGCCTTTGAAGAATGGAGGCATTTTTTGGAGGGGGCTGTCCATCCTATAATAGTAATTACGGACCACAAAAACCTAGCTTACATTGAGTCCGCTAAAAGGTTGACTCCCAGACAGGCTAGATGGTCACTTTTTTTTTTCCCGGTTCAATTTCTCGATCACTTTTTGGCCAGGATCTAAAAATGTCAGAGCGGATGCCTTGTCACGCAGTCTAGATCCGGTGTCGTAAAACCTCCCCCCCCCCCCCCCCCTGGAACCTCCGTCCTCCATTCTTCAGCCTGGGGTGGTGTTGGCAGATATTTCTAATATGTTGGAACGGGAGATTCGGGAGGCTCAGTCTCTGGCACCTCCGACTAAGCCGGTGGATAAGCTTCTCGTGCCAGCTCAGTTTCACCTCAAGGTCCTCCGGGAGTTCCATGACTCAGTTCTGGGTGGACATCCAGGGATCTCAGTTACCCGGAAGGCCATTGCTAGAGTATTCTGGTGGTCTGCTTTAGCCTCTGATGTTGGGGAATATGTGTCTGCTTGTGATGTTTGTGCCCCCCATAACCGGCCGGCCGGGGAATTGGTACCACTGCCAATTCCTGAGAGACCATGGACTCATTTGTCCATGGATTTCATCACCAACCTTCCCCCCTCCAAGGGTAATACCGTTGTTTGGGCTGTGGTGGACAGGTTTAGTAAGCAGACACATTTTGTACCTTTGGCAGCTCTACCTAATGCGGAAACGTTGTCCAGATTGTTCGTTGAGCATGTGGTGCGGTTGCATGGGGTACCCTTGAATGTGGTGTCTGATAGAGGAGTGCAATTTGTTTCCAGATTTTGGAGGGCTTTTTGCAAGAGGTTGGGTATTGGTCTGTCCTTTTCTTCCGCTTATCCTGAGACTAATGGGCAGACCGAGCGGACCAATCAATCTCTGGAGCAAATTTTGCGTTGCTTGACCTCAGCCCGACAAGATGATTGGTGTTCTGTGTTACCGTTGGCCGAGTTTGCATTTAACAACCGCATTAAGCAGTCTATGGGTACATCTCCCTTTTTCTGTAATTATGGGTTTCATCCTCATTTTGGAGAATTTTCCCGTTTGAATTCTGGGTGTCCTGGGGCGGATGAGACGATCCAGCGGTTGGGGGAGGTATGGCGGGAGGTCCAGAGTAACATTACGAAGGCCCAGGACAAATTTAAGTTTTTTGCGGACAAAAAACGATCCGCGGGACCGGTGTTTCAGGTTGGGGATAAGGTATGGTTGTCCTCCAAGAATATAAGGCTCAAGGTCCCCTCTGCGAAGCTTGGACCCAAGTTTATAGGTCCCTATGTAATTACCGAAGCAGTTAACCCGGTGGCTTTTCGGTTGCGGCTCCCTCCATCTCTGCAGTTCCCAAATGTTTTCCATAAGGCCCTTTTGAAACCTGTGAGGTCCGGTGGGGAGGGATCATCAGCTTCCCCACCACCGGTTTTGGTAGACGGGCAGTCGGAGTACGAGGTAGAACGAATCGTCGACTCTAGGTTGGTCCGTCGTGCCCTTCAATATCTGGTACATTGGAAAGGCCACGGTCCTGAAGAACAGTCGTAGGTTCCTGCTCGATCGGTCCATGCGGATCGGTTGGTCTTGGCCTTTCACGCCAAGTACCCTGAGAGATCTGGGGGTCCGGATTGAGAGGAGGGTACTGTCTTGATCCAGGACGGGGTTTCGCTTTGGCCCGTCCTGATCAGACTGGGGGTTAATTGTTCCGCCTCTCTCTGGCAGAGGGCGGCTATTTAATGCTCACTGGACCTAGGTTCGATGTCAGTTATACTCCTGCCCTCGGCTGAGTTAGTTGACCTTGTGCGTACGTGTGCCTTGTGCCTGATATCTTGCTTGCTTGTTTGGTTTTGATCCGGTTCTGTCCCTGTTACGAGTTCTGCCTGTCCCTCTTGTACTGCGCTACCTCTTGTGTATGACTCTCTGCTTGTGACCCGACTTCTCTCTGCTCGTCCCTTTGGTACCACATCACCCTCTTGTGTATGACCTTTGGCTTTGTCTGACTACCCATCTGTTTGTCCCTCCTGTGCCTCATTTGCCCGTACTGTTGTGACCTCCGTTTTGCCTGACTCTGAGTTGTTCTATGGTGTCCTGTCATATCTGAAAGCAGGACGCTAAGCCCCGCCACCTTGCAGTCACCTGACCATAGGTCCTGTGCCAGCTTGCTAACTTCAGTGTCCGCAGGTCCCGTGCCTCTTTACTTTCCGGCGCTGACTGGACCCTGACACTAAAAATTTGAAGCACGCATTGTCACCTCTGCTGACCTGCTCCACAGATATCTTTTACCACTGTTTCTGTACTCAGGACACGCGCACTGGCTCTGTGAGCGAGTGTAGTGCGGTGTCTCTGACAAATGCAAAAGTGACCCACTTCTCGCAAAACCCAGATGACACATGTCTCGGCATAGACGTCTTTGCTCATCAGTGGCAATTCAAGCTGGCTTACGCCTTTCCTCCAATTCCGGTCTTACCAAGGACTCTACAGAAAATAAGATGCGAATGGACCAGAGTCATTCTAGTGGCACCCCTCTGGCCGCAGTGAAGCTGGTGTGGTTCTATAACCAGCCTGTGCGTAGACGGGCCTCTAATACTTCCACCAATCAAGGATCTCCTACAACAGGGGCCGTTTTATCACCCAGACAAAAAGTACTGGCATCGATTTTGAGGGCCAAGGGTCTCTCTGAGAGAGTCATCAACATGCTACAGAAAAGTAGGAAGCCGGTGACGAACGCCATATACCAAAAGATCTGGAGGAGCCCTTTTACTCAATTATTGGATCTAGTAGTAATAAATATGTTAAAGCATTCATACTATTGTGGTCCTTTATAAGATCCCTTTTACTCAAATATTGGATCTAGTAGTAATAAATATGTTAAAGCATTCATACTATTGTGGTCCTTTATAATAACACTGGGGAAAGGAGGTGGGAGGGGCTATTTGACCTCTTTCGTATTTCCTGTCCCTATTAGGATGAGATGACTTCCTCTGGTGCGCTGTCGTGGTAGCATATTAGAAACTGAATTACCAGTAAATCTATTTTTTGTTCTTCTTTTTTTGCCTAAAATTAAAGGTAAACATGTTATCTTTAACTATAGCCATTTTATAGAGAATTTCATCTTCCACTTGCTTAACTGTTAACAATATCAATAATTTTGACCAGAGGTGTCCAAACTTTTACATGCAACTGTAATAATCGTATGTTTGCACCTAAATAAGGCAGCACTCCTCACCCACCCATCGGCAGCTTGTTGGATGTTTAAAGGGAGTCTGTCACCCATTTTTTGAGATATCATGTAAAGATATCATTGAATTGTGTGTTACCTAATTATTCTAATCGGACTTTTGATCCCCCCTGTCCCCGCACCTTTGATGCATAAATACCTTTTTTATCACTCTTCCGATTTATGGAAATTGCCACGGTCTGGTCCGATGGGCGTGGCTTATTCTCCCCCGCACCTTGGCTTGCTGGACGTAATTTCTTATATGCACATGAAGACTTCCGGGTCATAGATGCAGGGAAAAATACCGGCGCATGCGCAGTAGCGATTATATGCTTTGCCCACAGTTGGGCAAAGCATACTGCGCAAACGCGAACGGCCTTATCAATGCGCAGGCGCAAATAAGCAACGGCATCTTTGATATTCACAGAAGAAATTACATCCAGCAAGCCAAGGTGGGGGGGGGGAGAAGAAGCCACTCCCGTCGGACCGGACCGCTTCGATTTCCATAAATCGGAAGAGTGATATAAAAGGTATTTATGCATCAAAGGTGCGGGGACAGGGGGGATCAAAAGTACGACTAGAATACTTAGGTAACACACAATTCAATGATATCTTTACATGATATCTCAAAAAATGGGTGACCGATTCCCTTTAATTGCCTGTTTACACAGGTAGACTGCACTCTTGATGCGCACTTGAAAATCTAATAGATCTTCAGTGCACATAGGATGCCATTGTTCTTGGCAGCGCAGGTCCTGTTTACACTGGATCCAGCCGCTGAGAACAATGATATTTTGAGCTGCAAGAAAAGGTATCACCTGATTGAATAAGCGTTTTGCTCGTACATCAGGTGATTGGAAACCTATTCCCACAGCTAAATTAATGTAAGACGAGCTTGTTCACAGTAATTGCAGGATCTCGGAGAATCTTTCCTAGACAAGACATCTGACACTTCTCTGGTCATATGCATACAGCATGGAATGGGTGGTGGAGGAGGGTTATCTAGAGTGGTGTGTGCGTATACTGGTTTTTATTAAATTGTCTATCTTATTATTCTTAATATTTCTCTTTTGATGTTTTAAAGCCAAAAAGCTTCCCAAGACGGAACCACAGACTGGCGGAGGCAACACTGTCAGAGGACGGGGAGTAGATCTTACCGAAAGCGCACAGCCTAGCAAAAGTCAATGCTGTAGTAACTAAGCCTTCATGTACTTTTACAACTATTGATATTCTCTTGCTTCCTAATTGTTAAAATAACAATTGAGTGTTTAACCCTTTTTCTCACCTCGGTGGCGACCCTTCAGCGCAATGCGTTGGAAGTCCCCCTGGCAATAGATTCAATAACGTGGCCCAGTGGAACTTTACACCGCTGAAGAGACTCGCAGTGTCGTCTCTCCCCGAGTTCTTCTAAGTGCTGAATCTGGTTTTTAACATGCATGCATTAATTTCTAAAAGCAGATAAAATGTCGTCTTGTTGCAGATACACTCAAGAAAACCCGTCGCCAAATGTTAGCAAATGAAATTCCTAACTTTTTATCATTGATGAATTCCGGGCCTGACTAATTTATAATGGTGATCATTAACCCTTTGGGGCACATTTTAAATGGTTCTTTGAAACAATTGGTTTTTAATGAGTAAACGTATAATCGGAAATGGGTTCAGCCCCTTCACAGTATTCATTAAACGTCGCCTCCTCTGCTAAAATGTACATTCCGCTTCTTACTGTATAACTTATCATCCACTAATTGTTCTGCTTCTTACTAGGAGATTGGGAAATACAATACTGGTTTCATTAGCTCTTTGGGGAATAGTTTTCCATTTTATTTCAAGAGCAACACCTTAAAATCATTCTAAAATTGTCAGCTATTATTCTAAAGTGATTTGTGATATTACTTTTTTTTTTTGCCTTCACAAAACACTTTAGTATCCGTTAATTCTGCTTTTATGAGGTTTATCTTTTTTGTTTTGTCTTTGCCCAATACAAATACAATGTTCTAACAATTATGTGTACTCCATTTAGTTATCTTAAAATTGGATGGTAAAATTGTATTGTAAATAGGGTACTGGATTGTAGTCTTCATTTATGTTTAATATGTTCTGTTACTTGTAAGATTTGGTTAAAATTGTACAGTTACTAAAATGATGAAATAAAAAGCTAATGTTTTTTCCTCTATCTGAATGGCATTGTGTCTACTTGTATTAACTGTCATTTGAAATAAATGGTCCAAGCAGTTCCATATTTAAAGGGGTCTTCTCATCATAAATGGGTAAAATTGCGAAACAGGTAAATTTACCATTTATATCTGGTTAAAAATACTCTTTGTTCTCAAGATTGAAGGGATTAATAATTATGTAGTTTACACCAGGGATCTCAAATTCAGCTGAGTAAATGGGCCGCGCATAGTAAAAATTTCAATATGACGGGCCACGTTCAATACGGGACAAGATGATGTTTTCAGTGATACCAATTTTGTTCTATTTGACTTTTAAATCATTTTGTACCATTTTTAACATTTTTTTTATGGTGTTTATCATGTGTTATAAGTAGAGTTGAGCGACTTTTTCAAAATTCAGTTCCGATTACGACCGGCGCCGAATACTGTAATTTCAATATTCGCCGAATGTCATTGGAGTCAGTGGGAGTAGAAATGACCGAATATGTTCGGAACCGATCGTCAAACATAAATTCGGCACAAATAGGGTACCAATATGGCGCGAATATGGCAAATTCAGATTCAGCGACCGATTCTGATCATATTCGCTCAACTCTAGTTATAAGTTGTTTTTTTTTACTTCAGCTTTTGCATAAAACGTCATTTTTAGTGGCAAAATATTTTAATTTGTTTAGTTTGAATTTTTTTTTAATTTGCAATCTATTTTTTTGCTACCCTCCAATCTGCCACATATATTAATATTGTTTAACAATTAGCCTCACATAGCAATTCTGTCCCCCATCCTGTAATAATGTCCCCATACTAGTCCAATTATTATAGTAATGTCGCCATACTGGTCCCTACTTTGTAGTAATGTCCCCATCCTGTAATAATGTCTCCATCTTGTAGTAATGTCTCTTTCCTGGTCCCCATTCTATGCCCCTTCTTGTAGTAATTTCCCCATCCTGGTCCTCTTCTTGTGACATTGCCCCCAAAAATATGCACATTCAGCTGAAAACAAGCGCTGGCATCAGCGGTCCACAGATTTCCTGGACGCGATAGTCTTGGGACCTCGGCATGGAGGCCACACAGTCAAGCTGGCCAGGTGCTTGAGACCCCTGTTTTATACCTTATTGCGAAAGCTACCAGCCACCTCTGCAGTGAATCAGAGGAGGCCACTTTTCCTATAAAAGGAGTGAATGCTTATAAACTCTTTTCTTCAGAGCATGACTTTCAAGCTCTAAAGCTGGCCAGATCCCTGAATCCTACCAACTTTAGTGTCACTTTGCTTTTTTGATGCTGCAGAGATAAAGCTTGGAATTATGAGAAGCATAGTTCGGGCCAGTGGCTCTGCCATGGTGATGGTCTGAGGTCTGGTTAGCTGGGGTCTGAAGCGCCCAGTAGGGCAATTCCACAAGAAAAATAAGAGGGTGAGAGTGATGGTAGTGCTCAACACAACACCAATAAGTGTCTTAGAATCTGCAAATGCTACCCCATGCCCGGAGGAATAGCAATTACCTTTAGTGGAAGATAGGTGCCGATATCTCTTCACTAAAGTGATGGTGCTGGTCTGAAATGCTATTTAACAGTGAGAAATGCAAGATTCTTCATCTGGGCAAGAAAAACAAAAATTACATCTACAGTATGGGAGGAATAGAACTAAGCAACACCACGTGTGTAAAAGACTTGTGTACTAATAGATCACAGACTACACTGCACTGCAACAACAGTGTGATGCTGCAGCAAAAAAGGCAAAAACAGTTCTGGGATGTATTAAGAGAAGCATAGTGTCTAGATTACATGAAGTAATTATCCCCCTCTACTCCTCATTGGTCAGACCTCATCTGGAATACAGTGTTCTGGACACCAGATTTTAAAAAAGAATTAGCAAAACTGGAGGAAGTTCAGAAAAGAGATACCAGGATGGTGAGCGGACTGCAAATTAAGAGAAGACTTAAAGGGAACCTGTCAGCAGGATGGAGCTGAGTAACCTACAGAGAGTGTCAGGTTGGTGCCATTATACTGATTAAAATGATACCTGGGTTGATGAAATCTGTTTTGTGATTGTTGTTTAATCTTTATTTTCAGTTATAGAGATGCTCGTGCTTCGGGGCGTCCTGTGGGGGGGATCCTGCGATCCCAACATAGTATTACCACCTCTTTATAAATCACTGGTGAGGCCACATCTAGAATGTGGGATCCAGTTTTGTGCTCCACATTTTAAAAAGGATATTCAGAAGTTAGTCATTTCAAAGGTGGGCAACTGGACTATTACCAGGGATGGAAGGCCTCTCATATGATGAGAGTTGGAAAGGTTGGGCTTGTTTAGCTTAGAAAAAAAAATGCCTCAGAGGGGGTCTCATTTACATGTATAAATACATGTGTGGTCAGTACAGAGGACTGGCGCTAGACTTATTATTCCTTCCAAAGACTAAACTAATGACCAGGGGGCATTCATTACGGGTGCAAGAAAGGCGATTCCGGCAGCTAAATAGGAAAGGGTTCTTTACAGTTAGCACAGTTAGAATGTGGAATGTCCTTCAACAGAATTTAAAAAAGGGCTGGATGATTTCCTCGATACACATAACATTATGTGTTATAGTTAAATTAGTGACAAGATGTACCATTGGTGGAGAAAGGTTAAACTTGATGGACCTAGGTCTTTTTTTCAACCTATGTAACTATATGTCAGTATCAGATCTGTGGGGATCCAACACCCGGCACCTCCACCTCAGCTGTCTGCAGCTGTATGTACACAATGTACAGTGCCCAATGTACAGTGCCAGGACATCACAGCTCTGTACACTGTAGTGGCTGTCTTTGGGTACCACAGCTCATCTCTTATTGAAATGAATGAGAGCTGGAAATCACTTCAACACCGTTGCCCCAATTGAATATGATATAACAACAAAGACCCCCCCACACACGTGGTTCATGCGGGAGAATATGAACTCAAGGTTCCTAAGAACACAGTGGCCTCCATAATCCTTAAATGGATGAAGTTTGGGACCACCAGAAGTCTTCCTAGACCTGGCCGTCCAGCCAAACAGCAATCGTGGGAGAAGAGCCTTGGTGAGAGAGGCAAAGAAGAACCTCAAGATCACTGTGGCTGAGCTCCAGAGATGCAGTAGGGAAATGAGAGAAAGTTCTACCAAGTCACCAGACCCAACAATGCAGACGAGCTGAAGGCTGCTATCAAAGCATCCTAGGCTTCCATAACATCTCAGCAGTGCCACTGGCTGATCGCATCCATGCCACACCGCATTGATGCAGTAATTTATGTCAAAGGAGCCCTGACCAAGTATTGAGTGCATTTACTGAATATACGTTTCAGTAGGCCAACATTTCGGATTTTAAAATCATTTTTTTAAGCTGGTGTTATAAAGTATTCTAATTTACTGAGATAATGACTTTTTGGTGTTCATTGGCAGTAAGCCATAATCATCAACATTAACAGAAATAAACACTTGAAATTGATCACTCTGTTTGTAATGACTCTAATATGAGTTTCACTTTTTGTACTGAAGAACTGAAATTAACTTTTGATGATATTCTAATTTTGTGAGATGCCCCTGTATTTGCTGGTGCAGAAGCTGGAATTTATTTGTATGTGCTGAAAACTGTCGTAATTATGAACAAAAACAGAATTTCTCGGCTGCTGTTCTGTAGGTAACAGATATTGTTGAGCGAGTTAGTAATCTCCTGCTACGGAACAACTGAACGCAACTCAAATGCTCAGTGATGACAGGGAGACTGGTTTATTTGGTATCGGTGTGCCATAGCACAGTCAACCGGATGACTGATCTGGAGTGAAACCTTTCTCACACCCAGGTAGAAGAATGAGGCAGACTGTAATGTTCTGTTGAGATCCTGCCAACATGGCTGCCTTCATTATCTGCTGGCAAACACAAATCGCTGCTGTATTGTACAGCTTACTTGCATCATTTGCCTTTATTTCTTTTTCTAAATTATTCCCTTGACTATCTGGAGTTCCATGAGTAGCACAGAATTGCTTAGATGTTCCTAGCTCATCTTGACCACTCGCTATGTCATCGCATTCAGCGTCCTCTTCAGTTCTCATATTGTTTGGATTTACACCTTGCGGGAACATGAAGAAAGTCGTTAAGAGATCCTGCGCTATTCCTACAACGTCGCTGGTGCTCAGAACTTCCCACAAACCATCGGAGGCAAGGATGAGGAATTGGCTTCTGCTGTATATCGGTACAGATATGGTATGGGGTGCTGGGATGACGGATTTCTTAAGCTGAGCATCGCCATGGAAGCCAAGTCCCCTTGTAACGATGCAGAATCCTTCAATTAATCCATAGCTGTCATTAGAACTGACAGATCCTCCAGATTTCAAGACTCGCTTTCTTTCTTGACAATTTGCTGTACTGTGGTCTCTGGTAAGGCAGTGACTCCTCCCGTTCTTACACAAGACTGCCTTGATGTTTCCTTATACAAGCAAACAAAGAAAAGATTAACAGAAATCTGAAGCATCTTTGCTCATCATAGTTACAAGATTTAGTATATGTTTAGGTACGGCCGTGATATCTAGACGCCTATTAGTTAGTGGGTTAGAAAAAATGGCAAATTTAAATGGAGCGTATCAGCAGAAAATTGCCAATTTGTATAAATCATGGTTTTGTGTTAAATGTATTTTAAAAACATTTTTTTTTACTTTTTTCACATATCACAGTCTGGATTAAAAAATTAAAAAAAACTTAAATTTAGCAGTTTTTCCACTGGCCTTTGTGGCTTTTTTTACACTTCTTAAGGCCCCGTTACACATAACGATGTCCCAGCGATCCCACCAACGATCCGACATGGATGGGATCGCTAGGACATCGTTAGGCTGATCGCTGGTGAGCTGTCACATAGACAGCCCCTCCAGCAATCAGGACCAGCGAGCAAGCTGGTTTCCAATGTAAACATCGGGTATCCAAGAGCCGCGCGGCTCTTAGATACCCGATGTTTACATTGAAAACCAGCGTGCAGCGTCGCTGATCACTGGTCTCTCACTGCCACACGCAGCGATGCGCGCTAGTCAGCGTGAGACCAGCGATCAAAAAACGGCCCAGGACGATAGTGCACAATCAGCGATACCCGGCGGGGGGGCCGGTCGCTGATCCATGTGGCGTCACAAAATCAGCGATCTCGCTAGCGAGACGGGGCCTTTAATGTTTGAAAAAATAACGCATGTATGTGGTCACAATGACCAGATCCCAACCCTATCTTTTGTAGTGAAGTGACAAATGAGAGAGCGCAAAGGTCACTGTAAAGGGAGAGGAGCAAGGTCAGCTGTAAGATATTGTTATTGGTGGCTCCTGTGTTATCAGCCATGTATAGAGGAGTCATCTATCATTGTAATCCTACCTCTGATAATATGGAGCCTTTCTGCAAACTTTTCCTGAAATAACAAAGTTTGAGTCTAAAAAAAAAAAAAGTGCTAGTGGTTAGTGTGAAAATTACCAGATTACTGATTTTATTTTTTTTATTGTTAAATATAATTAGTAAAAAAAAAAAAACACATTGCAATTTAAGAAAAGAAATGCATGTAGCTTAAAAACCTGATTAAAACAATAGGTCGTTATCTCATGATAGTTTCCCTTTAAAAACAAATCCAAGGCAAAGGTGATCTCTTTTAAGGCCCCGTCTCACATAGCAAGATCGCTGATGCGGCACCGATTTTGTGACGCAACAGCGATCACGCTAAACCTGACCCATCCAACCCCATTGACCATATCTCATTGTATTTCTTTCTCACTCCTCTATTTTTTTTATACATTATTATGCAAAGGTTTTAGGCAGGTGTGGAAAATATGCTGCACAGTAAAAATGTTTTTGCAAATGTTAATAGTTTGTTTTTACTAATTAACAAAATGTAAAGTGAATGGATTAAAGAAAAAAAAAATAAACTAAATCAATAATTTGTGTGACCAGCCTTCCAAACACCATCAAATAGCATTACTGGGTACACATGTACAGAGTCTTTGATGTTGCTCCAAACATCTAGGAGAACAAACCACAGATCTCTGGAGATGGGCTTGTGCAATTCCTTCCAGGGCTGTGGAGTCGGAGTCGTGGAGTCGGAGTCGGTGCTCATTTTGGTGGAGTCGGAGTTGGAGTCGGTATAAAATGGACCGACTCCGACTCCTAAAATATATAATAAATTGGGTACAGTAATTCAATGCAGGATGTGCTGAATATTTTTTCATAGGAGTTTGGGAAAGTTATGAAATGTCCTATAAATGGCTGTTCTATTCCTGATCTAAGGCTACATTCACACACAGCGTTTTTCCTGTGTTTTTTGAGGATACGTTTTTCAGCTGCAAAAGTTGATCATCTTTTTAAAAAACTGCATCACCTGAAAGGTTTTTGAGCTCATAGATAATGTTACTCAATAGCAAAAGCAGATTAGAAATCTGCTCTATCTATCCATATCTGTCTATCCATATCGTATCTGTACCAAAAAGAATGAAAACCGGGTAGTACACCAATATATATTCTGTTCTATCTAAATATCTTGATTATTGGATCATAAAAATGATTAAATGTCTGAGGTTCACATTGTACTACAATAAATTTTTCACTTAAATATAAGCAATATGTGTGGGAGTCGGAGTCGGAGTTGGAGTCGGAGTCGGTGTAAGGGAAATTGAGGAGTCGGAGTCGCAGGTTTGGTTTACCGACTCCACAGCCCTGATTCCTTCTGTCACTTCATATAATTTTATACAGGCTAGAAGATGATGAGATTAGAGCTCTGTGGGGCCATATCACTTCAGTCTGCGCATGCACCGCCTCCTGCGTCTATTTTCCTGAAGCTCATCGCCGGTAGAGTAATGTGCGCAGAGCGGGGATTCTGCTCCTGCTGACACCGCCAACATTTTCTTGAAGCCCACCGCCGGGACACCTTCTTACAGCCCAGCGCATGCAGCATCGCCCCACTTCTTCCGCTGCTGGCTTCTAGTAGCGGTGACCCTGCCTCCTGTGACCCTGCTCCACCGCCACCACCCCCCAGTAAGCTAATTCAGACTATAACACAAACCCTCATTTTCCTTCTCAAATTTTGAGTTTTATGGTCCTGTTCATCTTTTAGTTCGCAAAATATGGTAATTCATTACATAATATTTTAAATGGCGAGGAGATTTTGAATTTGTTGTGCAGAGATCTATCTAGTTTTCACTTTTTTGGTCCTTTGATATCACACAATTAAGGCTACTTTCACACTTGCGTTCTTTTGCGCTGCATGCGCAGTGCAAGTGCGCATAACGCGTCATGCATTTTTAATGCATTTTCTTGATTTTTGCGCATGGTTTTTGCAAAAAAATGCATGCTTTTTTTGCGCTGACATGCGCATGACTTTTTAAAAAGTCCCATTTGATGATTCAGGCTAAAACATCAGGGATTACTGAACTCCCACAAAGTGAAAAACAAAAAAACAGGCAAACACATATAGAATAGACCGTCCCGACTGGGTACACCTTGGCACTGTGGAATGGCTTTAACCCCTTCATGACCCAGCCTATTTTGACCTTAATGACCTGGCCATTTTTTGCAATTCTGACCAGTGTCCCTTTATGAGGTAATAGCTTCAACGCATCCTACCGATTCTGAGATTGTTTTTTCGTGACATATTGGGCTTCATGTTAGTGGTAAATTTAGGTCACATATTGGGCTTCATGTTAGTGGTAAATTTAGGTCAATAATTTTTGCGTTTATTTGGGAAGGGAGGGAGCACCGTTTGACTTTTTGAACGCTAAATTGGCTGGAATCAATGGTTGCACCATGTCGCGTTTGGAGACCCCCTGATGTGCCTAAACAGTGGAAACCCATCAATTCTAACTTCAGCCCTAACCCCAACACTTCCCTAATCCCAACCATAACCCTAACCCCAACACACCCTTAATCCCAACCCTAACCATAACCCTAACCACAAGCCTAACCCTAATTCCAACCCTAACCCTAATTCCAACCCTAACCCTAATTCTAACCCTAATTCCAACCCTAACCCTAATTCAACCCTAACCCAAACCCTAATTCCAACCCAAACCCTAATTCCAACCCAAACCCTAATTCCAACCCTAACCCTATTTCCAACCCTAACCCTCTTTACAACCCTAACCCTCTTTACAAACCTAACCCAAACCCACTTTTCAACCCTAACCCTCTTTCCAACCCTAACCCTAATGGAAAAATAAAAATACTTCCTTTATTTTATTAGTTGTGCCTACCTATGGGGGTGATAATCGAGGGGTTTATTTACTTTTTATTTCATTTTGATCTCTGTGAGAGTGATCAAAATGAAAGACTGGAATCTGCAGCCGGCAGATTTGGGCGTGCGCACTGCGCATGCGCCCGCCATTTTCCAAGATGGCGGCGCTCATGATCCAGACCCTAGGGACACCGGGAGCGACAGGGGCACTCAGAAGGTACCGGGGGGGTGAGGGGGGATCGGAAGCTGGCAGGGAGCGGAGGGAATGGGAGGGGGGGCAGATGATGACAGCGGTGGCAGATAGCTGCTGTCATTCAGTGGCTGGGTGGCGATCGCTGGTGAGGGGTTGAATTGGTGTCTCCAGCCATATCCGATGCAACTGCAGCATCGGCCATGGCTGGATTATAATATTTCATCAATTTTCATTGATGAAATATTACTATCGCTCTGATTGGCTGTTTCACTTTTAACTGCCAATCAGAGCAATCGTAGCCACGTGGGGGCGAAGCCACGCCCCCTGTGGTGAATTACAAAGCCCCCTGTATCTGTGGGTCAGGTGACCTTTCATTGACCCCGGTCACCCGACCCGCAGGGGGGCTTTGAAGTCATGACACAGGGTATGCGTCATGGGTCGGATTGGCACCGACTTTCATGACGCATACGCTGTCACAGGTCGGGAAGGGCTTAAGGCTATGTGCACACGGTGCGGATTCTGCTGCAGATATGCAACGGATTTGGCCCTGCGTATACGCAGCAGAACTGCATGTGATGTACAGTACCATTGTAGCCTATGTAAAACAAAATCCGCTGTGCACATGCTGCGTTTTTTTATGCGCAGATTTGGTGCGGAATGAAAAAAGCTGCATGTCACTTCTTTTGTGCGGTTTTGCTGCAGATTTCCACCTGCTCCATTCTAGAAATCCGCAGGTGGAAAACCGCAGAGAAAAACCGCACAAAAACATGCAGTGAAACCGCACAAAATCCGCAGGAAAAATGCAGGTCATTTGACCTGCGGATTTAGTAAATTCTGCGCGGAAAATTCCAAAGCAGAATACGCACCATGTGCACATAGCCTTAAGCTTTTTTTTTTTAAATCAATAAAAAAGTGTTTATGTAGTACCTTTTTTTATTTATATGCACTATTGTTTTCTCTAGCAACCTTCCACGACAGCATAGGAGGAGGTCGTCTCCACGCCCTAATGGGGGACAGGAAGCACGAGAGGTTAAAAGGTCTCTCCCTCCTCCCTCTCACCAGTGTCTTTCCTGTCCCCCATGGGGCATGGAGAGGTCTGGTGTACTGTGTGGCCGGCTGCTACAGCATACCTGTGGATTCAAAGCCGGGCAGTGGTGGTCGGTGGTGCAGCCTCCCCTCCACCGTTCTGCTCCAGCTTGCTCTGCATTCGGGACCGTTCCTGGCCCTCCCGCGCTCCCCTTTGGGGAGTAAAGCGGGCCAGTGATCCCTGTCGATGGCCTCCCGCAGCTCTCCGGCGTCTCCTCCCCTGCGTGCTGTGCGAAGACCAGGAAGTAACGTCACTTCCGGGGTATGTGGAGGGCACGCTGTCATGGCGGCCCCCATCCTGCTGCCAGTGCGCGGAGCTCGCCGGCATCTGCTGTGCCTGCTCCAGGACCCAGGGAGGAGGAGGGGGAATCAAGCTAACGTGCTGAGGGCGGAGTTAACCCTTCATTAACCCGCCGGAAGACACCGACAGGTAAGGCAAATCCCCTGCTGTCATGGACGGTTCTTCCTGCCCTGCATCTGCAGAGCCCAGCGCTGCCCCAGCTACAGTGAGTGTTACCTGGGGTGGGTCCTAGTGGTGCGATCCGGGATAGAGGTCCTTAAAATACTTCTCCCCCTCATTCTTATAGGGAGAAAAGTCTGCCCATAAAAGCACCAATACATCCAGCAAAACGGCCAAATGTGCCATATGCAGTATGAAACTTCCCTCTAATTGGGAGAAAAAGTTATGTCAGGCATGCATGGATAAGTGGTCAGGGCCAAGCACCCGTCATTAATTGACGAGATCTGCAGCTTGGTCACCTGTCAGGTTCAGACCTCTTTAGCCGCCCTGTCCCCCCCTCCACCTCCACCCCCTCTGATTATGGGCTCACCACCTTCAAAAAAACCTCAGGATTCAGGTGGAGGATTCAGAATCCGAGTCGGAGAGATCATTCAACTCGAGCTCCGAAAATTGGGGGCAACCAGGGACCTCTAGGGCACCTGACGTTAGAAGGTATCTCCTTTCCACAGAATACGTGGAGGAGTTGATTAGCGCAGTACGCGCCACTATGGGCCTAGAAGATGAACCTGTCACGCAAACAGCACAGGATCGCTCGTTTGGGGGATATGAAGGACCTAAACGAGCAGGCTTTCCAGTTCATAAAAGCATAGCGGACATGATCTCCCAGGAATGGAAATACCCTGAGAAACGCTACTCAGCCCCTTCAGAGCTCCATCATAGATTTCCTCTGGAAGGAGAGGAGTTTAAATGGGACATCCCGAAGGTCGATGTCCAGGTGGCAAGGGTGGTAAAGAAGACGGTTCTACCATTTGATGATGCGTCTCAGCTTAGAGACCCAATGGACCGTAAAGCTGAAAGCCTCCTGAGGAAAACATGGGAAGCCTCTGCGGCCACCTTAAATTCAGGAATTGCGTCCACTTGTGTCTCTAGGTCCCTCTTTCAATGGATTGAGGAGCTAGAGAACCATATTTCGCATGGTACCTCAAGGAGTGACCTCCTTAACTCCCTATCTTGCAGAGAGCTACGGGCTTCCTGGCAGATGCTTCAATGGAGATGATCCGTACTTCTGCCAGAGCCATGGTACAATCAAACTCTGCCAGACGAGCCCTCTGGCTTAAGACGTGGAGCGGAGACATTACATCCAAAGTTAAACTATGTTCTTTACCTTTCAAAGGTGAACATGTCTTCGGCCCTGCCTTAGACGAAATTCTGGAAAAAGCCTCTGACAAAAAGAAGGTGCTTCCAGAGCAGAGAACCACAAGAAAACGTCTTTTTCGAGCCCCCCAGAATCAGTCATCCCAACCAAGAGGGAAGGGAAAGACGGGAAGATGGAGCCACGCTAAAGGGAGAGGCAGGAACATCCTGGTTCCCCAGCAGCAGCAACAGCAGTCCCAAGAAAAACAATGACTCGATCCCGGTGGGGGGAAGGCTTTCGAGTTTCTTTCCTGCTTGGCAGTTGATTTCCAGCAGCCCCTGGGTCCTCAGTGTGATTAGAGAGGGCCTACTGCTAGAACTCGAATCCTATCCCCCACGGGGTATAAGAGTCACCTCCCTACCATCTTGGGAGACCCCAGCTCTAAATTCCGGCATTCAGCAGCTTCTACAGTCAAATGCCATCTCTCGGGTCCCTGTGAAGGAGCAAGGAAGAGGGCATTATTCCAGATTGTTCCTAGTAAGAAAGCCCACAGGGGAGTCGAGAATAATAATAAACCTAAAAGGCCTCAACCGACACATTGCATACCACAAATTCAAAATGGAGTCGGTAAAGACCGCCATTCCTCCAATAGGGCAGTCTTACTTTATGGCAACTATAGATCTGAAGGATGCCTATTTCCACATCCCCATCCATCTAGCCCACAGAAAGTATCTGAGGTTCGCGGTCCACCAGGGTCCAGAAATAATACACTTTCAATACAACGTGCTTCCATTTGGGATATCATCTGCTCCTCAAGTATTCTCCAGGATCATGACGGAGGCTGTGTCCCACATCAGAAGCCAGGGCATATGTATTGTACCCTACCTCGACGACCTACTAATAATAGGAGCCTCCTACCGGACTCTGGAACTACAGGTGACTCAGACCCTGAGTATTCTCCAGTCGTTAGGATGGATCCCGAACATAAAGAAATCACAGATACAACCCTCCCAGGAGGTGAAATTATTAGGAATCCTACTGGATTAAAAAAATCAAATGTCCTTCCTCCCGGAGGAGCACCAGAGATCCATAATATCAAGGATCTCAGTTCAGGGAACAGAGATCCCCGACCCTCAGGTCAGCTATGTCCATACTAGGGTCTATGACCTCCTGTATCCAGTCAGTACCTTGGGCACAGGCCCACTCCAGAACGCTCCAGTCCCATATCTTAAGAAACTGGAATCGGGATCACACCTGTCTGAACAAAAAGGTCCAGACCCCAGGGGTAGTGAGAGCCTCGCTGGCATGGTGGATGGACCACAAGAACCTGTGCAGGGGAATCAACTGTGTTGTGAGTTCATTTTCCCCTTCACCATTGAGGTCTGATGAACTCCCTCTTCTGGTGAAGGAAGGTAGTGAGGCTGATTACCAAGCACCTGAGCAGGATGATGATGACTGGGTGACTGGAATTGCTGACTGGATATAAGGCAGCCGACGCCCTTCTGCCTTGCTGGTGATTTCTCAGAGGGATTCTAGGAGACCAGTCTGATTCCTGCTCCTCAAAAGCTAAGTTTTCTGCTCTGCTTTTTGGTTTTGTTTCGCCTTGTTTTTCTGGATTTCTGCCATTCCCTGCTGGGGTGAGCTGAATTCCTTTTTGCTCTGTCTTCAGAAAATACCTGAGTACTGATATAGTCTTTTTGAAGCCTAGTGTCTTCAGGGCTTTTTTCCCTATCAGTCTGTTGGCTCTTGTTTTGATAGGGTTTTGGCGGATTGCAGACAGCAGCTTTTCTATCCTGTCCTATTTAGTTAGCTTGGGCCCCATCATTTGCTCATCCTATCTTTCTGTGTGAGTGTTTTTTCATCTTGCTTCACCGTCATTATATGTTGGGGGCTGCCTATTGCTTTGGGGTCTGCTCTGGGGCAGTTTAGATTTCCCTTTCTGTCTTTAGGCTATTTAGTTCTCCGGCTGTGATCGAGGGGTCTAGGGCACTGTAGGAACCCCCCACGGCTACTGCTAGTTGTTGATAGGTTCAGGGGTCTGCAATCCGATAGCTGCCAACTTCTCTGGTTTTCTGGACTTAGCTAGTATTTCTGTTTTTGCCTCCTACGGTGACTCATTCGTAACAACTGGTCTCAGACCCCTTTAGTCACGGTAACAACAGACGCCAGCAAAAAAGGCTGGGGAGCTGTAGTGTCTCGTCACCCATTTCAGGGGTTATGGAGCCAGAAAGTGAGCGCAAAATCCTCAAACTTCAGAGAGCTGAAGGCAGTGGAAGAAGCTCTACTGGCAGCAAGACACCTGGTCCGGGGCCAGCACATCAGAGTCTACTCAGACAATATAACAACAGTGGCCCATCTCAGGCACTAGGGGGGTACGAGATCCAGCAGCCTGGAGGGCCTCTCAAACCGAATATTTTCCTGGGCCGAGAAGCACCTCCGCTCTTTGACGGCAATTCACCTGAAGGGTACCGCCAATCTTCAGGCAGATTTCCTAAGCAGAAGATGTATCCAGCCTGGCGAGTGGACCCTGAGCAAAGTAATCTTCCAGGAACTGTTCGACAGGTGGGGCCTCCCGGAGGTGGACCTATTAGCCTCAGGAGAGAATGCTCAAGTGGAAAACTACTTTTCATTGAACCCCAGGGACAGGTCCCTGGGAATGGATGCCTTCTCCCACAGGTGGAGGTTCCATCTAGCTTACACCTTCCCGCCAGTCCCAATCCGTGCCGCAACCCTGAAGGAGATTCGGGACTATCAAACCCCAACCATCCTAGTAGCTCTGTTATGGCCAAAGAGGAGCTGGTACTCTCTGATCACGGAGCTGGTGGTAGACGGACCATTCATCCTACCCATGGAAGACGACCTTCTCTCGCAAGGCCCCCTACATCACCCAAACCTCCGGGGAATGAGGTTGGCGGCCTGGCTACTGAAGCCCAGATCCTGAGGCCCAGGGGCTTATCAGAGGCGGTAATAAAGACCCTCCAGAAATCCCAAAAACCGGTCACTATCGCTATATATAATAAGATATGGAAGACGTTCTCTTCGTGGTGTCTACCAGACTTGCCTGACCCAGAGAAACCTAACATTTCTCGTATCCTGGATTTCTTGCAGAAGGGGCTAGAACTAGGTCTAAAACCTACCACATTGAAAATACAAGTGTCAGCATTAAGTTCTATGTTCGACTGTGACTTGGCCAACCACAGGTGGATAAGAAGATTCATGACATCGGCCACTAGACTTCATCCAAAGAAGTTAATAGCGGTCCCAACATGGAACTTGAATGTGGTGCTTACAGGACTCACTCAATCTCCCTTTGAGCCATTGTCATCCGGCACTTCTCAACTCCTCACCTGTAAAGTGGCCTTCATTGTAGCAATAACTTCAGCAAGGCGAGTAGGAGAGCTCCAGGCGCTCTCAGTTAGGGAACCCTACCTAACTGTTAGAGATGATTCCATAGTTCTCTCTCTTGACCCGTCTTTTCTGCCGAAGGTAATGTCCGACTTCCATAGGTCACAGAATATAATCCTTCTGTCATTTTGTCAGAACCCAGCAAACCCCAAAGAGGAGGTGTTTCATTCGCTGGATGTAAGACGTATAGTTCTCCACTACCTTGAGTGTACCAAACCCTATAGAGTCGACCACAACCTATTTATCCATACCTCTGGCCCAAACAGAGGGAAGAAGGTGGCGAAGAACACCATTGCCAATTGGATTAGAAGGGCTAGCTCTGAAGCTTACCTGACGCAAGACATCACTCCCCCTGCTGGAATCAAGGCGCATTCAACGCGATCTACCTCTACGTCATGGGCTGAGAGGGCAGGCGCATCTTCAGAGCAGATTTGTAGGGCAGCAACTTGGTCCTCCTTACATACCTTTACTAGACATTATAGATTAGACCTTGTATCCAACAGGGATCTAGTCTTTGGCCGAAAAGTTCTTCAGGCCGTTGTCCCCCCCAGTGCAGTATAGGTTGTTATGCCTCCTATGCTGTCGTGGAAGGTTGCTAGAGAAAATAGAATTAGACTTACCGGTAATTCGGTTTCTAGAAACCTTCCACGACACCACTATTTCCCTCCCTGTATTCTTGGACAAATGCTGAGAATCTTAAAGGTAACCGGTGCTATGGTAATCAGTTGTATGTCACTGGTGAGAGGGAGGAGGGAGGGACCTTTTAACCTCTCGTGCTTCCTGTCCCCCATTAGGGCGTGGAGACGACCTCCTCCTATGCCTTCGTGGAAGGTTTCTAGAAACCGAATTACCGGAAAGTCTAATTCAGTTTTTTTTTACTTCTTTATAGCAGGGTACAGTATATGTTCATTTTGTTTATATCCTTAGGTTTTACATATAACATAGATTTAAAATAAGGTACAAATAGAACAATGAACTGGGTGCAAAAAAAATAAAAATCTCACAAAACTTCCCTATCCCCCTCCCCTTATCTCATACTTCTGCCTCCTGTAGCTCACACCACTAGTGCACTTGGTATTCACACTGATGTAGCTCACACCACTAGTGCACTTGGTATTCACAATTCCAATTTTTCAAGAACATGTTCAATCCCCCTCTTTTCACACATGACAACATTTATGTACAATACATATTCATTTTTTTTTTCATCCTTATACACCCCGGCAGCAGGCACGCTTTCTGGGTGTTATGTTTGACACCAATCTCTCCTTCACATCCCATATACAATCTCTTGCCCGCTCTTGCCGCTTACACCTAAGGAACATCTCCAAAATTTGTCCTTTTCTCACCATGGAAACAACAAAAACCCTCACTGTCGCTTCGATCCACTCCCGCCTGGACTACTGCAACGCTCTATTAATTAGCCTCCCCGTTACTCGACTTTCCCCTCTCCAGTCCATACTTAATGCAGCAGCCAGGGTCATCCATCTGGCTAATCGGTACTCGGACGCGTCCACTCTTCGCCAATCGTTACACTGGCTGACCATTCATTATAGGATCCAATTCAAAGTACTTGTTCTCACCCACAAAGCTCTCCACAGTGCGGTACCCCCTACATCTCCTCCCTCATTTCTGTCTATCGGCCTAGCCGACTGCTGCGCTCTGCAAAAGACTTTCGACTAACCTCTGCACTAATCCGGATATCTTTCATGGGGGCACACTTCCAGTACATGTGGATTCATGATGACGCTTGGGAGCCGGTTACCTCACAGGTGAATTGTATGATTATTTTACATATGGCTATAAAAAGGTGGCTAATTGAAATGGGATGTTCAGCACCCCTTCTAAGGAAGATATCTACATCGAAACGCACATCAGGGGGACCCTGGGTGACTTTCCCTGGTAAATATGTTATGAAAATGCATTGTCATTAGAGCCATGAGGTGTATTTCTCTACATTTGTCTCTCTCCTTATAAATTTATAATATTTTACAACATCATTGCACCTATATTGGTTTATTTCCCTTATGGAGGGAGACTTAATGTGAGAAACCAGCAATGTCTGAGTTTAAAACTTATGTATGCCATCAATCAGCATAAATATTTAAATATATTTTTTTGGCATATGAAAAATTTCTTTTTAGTTGCACCTTTATATTTTGTCATGAAATTAGTGCTTCCATGTGCTCTGTGATTTGATACACCTAATCATATCTTACCAGTTGTATATTCATATGGGAAATTACATCTTATTTTCTATAATTATATATGAATGATTGTCTTTCACCCAGTGGCTGTGTTTTTTGCTATTTCATTTCAAGTATGACTTGCCGTCTCTGTTTTACTCTGTATTATATGTCTGAATAAAAATATATTTTTACTCCTATTTGAGGACCTTTCTCCTTGTTGCTTGGTAACCTCTGCACTAATCCGTACCTCCCACTCCCGACCCAAGACTTCTCCCGCGCTGCACCAAACCTCTGGAAGGCTCTACCCCAAGAAATTAGGACTATCCACAATTTGCACAGTTTTGGCACTCCTTCAAAACACATCTGTTCAGAGCAGCCTATCACATTCACTAATCAGTCATTTTATGTGTAAGTGTGCGTGTGTAGCCCATTCACTATCTCCATCCCCCACCTTCTCAAGATGGCTGGACCGTCATTGTAAATACACCATTGTAAATACACACCTGTACTTTGTATCTCCCCCACCTCATTGTAGATTGTAAGCTCTCACGAACAGGGTCGCCTTATTTTACTTTAATTATTGTATCGTTAACGTTGTTACTTATGACTTATGTTTGGAACTGTTAAACTGTAAAGCGCTGCGGAATATGTTGGCGCTATATAAATAAAGATTATTATTATTGGTTACAAGTACAGTCTTTGTTATTCTTACAGCTCTACGTTTTGTTTTATTCTGTTTGCACTCTATGTATCTGCCACTATGACGGAGTATCATGACTGCAAAGTCTCGTTGCTGTGCTTTTTTTTTTTTTTTTTAATGCATTGTCCATATATTCCCACACTTTTTGCATTGTTCCTTATCTTTGTGGTTTCGTCCTGATGAAGAGGTTTGTAAACCTTGAAACGCGTTGGCAAATAGACCGCATTCATGCTTCAACTCCGCGTGTGATGACTTTTTTGGAACCTTGGGCAGCGCGGATTTTACACCACCGTGTTCCTCATTCATTGCGTTGCGTATCCCCTTGGTGGTCCTGCTGCAGCCTTTTACATGCTTTTATAGGTGTTGTGACTGCCACAACCCTATCAGTTGTGCATACCTAAATATCGGATACCACATGGCTATCAGATAAGACCCTATTTGCACTTTTCATCTTTACAGCTTTACCGTTTGTTTTTATATCTAAAGTATATGTTGGTATACACTACCCAATAAAGCGGCAAGTTGGCAGTATCAAGACCAGTCTGTTTTAGGAATTGTACTGGACTGCATTCAGATGTAAAAAGGAACTTTCCCCATTTTTTTCCGCATGTTAAACATTTCACAAGTCTTCTAGATTAAAGTCTTTCCTAAGCCAAAATTTGTGCTGTTTGAGCACAAACAGGAGTAAAACAGCTCTTTTGTCGTAGCAGAATTTTTCCCTGTGAAAACTGTGTTAATGGAATAATATTACATATGTCAGCATATTATGTTGTTCTCTATTTGAGACTACATCCGTCTACGCTCCATTTTCTTTCAATCCACGTACATAATATGTGCAGTCTGGTGAAATTATCTGTCTGTACTTCATTGTTGCAGATTGTTTGACCCAATTTAGAAAATGCTTCTTCCACAAACAACCCCATGAGGAACAAAGTCTTATTAATTATAACATTACACCTATTTGTTAGGCTTAATGAAGGACACAAAAGCGGGCTCTTGCAGTTTGCTGTATAAAAGCTATTTGCTAACACATGCCAAATTTCTGGGATCAAAATTATAGGACCTTAAAGGTAAAACAAAACTGAAAAGAATCCCCTTGAGAACCTTTTTCTTTGTTTTTTGTTATTTTTCCATCATGAAATCACATGAGCCAGTGTTAAAGGGGTTGTCTTTGCAAAATAAAAGCTTGCTCTGGGCAATGCATGTGTGAAAAATATCAACCTCATGAACACTTACTAACTGGTACCCACCTGGATCCTGAACAGTCCACTCTATGGTCTGCAATTACCATATAAGCAACTGCTGGACCGCTGTGGCGTATCGTTGGCTGCACAGATAAGTGAGTTGAGCATCACGTCATCAGATGTTTTCTGATGCATCCCTAGTAGTAGTTACCTGGCCACTGCAGCCAGTCACCAGTGCAGTGGTCCAGCAGCTCCTTGAGTGGTGACATCTCCAGTACAGACCATAGATAGAGCACCCTGCGCTGGATTTAGATGCGTGCCGATAGGGGAGTTACAGTGGCATGTAAATATTTGGGGCACCCCTGGTGAAAATTACTGTTATTGTGAACAGCAAGTTGAAGATGAAATAATCTAACAAGCCTAACATTAAAGATGATGCATTTCCTTTGTATTTTAGGCACAATATATATATAATATGTTGTCATTTTTTTTTTTCATTTTAAAATTTATGAAAAAGAAAATATGTTGATGCAAAAGTTTGGGCACCCTTGGAGATTTGTGTGCTCAGATAACTTTGACCAAGGTTTCAGACCTTAATTAGCCTGTTATGGTTATGGCTTATTCACTATTATCATTCGGAAAGGCCAGGTGATGCAAATCTGAATCCCCCGCTTGACTGTAAAAGACCTTCAGAAATATGTAGCAGACACTAGAATTGTGGTACATTTTGTTCTACTGTTCAGAGACACCTACACAAATATGGCCTTCATGGAAGATTTGTCAGAAGAAAACCTCTCCTGCGTCCTCGCTATAAAATTCAGCTTCAGAAGTATGCAAAAGAACATTTAAACAAGACTGAGGAAATTTTGGAAACAAGTTCTGTGGACCGATGAGGTTAAAATAGAAATCTACAGTATAGCCACAATGATCATAGGTATGTTTTGAGAAAAAGGGCACAGAATTTCAAGAAAGGAACATCTCGCCAACCAATAAGCACTGGGGTGGATCAATCATGCGTTGGGGTTGTGTTGCAGCCAATGGCACGGGGAACATTTCATGAGTAGAGGGAAGAATGGATTCAATGAAATTTCAACAAATTCTTGATGCAAACATAACACCATCAGTAAAACAGCTGAAGTTGAAAAGAGGACGGCTTCTACAAATGGATAATGATCCTAAACACACGTCAAAATCCACAATAGACTACCTCAAAAGGCGCAATGGTCCTCAGTCTGTTGATATGAACATTGAAAATCTGTGGCTAGACCTCAAAATAGCAGTGCATGCAAGATGACCCAGGAGTCTCACAGAACTGGAAACATTTTCCAAGGAAGAATGGATGAAAATCCCTCAAAGGAGGTGCTACTAAGTACTAACCATGCAGGGTGCTCAAACTTTTGAATCAGACCATTTTTCTTTTTATGATTTTTAAAATGTAAAAGATGAAAATATATTTATTTTTTTGCGTAAAATACAAAGGAAATGTGTCATCTTTAACTAGGCCTTTTAGAGATCATTTCATCTTCAACTTGTTTAGCTGTTCACAATAGCAGTAATTTTCACTATGGGTGTCCAAACTTTTACATGCCACTGTACAATAAGTTTGTTATTTTATTAGCCGTGCAGCTCCTTAGGCAAGCTTACTTTTCTAGTCATACAACCCCTTTTAACTTTTTTTGTTGGTCAGTACGATAATAGAAATACCAAATTTATAATGTTTTTTATAATGTCTAATTACTTTTGTTCAATTTAATTAAAACTTACAACACTATTGCCGAAGGCCGTAGTGCCAGGGGTCAGTAAACAGCATCATCTTATCAATAATTAGGTCAAAAAATATGGCAACCAACACAAAATTAGTTGAGAATCAGATAACACTCAGATGACACTCAGATCAAACTCTGACAACAGTTTGAGCCGAGTGTCCTTAGCATAATTGGCCCGATTCTCCTGCGTGAGACACTATATGCCAATGTGAGCGAGCCCTCAAACTGTAACCGATAGTTACGTAGTCATATTGAAGCTTGTAGCGTTCCTATCCACTCTAGGTTGCAGCATTGGGAACTACCCATCCAGTCATTTTGTGCTTCTCCGAGTCTATTCCTTGTTAGTGATGGACTCGTCACATGGTTACACGTTGTAGGGAGAAGTGGAGGACATTGGACACCACTCTGTGGTCTGAATCTACCGCGGCCACGAGCTGTTACATTCGGGATTCAGTTAAGGCCTCTTTCACACATCAGTTTTTTGCCTTCAGGCGCGATCCGGCTTTTTTTTGTAAAACCGGATCCAGCAAAATGCAATGCCGGATCCAGTTTTTCCCCATTGACTTGCATTAGCGCCGGATCGTGTCGGATGGCATTGCGTTTCATCCGTTTTTTGCCGGATCCGGCAACTTGTCTCATTCCGGCGTCTGGAAAAAACGGCTACTGTAACGTTTTTTGTCTCCGGCGAAAAAGCCGGAAGCGCCGGATCCGGCGCTTCCAGCTTTTTGCTACAATGAAAGTCTATGGGCGCCGGAATGCGCCGGATCCAGAAAAAGACGGATCCAGCCACCGGATCCGGTTTTTTTAAGTCTGCGCATGCTCAGATCCAATTGGCCAGCCCCCAGGAACAGAGACGGATCCAGCAAAAAAACGGATCCGTTTCCACAGTTCTCCAAAATTTATGCCGGATCCGTTTTTTCTAAAAATGGCCGGATCCTGCCTGACGGCAAAAAACTGATGTGTGAAAGTAGCCTAAGGGCTCGTTGAGATGAGCGTGTTCCCGGTCAATGTGATGTCTTTGTTCACAACGTGGCCAATGTGCAAGTGCTCATGGGAAGTTTTAAATATAAACTCATAACCAATGTGGAAAAAAATCACAGCATCATCTTCTGTACTAGGCACCCCCTGTATCCATTTGTGAAGCAGACAAGAACATGGAGCTCTATGGGGATTTAATCATGTCTGAATTTTGCAGATGTGACTGGCTACTTTTATAATATGGGTGTCTGAACCCAAGCCTCAGGACTAAGCCTTTGCAGGCGAAATGCATTTCTGGTGAAAGTCAGACGTTCAGTATTTGGTCAGTATTTTACATCAGTATTTGTAAGCCAAAACCAGGAGCGGAACAATCAGAGGAAAAGTATAATAGAAACCTGTCACCACTTCTGTATTTATCACCCACTCCTGGTTTTGGCTTAAAAATACTGATGTAAAATACTGAGCAAATACCGAATGTGTGAACATGGCCTTAAGGGCCTTTTACACATAGTGATATCGCTAAAGCGTCACCGATTTTGTGACGCAACAGCGATATCGGTAGCGAGATCGCTACATGTGACACCTCTGACGGGCCTCCCCGCTGGCTATCGTTGATCGCGCGAGATCGTCCTGGTCCATTTCTCGTCGTCGGCTTCCTGCTGGCGCCGACGAGCGACTCCATGGACGCGGGAGGAAGTCACCAGAGCTGCTGTCTGACAGGTAAGTACCGACCCCTGACCGCTGCTGCATCGCTGGTGAGATCTGACTGTTTGGCAGCTCACTAGCGACCATTTAGCGATGCACCAGCAATCCTGACCGGGTCGGATCGCTGTCGGGATCGCTGGTGCATCGCTAAATGTAACGGGACCTTTAGGCTGTTTTTCTATGTCCCTTTTTGTGCTCACTGCCCCTGGGTGGTTTCACACAGCCTAAAGCCCCCGTCTCACATAGCGAGATCACTAGCAGATCGCTAACACAGGTCAACGAAAAAAATTTTTTTTTCTGGTGTCCAAAATATTTTAATGAATTTGGGGTATTTTTGGGGTGCTGATTCTGAATATGTCATCAGTTTTGCCAGATTGGCTCAAGTTTTTGAGATTTTTGGTATCTTATTTATAGCACTTGTTGGTAAATGCGACGCATCATCTCATTAATTTCTTTGGATTAGTACTTGAACTAAGCAGTTCTCAATATAGTTTTGTGTTAATTAGTGTTCTAAAAGTTTGTTCATAGCTTGATTTTTGCACTAACTTTATGTTGTTGTCTGTTTTCCAGTGAAAAGCATGAACTCATCATGAAGAAGTTGTCTTAACGATCCAGACTCATTCTGTTACATTTGTGGTGAATATACACTGCCAAAACATAGAAGAAACATAACAGACTTCGTAAAAAAAGTGTATTTTGCCTATTTTGGGGTTATGCTTGGGGACCAAGACAAGTTTTGGGCACCACACATAGTGTGCAAAGCATGTATCGAATTATTACGAAAATGGAGCAAAGGACAAAGAAAAAGCTTCAAATTTGGTGTTCCAATGGTGTGGAGAGAGCCAAAAAATCATCATGATGACTGTTATTTCTGTGCAGTGCAAGTGCAAGGATTCAATAAGCATAAGAAACGAAAATGGGAGTAACATGGAATCTGCAAGAAGGCCTGTCCCTCATTGTGAAGATGTGCCTGTACCTGTGTTTACCATAAATAACAGTCATCATGATGATTTTTTGGCTCTCTCCACACCATTGGAACACCAAATTTGAAGCTTTTTCTTTGTCCTTTGCTCCATTTTCGTAATAATTCGATACATGCTTTGCACACTATGTGTGGTGCCCAAAACTTGTCTTGGTCCCCAAGCATAACCCCAAAATAGGCAAAATACACTTTTTTTACGAAGTCTGTTATGTTTCTTCTATGTTTTGGCAGTGTGTATTCACCACAAATGTAACAGAATGAGTCTGGATCGTTAAGACAACTTCTTCTTGATGAGTTCATGCTTTTCACTGGAAAACAGACAACAACATAAAGTTAGTGCAAAAATCAAGCTATGAACAAACTTTTAGAACACTAATTAACACAAAACTATATTGAGAACTGCTCAGTTCAAGTACTAATCCAAAGAAATTAATGAGATGATGCGTCGCATTTACCAACAAGTGCTATAAATAAGATACCAAAAATCTCAAAAACTTGAGCCAATCTGGCAAAACTGATGACATATTCAGAATCAGCACCCCAAAAATACCCTAAATTCGATGAAATATCTTTGGCACCAAAAATGCTGTTGACCAGTGTAATGCGTCACCGATTTTGTGACGCAACTGCGATCTCGCTACATGTGACACATAGCGGCGACCGGCCCCCCACTGGATATCGCTGATCGTGCAGGAATGTCCTGGGCCATTTTTTCATCGTCGGCGTCCTGCTGGCCAGCATGCATCGCTGTGTTTGATCGCTGGATTGTTTCTGCGTCGCTGAAGAAATCTGCCTGTTTGGCAGCTTACTAGCTATCATTTAGCGACGCACCAGCGATCCCTACCAGGTCGTATCATTGTCAGGATCGCTGGTGCGTCGCTAAGTGAAACGGGACCCTAAGAGAAAAGTTTTTTTTGCATCTATTTATTGTGTTGGATTGTGACTCCTGCTTAAATTGGGTATTACAACAGTGAGATGGGTCCAGATTGTGGAGTATCCATGAGGTTGTGCATCTAGCACTTTATAATATGGAGTGATTTCCTTATAGATTGTAAACTTAATGTCTTTTTTGTCTGTACAAGTCCCTTCTGTAATGTAAAGTTCTGCGGAATATGTTGGCGCTATAGAAATAAAATTATTATTATTTAATAGAGCAAGGACACTGTTGATGTCTTTTAATTGTTTGATGTTTGTCCCTCCATGTATATAAATTTGTCAGACAATGTAATTCCCAATACTTGTTATTTTGTATATTTTTGATTTATAATTGTCAAGTGATTTTCTACACTAATGTAGGGTCCTATAGGATGTGTTTTTTTTACATACAGGTTTAGGTAATTGATTATTTCTGCTACATTAGTATTCACATAGAAGCTCACTTACCAATATTTGCTACATATAACATCCCGAGCCGTTTTGTATCTTCAGCTGTTGGAATTTCGTTGTCCGGTTCTGCAAATCCCTCTATAAGACAGGTCACAGCAGTGCACCCACTCCACCTTGACTTTGAACTCTCCCTCCTTCCTAACTTCAACATTCTGTCCATTCTCCAAAAAGCTTTAGCGTAAGCTTGGTGTATGCTTTCTACTCGTCTTTTGTTGGCTTTTTTCTTGTTCTCTATGGAGAAAACATGTTCTGTTTCCTTGTAATCATCTTTAAAAATGGTGTCAAATGATCTGATAAAAAGCCTTTCTTCTTCATTTAACTTGTAAGATGGATCCATAGCTGAAATATTATCTAGCAGTAAAATAGGAAACTCTGCAGCTGCGGCGAGCGCTGCCGCACTCCCGTGATACCCATCAAAAATACCAGCAAAACACGAGTTTTGTCTGTGCCCATAGTTATTAAGAATTGTAAACGAGTCTTCCATGCAACTTTGCCAAGAAGCATTTTTATCAGAACAGATGACTATAGATTTCACTAAGCCATTGTTTCCATTCATGTCATAAACATGGCAATTAGCTTCAGAGGTCATCCACATCCTACTAGTATACGGCGCCATAGAGAGCAGCTTTCCTTTTAATATTTCGAAGGATTGATTAATCTTCTGGTGTTCTCTATATTTGAATTGTGAAGAGCTTTCAATCCTAGATATCATTTTCTCCTTTTGGACTGCGAGGATATTAAGATTTGACGGACTGTCCTCTGGCTTACAGCCCAGTACAATATTAGCTTTATGCCACTGTTTGTGGTTTATAAGTGAACACAGATTAACTCGTTCCTGGCACATGGAACAAGGCAACCAGATCTCATTAATTTGAGATTCTTGCTCATTCTTATCATTTGAAATATGTAAATCCACATTTGACGCTTCTTTGATAGTTGACAGAACTTTTCTCATTCTAAGATCAAGTAAGAAAAACAAGAAGTGAGGATCCTAAGATATTTACTTCAATAAAATTACTCCTACTCTCAAAATTGTGTAATTTTTGGAAAATGGTTTAGCTTTAAAGTTTACAAATTACAACCCAAAAGGTGATAGCACCAGGAACACAATGAATATATCATCATCATAACATGCACAACAGTTATTTTTGATACCCTTTTGTATATTCCCTTTTGTAGAACCCCTGAATGTTTTATTGGCGAAGGCCCCTCGGCAATGTTTTGTCCATGGGCTTCCGCATATGTTAATCCAACCCTGGTGGAGCATGATAAAGGGATTCAGAGATCATGAAACTAAATTGAAGTGAAGAATCAACTATTTGAGATTCCCATACACCTTAGAATGCTGTTGGCCAAACTTTCATTTCATCACCAGATACTTCTTACGACTCTCCCATACACCGAATGTTCATGAGTTGTAATAGGGAAGAAAGCCCCTTCCATAAGGCCCCTGCTATATAAAAAAAAGTTTCTCCTGGATTGTTCTTTTAAAACATTGTCCCTCAATCAGTTGTTTTTGAGGAGAAAAAGGAGAAAAGATGTGTGTAACAAGGGCGTGATCAAAGAGAAATAGAACCAAGTCACAAAAAATCAATATATGTGAAGTGGGACCTAAATAGAGCATATGATGGACACAATCTTTTGTGCACAAAGAGAAGCTTAGCGAAACCTTATTTCAGCTATATAATGGCGCCTCAAAGTTAATCAATATGATAATACAAAAATGGCTTCGTTCAGTGTCCTATCCCAATTCCATGAAGACATTTCAATATTTCAATGATGATTTATTCCCCTTCAAACCTTCAAAAATTATGTTTCAAAACCATGTGTGTCAAAACTTCAATTGTCCTGTACTACATTTTATGGGTACCCGATGATATTGTGTGTTATATACCACTTGATTCCTCTTCATTTATCAATGCATCAGTGTTTTTACTAGGTTTATTGAGATTCCATATGTGCAGTATGGGTTTTAATTCATGTGCATAATGCTTTATCTTGTTATTAAGTAAGATTGTGTCTATCATATGCTCTATTTAGGTCCCACTTCACATACATTGATATTTTGTGACTTGGTTCTATTTCTCTTTGCCCAGCACTTTGGAGGAGGTGAGCAATCGATCCCTATTATGGGATCTCTTTGCTTTGGAGTATTTTTCATGGCCATATTCTGGCTTTTTAACTGTTTTTAATCTGTGTCACGTGTTTATGTGCCTTGTCTATATGTTAATAAAAATTGTCATTTGCACATTATTATAGTATCTTTTGATATTATTATATTATACTGAATTCTTTGGGGTTGATCGCGCCCTTGTTACACACATCTTTTCTCCTTTTTCTCCTCATTCCTCATTGTCCATGTGTGAGGCCAGCAGTCCCCCTTACATTCGCTAGTAGTGCCCTCAAGTTTTTTTTTTGTTCAATCAGTTTTTGCCCCATATATCCTCTCTGAAGGCACAGAGAAAGTTTTGTGTCCCAAAGACCTCATATCATCACTGAAACATGGCACTAAGCTCAAAAACATATCATTCGCACTGCAGCTACCACTAGAGAGGGTGCGGGGACTGCGGCGATGGCCCCCTCTGCCCCCCGGTAACTACACTACTGATTCGCAGCTACCACTAGAGAGAGCGCAAGGTCTGGGGTGATGGCCCACTCTGCCCCCATCTCCGGTAGCTGCACTACTAATTCGCAGCTACCACTAGAGAGAGCGCAAGGCCTGGGGTGATGGCCCACTCTGCCCCCATCCCCGGTAGCTGCACTACTAATTCGCAGCTACCACTAGAGAGAGCGCAAGGCCTGGGGTGATGGCCCACTCTGCCCCAATCCCCGGTTGCTGCACTATTAATTTGCAGCTACCACCAGAGAGGGCGCGAGGCCCGGGGCGATGGCCCCCTCTGCCCCCCCAGTAGCTATGCTACTGATTCACAGGTACCACTAAATTAAAAGCCATATAATTTGGTCCTAGATCAGAACTTTTTTGACAGGGTCTTCAACCTTTGTTTACACTGCAGTCCAAATTTACAAATGTTGAAGGAAGTATTGAATGTGCAGGAGTATTGATTTCAGTCAATCTATCCTTCTAAAGAAAATTGTGCAGGACCATAAAATGGCACTTACCCATGATGTCCATCTACGTAATTGTACAGGAAAGTTGGTTTCATGGGACTCTTGCCTAGCTGCACTAAATGAGTGTTGTGAGACTTATTTTGCAGATTTCCAATGACAGAAATTATTTTACTGCTTCTACATGTAAAATTAAAAATTCTAAAACTAATATCTTTTGTAACTAGATATAAGAGGGCTGCATCTTAATATCCACATTATGGCTGCCACAAATTGTCACTTTGGTTTTTAAAAAACTGAACTTTGCAATAGGTTTTATGGTGTTTTGTAAAAGTATAACCTTAAAATATCTTGGACAGTTCAAGAAGCCCAAATATGTTACAAATCCAACCTATAATCTCCTAGTTAACATTTAGGATTGTAAAGGGGGTCATTTACGTTAAATTACTGTCTCCCTGGCCCATTGATTTCAGCAGGACTGTCCCAATCTTCTAATATGTATGGGGTGCCTTGATGGCAGATCTGTCATTGGAGGAAAGAAGGATTGAGCTATTGGATTTTATCATGTCTGATCTTTTTCCTTCTAAGAGAGAGAGGCCACTTGCAAAGGTGTATGGATCCAATCTTTCCTTACAGATTGCGTGCACGCTCATCTGAGCCATGCGTCCATGTATATGAGGGGCGGCAAAACATACAGTAACTGTATAGCTAAGTGTAGAGCCCATAAAGCACTTTGCTAAATAGATGTATGAATGTATATGGACCGCTTGGGGAATTGCACAGTTTGACTTAACTTCTCTTCACGTCTCTGGAACCATTTTTGAGTTTTTGCATGAAATTATGTCCAATTTGACCTTTTTCCCCCGCTGTTTTTTTTTTTGTGTGTGTTATTCCTATAGACACCAAGGAAATAAACACGTGTATAATAAAACAGGTGTAATTGCAATAATTTTCTCGGAGAAATACTTCATTTTCTGAAGCAATTCAAGGGTGCCAACACTTCTCTCCATGACTGTATAAAAAACGTCCAGTTAGATCATTTACAAAAGTGTATGTGATCTGCCCAGCATCCTAATGTGAAAACCCATTAAATAAAGAAATTCTTTCTATTTAGTGAATTACCAAAGTCTTTGAAACCGTTTCTCACAATTTTTGGTCCTAAATGTTTAATCACAATATAGATTATTAATAACAATCGTCAGATGAATAATTAGAATTAAACAAATTCATCAACTTGATTTCTGTGAGCTCACCTGATGGAACGAAAGCTTCACTATTGATCAGGTAGATGGCTCAGGTAATGTAGGTGACGTGTGTGTTTATATGTTACTATGGTTACCGTCGCCCTGGACACACCAGTAACAGTCACACCTGTAGCCAGGATATTAGTGCGATGTCTCGTGTGTGAACAATAGACAGTCATACGTCCAGTTGTGCCCCTTATATTACTATTACTTTGTAGCATGGACTGCGATGGTAAAATAACAAGACACCAGCCTCACCCTGTTTTTTCTTCTAAGAAAGCGATATTTGGGTGGACGATGATAAAAGTGACGTGACTCATACATGACTACTAGCAGCGTACATATTCCTGTGGACGGTGACCAATGCCCTGGGGATCTTGATTTCTATCCTCATCGTAACATCAGGGATAAGGACGTATGTATAGCCCTGGGCTGTAAGTGAGGACATCTGCATCTCCAATGCTGCCAGTTTTGATGAACTTTGGGCCACTATAACTTCAGCTTCTAGAATAGGAGCGAATTGATTTGGAGGACCCAGTCCAGCGTCAGTAATCTGCTGCCACCTAACAGGTGCCCTGATAGACGCCTCTTACCTGCCAGCATTCCCAGCTCCTCTTTTGATTTAGCCGGCCTGGTACGACGTCATTGTTGTGGCGTGATGCATATGTGACGTCATGTCAGGTCAACTAATCAATGTAAAATCTGGGGATGGCAGCAGGTAAGAGGCGGTTTTCCGGACTCCCCTCTGACAGCCACAGATTACTGAATCGGGTCTTGAGATTTGATTTGCATCACCTCTGTCAATTTTCTGTTCTCATCTGACAGGAGCACAATCCAGTGTGGTAAGGCTGGTTTCACACTTGCGTTTTTCTGTGCAAAAAAACGCATGCGGTTTTTTTCCTATACTTTACATGGGTGCGCATACACATGCGTTTGTACGCGTTTGTATGGACATGCATTTTTTTGTAGTGTGTGCTCTCGGCGCACAAAATGCATCCTGTTGCATCTTTTGTGCGTCCGACTTGTCCCAAAAAAGCATGCGCACGCAATACGTTTTTTTTTCACCCAACCACCCATTATAGTCTATGGGTGCGCTGACGTGCGCATGGTAATGCGCATGTCAGCGCAAAAAAAGCACAAAAACGCATGAAACTGTGCGCAGCGCAAAAAAAACGCAAGTGTGAAAGTAGCCTAAGATCAAGTTTTGAAGTGTTTTACACTTAGGGTAAGGTTTCACGTAGACATCCGTGCAAATCAGTCCAAGCACCGACCGCTAACACACGGACTGTCTGTGGCTCTCCCGACCTGAGCGTGACAGCCTTATAGAAATATATGAGCTATCACACTCGAGACGCAGCCAGCCCGTGCAATAGTGGTTCGAGATCAGACTGATTTCCAGAAACGTCTGCATGAGCAATCAGGCTGTACTAACGTTAGTGTTCGTCACCCATGCGATGGTTGTTTTTTTAATGAATAATACAGGGACACAATAAGTTCAATGGGTTGTTTCACAAGTAAAAATTTTTGCGAATGTTTGCAGAAAAGATGTCCTACTTGTGGACATCTTTGTGGACAATACTCAACCTGAATGGGTTTATGAGAAAACAGATAGCACATGGATGCCATTCATGTTGCATGAGTATTTTTTTTTTTTTTTGCATACCAGAAAAATCAAAAATAAATAAAAAGTGGTCCAACACAGTGATCAAAAATTATCCGTTTGTCTGCGGATATGAAATATCATGGACATATGAATAAGCCTTAAGTCCACGCATAGCAGTTCTATAAGGATTTTCCAGCTATTTTTTCTCTGCAAAATTGCTGGATTGCTTGTAGTGAAAAGGGCCTGTCACACTAAGCGAGATCGCTAGCGATATAGCTAAAGCATCACCGATTTTGTGACGCAGCAGTGATATTGCCAGCGATATCGCTATGTCTGATACTTACCTCCGACCGGCTCCCCCGCTGGTTATCGCTGATCACGCGAGAACGTCCTGGACCGTTTCTCGTCGTCAGCTTCCTGCTGGCGCCGACAAGCGACGCATGGACGCGGGCGGGAGGACGTCTTCATCGCCGCCTCTGACAGGTAAGTAACGACCGCTGACCACTGCTACATCGCTGGTGAGATCTGCCTGTCTGGCAGCTCACTAGCGGCCATTTAGCGATGCACCAGCGATCCTGACCTGGTCGTATTGTTGTCGGGATCGCTGGTGCATCGCTACATGTGACAGTACCTAAACTTCTCTGATATAACAGTTCTTGACCACATGAGAAGAAACCACATCACTCAAACTGGATCAAAGCGAACCGTCTTTATTCATCTATTCCACAGGAAAACAGAGACACTGCAGATCATTTTCTCAAGCTGATCATGGGTACACAAGCAGACATAGACAGCTCTCAAAGCAAATTGTGTTGAAAAAATCAAGGCCGCAAAGATTGAGACAAAGAGACTCATTGTCAAAGAAAGGAAAAATGATCCAAAAATATTCTTCCTCTACATAAACAATATGAAGCTAAAAATTATGGTGAATAGAACCTAGGAAGGAAGAATTGAGGGGGAAAAAGTGACCTCTGCTAGTGGTATGGTGGTTTGTGTGAATAAAAATGAATTGTGCTCACCTGAGCAGGTTGTGCCATTCCGGCACAATACTACAAGTCACTTCAGACAAATGGTATGCTGCTCATCCAAGACACGAGGAGGGAAGGTTTCCTTGCCCAGAGTAGTCCCACCATGTGAACATGTTGTAAAACATGGAGATCCGGAAACGCATCCGGTTCTCCATTTTTTATTTATTTATTTTCAATTATAGTGTTAGCCCCCTCAAAAATAATCTGCATGAGATGGTGGGAAAGGATGAGCATGGTCATGACCACACCTGAGCAGGTGGGGTGGGGGCCCACCGATACCAGGACAAACTTCATTTGGATGTGCGTTTTCGATGCATATTCAACTGGTGTATTGCGGAGCAGAGACACATTGTTTTTTAATATATACTCGTAGTACTTAATGAAATATGTATTTTTTTTATAATAGACATGTATTCACTTCTCTTCTGTTACTGAGCAACACCTGCCGGGGGCTTGGCTATAGTACATAGGAATTGAAATGATTTCCACACGAGGATCTTTTTGTGATAAATATTTATTTCTGTGCATTAAAGGACAGCGCCAGAATGGGTGACATATACCAGGATGAGGGATATACAGAATATACCAGGATGGAGGACATATATACAGGAATGGGGCCCAGGATAATGGCCATACTGTATATACCGGCAGGATAGGGTGTATATATATATATACACCAGGATAGGGCCCAGGATAAGGGACATATATGCCAGGATGGGAGATATACTAGGATGGGGCTCAGGATGAGGGTCATATATACCAGGATGGGGATATACAGTGGGGCAAAAAAGTATTTAGTCAGTCAGCAATAGTGCAAGTTCCACCACTTAAAAAGATGAGAGGCGTCTGTAATTTACATCATAGGTAGACCTCAACTATGGGAGACAAACTGAGAAAAAAAAATCCAGAAAATCACATTGTCTGTTTTTTTTTCCTTTTATTTGCATATTATGGTGGAAAATAAGTATTTGGTCAGAAACAAGCAATCAAGATTTCTGGCTCTCACAGACCTGTAACTTCTTCTTTAAGAGTCTCCTCTTTCCTCCACTCATTACCTGTAGTAATGGCACCTGTTTAAACTTGTTATCAGTATAAAAAGACACCTGTGCACACCCTCAAACAGTCTGACTCCAAACTCCACTATGGTGAAGACCAAAGAGCTGTCAAAGGACACCAGAAACAAAATTGTAGCCCTGCACCAGGCTGGGAAGACTGAATCTGCAATAGCCAACCAGCTTGGAGTGAAGAAATCAACTGTGGGAGCAATAATTAGAAAATGGAAGACATACAAGACCACTGATAATCTCCCTCGATCTGGTGCTCCACGCAAAATCCCACCCCGTGGGGTCAGAATGATCACAAGAACGGTGAGCAAAAATCCCAGAACCACGCGGGGGGACCTAGTGAATGAACTGCAGAGAGCTGGGACCAATGTAACAAGGCCTACCATAAGTAACACACTACGCCACCATGGACTCAGATCCTGCAGTGCCAGACGTGTCCCACTGCTTAAGCCTGTACATGTCCGGGCCCGTCTGAAGTTTGCTAGAGAGCATTTGGATGATCCAGAGGAGTTTTGGGAGAATGTCCTATGGTCTGATGAAACCAAACTGGAACTGTTTGGTAGAAACACAACTTGTCGTGTTTGGAGGAAAAAGAATACTGAGTTGCATCCATCAAACACCATACCTACTGTAAAGCATGGTGGTGGAAACATCATGCTTTGGGGCTGTTTTTCTGCAAAGGGGCCAGGACGACTGATCCGGGTACATGAAAGAATGAATGGGGCCATGTATCGTGAGATTTTGAGTGCAAACCTCCTTCCATCAGCAAGGGCATTGATGATGAAACGTGGCTGGGTCTTTCAACATGACAATGATCCAAAGCACACCGCCAGGGCAACGAAGGAGTGGCTTCGTAAGAAGCATTTCAAGGTCCTGGAGTGGCCTAGCCAGTCTCCAGATCTCAACCCTATAGAAAACCTTTGGAGGGAGTTGAAAGTCCGTGTTGCCAAGCGAAAAGCCAAAAACATCACTGCTCTAGAGGAGATCTGCATGGAGGAATGGGCCAACATACCAACAACAGTGTGTGGCAACCTTGTGAAGACTTACAGAAAACGTTTGACCTCTGTCATTGCCAACAAAGGATATATCACAAAGTATTGAGATGAAATTTTGTTTCTGACCAAATACTCATTTTCCACCATAATATGCAAATAAAAGGAAAAAAAAACAGACAATGTGATTTTCTGGATTTTTTTTTCTCAGTTTGTCTCCCATAGTTGAGGTCTACCTATGATGTAAATTACAGACGCCTCTCATCTTTTTAAGTGGTGGAACTTGCACTATTGCTGACTGACTAAATACTTTTTTGCCCCACTGTATATATATTTACCAGGATGAGGGACATATATACCACAATGGAGGATATATATCTAATATATAAAGCTCAATGTGTGTATGTATGTATGTGTGTATGTCCAGGACTGGCATCTGCACCGTTGCTGCTACAGCCACAAAATTTTGCACAGTCACACATCTGGACCCCGAGAGCGTCATAGGCTATGTTGTGAGGCGAAATTTTAACCCCGCGCGTTCCAATTCACCAAACAATTTTGCCTATTATCATTTCTATGGTGTTATCGTCCTTCTGTAAAGCTGGAATTAACACAATTTATTACCGTGCCAACACAGACCACCCTCTGACACAGACTGCAGGGCGAGCCTAGTATCACACAGGATAGGATTAGATACACGGCTCAGCAGTCAGTATCACACAGGATAGGATTAGATACACAGCTCAGCAGTCAGTATCACACAGGATAGGAATAGATACACGGCTCAGCAGACAGTATCACACAGGATAGGATTAGATACACAGCACACAGTATCACACAGAATAGTATTAGATACACAGCTCAGCAGTCAGTATCGCACAGGATAGGATTAGACACACAGCTCAGCAGACAGTATCACACAGGGTAGGATTAGACACATGGCTCAGCAGTCAGTATCACAGGATAGGATTACATACACAGCTCAGCAGTCAGTATCACACAGGATAGGAATAGATACACGGCTCAGCAGACAGTATCACACAGGATAGGATTAGATACACAGCTCAGCAGTGAGTATCACACAGAATAGCATTAGATACACGGCTCTGCAGTGAGTATCACACAGAATAGTATTAGATACACGGCTCAGCAGAGAGTATCACACAGAATAGGATTAGATACACGGCTCAGCAGTCAGTATCACACAGGAGAGGATTAGACACACGGCTCAGCAGTCAGTATCACACAGGATAGGATTAGATACACAGCTCAGCAGTATCACACAGGATAGGATTAGATACGCGGCTCAGCAGACAGTATCACATAGGATAGGATTAGATACACGGCTCAGCAGTCAGTATCACAGGAGAGGATTAAACACACGGCTCAGCAGTCAGTATCACACAGGATAGGATTAGATACACGGCTCAGCAGTCAGTATCACACAGGATAGGATTAGATACACGGCTCAGCAGTGAGTATCACACAGAATAGTATTATATACACGGCTCAGCAGACAGCATCACACAGAATAGGATTAGATACACGGCTCAGCAGTCAGTAACACACAGGATAGGATTAGATACACGGCTCAGCAGTCGGTATCACACAGGATAGGTTTAGATACACGGCTCAGCAGACGGTATCACAGGATAGGATTAGACACACGGCTGAGCAGTCAGTAACACACGATAGGATTAGATACATAGCTCAGCAGAAAGTATCACACAGGAGAGGGTTAGATACACAGCTCAGAAACAGGATGTGCCAAAGGAGAGGACATTTTCATTCCAAGAATTCCACTCATTCCATCTGATTTGTTTTTTTATTTTAAACACCTCCAGTTTCCAGTTCAAACTGAATGGGATTAGATACACGGCTCAGCAGTCAGAATCACACAGGATAGGATTAGATACACGGCTCAGCAGTCAGTATCACACAGGATAGGGTTAGATACACGGCTCAGCAGTCAGTATCACACAGGATAGGATTAGATACACGGCTCAGCAGTCAGTATCACACAGGATAGGATTAGATACAGGGCTGAGCAGTCAGTAACACACGATAGGATTAGGTACACAGCTCAGCAGACATTATCACACAGGATAGGGTTAGATACACAGCTC
The DNA here is from genome assembly GCF_039654945.1 of Dendrobates tinctorius. Taxonomy (NCBI): domain Eukaryota; kingdom Metazoa; phylum Chordata; class Amphibia; order Anura; family Dendrobatidae; genus Dendrobates; species Dendrobates tinctorius. The sequence goes on from NW_027361673.1 coordinate 6,476,797, forward strand.
AGAAACAGGATGTGCCAAAGGAGAGGTCATTTTCATTCCAAGAATTCCACTCATTCCATCTGATTTGTTTTTTATTTTAAACGCCTCCAGTTTCCAGTTCAACTGCTATTTGCAATGTCCATTAACAATGCTCAGGGACAGTCCTTGAAAGTAGTAGGGATCGATTTGCAATCTCCATGCTTTTCTCATGGTCAACTTTACATGGTTTGTTCAAGAGTTGGAACTGCCAAAAATCTGTTCATCTTTGCACCGAAAGGAAAAACCAAAAATGTTGTTTATCAAAAGGCTCTTGAATGAGTTGAAAATAAAATATTATCAATACTTGGGTAATCGTTTAGTTAATTTATGTTGCAAATCTGTAGTGTTGAATATATGATGTGAAATGTTTTTATGTGAAATATACCGTAATCATTATAATTTGTTATAACTAACCACAGTTGGTTACTATGCCCGGGCAACACCGGGCTCTTCAGCTAGTAAATATATATATATATATATATATATATATATATATATATATACAGTGCAGACCAAAAGTTTGGACACACCTCATTCAAAGAGTTTTCTTTATTTTCATGACTATGAAAATTGTAGATTCACTCTGAAGGCATCAAAACTATGAATTAACACTTGTGGAATTATATAATTAACAAAAGAGTGTGAAACAACTGAAAATATGTCTTATATTCTAGGTTCTTCAAAGTAGAGACCTTTTGCTTTGATTACTGCTTTGCACTCTCTTGGCATTCTCTTGATGAGCTTCAAGAGGTAGTCACCGGAAATGGTCTTCCAACAGTCTTGAAGGAGTTCCCAGAGATGCTTAGCACTTGTTGGCCATTTTGCCTTCACTCTGCGGTCCAGCTCACCCCAAACCATCTCGATTGAGTTCAGGTCTGGTGACTGTAGAGGCCAGGTCATCTGGTGTAGCACCCCATCACTCTCCTTCTTGGTCAAATAGCCCTTAAACAGCCTGGAGGTGTGTTTGGGGTCATTGTCCTGTTGAAAAATAAATGATGGTCCAACTAAAAGCAAACCGGATGGAATAGCATGCTCCTGCAAGAATGAGAAGGTGTGTCCAAACTTTTGGTCTGTACTATATATATGGATGGGTGGGGGGGAGAGCAAATGATAAATTGGGAGTGGGGGGAGCAAATGACGAATTGTGAATTAGGGATGGTGAGAGCAAATGATGAGTTGAGGGTGGGGGTGGAAAGAGCAAATGATTTGAGGGTGGAGGGGAGGAGCAAATTATAATGAATTGAGGGTGGAGGACAATAAATGATGATGAATTGGGGTGGTGGAGAGTCAATGATGCTGAATATAGAGTAGTGGTGTGAGAGAGATGACATTATATGATGAATTGGGAAAAAGGGTGCAAGTAAATAAAATGAATCAGGGGAGCGGGAGGTACAGCGTGGGGGCATTGAGAATGAAGGAGTGTGACTGGTAATGAATAGGGGGAAAGATTACAGGTGCTAATTAATTTATATATTTATTGGTTGGGAAAAGTGGCTTTGTATAGTTAGTGGGGGCAGAGTGGTGGATTAGAATGGTGGATTGCATAATAACTAATTATATATTAATGGTGAGTGCACGTCTGTATTCAGCTGCAAAGTGTAGAAGTTGATGAATGTGCTCTGGAAGAGATGCTCTAGATAAATGTGTATTATTTTATGTAGAGACAAGTCCTGGCTTGAATAAATGATTGGCGGTCTGCACTGGATTAACATGAAAAGTGAAGATGAAGGGCGTCAACGAAAGATATCACTGGTGAGTAAGTGTGTTATCTGTACACTGACACTATATACTGTGTACAGTGCACCTGTGTATAATGTCACTGGTGATCACTGTGTTACCCTGAATACTGACACTATATATAGAGCTCATGTGTATAATGTCACTGATGATCCCTATATTACCTGTATACTGACACTATATATAGAGCTCATGTGTATAATGTCACTGATGATCCCTATATTACCTGTATACTGACACTATATACAGAGTTCCTGTGTATAATGTCAGCAGTGATTACTGCATTACCTGTACACTGACACTATATATGAAGCTCCTGTGTATAATGTCACCGATGATCCCTGTATTACATGTACACTGATATATACAGAGCTCCTGTGTATAATGTGATCTCTGTATTACCTGTACACTATATACAGAGATAATGTGTATAATCTCACTGTTGATCCCTGTATTACCTGTACACTATACAAAATATACAGAGTTCCTGTGTATAATGTCACTGGTGATCACTGTATTACCTGTACACTATACACTATATACAGAGCTCTTGTGTAAAATGGCACTAGTAATAACTGTAGTACCTGTGCACTGACACTATATAGAGAGCTCCAGTGTATAATTGCACTGGTGATCACTGTATTACCTATGCACTTACACTATACACTGTATACTATGTGCAGACCTTCTGTGTGTAATGGCACATGGTAATATTAGTATTGTTTATTTATTAATCAGTATTGTAGTATTTGGTCACTATGTGGTGGAAATATGTGGTCTGGTCATGGTGTGATGGTATTTGTCCCTCCTATGTGGTATTATTCATTCTCTATGTGATGGTAATATGTGGTCCGGTCATAGTGTGACTATATTTGTCCCTTATATGTTGTAGTATTGGTCATTTTAAAAAATGTATGTGACACATTCCCTTAAAGAAAAATAAATAAAAATATACCTAAAAAAGAGTATTGGAGAAACGTTTAATAGATCAGAGTAGAGTCTAACTTGTCGTGGTGGCGGCTTAAAAAATCTTTTGGCCAAAACAAAAGCTGCTGGCTATGTATGGTGTTAGATGGGAGCTGTCATTATGCGATTGGTGAGGATGTGGTACAGAAATTGAGTTTTTCCAATAGAGGGCGGTGGGACTGCGGAAGGTTCCAGAGGTGGAGATGGAGCTGGGGTGAAGCCATGGGGCCCGGAAATTCCTGCTGGAATACAACTGTAACATTCTATGACACTTTAAGTGTATCTAATCGCAGAACATGATACACTCAATGTATCTAACCCCAGCTTGTGATGCAGCGAGCCACACCAACACAATCTGAGCTGCCGTTCATACTTGGCGAGGCTACTTTCACATTAGCGTTTTTTAACGCTGCGCTTTGTGCGAAATAGAAATGCATGCAAAAAACGCATCATGCGTTTGTGTTTTTTAGGCATATGCGTTTTAACCAGTTTGTAGCCATGTCAACTCTTAAAACGCAGGCGTGCGCATGTCCATGCGCACGCCTGCGTTCCCATAGACTGCAATGTTATTTTTGCACATTCTGTGTGCTAGCATGCGCATGTGTTTTTTTTAAAGCAACATGTTGCGTTGGGCGCTGCTAGGCGCACACTACAAAAAAACGCATGCGCACGAAAACGCATACGTGCGTGTGCAAACGTTGGCAGTCACCAACAAAATGGCCCCTACCTGTGATCCTAAACTTCATCCTGTCTTTCTTTTTTTGCAAACACCCAGATTGGGCGGGGAGCAGTGACATCACACACATCACGCCCACATTTACTGCAGTCGTGACGTGAGCTAGCTGTACACCAGGATTTCATTGTAAATTTCAGCATCTGCTCCCCCTTGTGTTTAAAAGTGGAAATACCAAACATTTTTTAAATATTTTTTCATATTTTTACTTCATTAAAAACAAATGACAATATTAAAACAAAAAAAACATTAACTCCTTACATTTTTTTAATTGTTGAAATGTTTTTCTTTTTTATTTTGACGGCATCTTCCTTTCAAGGGTGATCTTATTATTATCTGAGCGGACAGTACAGAGATCTTTCTAACGGGGACATCCTCTCCATCTAGAGGAAAGAAGGTTTAAATGGGGTCTGTCTGCCCCCAAATGGCCTTAAAACTGCCTAAACATTTATATAGAGGACCTAGTACATATTTCTATCATACTAAGCAAGTATAGCTTATCTTTATAGCTAATTAAAAATCTACTTTTTGTTCATATGCAAATGAGGCCGATTCGGTGCACCCTTGGCGTCTCCTATGGCTTGGTTAATAGTCGTGCCCACCTATTTGCATAATAAAGAAGGAACCTCACATTGACAATTAGTGTGACCAGTAGAAGCGCTACTGCAGCGTGAAGCGGCTGTCGGCCATTCCACTCCTGCTCCCATCCTCCCGATGTTTTAAAGTATGGGAATAAAGACATTTTTTTAACCGGTGAGTGCCATCCGTTTCTTTCAATTTTTGTATCTATTGTGGCTCTTTTCTTTGGCGTGGCACGCCGGCTCACGGAACACTTACTGCTGTATATATGCCTGCAGTATCAGTTCACGCAGTACCTGTGCGCTGAGTGGGCTTCCCCGCCGTGCGGATTTATACTTTGTTGGAGATATTAGGAGCTAGGTCGCCTATATTAATGTTGAGGCTGTTTAAATGCCGTTTTGAGGATTCCCTTTGATCATAATGGCAGATGCGATTCTTTATGGAACTCTCTGCCACATAATCTTCTAACCGGTTGATTCACTACAAAAGTTCAAGGCCTGGGTGCCTTCCTAGAAAAATAGAATATTCCAGATTATGGGTGCTAGATTCAGTGATAGGACTAGTCGGATTGGCCCTAGTATGCTATATTAAGGCTACTTTCAGACTTGCGTTAGGAGGTGCAGCGCAGGGCCGCTGCTAAGCTCCGCCCCTGGCCGCGCCCCCTCCGGTCAGCTCCTCCTATGGGCGCATGACGCTGCATGCGACAGGCGTACCCTATATTTAGCGTTGGGTACGCTGGCCGTGCGCTGGTATGGTTTTGCTGACGCGTGCGCCCTTTTGGCGCACAAAAATGCGACACGGTGCATCAGATCCTCTTTGCACACACTATAAATTGGTTTCTGCGTCTCTCTCCACGTTACAGAATTGCGATGTATCCGTGACGTTCGGATGCTATCCTGTGGCTCCGATTTTTTTCTCGCACTCGTAGACTTGAATGGATGGGTCTCATCCGATATATGGAAGGAATCGTGCACGCTGCAGCTCTTTTTTCACACACATATCCGGTCACCGAACAGAATCGTCTCTCCGCACTGTCCCAGCTGCTCCATTGAATAACATTGTTCCGGGTTCGGTCTGTTTTTACAATAGACATCGACAGTAGGGTAGTGTGAATGAGTCCTAGTGTTACTCCTGTTAGATGTGTCAGCCAGCAATGTATCATGTGGACACTGAGGGTGTAGAGAGAACTCATCTACCACTAAAGTGAATGTCCACTGCTGAGCATAGCGCCCCCTAGATTAGTATGATCGGTTAGGCCGCCTGCTGACACTACGATACAATGGTGATGTCGGCCCTTCCAGGTTACAGAGAAGCCGGCCCCATGACTGATCACTGCACACAGCGCAGCCGCCGGCGCGACCTGACAGCAGCGATGGAAGTGGACAGCAGCACCAAGGAGGGAGGACTGGGAAGAAGAAGGAGGAGGAGGAGGAGAGAGGCAGGGGAGGCGGTGATGTGCTCCAGCTGCCTCCCTGCTGGGGGATCGGCTGCAGATCTCGTCACCTCGCCCAGGGATCTGTGCACCGGAGGAGGGTTGGGGGCATTCTTCTCCCCGGGCAGGCTCCAGGGCTCCTGCAATGTCCGAGGCGGCTGCAGACGGAGGCTCGGTGGTGGGCAATGTGGCGCCCCAAGGCTCTCCGGCCGTGGTGGTTGCGGCAGCAGCGGCTACGGTTGCAGCCGGAGGAGCAGCCCGGGGAGCGGAGAGTCCGACTGTGGGAGGTGCTGGAGCTGCACCGCTGAAAATCGCTGCTAAAAAGGGGCAGCACCGCTCAGCCCCCCGGGCCAAGAAACTGGAGAAACTCGGAGTGTACTCCGCCTGCAAGGTAACGTGAGGGAGGAGTGTGTGACGGTGACAACGCTGTGAGGAGGAGTGTGTGACGGTGACAACGCTGTGAGGAGGAGTGTGTGACGGTGACAACGCTGTGAGGAGGAGTGTGTGACGGTGACAACGCTGTGAGGAGGAGTGTGTGACGGTGACAACGCTGTGAGGAGGAGTCTGTGACGGTGACAACGCTGTGAGGAGGAGTGTGTGACGGTGACAACGCTGTGAGGAGGAGTGTGTGACGGTGACAACGCTGTGAGGAGGAGTGTGTGACGGTGACAACGCTGTGAGGAGGAGTGTGTGACGGTGACAACGCTGTGAGGAGGAGTGTGTGACGGTGACAACGCTGTGAGGAGGAGTGTGTGACGGTGACAACGCTGTGAGGAGGAGTGTGTGACGGTGACAACGCTGTGAGGAGGAGTGTGTGACGGTGACAACGCTGTGAGGAGGAGTGTGTGACGGTGACAACGCTGTGAGGAGGAGTGTGTGACGGGGCCAACGCTGTGAGGAGGAGTGTGTGACGGTGACAACGCTGTGAGGAGGAGTGTGTGACGGGGCCAACGCTGTGAGGAGGAGTGTGTGACGGGGCCAACGCTGTGAGGAGGAGTGTGTGACGGGGCCAACGCTGTGAGGAGGAGTGTGTGACGGGGCCAACGCTGTGAGGAGGAGTGTGTGACGGGGCCAGCGCTGTGAGGAGGAGTGTGTGACGGGGCCAGCGCTGTGAGGAGGAGTGTGTGACGGGGCCAGCGCTGTGAGGAGGAGTGTGTGACGGGGCCAGCGCTGTGAGGAGGAGTGTGTGACGGGGCCAGCGCTGTGAGGAGGAGTGTGTGACGGGGCCAGCGCTGTGAGGAGGAGTGTGTGACGGTGACAACAGTGACAGTTGTTTGACGGTGCCAACACTGTGAGGAGGAGTGTGTGACAGTGACATCCTCTTTTGAGGTCCACTCTTTCAGTATCTACTCTCCCTCTAATCTCCAAATGGCTGTCATATACTGACCTCCGGGCTCAGCCACTGCCTTCAATGACCAATTCTCCACCTGGCTTCTTCAATTTGTCTCTGCTGACATCCCCACCATCATCATGGGTGACTTTAATATCCCTACTGACACCTGCCAGCCAGCAGCCTCCTGTCCCTTACTTCATCCTTTGGACTTACTCACTGGTCCTCCACAGCCACCCACACAGACATACATTAGACCTTATCTTCACCCGCCTCTGTTCCCTATCTAATCTCACAACCTCTCCCCTCCCTCTATCTGACCACCACCTACTCACCTTCTCATCCCTGTCCTCCTCACCTGCCCCCCATGTCAAGCCACTAGCACATCCTCGCACACCTATACATTCACAGACTCTCAGATTCTCTTCTACCTCTGTCCTCCATATCTTCACTCCACAACATGGACAGCGCCACCGCTTTCTAAAATGCCACTCTCACATCAGCCATAGACTCAGTCTCCCCTCTCACGCTTGGCAAAGTGTGACGAATCAATAGGCAACCCTGGCGCAACAATCTCACCAAAAACTTCTACAATCATCCAGGGTTGCGGAGCGGCGTTGGAAGAAAACACGCCTGCAAAAAGACTTCACTGCTTTCAAACAAGCTACACTTGCCTTTCAAATTAGCCGTCACCTCTGCTAAACAGACCGTATTTCACAAACCTTGTATCTTCATTATCCTACAACCCAAAACAACTGTTCAGCACATTCAACTCTCTCCTCTGCCCACCACTGCCACCTCCAGCTCCCCTCATCTCTGCCAAGGACTTTGCCACCTACTTCAAAAATAAGATCAACCAAACAAGGCAAACCTTTACTGCTCCACCACCCCAACCACTCCATATACCAGACCTCTGCCCTTCCCTAATAACCTCCCTCTCCAACACCACTGAAGGAAAGCTTAAGGCCCCGTCACATTAAACGATGTCCCAGCGATCCTACCAATGATCCGACATGATGGTATCGCTGGGACATCGTTAGGCTGATAGCTGGTGAGCTGTCACATAGACAGCCTCAGCGATCAGGACCAGCGACGCTGGTTTCCAATGTAAACGTCGGGTATCCAGGAACCGCGGCTCCTGGATACCCGCTGTTTACCTTGGAAACCAGTGTACACCCTGGTTTCCAAGGTAAACATCGGGTATCTAGGAGCCGCGCGACTCCTGGATAGCCGACGTTTACCTTGGAAACCAGCGTGTACGCCGGTATCCAAGGTAAATAGCGGGTATCAGGAGCCGCGGCTCCTGGATACCCGACGTTTACATTAGCAACCAGCGTCGCTGATCGCTGGTCTCTCGCCACATGCAGCGATGCGCGCTGGGCAGCGGGAGACCGGCGATCGAAAAACGGCCCAGGCCGCTCGAGCGCGATCAGCGATAACTGGCAGGGGGGGGCGGTCGCTGATCCCCGTCACACACAGCGATCTCGCTGGTGAGATCGCTGATGTGTCACAAAATCAGCAATCTCGCTAGCGAGATCGCTTAGTGTGATGGGGCCTTTACTCATCTCCTTTCCAAATCACAAGTCACCACCTGTTCAATTTACCCCATCCCTTCCCACCTGCTCCGCAACCTCACTAGCACGCTCATTCCAGCCATTAGCCATCTCTTCAACATATTTCTAGCTTCTGGTAACTTACCCTCTGCCTTCCAACATGCCACCACACCCATCCTCAAAAAAACAAACCTTGACCCAGCTGCTATGCTCAGCTATCTCCCCATATCACTGCTCTCGTTTTCTTCCAAACTCCTTGAACAGCATGTCCATGCTCAACTTTCCTCCCACCTCTCATGTAACTCCCTCCTTGACAGGTTCCAATCTGGCTTCCGTCCCCACCACTCCACCAAAACTGCCCTAACCAAAATTACTAATGACTTACAGCCAAAGCTAACAGACAGTTTTTCATCCTCCTCCTTCTCGACCTGTCCTCTGCCTTTGGCACAGTCGACCACTGCCTACTGCTACAGATTCTTTCTTCCCTTGGCATCAAAGACCTTGCCCTGTCCTTAATCGCCTCTTACCTTCCCAACCGCACATTTAGCGTTTCCCACTCCCACACTACCTCCTCATCCCTCCCTATCTCTGTTGGAGTTCATCAAGGCTCTGTCCTGGGGCCCCTACTTTTTTCCATCTATACCCTTGGCCTAGGACAACTCATAAAGTCCCATGGCTTCCAGTACCACCTGTATGCGGACGACACTCAGATCTACCTCTCTGGCCCAGATGACACCTCTCGGCTGTCCCGAATCTCGGAGTGTCTATCAGCCATATTCTCCTTCTTCACCTCTCGCTTCCTAAAACTCAATGTAGACAAAACCAAACTCATCATCTTTCCTCCATCTCACGTATCTTCCCTACCTATTATGGTAAACGGCATCACGCTCTCTCCCGCACCTGAAATCCGCTGCCTTGGAGTAACTCTCAACTCTGCCCTGTCCTTCAAACCACATGTCCAAACTCTTAGCAGAAAAAGTAAATTAATGTGCATGCAAAATGTAATTGCATATGAACACATGACCTTTACACAGAGAAAACCAAAAGCAAAACACAAAACAAATATCCTGGAATAAAAAAGTAAAAAAATATATTGCAAAAATTGCATGAAGGTAGTAATAATAGTAATAATAAGGGTATTTAGTTAACATAATTTTGATCAAAATAATGTAGAAGCCATCCCGCCACGTCACGGCAACCCTTGTGGGACAGTCCTAACTCTTGTATTTAAAACCTTTCCACTTGCCAAGTGACGTAAATGTGAACAAGGACAGAGGGACTGAACCACCAGTAATAGTATGGGCCAGACAGGATGGATTTTCCAACTCAGAAACAGGGCGGTCACACCCTTATATGCACAGAATGCACAATGAAACAAATGAGAAACTGGGTCTGAGCAGAAAAAGTAAATTAATGTGCATGCAAAATGTAATTGCATATGAACACATGACCTTTACACAGAGAAAAGCAAAACACAAAACAAATATCCTGGAATAAAAAAGTAAAAAAATATATTGCAAAAATTGCATGAAGGTAGTAATAATAGTAATAATAAGGGTATTTAGTTAACATAATTTTGATCAAAATAATGTAGAAGCCATCCCGCCACGTCACGGCAACCCTTGTGGGACAGTCCTAACTCTTGTATTTAAAACCTTTCCACTTGTCAAGTGACGTAAATGTGAACAAGGACAGAGGGACTGAACCACCAGTAATAGTATAGGCCAGACAGGATGGATTTTCCAACTCAGAAACAGGGCGGTCACACCCTTATATGCACAGAATGCACAATGAAACAAATGAGAAACTGGGTCTGAGCAGAAAAAGTAAATTAATGTGCATGCAAAATGTAATTGCATATGAACACATGACCTTTACACCGAGAAAAGCAAAACACAAAACAAATATCCTGGAATAAAAAAAGTAAAAAAATATATTGCAAAAATTGCATGAAGGTAGTAATAATAAGGGTATTTAGTTAACATAATTTTGATCAAAATAATGTAGAAGCCATCCCGCCACATCACGGCAACCCTTGTGGGACAGTCCTAACTCTTGTATTTAAAACCTTTCCACTTGTCAAGTGACGTAAATGTGAACAAGGACAGAGGGACTGAACCACCAGTAATAGTATAGGCCAGACAGGATGGATTTTCCAACTCAGAAACAGGGCGGTCACACCCTTATATGCATAGAATGCACAATGAAACAAATGAGAAACTGGGTCTGAGCAGAAAAAGTAAATTAATGTGCATGCAAAATGTAATTGCATATGAACACATGACCTTTACACAGAGAAAACCAAAAGCAAAACACAAAACAAATATCCTGGAATAAAAAAGTAAAAAAATATATTGCAAAAATTGCATGAAGGTAGTAATAATAGTAATAATAAGGGTATTTAGTTAACATAATTTTGATCAAAATAATGTAGAAGCTATCCCGCCACGTCACGGCAACCCTTGTGGGACAGTCCTAACTCTTGTATTTAAAACCTTTCCACTTGTCAAGTGACGTAAATGTGAACAAGGACAGAGGGACTGAACCACCAGTAATAGTGTAGGTCAGACAGGATGGATTTTCCAACTCAGAAACAGGGCGGTCACACCCTTATATGCACAGAATGCACAATGAAACAAATGAGAAACTTTTTTATTCCAGGATATTTGTTTTGTGTTTTGCTTTTGGTTTTCTCTGTGTAAAGGTCATGTGTTCATATGCAATTACATTTTGCATGCACATTAATTTACTTTTTCTGCTCAGACCCAGTTTCTCATTTGTTTCATTGTGCATTCTGTGCATATAAGGGTGTGACCGCCCTGTTTCTGAGTTGGAAAATCCATCCTGTCTGGCCTATACTATTACTGGTGGTTCAGTCCCTCTGTCCTTGTTCACATTTACGTCACTTGACAAGTGGAAAGATTTTAAATACAAGAGTTAGGACTGTCCCACAAGGGTTGCCGTGACGTGGCGGGATGGCTTCTACATTATTTTGATCAAAATTATGTTAACTAAATACCCTTATTATTACTATTATTACTACCTTCATGCAATTTTTGCAATATATTTTTTTACTTTTTTATTCCAGGATATTTGTTTTGTGTTTTGCTTTTGGTTTTCTATGTCCAAACTCTTGCCACCTCCTGTCGCCCTCCAACTCAAAAATATTTCTAGAATCCGTCCCTTCTTCAGCCCTCAATCTACTAAAACTCTTGTCCATGCCTTCATCATCTCCCACCTTGATTCCTGCAACACTCTCCTCTGTGGCCTCCCCGCCAACTCTCTTGCACTACTCCAGTCTGTCCTCCACTCTGCCGCCCGACTAATCCACCTCTCCTCGCTACTCCCCTGTTTCCCCCCTCTGCAAATCCCTCCACTGGCTCCCAATTCCCCAACGAATCCAGTTCAGACTACTAACACTTACCTACAAAGCCATCCACAACCTGTCCCCTCCCTATATCTCTGAACTAATATCCCAAAATCTTCCCTCACGTAATCTTCGATCCTCCCAAGACCTCCTACTCTCCTCCACACTTATTCGTTCCTCACACAACCGCCTCCAAGATTTCTCCCTAATATCCCCCATTCTCTGGAATTTCACGCCTCAACACATCCGATTATCCACCACCCTCGGATCCTTCAGACGGAACCTAAAAACCCATCTCTTCAGGAAAACATACAGCCTGCAATAACCATTCTGCCGCCTCACCACCGCCCGAGCTGCTGCACCCCCGACCTTCTGTCTCTTCCCCATTATCCCGTAGAATGTAAGTCCGCAAGGACAGGGTCCTCTCTCCTCTGTACCAGTCTGTCATTGTGAATTTGTTTACTTTCAACGATATCTATAACTTTGTATGTAACCCCCCTTTTCATGTACAGCACCATGGAATTAATGGTGCTATATAAATAATAATGATGAGGAATGTGTGATAATAACAATTGTAAGGAGAAGTGTTGGATGTTGGCAACACTGTAAGGAGTGTGTGACAGTGACAACACTATGAGGAGGAGTGTGTGACGATGACAACACTGAGGAAGAGTGACAGCATTGTGTGGGGAGGAGTTTGTGATGGTGACAAAAATGTTTGAGAATGATAATGATAATACTGTGGACTGACTGATACATTGTTGTGGTATGATAGCACAATAATGTACAGAGTAATAACAGGCAGGGCAAGGGCTGCTGGCACAGTTTTATACCAATGTAATAAGAAAGGGTCAGCACTGCTGACACAGCATTATACCTGTGTACTCCTAATAGTAATAATGATAAGTCACACAGCCCTTGTTGGTAACTAAACACTGAACTGGTGGAATAATAAGAACACACTGGGCACTGACAGAACTGTTTCTAACATTGTGATGATAAAAAAGTCATTGGGCACTAAATGCTGACATAATGTTTTACCAGGGTAGTAGTAAGAACACGCTGGACACAGACTGCTGCCACAACATTTTACCAGCATAATTTGTATCTATTAACAAAATGCAAAGTGAATGAACAAAAAAATAAATCTAAATCACATAATTATTGGTGTGCCCACCTCAAAGCATCAATTCTTCTAGGTACACTTGCAGACAGTTTTTGATGTATCTTGGCAAGGAGGTTGTTCCAAACATCTTGGAATACCAACCACAAATCTGTGGATGTAGACTTGTGCAAATCCTTGACTCATGTAGTACCAGACAGACTCAGTGATGTTGAGATCAGGGCTCTATGAGGGCCTTATCATCACTTCCAAAATTCCTTGTTATTCTTAACTCTCAAGAGGAGTCTTAATGACATTGGCTGAATGTTTGGGGTCATTGTCCTGCTGCAGAATAAATTTGAAGCCTCCCTGATAGAGAAGTTTCGGCCTGTATTTCTCAGCATTGAGGACACCTTTAATCCTAACTGAATCCCCAACTCCATTTGCTGAAATACTGCCCCAAGCTTGCAGGGAACTTCCACCATGCTTCACTGTTGCCTGCAGACACATATTATTTATTATACTGCTCTCCAGCCCTTTGACCCTTTTGATACAGCATAATATTTCAAATTTTGCTTCATAAATCCAGATCTCTTTCTGGCATGTTTTTTGCACCCCAGTTCCTATATTTTCATGCATTATAAGACACTTGTCCTTGTTTTATTTTGAAGGTATTGGGTATTTGGCTGCAATTTTTCCATGAAGACCACTTCTGGCCAGACTTATCTGAATAGTAGTTGGGTGTAGCTGGATCCCATTGGTTGCTGCCAGTTCTGAGCTGATGTCACATAATGTGCCTTTCCAAGTTACCTTGGCCAGCCACTGCATCTACGAACCTTAATATTGCTCATGTCTTAAGATTGACCAGCACAACAGGAAACCCTAGTCTGCTTTAAAATCTTTGTCAGGGAGAGACCTTATTGATGAGGTATGTCTACCTTGTTCCTTATAGCGGTGCTCAGTCTTACATAGTGTGTGACCTGTGACATGAAACTGTCTTCCACAACCTTACCTTTGTTGGTTGTTTGGTGTGATTGATTACACCTACATCTGACTATAGTCCCTGACTTGGTGGAAGTTTACCTAGAATGGGAGATTTGATGCTTTGATGCAATTTTTAAGGCAAATAGAGGTCACACCAAATATTGATTTTATTAACATTTCTCTTTTGTTAATTCACATTGTATGTTGTTAATTGATAAAAAATAAACTATTAGCACTTCTATGTTTTAAAACATTTTTAATTTGCCGCATTTTCCCCACACCTGCCTACAACTTTTGCACACTATTGTTTGTATAGAGAGAGGAAAGCTTCAGAGATCCAGTATGTGCGTATATATAGCCATATAGTGCCATACATCCTACAGTACATAATAATCTATTGCAAGATGCCTCTGTATGCCTCTAAAACGGCATGCCTACATAAATGGATGTTAAAGGGCTCTCTTGGCCTCTGTTAATAAGGGCCCATGGGCACATTTGACATATGCACCAAGAGTTTTTTGGTTACGGGATATTGTGGCTACTGTGAGAATTTTCATTGGTTTCTGTTAAAGTAGACTGACCGTACTTTTACTTTTTACATGCATGCTTTTCTTGAAACTCCTCCCATGGAAATACGGGACTTGGTACTTCCAGTCTCAAAATGGACAGGTGTGCTATTCAGCAGGCTACACAGTGTGCACAGATATGGCTGTATATCAGATTGCTTGTTCGGTAATATTGATCCTTTGATTTATCTTGTATGTTAATCCCTTAAAAGGAATCTGTCGTCAGGTTTTTGCTATGAAATCTGAAGACAGTATGCTGTAGGGGTGAACACACAGATTTCAGAAATGCCTCTCTTACCAACCTCAGTGGTTTTGTTTACTTGCAATGATTGTTTTAGCACCAGGAGCTTATCACTGCTAGGACACAGCTGAGTGCATGCTAGTCTGACACGCCCCTTCCTGTGATAGGTACCTTACTCTCTATGGACTTTGTACATACAGAACCTAGTGTGGGCGGGGTTCGCTTTCTCATCTCTGCTGCATTGCTAAATCTAAAAACTCTGATTCTGTCAGAACGGCTGCACCTAGTAAGCCATTTGATATATTGTTGGATTCAGCATCTCTTTGCCTATATCCAGCTGCTCTCAGATGAGGTGGCAAAAACCTGCTGACAGATTCCCTTTAATTCTTGTTTCAATTCTGAATTGTGACTTCCCTGCAGAACATTGTTAGAAACACAACGCGGTCTTTCTACTAGTTGTCCCACTTCCCTTTTGAGGTCCTGTCTTTTGCCGCATTGAGAATATCAGCTACATCCACATTTTGTGCTGGGCCGTAATACTCAATGATCATGTTTTCCATTAATGTATTTTGTCTAGTCATGAACGGGAAGATAGCCATGCATTCATGTGTGAAGGTAAATCCAGCATGTTATGTAACACGGAAGTCCTGGCAGCTATTACCCTGTATATGGGTTCGAATTATTGACCTATCAGAGTGAAAGTGGCAGAGTCCTGTGTTGTATTTGGGATCATTTCCCGGACAGCTGTAATTATAATACGCGTCTCAGATAATTGCATTACCCTATTCTACAGTCCAGCGCCGGAGATTCCAGAAATGCCCCACATTGGGTCCATCATGTGAGCGATGTGGTGTCACAGTTACAGCGCCTGGATAAGTCCTATTCCTCAGTGAGGCTGTATACAGGATCTAGTTTAAACTGGCACTTTTTCCTAATAAGCTCTGTGGCCGTACTAAGGGATAGATCAAGGGCGACATTCAGTGAAATTTGTAGTTCTGAAACACTTTAGTGTATGTCCACATTGGTTAGGTAAATCAGATTGCTTCATTTTATAATATCAGCACTTTGAATTTAATTTTATGTAATCTGATCCACATCATCAGTTTGTTAAAGGGAACCTGATATCTGATGCATAGTGGCTGATCCACGGGCAGTATGCATCCGGCACTGGCTGCACAATTTAAAGGGAATCTGTCACCTATTTTTTCGACTATCAGCAGCCGGCACCACCATCAAGGGCTTATCAGCATTCTGTAATGCTGTAGATAAGCCCCCCCCAACCCCAACCCGATGTAACCTGAAAGAGAAGAAAAACGAGTTATATTATACTCACCCAGGGGCGGTCCGGGTCCGGTTTTAGTCCAATGGGTGTCGCGGTCCAGTTCTGCGCCTCCCATCTTTTAGCGCTGACGTCCTCTTCTTTGCTTTCTGTCGTGGCTCCTGCGCAGGCGCACTGCTATGCCCTGTTGAGGGCAGAGCAGAGTACTGCAGTGCACAGGCGCCGGGAAAGGTCAGAGAGGTCCGGCGCCTGCGCACTGCAGTACTTTACTCTGCCCTCAACGGGGCAGATAACGTATGCCTGCACAGAAGCCGCGGCAGAAGTAAGAAGGAGGACGTCATCGCTAGAAGATGAGAGGCGCCAGACCGGACCGCGACACCCATCGGACCCAGACCCCGGGGTGAGTATAATATAACCCGTTTTTCTTCTCTTTCAGGTTACAATGGGGGCTTATCTACAGCATTACAGAATGCTGTAGATAAGCCCCTGATGGCGGTGCCGGCAGCTGATAGTCGAAAAAATAGGTGACAGATTCCCTTTAAGCCATATATGTTTAACTCTGGAACACTGCGGCATTTCAGAGAAAAAATATAGTCTTAAAGCTGCCGGGAGACTAGTCACACAGATGGCCCCCAGCAGCTTCCCCCCACCCCCTCCGCCTTAGGCCTCTTTCAGACATCACTGTGTCCCATATTTGTGGTGGCAGTTTTCACATGTACCGGAGACACTTACACACATAAACCCATTTAAGTGAATGAGTTTGTGCACATGTCAGTGTGTTTCCATGGATTGTGGGCAAAACCACTGATTTGTCCATTTTTTAACAGCAACACGGGTCGCAAAACGTCCTGCACACGTGCACACGGTTGACACACAGGCATGTCATCAGTGTGACACGTATCGACGCCTGAAAAGCAGCATTACAGTTAGTGCTCTTGCCCAGCGCCAGTTGCTGAAGACGGCCCTCAACGTTTTCTCCTGCTCTGCTGGTGATCAGCACAAGCAGGGGAGAATGATGAGAGTTACATTCAACTGATAACAGCGGCAGCAGGCGGTGGCTGATGGGACTATTACTCCCATCAGTCTACACCTGCTGTCGCTAATAACAGTGAGAGCAGGCGGTGGCTGATGGGCATATTTATCAGCCACCGCCTGCGCAATAAATAAATAAAAAAAACGGCTTGGGTTTACCTGTATTTTTGTTAACCAGCCAGGTAAAACTTACAGCTGCAGGCTGCAACCCTCAGCTGTCAGCTTCAGCAAGGCTGGTTATCAAGAATAAAGGGGTCCCCACCCCACTCTGATTTTTTTAAATTATTTAAATAATTAAAAAAACGGCGTGGGGTCCCCCCTATTTTTGACAATCAGGATTGCTAAAACTGACAGTTAGAGCTGGTATTCTCAGGATGGTAAGGGGCCATGGATATTGACCCCCCCTAGCCTGAAAATAGCAGCCCACAGCCTCCCAGAAAAGGAACATCTATTAGATGCGCCAATCCTGGTGTTTTGTCTGGCTCTTCCCATTTGCCTTGTAGAGGTGGCAAGTGGGGTAATATTTGTGGGGTTGATGTCACATTTGTTTTGTCTGGTGACAGCAAGCCCACGGTGTAGTGACAAAGAGATAGTGGGTGCTGCTGACCAGGCTTTTTTAGGAAGACTGCATGGACCAGGTCTCATACCACTGAACGCCCGCTCTCTCTCCCCATGGGCAGAACACTACTCAGACAACACAGGGTGAGAGCAAAACAGCGTGGCAATGATTTATTGAACCACCTCTTCAGCACCAAAGAAAACCAAATTATTGTAATTTAATATGGGATCCAAATACACAGGCTAAATGGAAGATCTTCAATTCACAACTTGCAGTGATCTTCTACCCAAGGATCTCCCGGGTTGGCGCTGCACACTCGTGACACCAATAACCCTGAAAGTGCAGATCCTCTAACTACATGGTGTACTACTGTGGAATATTTCCATTTGTGTCCCACTATACATGAGAGATATGAGTGAATTAGAGGCAGCCATTGAAGGGATTTCTGTCTATCTGCCTGAATACACACAGTGGACAGATTGTGATCAGGACTGTGCTGCTCTCTACTATCTCTCCTGCCAGGGGGAGGGGGATATAATCAGAGTCAGTGCCTGGCTTATGTCTTCTCTTAATCTTTACTAAGTGATTAAGGGCGACAGACAAAACATGACTTTATTAAAGGCAACCACTTAGCTACTGAGTTGATGATTAATTCTAGTTATTTGCTTTCAGCTGAAATTATAAAGAATCAGATGCAGTTTTCATGTGTTTAGGATTAAAGGTGCATTTACATTGCAGGGTTATCGTGCACTCTTAGGAACGCTTGTTTCACAATAACCTTGCTGTTAAAACAGGCTGCCGGTCCCCAATCAATAAGCAAAATGCTCGTTCATCAGAGGAAATCTTGATTTGCACAAAAGATCATTTTTCTTTGCAGCTCGTTGTCCTTGTTAACATTATCTGGGCTGCCGAGAACAATGGCAGTCTAAAGGCCCCTTTACATTTAGCGATGCACCAGCGATCCCGACCACAATACGACCCGGTCAGGATCGCTGGTGCATCGCTAAATGGTCGCTAGTGAGCTGCCACACAGGCAGGTCTCACAGCGATGCAGCAGCGATCTAGCGGTTGTTACTTACCTTTCAGACGCGGCGATCCTGACGTCCTCCCGTCTGCGTCCACGCGTCGCTCGTTGGCGCCAGTAGGAAGCCCAGCAGGAAGCGCCCGACGAGAAATGGAGTTTCGTGATCAGCGATGGACAGTCGGAGGTAAGTCTCACACATAGCGATATCGCTGCTGCGTCACCAAATCGGTGATGCTTTAGCGATATTGTTAGCGATATCGCTATGTGTAAAACCCCCTTAAGGACACTGAACAATCTGTTACAGATCAATCACAAGTGTGGTTTGGATGTGTAAACAGAATATTAACTGATCTGTGGTCCTTTAACGATGCATAGTCTGCTAATGTGAATGCTCCTTAACGGAGTCATCCAGTATCTAATGGTATTGTCACACTTAGCTATGCACCAGCGATCCCGACAACGATATGACCCGGTCAGGATCGCTGGTACATCGCTAAGTGGTCGCTAGTGACCTGCCAAACAGGCAGATCTCCCCAGCGACATAGCAGCAAGCGGCGGTCGTTACTTACCTGTCAGACGCGGCGATGAAGACGTCCTCCCGCCCGCGTCCACGTGTCGCTCGTCGCCACAGCAGGAAGCGGCCGACGAGAAACAGTCCAGGACGTTCTCGCGCGATCAGCGATAATCAGCGGGGGAGCCGGTCGGAGGTAAGTATTACACATAGCGATATCGCTAGCAATATCTCTGCTGCGTCACAAAACCAGTGACGTTATAGCGATATTGCTAGCGATATCGCTTAGTATGACTGGCCCTTTAAATGTCCTTTCTAGATATCTGTCTTTACACCATAACCATTTTTGTAACTTGTTTTATTCTACAGTACCCTACACTTCTCCCTATCTAGCTAATACCTACGGCTATGTGCACACACTGCGGATTGGTCTGCGGATTTGTATCTGCGGAACCGCAGGTAAAATGACCTGCGGTTTTACCTGCGGATTGGCCTGCAGTTTATCACCTCTACAATGGAGGAGATGGTAAACCACAGCAGAATCCGCAGAAAAGAAGTGACGTCATTTCTTTCTGCGGATTCTGCTGTGGTTTACCATCTCCTCCATTGTAGAGGTGATAAACTGCAGGCCAATCCGCAGGTAAAACCGCAGGTCATTTTACCTGCGGTTCCGCTGATACAAATCCGCAGACCAATCCGCAGTGTGTGCACATAGCCGTAGGTATTAGCTAGATAGGGAGAAGTGTAGGGTACTGTAGAATAAAACAAGTTACAAAAATGGTTATGGTGTAAAGACAGATATCTAGAAAGGACATTTAAAGAGCCCGTCACACTAAGCGATATCGCTAGCAATATCGCTATAACGTCACTGGTTTTGTGACGCAGCAGAGATATTGCTAGCGATATCGCTATGTGTGATACTTACCTCCGGATTCAAAACCGCAGCTTTTCCACAGTTAAAAATCCGCAGCATGTGCACAGCAGATTGTAAATCACATAGATTTACATGCTACTGTACACTGTCTGCATAACTGCTGCAGATCCGCAGCGGCCAAAACCGCAGCGGATCCGCAGCAAAAACCACAGCGTGTGCACATAGCCTAAATGTGTTTATTTTACATTGCTTCCTGTGAGGTTTCATTTGAGACCAATCTCAAACAGGCTGTGGCAGGAAGCTGGGGCTGCACTCACTTACAGAAGTCATCTAGACATCATGGATCCATGGTAATAAAATCTGCGGGAGAGGTGAGTGCAGCGCCAGCACTCTGCTTATAACTTCCCTACTGCTGCTTCTAACTGGGAAACAAGACGTCATCAGGAGGCAGAGATAGAAGCAGTGAGTGACAGCAGCGCCTTTCCACAGCTGTTTGCACTGCTCTCAAACGATTCGTCTTCAGGGGGTGGAGCTGGAGTCAATTACCCCCCCCCCCGGCAATGATTCATTTGTTGAAAGCTGTGAGGCAGCACTGGTGTCACTGCTTCTGTTTCTGCATCCTGATGACGTCTTGTTTCACAGATGCGGTACTGCGCTCTCCTCTCCCTCACCATATACCACCATGGATCCAGAACCTCTTCAGACATCTTTCGAGAGCGGCAATGCAAGAAACTGTATTAAGTAAATGCAGCGCTGCCCCCTGATGACCTACTGTTCCAGGAGGGGCCGATAGATACTGCAGGGAACTGAGTGCAGCGCCAGCCTCTTATTTGAGATACCTCAAAAACTAAACGTCACAGGAATTGAAGTGAAAAAAACCCACATTTAGGTATTAACAGGATAGGGAGAAGTGTAGGGTATTGTGTAATAAAGCTAATTACAAAATGGTTAGGGTATAAACATGCAGTGAGTATGGAGAGTATTCAGACCCCTTTAAATTTTTCACTCTTTGTTTCATTGCAGCCATTTGGTAAATTCAAAAAAGTTCATTTTTCTTATTAATGTACACTCTGCACCCCTTCTTGACTGAAAAAAAACCAGAAATGTAGAATTTTTTGCAAATTTATTAAAAAAGAAAAACTGAAATATCACATGGTCATAAGTATTCTGACCCTTTGCTCAGACACTCATATTTAAGTCAAATGCTGTCCATTTCCTTGTGATCCTCCTTGAGATGATTCTACTCCTTCATTGGAGTCCAGCTGTGTTTAATAAAACTGATAGAACCTGATTTGTAAAGGCACATACCTGTCTATATAAGACCTCATAGCTCACAGTGCATGTCAGACCAAATGAGAATCATGAGGTCAAAGGAACTAGCCAAGGAGCTCAGATACAGGATTGTGGTAAGGCACACATCTGGCCAAGGTTACAAAAGAATTTCTGCAGTACTCAAGGTTCCTAAGAGCACAGTGGCCTCCATAATCCTTATTTGGAAGAAGTTTGGGACCACCAGAAGTCTTCCTAGACCTGGCTGTCCAGCCAAACTGAGCAATCATGGGAGAAGAACCTTGGTGAGAGAGGGAGATAAAGAAGAACCCCAAGATCACTGTGGCTGAGCTCCACAGATGCAGTAGGGAGATGGGAGAAAGTTCCACAAAGTCAACTATCACTGAAGTCCTCCACCTGTCGGGCCTTTATGGCAGAGTGGCCCGATGGAAGCCTCTCCTCAGAGCAAGACATATGAAAGCCTGCATAGAGTTTGATAAAAAAAAAACACATGAAGCACTCCCATACTAAGAGAAATAAGATTCTCTGGTCTGATGAGACGAAGGTAGAACTTTTTGGCGATAATTCTAAGCAGTATGTGGGGAGAAAACCAGGCACTGCTCATCACCTGCCCAATGCAATCCCAACAGTGAAACATAGTGGTGGCAGCATCATGCTATGGGGGTGTTTTTCAACTACAGGGACAGGACAACTGGTTGCATTTGAAGGAAACATGAATGCAGCCAAGTACAGAGATATCCTGGATGAAAACCTCTTCCACAGTGCTCTGGACCTCAGACTTGTCTGAAGGTTCACCTTCCAACAAGACAATGACCCTAAGCACACAGCTAAAACAACAAAGGAGTGGCTTACGAACAACTCTGTGACCATTCTTGACTGGCCCAGCCAGAGCCCTGACCTAAACCCAATTGAGCATCTCTGTAGAGACCTGAAAATGGCTGTCCACCAACGTTCACCATTCAACCTGACGGAACTGGAGAGGATCTCGAAATCCAGGTGTGAAAAACTTGTTGCATCATTCCCAAGAAGACGCATGGCTGTACTAGCTCAGAAGGGTGCTTCTATTCATTACTGAGCAAAGGGTCTGAATACTTATGACCATGTGATATTTCAGTTTTTCTTTTTTAATAAATTTGCAAAAAATTCTAAATTTCTGTTTTTTTTCAGTCAAGATGAGGTGCAGAGTGTACATTAATGAGAAAAAAAAATGAATTTTTTTGATTTACCAAATAGCAGCATTGAAACACAGAGTGAAAAATTTAAAAGGGTGTGAATACTTTCTGTATCCACTGTAGATGTTTTACATTTTAAGACATTTTAAGTGGGGGACTACCCGTTTAAGTGTTGTCATTAGGGTTTTTTGCTGATTAATTTGTCACAAGGAAGCTTTTTGGGTTATATTCACACTGTGTATGTCTAACTTACAGGTGCATCTCACAAAATTAGAATATTATCAAAAAGTTGATTTATTTTAGTTCTTCAGTACAAAATGTGAAACTCTTATATTATATGGAGTCTTTTCAAACAGAGTGATCTATTTCAGATAGATAAGGAGTGAAAGTTTTATTGTCCTCTGATTGGGGTCTGGTTATGTGTTGTGATGCTCCCACAAGGTCTGAAGAGCAAATTCCTTAATTGATGTAAAAAGACATAGAGAGGACTCTCAATTCCAAATATTTTTCTGTCTGTATCTTTCATGACTTTCAGTTGTTCATTTTCATAGATTTTTGATTTATTATTACTTTTGTCAGATTCAAGTTATTTCTGTGACCATTGTGGGTTTTTCTGTCATTAGACGAGGGGTGCCAACAATTTTGGCCATGTGTGTATGGGCAAACAAGCTTTTTTTTTTTAAATAACTTCTCGTATAGGTTTTATATATACATGTTGTCTTGTCAGTTTTGGATTCCTATACTAGCCAGGAAAAATATCAGATCAGACCAAAGTTACATTTACAGTGCATGAACCACAGAGTAAAAACCACATTAAAAACTGCCTGCGGTTTAAGCATGACTTGCTATTGTTCAGCAATGCTTTTCGACAGACCTTTTTTTTAAAATGAATATCAATATCTGCATAAGAAAGCTGCAGTGAATTAGTGTTCATTCCTTGAATGCAGTTCAGACGTACAGTGGCATAAGTTACCCTGTTTTTTTGCAGGATTTCTCTGTGGCTCTTGCATCAGTCTCAATTTTCCTATATACGGTATTTAAGAGAAAAGGGCATTTTTATAGCTACGGGTGCATTTCACATGGACAATGGCCTCCAGTTCAGTAAGATTCTTGTAACGTGGTTACATCCAATGCATGTTGAATTTCTACTACCCATCTACTCTTTCATTCTCTATACTTATGTTATGGTTACCGTATATACTCGAGATTTTCAGCCCATTTTTTTGGGACTGAAAGTCCCCCTCTCGGCTTATACACAAGTCATATACCTTGGGTCGGCGGGGGAGGTGAAGTGGGGGAGTCAGAGATCATACTGAACCCCCCCCCCGATGCGTCTGCAGCCCCCTCCTGTTTCTCCCACGGTCTCCCTTCCTTTAGCGGTCACGTGGTACCGCTCATTAAACTTATGTATATGCGCATATTCTTGAGACTAATGAGCGGTACCACGTGACTGCTGAAGGAAGGAAGGGAAACCATGGGAGAAGTGGGGGGGGCTGCAGAGACCATGCCAGGACGGGGGTAAGTATATCCAATATTCACCTGTCCCCGGTCCATTGCTGCTTGCTGCTGTCTGCTGCGTTCTGTGTCAGTGACGATTAGGCAGCAGAGGGCGCGGTGACATGGTTAGTGTGCGCCATGCCCTCTGCTGGCTGAACAGTCACTGACACAGGACGCGGAGGACAGCAGCGGTGGACCGGGGACAGGTGAATAACTCAGGTGCCGGGTCCTGAGCCAGCGGCAACACCGACAGCTGTTCCCCATAGCACGCCGGTGTTGCTGCCTGCTCAGGACCCGGCACCTGGCCCCCAGCGACGAGAGGTGAGTATGTCATTTTTTTTTTTGCAGTGGCAGCTTATGGGGCATAATGTATGGAGCATTTTATGGGGGCATAATATATGGAGCATCTTCTGGGGCAGCATATGGGGGCATAATCTATGGGGCATCTTATGGGGGCATAATCTATGGAGCATCTTATGGGGGCATAGTCTATGGAGCATCTTATGGGGGCATAGTCTATGGAGCATCTTATGGGGGCATAGTCTATGGAGCATCTTATGGGGGCATAGTCTATGGAGCATCTTATGGGGGCATAGTCTATGGAGCATCTTATGGGGGCAAAATCTATGGATCATCTTATGGGGGCATATTTTATGGAGCATCTTATGGGGCATAGTCTATGGAGCATCTTATGGGGGCATAATCTATGGAGCATCTTATGGGGCATAATCTATGGAGCAGCATATGGGGCATATTATTCTATGGAGCATCTTATGGGGCCAAAACCATTATGGAGCAGCATATGGGCATATTATTCTATGGAGCATCTTATGGGGCCATTATTAACCTTTGTGCAGCATTATATGGGGCGTATTTTGTATGGTGCATCTTATGGGGGCATTATTAACCTTTGTGCAGCATTATATGTGGCATATTTTTTATGGAGCATCTTATGGGGCCATCATGAACTGTATGAAGCATTATATGGGGCTCCTGATTCAATATGGATATTCAAAAACATTTAATCTACTGATGTCTGAATTTATTTTACTTTTATTGGTATCTTTTTATTTTTGAAATTTACCAGTAGCTGCTGAATTTTCCACCCTAGACTTATACACCAGTCAATAAGTTTTCCCATTTTTTGGTGGCAAAATTAGGGGGGTCGGCTTATACACGAGTATATACGTGTACATCCAACACATGTTAAATTGGTTATATGTGTGGGATCTTCTCAGACAAATGTTGGGACCAAGAACTTCCTGCTTTTTCACACTTCTAATTGTTTTTTACTTGTTTCTGTTTCCTGTTCTTGTTTTTCTTTCTGGTTTTTGTATGTGTTAAATGGGTGGTGTATTACTTGGACATCTCCTTCTCAATCACAACGTTACTTCCTAGTAAAATAATAGCAGCTATATTCACCATTGGTGCAGGTGCTGTTCCAGTGGTGTCGGCGCTGGCTCTCCCAGGGCTCGCTTGACATTATGTCACTTGAGCCCTGCAGTTAATCAGCGTCTGCTTCACTCTCCCTTCTTATGGATAGATCAGACAGCTCTAGGACGTGAGAGAGCAGCCATATTTCTCATTTCCCGATGTAAATTATGTCCAAAGGAGAGGAGAGTGAAGGGGCCACTGATTGTCTGCGGGGCTCACGGGACATAACGATGTCACACAAGCCCTAAGAGAGCCAGTGCAGACACTGTTGTAATGCCACTTGCACTGGAGGTGAGTATAGCTGTTATTATTACACAAAGCGGGGGGCATGGTGATTGAGAAGAGGTTATCCAAGTAGTGGCAACTCCTTTAATAAAGTATTTGTTATTTCCTATGATATTGGATGTGCAGCAATCTATTTTGGTGTAGCCTTTTCCTTATTCCAAGGTATTCTATGTCTTTGTGTCTTCATCATGTTCTTGGTGTATTTCTAACGGCAGAAAGTTTAAACATTTTTCTACTAAACCGAATTTACAATGGGGGTTGAAGAAATGTAATTGTAACTGTATCTACCTAGTAATTTAATTAAAGTACTTTGTTTCTAAGTATGTCCCAAGAGATGCAGAACATTAACCACTTCCCCTTCCTGCTCCTCTTCTTGGCACCGGTCCAAAATTGTAGGCATTTCCCAGTATAAATTTGGCACACACACACGAATGCCGCTTTTAAGGGAAACAGTGTGACAACATTTTGTAAATGACCCCCTCCTTGTATCTCATGTCTCACTTCATTTGTTTTCATTAGCTCCATTTTCCAATGTATCCATCTGGAACAATGTATCACATTGCTACACTTCAGTACCACAATGTCAGAGCTGAGCTGTATGGATACATACTGTCCCTCCTTGTTTGCTTTCTACACCACCTTGTGGCTCACTGCATTTACTTGGTGCATGTAAATCGCATTCCTTATACCAACACACATCTGTTATCCCTCTGGCAGTCTGTGTGCTTTCGGAGTGTGGTGAGGAGGGGGCACTGGCACTAGCTAGATCTCTGTTTGGCTCCACTTGTCTTGTTTTGACAGCTCCTGGAGGAGGCGCTTAACTTGTTGCTTCTTCTTTGGAGCTGAACACCCCCCTCCCCGTTGAGACCATACATTTTTAACCCATTAACTGTTCACCAATGCTAAAGACACATTGTTTACGGAGAGTTGATTCTGTTTACATTAATAGAATACACGTGTTATACGTAATAAGAATAATAAGTACTGTCATTAACAATATTGTGTTTTGTAAATAAAGCCACATAATAAAGTCCAATTTTATAGGAGGGGATTTGTACCATTGAGAATCAATTTTTTTATGCCCAATCTTCATCTGAGTGACGCAGTGAAAGAAAACTGGGACAAAAAGGGGAATATTTGCTGTACAGAGCTTATGCATATGAGCTTTCTAAACACCAAACAGTAGAACGCTTCTGTATAACACTAATCCCACCGGGGATCAGTGGGACTTTCTCAGGCTTTACGAATTAGGTTTCTGAATAAGGAAGTAAACAAAAAAAATAGCAAAAAAAAAAAAGTATGACGTCATATTGTTCCTAAATTATTTTTTGCCCTAATTTCTAGGTGTCTGTTGACCAACTGTAATGCTAGAGTACGGGATTTCTTGTGTATGAGTATATATAAGTGTATACTGTATATCAGTTCATATACAAAAGTTCATGGACTAATAAATATCCTTATCTCTCTCTGTATATTTATAATCTTGTAGATTTTGAGCCCTCGTGGGCAGGGTCCTCTCCTTCTGTGCCAGTCAGGACTGTACTTGTTTTTCATTATGTATACCCCTCCTCACATGTAAAGCTCCATCAAATAAAAGATGCTATAATAATAAATAATAATAATGTGCTTTTGTATATATACAGTATATTTTTTCTATAGATAAAATATACTCTATATATACAAAAAGAATATTGTATATACTGTATATACTCGAGTTTAAGCTGGCCCGAGTATCGGCCAAGCCACCTAATTTTGCCACGGAAAACCGGGTAACCTTATTGACTCGAGTATAAGCCGGGTATGCATTGTCCCCTCATCCCTATCCTGCTATGCATGGCTCCCCCGTCCTGTCCTGGTATGCGTGGCTCCCACCGTCACTGTCCTGGTATACGTGGCTCCCCCCCCGTGGTGCCACGTGATCACTCAGCACAGGAAGAGCTGCCAGCTTCGAGACCAACAGAGATGCAGCGACGGCGCGGAGGAGGGTGAGTATGATGTGTTCTGTAAGCCGGCTGCTCCGCCGCTTGCCTTCCTCCGCTGGCTTTCTGGACAATGACTCGTGTATAAGCCGAGGGGGGCGTATTCAGCACAAAAAAAGTGCTGAAAAACGCGGCTTATACACAAGTATATACGGTATATAGAGCGTGCGAGAGAGAAAGAAATAAGCAGCACTCAAGTCCAAGATGCAAAAAATTAAGGATATTTTATTAGTCCATGTGACCATGGCAACATTTTGTTTTCATAGCAGAAACCTTCTGACTCTAGAAAAATGTCCTTTATTTTTTGCATTTTAGATAAGTGTTGCTAATTTTTGTACATATACTGTATCGTATCAGACCAGAGGGTATGTGTGATGAAGGAGCAGCCGCCATCTTGGATATGGGGCATA
This sequence comes from Dendrobates tinctorius, assembly GCF_039654945.1. Classification (NCBI taxonomy): domain Eukaryota; kingdom Metazoa; phylum Chordata; class Amphibia; order Anura; family Dendrobatidae; genus Dendrobates; species Dendrobates tinctorius. The sequence continues at coordinate 6,504,751 of NW_027361673.1, forward strand.
ATGCTCGCCTCATGTCTGAGCTTGGCCTGTCCCAGTGACGCCATTTTGGTCTGAGTTCACAAGAATTACAGGCAGCTAACTGCTACTACCCCCCAGGGCCTGTAAGCATATTAAAGAAAACAGGATTTAGTGCTCCAATGTTCAATAACAAGGCCTTTTAGTATGATAATGAGATAAGGCCAAAACAGAACTTCAAAGCTTGAGTAGGAGCCACGCCAGCATGGGGCATGAAGGTGCCTGGGGGCTTCAATTAGAATATACCTGCCAGCTGGACACAGAAATACACATCCATTGTCTCTCCCAGCCGCTCCGACTCCATTCTAGGATCATGGATTATGAGCACACCTTTCCAGTTATAGACTCATAAAAAATATCCGCGTGACCCTGAGGAAATTGCGCATCTGGCAGTGCGGCTCCTGAGTCGGTGAGGGCTCTGGGACCTGAGATACAGAGATTGGCCCTCCACAGTGACCCAATGGGGCCATGTTTGCTCTCCACATGACAGGCAAAACAAGCCGCATTCACTGGTACCTCTCGTGTCCTGATCCGATTATCCTGGAGGAAGTTAACCCCTTTCTTAGATATTGGGAATAAGTTCTGCAGGGAGCTAAAGGGTGGAGATTATTAGCCCACCCTCTGACACAGGAGGAACCCAGCATGCTTAAGAACTGGGAGCACATGGCAGACAGTCTCACTGAGACAGAAGAACTAGATGATGATCTAAGAAGGAACTGGGGACAGACCGGCCAAGGGAGCAGCGGCCCGCGCTTTGGGGTCTGTCCGGCAACTAAGATTCTGGTACCTGTGGACTGCAGAGCTCCCTGCATCCACATGCAACCTACAACCTGGTAAATTGACCTCCAGCTTAATATCTAAGTCTTGTTCCATTACTGTTATATTTTACTCAGACTGCAAATCCACTGTAATTCCGTTGTATAGCTTGCTGTATATTTCTGTAATTATCTAGTGCACCCTTAAGGCAATTAAACCATAAAATTAATCTTGGACTGATGCTTTTACTCTGATTACGGATCTTAGAATACCCAGCGGGTAACAGGACATCCTCCCCGGTGGCCATTTGCTCTAGGTGCAGTTCCCTTACTGACCTGAGAGACAAAGGGGGCGCCGGAGAGCTGTGCCTGTGTAGTTACGTCACATTGGTGATGTGGGAGGAACCAGTCTTTCCTCCACATTGGTGGCAGCGGTGGGATCAGAGTAATAGTGTGCGTGGGACCCCTACTCCCAGACACTAAAGACTACTAGAGGTAACTTTCACTGCTGGGGTCTTAAGGTCAGCCCAGCACTAGACGGTCAGAGTGTAAATATAATAAGTGGTGTGCGAGGTCAAGGTTGCAGCTATGTCAGTAACCAGAGGCTCCCAAGATGGCGGAAAGCACCAGGAGTGAGACAAAGGGGGAGGCCAATGCTATGGTCTATGAGGAGGTGGTGGTGGACAATACCAATGAAGGTGAGGGGGAGCTCAGCCAGGGCTCCCAAGGAGCCAGATCCCCATGCTCAGTCCCGCAGTGCACTGTCCACCACCTGCCCGCCCCAGCCTGTCCAGATCGGAGGCCCTTTTCCAAGCGGCTATGGCACAGCTCGAGGCTGGTAACGACGCCGCCCATGACAGACTCCTGGTGGCAGCAGAGAAAGCAGCGGAGCGTGAGCATGCAGAACGTGTGCTGCAGGCTGGAAAATGTCGTGAAGCTGCGGAGTGCCGGCACTGACTAGAGATGGCTCAGCACGGGCTCCCGTTGGACGCTCCAGCCCCTCCGGGACCAAGGCTTCCAAGGTCTGGGCGGAGGACTTCCCCCTGCTTGAAAAGGATGGAGACCTGGATTCCTTTCTGCTGGCCTTTGAGAGAACCTGCCTCCAACACCATCTGGCCCTGGATCAGTGGGCAAGGTACCTGACCCCCCGTTTGAGGGGTTAAGTTCCTGGAAGTTTTGGGGGACTTACCTGCCGTGGAGGAGCAGGACTACAACAGCATCAAGCGGGCCCAGATCCAGCACTACAACCTCACCCCGGAGTCATACCGCAGGAAGTTCCGGAGCCTGCAGCGGGGCTCAAAGGACACCTGGACTGACCACATGCGGGCACTGCTGAGAGCTGCGGAGCACTGCACCTCGGGTCTAGAGCTCACCACCCGCCAGGAGGTCCAGGAACTGTTCGTCACGGAGCAGTTCTTGTGGAACTGCCCAGAGTACCTCCAGCAGTTCCTCCGTGACCGGAAACCAAAGGGAGCTTCTGCTACCGCTGCCCTGGCAGACGAGTATGCCAACAACATGGCGTCTGAGCCAAAGAAGCCTGCCAGCAGCACTTGGAGAGGCGGTAAGCCAAATCCTGCCCCTGTCCCCCCAGCCCCCAGAGTGCAAGGGGTGTACCCCCCTGCTGCTCTCTCCAGGCCAGGAGCAGAACCCAGGCGTTGTCATCATTGCAACTAGCCGGGACACTTTAAGGCTGCGTGTCCCCAGCGCCATAAGGCCCCATCCCTGTCCCAGAAACCGTCCACTGTTTTGTGTGTGGGAGGGGGTGGTGGGAGGTCACTGGACAATTACCAACCCATCACCATCGGCCGCTCAGCGGTCATGGGACTGCGGGACACAGGCGCTGAACGAACCCTGGTACATCCGGAGGTGGTGTCCCCTCAAGACTTGGTGCCTGGGAAAACCCTTTCCGTCTCCGGAATTGGAGGCGTTGAACTGGCGCTGCCCGTCACCAAGGTGTTTTTGGACTGGGGCGCCGGGAAGGGAATGCGGGAGGTGGGAGTAATGCCAAATATTCCTGCCAATATGTTGCTTGTGACCGGTTTGGGGCAGCTAGTGTCTCAGTATGTGGCCACTGAACCCCCAAGTCCGGTTCCCCAAGAATCTCATGACTCTACTGTGATTTCTAATGTTAATGTGTTGAATGTGCCTCCAACAGTGGAGGAGGGAGTGAAACCTGATGGTAAGCCATGCACTGACACTACACACACAGGGCTCACAGTGTGGACAGGTGAGAAGACTGCAGGGGAGAGCTCAGAGGTGGAGGGAGGGTCTGCTATGGGCAGTGTAGGGCCCCTAAGTGAATCCAGCCTGCTGAGTCTAGGGCCTCTGCAGAAAGAGGAACAGACCATGGGGGGAGGGGGCATCCTGGGAGAGGAGCCACCAGGTAAGACCCTAGGGCAGGAGTTTCCTGCATCTGGGTTGTCAGGAAGCCAGGGAAGTCTGCCTGACCCGGCGACTTGGTCAGGGGCCAAGGGGAAGCAGGCGCTACCTGTGGTCTCAGCGGTCCTTGCCGCTGTTACCAGGAGTAGGAGCGCCGGAGCCCAAGGAGCCTCGCAGAGGTCCGACGGTTTCCCCCTCTCCGACCAAGTGGCTGCCCCAGGAGACAGATCCCGGGGAGCTGACAGAGGATGTGGCAGTTTTGTCAATTCTTGCCACTTCGAGTCAGGGATTTCAGGCAGTGTTGGAAGCTGACGCTAGCCAGAAAGCTCTCAAGGAGCAGGCGGCACAGCCTCCCCTCGAGTCCGACCGCGAGCGAGTGGTCTGGGACCAGGGACGGCTGTACCGGGTAACAGTCCAGCAGGGTTCACCGGAGGCGGGGCCCAGGGACCGACAGTTAGTGGTACCCTATCCGTTCAGGGCGGAATTGTTGCAGATCGCACACGAGATTCCCATGGACGGACACCTAGGGATCACTAAAACCAGGGCCAGGCTAGCTCAGAATTTCTACTGACCGGGAATGAGGATCAAGGTGATTGCCTACTGCCGTTCGTGTGACACCTGTCAAGAGGGTGGGGAAGGTGGGGCGGCGCCCCACTGGTAACTCTGCCCATCATCGAAGAGCCTTTCTCGAGGGTGGTTGTGGATCTCATTGGACCTCTGTCCACTCCCAGCCGCTCCGGGAAATGCTTCATACTAACGGTAGTGGACTATGCCATCCAGTACCCGGAGATGGTAGCTTTGTCGTCCATTCGCGCCGACAAAGTGGCCACTGCCTTACTGGAGATTTTCTCCAGAGTGGGGTTTCCCCAGGAAATGCTCACCTACCGAGATACCCAGTTCATGTCGCAGCTGATGGAGTCTCTCTGTAAGCAGATACAGGTGCAATATCTGGTAGCCAGCCCGTACCACCCACAGACCAATGGCCTGTGTGAGCTGTTCAATGGTACCTTAAAGCAGATGCTGAAGATGTTGGTCGACTCCCACGGGAGAGACTAGAAGCGGTATCTCCCACACTTGCTGTTTGCCTACTGGGAGGTCCCACAGGCCTCAACAGGGTTCCCCCTCCTTTGAGCTCCTGTACGGGCAACGTGTATGGGGGCCCCTTGCTCTGGTGAAGGAAGCATGGGAAGGGGATTTGGCCACCCCTGGAGTGTCGGTCATTGAGTATGTCGTGCGCTTCCGGGACAGAATGATGGCCTTGACACGGCTGGTGCATAACAATATGGCCCAAGCCCAGGCTGACCAGAAGCGGTGGTACGACCAGAATGCTTGTGAGCGGACCTACCAGGTGGGTCAAAAGGTGTGGGTACTGGTCCCAGTACCTCAAAACAAGCTTCAGGCGGCCTGGGAGGGTCCATACCTCGTGCACCAGCGGCTCAACACTGTCACCTATCTGGTCACCCTGGACCATGCCCGTGGAAGGAGGATGGCCTCCCACGTGAACATGATGAAGGCCCATCATGAGCGGGAGGCTTGTGCCCACCCAGTGTGCAACCTTCCCAAGGAAGGAGAGGTAGAAACCCTCCTGGATCTGCTCACACAAGCCAAGGCGGGTGGATCCATCGAGGATGTGGGGGTTGGCCACCAGCTCTCAGAGGACCAACGTTCCCAGCTGGGGGTCACCCTACATCCCTTTCAGGAGCTGTTCAGCAGCCTGCCTGGAAGGACTGAGACAGCCTTCCATGACGTGGACACCAGCAATCACCCCCCGATCCGGCGTTCAGCATATCTGGTCTCTCTTAAGGTGCAGCCGCACATGCGCCAAGCGATAGACGAGATGCTGAAGTTGGGGGTGATCCAAGCGTCCAACAGCGCGTGGGCTTCGCCTGTAGTCCTCATCCCTAAAAAGGACCGCACTACGTGGTTCTGCATGGACAACAGGGGCTCAACTCTGTGGCGGTCACCGATGCGTACCCAATGCCGTGCATCGATGACCTGCTCAATCAGCTGGCCTGGGCCATGTACCTGACCATCATGGATCTGAGCAGAGGTATTGGCAGATTCCGCTGACCCCTGGGGCACGGGAACGCTCTGCCTTTATCACCCCATTCTGACTGTACGAGTCCAGCGGTGATGCCATTCGGCATGAAGAATGCCCCTGCCACTTTTCAGAGGATAGTCAACACGCTGCTCGAGGGACTGGAAGGATATGCGACCGCGTACCTGGATGACATTGCCATCTTAAGTCCCACCTGGGAGGATCGCCTAGAGCACCTGGCGCAGGTGCTTGGGCGGATCCAGCGATCAGGCTTGACCATTAAGCCGATAAAATACCAGCTGGGTATGAGTGAGGTCCACTACCTGGGACACCGGGTAGGTGGGGGGAGCTCTGAAGCCAGAGCCCAGGAAGGTGGATGCCATCGCATCCTGGCCCACCCCCAGGACCAAGAAGCAGGTGATATCCTTTTTGGGGACTGCCGGGTACTATAGGAGGTTTGTTCCACACTATAGTTACCTGGCCAAGCCCCTGACGGACCTCACCAAGAAGAAGCTGCCTGTCGCAGTCGACTGGACAGTTGCCTGTGAGACAGCTTTCCAGGCGCTCAAGACCGCCCTTTCTAGCTCTCCTGTACTACAGGCAGCCGACTTCATGCGGCCGTTCGTAGTGCAGACCGACGCTAGCGACTTCGGCCTCGGTGCTGTGTTCAGCCAGGTCGACACTACGGGCCATGAACACCCCGTTCTGTACCTGAGCCGGAAGCTCCTGCCGAGGGAAGTGGCCTATTCCACGATGGAGAAGGAATGTCTGGCAATTGTGTGGGCCCTGCAGCGCCTGCAGCCATACTTGTACGGACCCCAATTCACCATGGAAACAGACCACAACCCCCTCAACTGGTTACACACGGTCTCTGGGACGAATGGGAGGTTGCTACGCTGGAGCCTCGCTCTCCAGCAGTATCACTTAATTTGCCACAAAAGAGGCAGGGACCATGGTAACGCTGATGGGTTGTCCCGGCAAGGAGAGGGTGCGGAAGGGCGCATGGGGGAACACAGGAATGTGATACCCCTAGCGTCCTCTAAAGCAGGGAAGTATGATGAAGGAGCAGCCGCCACCTTGGATATGGGGCATAACGCTCTCCTCATGTCTGAGCTTGGCCTGTCCCAGTGATGCCATTTTGGTCGGAGTTCACAATAATTAAAGGCAGCTAACTGCTCCTAACCCCCCCCCCCCCCATGGCCTGTAAGCATATTGAAGAAAGCAGGATTTAGTGCTCCAATGTTGAATAGCAAGGTCTTTTAGTATGATAATGAGATAAGGCCAAAGCAGAACTTCAAAGCTTGAGTAGGAGCCACGCCAGCATGGGGCATGAAGGTGCCTGGGGGCTTCAATTAGAATATACCTGTCAGCTGGACACAGAAATACACATCCATTGTCTCTCCCAGCCGCTCCGACTCCATTCTAGGATCATGGATTATGAGCACACCTTTCGAGTTATAGACTCATAAAAAATATCCGCGTGACCCTGAGGAAATCGCGCATCTTCCAGTGCGGCTCCTGAGTCGGTGAGGGCTCTGGGACCTGAGATATAGAGATTGGCCCTCCACAGCGACCCAATGGGGCCATGTTTGCTCTTCACACGACAGGCAAAACAAGCCGCATTCACTGGTACCTCTCGTGTCCTGATCCGATCATCCTGGAGGAAGTTACCCCCTTTCTTAGATATTGGGAATAAGTTCTGCAGGGAGCTAAAGGGTGGAGATTATTAGCCCACCCTCTGATACAGGGGGGAGGAACCCAGCGTGCTTAAGAACTGGGAGCAAATGGCAGTCTTACTCACACAGAAGAACCAGATGATGATCTAAGAAGGGACTGGGGACAAACCTGCCAAGGGAGCAGCGGCCCGCGCTTTGGGGTCTGTCCAGCAACTAAGATTCTGGTACCTGTGGACTGCAGAGCTCCCGGCATCCACATGCAACCTACAACCTGGTAAATTGACCTCCATCTTAATCTCTAAGTCTTGTACCATTACTGTTATATTTTACTCTGACTGCAAATCCACTGTAATTCCGTTGTATAGCTTACTGTATTTCTGTAATTATCTAGTGCACCCTTAAGGCAATTAAACCATAAAATTAATCTTGGGCTGATGCTTTTACTCTGATTACGGATCTTAGAATACCCAGCGGGTAACAGGACATCCTCCCCGGTGGCCATTTGCTCTAGGTGCAGTTCCCTTACTGACCTGAGAGACAAAGGGGGCGCCGGAGAGCTGTGCCTGTGTAGTTACGTCACATTGGTGACGTGGGAGGAACCGGTTTTTCCTCCACATTTTGCATTTTAGATAAGGGTTGCTAATTTTTGTACATATACTGTATCGTATCAGACCAGAGGGTATGTGTCCAAATAGCTATGCACCATATTGTAATCTTTTAGTGCTGCTTCATTCTTTATAGATCTACAGTACAGACTAAAAGTTTGGACACACCTTCTCATTTAAAGAGTTTTCTTTATTTTCATGACTCTGAAAACTATAGATTCACTCCGAAGGCATCAAAACTATGAATTAACACATGTGGAATTATATAATTAACAAAAAAGTGTGAAACAGCTGAAAATATGTCTTATATTCTAGGTTCTTCAAAATAGCCACCTTTTGCTTTGATTACTGCTTTGCACACTCTTGGCATTCTCTTGAGGAGCTTCAAGAGGTAGTCACCGGAAAAGGTCTTCCAACAGTCTTGAAGGAGTTCCCAGAGATGCTTAGCACTCGTTGGCCCTTTTGCCTTCACTCTGCAGTCCAGCTCACCCCAAACCATCTCAATTGGTTTCAGGTCTGGTGACTGTGGAGGCCAGGTCATCTGGCGTAGCACCCCATCACTCTCCTTCTTGGTCAAATAGCCCTAACACAGCCTGGAGGTGTGTTTGGGGTCATTGTCCTTTGGAAAAATAAATGATGGTCCAACTAAACGCAAACCAGATGGAATAGCATGCCGCTGCAAGATGCTGTGGTAGCCATGCTGGTTCAGTATGCCTTCAATTTTGAATCCCCAACAGTGTCACCAGCAAAGCACCCCCACACCATCACACCTTCTCCTCCATGCCTCTCGGTGGGAACCAGGCATGTAGAGTCCATCCGTTCACCTTTTCTGCGTCGCACAAAGACACGGTGGTTGGAACCATTGATCTCAAATTTGGACTCATCAGACCAAAGCACAGATTTCCACTGCTCTAATGTCCATTCCTTGTGTTCTTTAGTCCAAACAAGTCTCTTCTGCTTGTTGCCTGTCCTTAGCAGTGGTTTCCTAGCAGCTATTTTACCATTAAGGCCTGCTGCACAAAGTCTCCTCTTAACAGTTGTTGTAGAGATGTGTCTGCTGCTAGAACTCTGTGTGGCATTGACCTGGTCTCTAATCTGAGCTGCTGTTAACCTGCAATTTCTGAGGCTGGTGACTCGGATGAACTTATCCTCCACAGCAGAGGTGACTCTTGTCTTCCTTTCCTGGGGCGGTCCTCATGTGAGCCAGTTTCTTTGTAGCGCTTGATGGTTTTTGCCACTGCACTTGGGGACACTTTCAAAGTTTTCCCAATTTTTCGGACTGACTGACCTTCATTTCTTAAAGTAATGATGGCCACTCGTTTTTCTTTACTTAGCTGCTTTTTTCTTGCCATAATACAAATTCTAACAGTCTATTCAGTAGGACTATCAGCTGTGTATCCACCAGACTTCTGCACAACACAACTGATGGTCCCATCCCCATTTATAAGGCAAGAAATCCCACATTAAACCTGACAGGGCACACCTGTGAAGTGAAAACCATTTCCGGTGACTACCTCTTGAAGCTCATCAAGAGAATGCCAAGAGAGTGCAAAGCAGTAATCAAAGCAAAAGGTGGCTACTTTGAAGATCCTAGAATATAAGACATATTTTCAGTTGTTTCACACTTTTTTGTTAATTATGTAATTCCACATGTGTTAATTCATAGTTTTGATGCCTTCATAGTGAATCTAAAATTTTCATAGTAATGAAAATAAAGAAAACGCTTTGAATGAGAAGGTGTGTCCAAACTTTTGGTCTGTACTGTATATATCTATCCATCCATCCATCTTCTACACTTCCAAATCCCTTAGTACTACGGTAATATTACCAGAGAGAAATGCAGCCAGGCTTGGATCCAAGCGGTCTATGTCTTGCACTGCTGAGGGCATATGAGGTTGACACTATAGCGGATTTATGTGACTGGAATGGCTAAATGAAAGTATCTGTAGTTGGCGCCAGTATCTCTCTTACATCCTGAATGGGGGAATTTAGAAGGTACTTGCTGTGTACTTTGAGACATCACGACTGATAATTTTAGACAGTGGTTACACAGCACATTTATTTCACTAGATTTCTGCATGTTTTTTATTTTTCAAAAGTTAACACTTTATTATTTTCTAAATATATATTCACTTTCTGTAATGTACAAAACTAGCTAGAATTACGTCTTAACCCCGATTATGTGACCATTCTCACTTTTTTGTTTTCTCAATTGTTAATTTTTTTTCTTAAAATTTAAAAAAATCTGAGTGTGAAGTAATTTATGAAGGGTACAGTAAGAAATGAAATATTGATTGGCATTTCTGGTTTTGGAATGTGTGTGTCTTTGCTCCCAAATGACTTCCATGAATCTGCTTAGAGCGCTGGGAGCCTCGCTGATCGTTGGCTCCCGCTGCCACACGCAGCGATGCGCGCTGGCCAGCGGGAGAGCAACGATCAAAAAAGGCCCAGGACGATCCTGCACGATCAGCGTTACCCGGAAGGGGGCCCGGTCGCTGATGTGTGTCTCACACAGCGATGTCGCTGGCGAGATCGCTGTGGCGTCACAAAATCAGCGATCTCGCTGTGTGTGACGGGGCCTTAAGCGAGATCGCTGCTGAGTCACAAGTTTTGTGATGCAACAGCGACCTCAGCAGCGATCTCGCTGTGTGTGACACCTATCAGCGACTGGCCCCCCTGCCCGGTATCGATGATCGTGCAGGAATATCCTGGGCCTTTTTTTGATCGCTGGTCTCCCGCTGGCCAGCACGCATCGCTGCGTGTGGCAGCGGGAGACCATCGATCAGCGAGCTGGTATCCAAAGTAAACAGCGGGTAACTAAGCACGCGCGTCGCTTAGTTACCCTCTGTGTACCCTGGATACCAGGGTGCTCACGCTGGGAGCTGGTATCCAAGGTATACACCGGGTAACTAAGCGCTGCGCGCGCTTAGTTACCCACTGTTTACCTTGGATACCAGGTCCCAGCACGAGCACGCTGGTATCCAGCGGGTAACTAAGGGACGCACGCACTTTAGTTACCCGCGTCCTCGCTGGTCCTGATCTCTGGTGAGTCTGCCTGTTTGACAGCTCACCAGCGATCATGTAGCAACACACCAGCGATCCTGACCAGGTCATATCGTTGTCGGGATCGCTGGTGCGTTGCTATGAGTAACGGGACCCTAAGCCAGAGAAACCCAGAAAAGACCTGCCCACAGGCCGCCCTGAAGCACAAACATGTTCCTCAACATAGAGACAGACTTTTTGCTTCTGGGCAGCCTGTGGGCAGGTCTTTCCTGGGTTTCTCTGGCTTAGGCTAGTTTCACATTAGCGTTTTTTTGCGCAGCGCATCGGGCGCATAAACGCAAAGAAAAACGCAAAACAAACGCGCTTTTTTTAGCGTCATGCGCACGCTGATGCGTCAAAAAAACGCAGCGTTGCTTGCGTTTTACATGCGTTTTTGCATGCGTTTGCGTTTTTTATGCACATGCGTTTTTAGGTGTGACATTTTTTCCATTGTCTAGAGAACATTCTAGACTTGTTTACCTCAAAAACACATGCGCAAAAAAACGCAAGCGTGCGCAAGACCATGCGCACGCATTCGTTCCCATAGATTTCAATGTGTTGTTTTTGCGCATTCCGTGCACAAGCGTGCGCATGCGTTTTTTTGACGAGACAGGGCGGACCAAAAAATGCAACATGTTGCGTCTGGCGCGCCTGGCGCGAAAGACAAAAAACGCATGCACACGAAAACGCACGTGTGCGCAAGACCATGCGCACGTCATGTTAAACATAGGTGCGCAGTGCGCATGTGCACGGGTGCGCACGTTGCGCTGCACACAAAAGCGCTAATGTGAAACCAGCCTTAGAGCAGGAAGATAAGACTCTGTCTACAGTACCGCCCCAGAGCTCGAGTATATATCATTAACTGAAAACTTCTAACACTGATTACACAAGAATCACAAGACGAATGTCATCACCCCAGGTATCATTTTAATCAGTTTACCACTGCCAACCTGACAGTGTCTGTAGTTTACTTAGCAATATCCTGTTGACAGGTTCACTTTAAAGGTTATGTAAACTAAATGCAAATTTAAGTAACTTTCTAACTAGTCTTTATTAAATAATGACTACTGTTTTGCTTCAGAGTCTGTTTAGTCTTTATCTAGCAGAATTGCCAAAATCTTACAAATCCAACAGAACTACTTCTCTGTTCTATTAGTTATTTGCTTTCCCTTTTCTTTTCATTAAGACTCTTGTACACATTAGATAATGGTATGGGATATCTAGACTTTTTCATTGTGTTTTAGACTGAACTGCATATAATTTACAGTGGGAATGTCAGGACTGGAGAAAAATGTGTATAAAATGGGTTACAGTGCAAAAGACAGACTGATGCCCAGTGAAAAATTGATATTAATGACTTTGGTTTTGAAAGTATAAAATTTCCATTTTTACTAATATCCACAAACTGAATAGGCTATTTGGCAGAACATTAAATTGAATTGCAGAGGGTTGGAGAAATTGAAAGGTTAGGTTAAAAAAAAGCAAATGAAATGTAGCATGGAAAATGAGAATAAATGTCATCACCACATGAAAGAGAACATTTCTTCCTAAAGTAAAAAAAAAATAACACAACAATTGGAAGTCCTTTAGGTGATTTTTTTTCTGAAAATTTTTAGTATTCTGTTCAGACATTTCTGCTATGTGACAATGACTTCTGTGAGGAGCTGGCCTTGGACTAAAGACTATTGGACTAATGCACATACAGTGGAATCCATGGTTCTAAGGGGTGCAGACTTTTTCCAGCAAGGAGCATTCGTTACGTCAGGGCCGGACTGGCCATCTGGCAATTCTGGCAATGCCCGAAGGGTCTGCCTGGTCATGGGCTGCCTTGTCTGCTACGTTATTAGCAGAATCTGTGTTCTTAGGACACCCATAGAGTTAAGAGTAGTGACGGAGCACAAAGTTGCTCACTCGATCATTTACTCCAGCAGGCCACGGGTATCATTAGAAATATTGGTCTTATAGTAAATCTTGCTTTCTCCATCCAGGGTAATATTAGTAATATATCCCATCTGGGGCTCGGGAACGGGGGAAGCATGGGCCTGTGTGATTTCCAATGCCAGGAAATTCAGCCCCAATCCGTACCTGGGTTACGTCGATCTTATTGTTGAGTTTTATTAGAGATTTGCTTGCTCATCAGTTTAAGGGCACAAATCTCTTCTGGAAAGTGTTCTGCCTCAGGAATCAGTGTTTCTATTCAGTGACAGTAAGCACAGTAAGACGTGCAGGCTGGATCTTATGTACACATAAGGCCAGACATAAGATTGGTAAAGATAAAGCCATCATTCCATTACTCTTATCAGTGTCTCAGGGTACTCAAGCCATTGTTCTCTAGTCACTAGTCCCACTGTGTGGATGGGAGTAACAGACCCAGTGGAGCCGCCATCACAGTGGTCTCTCATGCAGTCCCAGGTGATGGGCTCGTCATCAGGAAAATACCTTCCCCAATGCACATTTAGCTCTGGAGAAGAAGTGATTCCTGAAGGTCTGGCCCAATTCTGGGGACGGCTTGGGGTATTTAGGATACTGATGTGGGAATGAAGGGGGTTGTTGCTGGCTGGAGCTGGATACACGTGCTACAGTCATGGTATCCGTCATCTGGAGTAGCATAGGCTGTGACTGCAGACTATACCTGCTTCTTTTCACCTCACGTCAACAGAGCAGCTCTTCCTCTTCAGCTCTGCACTGTCACCCAAACATCTTTGCCTACGTCATGCTGATAGACATCTGGCTCCCCGCAATCAGCATTACATCGACAGAGACACATCATTGACAGAGGAGAGTGGAAGAGAAGAAGCTGCTCTGTGGACATGACATCACCAGAAGGAGCAGCGGAACAGATTGTCACAGGGCAGAACAGGCAGGTAGTTAGAAACTACCTGCATGTAAGTTCTTAGCTCAGTATGAAAATAGTTCTACAGTCTTGATAGCCCCTTTAAAGGGAATTGTTTTATATCAGTTCTTTATGTTAAATGTATTATTTCACATTTTTGGATTTTTTTTTCAGTTTTCTTTACCACTATTTGTATTAAAAAAAACCCAAAAAACTTTAGTTTGGCAATGCCTGGCAGATAATTGAAAATTATTTTTTTTTTAGTAATTCATTTATTTTGCTTTTTCTATCCAAAACTCTTGCTTCAATGCCCAGTTCATGCTCCTTTGGAAGCTTTCAACTGCTGCTCAGCAAAGGTTTGTATACAACATTTAGTTAGTGGACAGGACTTTCCCTGGTGGAAGAATGTCTCTGATCCCTGCCCCTGTACTTAGACATGGAGAGTCACAAACACAGACTGTTTGAATATAGTGTATGGATCTTGACTGGCAGCTATGAAAATATTGAAAGCAGCTTCTAAAAGAGCATAAAGGGGGAAAGCTATCATCACTGCCATAGTGTTTGAGAGGGAAGGAAGCAAAATAAGGTAAAATATTATAACAAAATTACATAGCTTTGGGATGCCTGGAGGAAAATTAAAATAAATATAATAAAAAAAGAAGTTTAGTCACTCTTTAAAAGAAAAAAAAAATCTAAAACCTTGCAGGTGTTACACTGACTACTAAGCATAATGCCTGGTTTACATGACGTGATCGTGTACATTAAACGACATACACACATGGTCAAAATTGTTTAATGACAGAAAAACCCACAATGCTCACAGAAATAACTTGAATCTGACAAAAGTAATAATAAGTCAAAAATCTATGAAAATGAACAAATGAAAGTCAGAAATTGCTTTTCAACCATGCTTTCACAGAATTTTTACAAAAATAAAACTCATGAAATAGGCCTGGACAGAAATGGTGGTGCAACAAAATATACAGTAGTTAAAGGGAACCTGGCATTTTTAACTAAAAGAGCCACCTTCAGCAGCACAAAGGCTGCATTCTGTGAAGGTGGCTCTTCTGTTTCTGACCCCCATTAACGACGAAATATTGACTTTTATAACTAGGTCCTCATACCCGGATTCTGTCACAGAGGTATGGTGTGTCCCTCCGTTTAAGCCGCCTCCCAGCTGTCCATCATCGCTGTGTTGCTTCCCTGCCCCGCCTCCTCCTGTATTGTTGTTTGCTATACATGCCGGAGAGCACCTGCGTTGTTTCAAAAGTTCTCGGGCATGCGCAGTGCGTGCTGCCCGGGAACTGACATCATGCTATCAAGCCTGCGTGTTTTGGAGTCCCCTGATCCCGCCCCGCAGTGTGTTATGAATTATTTCCGCAGCATGTCAATTCTTTGTGTGGAATCCGCAGCATTTTTACACCTCTTCCATTATAAGAATCCGCAGGTGTAAAATTGCAGCCCAAATCCGCACAAAATCTGCACTAAATCCGCAGGTAAACTGCAGGTCATTTTACCTGCAGATTCAGCCAAATCTGCGTGGACAAATCCGCAGCCAAATCCGCATTGTGGGTAAATACCCTTAGGCTGTGTGCACACGTTGCAGTTTTTGATGCGTTTCCACAGCGTTTTTGGATGCGCAGAATTGCATCAAATCCGCAGTGTAGTACAGTACCAATGATAGTCAATGGGAATTTGAGATTTGCTGTGCACATGCTGCAGAAAAATCTGCGCGGATTCGCTGTGTTTTTTTTCTGCATGTCAATGCTTTGTGTGGAAACGCAGCGTCAATGCACCCATTGACTATACATTGAGTAAGGCAAATCCGCACATCAAAAAACGCATGACAATCCGCAAGAATTCTGCATCAATTCCGCATGAAATCCACAAGCATTTTGGCCTGCGTTTTCTGCCAAGAGATGCAGATTTTGTGCGGAAAATTCCGCAGGCCAATCCGCAATGTGTGCATACCCTTAAGGCCCCGTCACACTAAGCCATGCACCAGCAATCCCGACAATGATACGACCTTGTCAGGATCGCTGGTGCCTCGCTACATGATCCCTGGTGAGCTGCCAAACAGGCAGCTTCACCAGCGATCAGGACCAGCGAGGACGCTGGTATCTAAGGTAAATATCGGGTAACTAAGCGAGCGCCTCACTTAGTTACCCGCTGTGCACCTTAGATACCTGTGTGCTCGCGCTAGGACGCTGGTATCTAAGGTAAATATCGGGTAACTAAGCGCGCGCGTCACTTAGTTACCCGATATTTACCTTGGATACCAGCTCCAGCGCGCAGGTATCCAAGGTACACAGCGGGTAACTAAGGCCTGTTTCACATCAGTTTTTCACCATCAGTCAAAATCCGCCAAAATTTGAAATGGCGGATCCGCTTTTCTTGTGGCGAATCCGCCATTTTTTCCCATAGGGATACATTAGTGGCGGATTTTGGGGGATGGTCGTCCGTTACGTCCGCTATTCAGAATTCTGTCTGAGGTGAACGGACTTTGCAACGTTTTTTGGCGCCGTCAAAATGGATTCGCCATGTGGTAGAATGGGCGCCTATGGGCGGCGGATCCGCCGGGATCCGCTATTTGGCGGAATCCGCTGGCGGAATCCGCTAAATCGCACTGAGCATGCTCAGAAAAAAAGATACTTTTCCAGACAGTCCAAAAACTATATAAGGTGGGCTAATTAATCATTGGGCCCAGACATCCGGCACCAGCCAGACTGAAGACACAGCCAGCCAGGAACCTGCCCAGCAGAAAGACCCCCAGCTGAGAAGAGAGAGACAGAGCCTGCCAGTCAGCCATAACCTGCCCAGCAGCAAGACCCCCAGCTGCAAGACCCCTGGAGCAAGAGGCCTGCCAGCAGCTGTCCAGCACCAAGCCAGGACGGAGAGGCCTGCTACCAAAGCCACCAATTGTGTGAGTATTAAACTATTTGTGTGGGGCATGTCTGTGTGTGTCTGTGGCCTGTCTGTGTGTGTGTGTGTGTGTGTGTGTGTGTGTGTGTGTGGTCTGCCTTCCTGCATGTATGTTCGTGGCTTTCCAGTGTTGCATGTCTGTGCTTGTGTATTTTTATTATGCTTTTTTTTCATACTTTGTTTTTCTATTGCATGTGTACTGAATTTTATTTTCATAGTACTGTAATTTTATTTCCATATTTGCAATTGTGCTGTGATTGTGTTGTGTATTGTATGTGGTGTAACTGTGGTGTTGTATGTGGTTTCTGTTATATATCACTGTTTTTTTATTTTTCATTTATTGTGGTATTTAAAATAAAGAGCAGAGTAGCTCCTACTTGTGGAACAAAAAAAATTTTTTTTTAATAAAAACTGTTTCTAAAAACTGTCCGTAGTATTATTTTAAAACCAGGTAAAATTAAGTATGGGTATACGTTCCAAAAAAGGTACATTAAGTGTTGGTTTTTGGTATACAAGTGTGGTTATACTCTCAAGTGAGAGATTGGAATTTACACATGCAAACACTTGGGTATACTCTCAGTGAGAGTTTCAGGGTATTACACACATGCAATCACAGTGTGGTTACACTCAGTGAGAGTTTGTAAGGGAATCTACACACATGTAAACACTTGGGTATACTCTCAGTGAGAGTTTCAGGGTATTACACACATGCAATCACAGTGAGGTTACACTCAGTGAGAGATTGTAAGGGAATTTACACACATGCAAACACTTGGGTATACTCTCAGTGAGAGTTTCAGGGTATTACACACATGCAATCACAGTGTGGTTGCACTCTCAGTGAGAGATTGTAAGGGAATTTACACACATGCAAACACTTGGGTATACTCTCAGTGAGCGTTTCAGGGTATTACACACATTAATACCAATGAAGATTTTTCTTTTTCTATGTTATTTAAATTCTCTTTATACTTGCAGATCCGTTCAGGAAGCACCGCCAGCCAGGCAGCAGCAGAGAGCCGCCAGCCAGGCCGCAGCAGAGAACACTAGGCAACCAGTTCTATTTTCCCTGTAAGTATATTGGCCTGAAAGCTTTTTCTGATCCTTTGTATAGTAGCTTTACAAGTGTCTTTATACTTGAAGATCCGTTCAGGAAGGACCCGCCAGCCACACCGCAGCAGACCCGCAAGCCAGATCGCATCAATGTCTTCTTCTGAGAGCTCCCCCTCACATCATCAGCGAACTGAGGTAAATATTTTTTTTTTTTTTTACTCTTATTTAAATTTTTTTCTTTTTTTTTTTTTAACCCTATATGCATGTATTATGTTTTCACAGGAAGCTGAATCTGAGGAGCTTCCGGGTGGAGAAATGCAAGGAGGGGGCGCGCAGAGTGTAAGTTTAGCAGATACTCACATACATACATACATACATACATACATACATACATACATAATGCTACACCCAACACAAACATTCATCACAGCACACACAATAACTACGCATCCATCCAACCCCCCAAAATTTTTTTTTTTTTTCAGTCTTCAGAATCCGGTGCCCGCACTAGAGCGACTCCCAGGACATCCCAGCGTCGTCGAGGTGCTGCCTCTGGTGGTCGGCGAACGGTAAGTAACCCTTTATTTGGGTGATTGATTAATGAACCTCATGTGTTTGAATGTAATCATTTTTTTTTGTTTATTTTTTTTCTTCACAGGTTTCACAGCGTGCTCCCCAACGACATGTGGAAGAGGCTCTTCTAATTGATGTCGACCTCCTCATTGAGGTTGTCCAACCACGGGAGCCGCTGTGGAACATGGCAAACGGCTTACATGCCGACCAACCAACCACCCGACGGCTATGGGATGAGGTATGTTCGGAGGTTGTAGAGAACTGGGAGGAGCTCTATGCGAGGGCCAGAGATTTTGTGCGTAAGTATTCCAATTTCAGTAACTTATATTCCAGCATGTGAAGTGTTGAATACTAACCGCTTTTTTTTTTTTTTCCCTTCACAGGTGACAGGGTTATCATACGGTGGCGGTCGCTCAGGGATCGCTTCAAGAGGGACTTCAACAAGGAGATGCAGGCCCCAAGTGGATCGGGAGGACGCAGGAGCACCCCGTATAAACATTACAGAGCCCTGTCGTTCCTCCGGTCAACGATGGTGAGCAGAAGGTAAATATTCCACACACCATTTCTGTAGTACAAATGTTTACATGTTTAACCTAATTTTTTTTTTCAGCAACGTTAAATGAAATATAAATATATTTATATTTTTTTCTCTTTTTTTAGCACCGTCTGCGGCACTCGGGAGCCTGCTTCTGAATTGCCTCCCTCTGGAGGGATCCCTTCGGAGAACGCCACCACATCGAGGTATCCGACCCCTCTCTACCTTCCCTCTTGTCTCATCCCTCTATCCCCTCCACCAGCACTGGAGCAGCAGGGCAGACTTCATCACATGAAGCTGCTGGTAACAACTTACAGTACCCTTTACCCCACCCCTCTGACACTGCCGCAACATCTCGACCAACTTTTGGTTCTGACTGACAGCATCTGAGAGGTCAGGAAAGGATGACCTTGTCTGAATGTTTGAGTCTGAACTCATCCGTCCAGAATGGTTCCCACATTTATGGACAACAGTTAGCTTCTGGGTTGAACATGATAAATCAAAGTATCATGGAACTCAGAAGCTACATGGAACGGATGAATGCAGAGTCAAACCAGATGCCGAGACATATTTTTTTTCAGTCAGTTGTCCGGCAAATGGAAGGTTTAAGTACTCAACAGCAGATGCATGTGATGCAAGCCTGTCACAATGCTCTAGTGGCTGTACTCTCCGAAGCATCCCATTCTACCCATGCACCTATTCCATCACCTCATTCCACTGTCCATCCTCCCTCTGTCCATCCTCCCTCTGTCCATCCTCCCTCTGTCCATCCTCCCTCTGTCCATCCTCCCTCTGTCCATCCTCCCTCTGTCCATCCTCCCTCTGTCCATCCTTCCCCCGTCCATCCTTCCACCATCCATCCTTCCACCCCCATCCATCATCCTACCACCATCCATCTTCCTACCACTCCCTCTCCTTTCTCTAGTTTCCCATTCCATTCTTCCCAGTAACTTCCTTCCCCATTCCATTATACCCCAATGCCCTCACCATACCCACCCCCACACACCTTCAATGTTCCCACAAACCTCTATCCATCAACTCCCGGCCCAACCTCATGTTTTCAACCCCCCTTCCACTTCTGATCCTCAGCAACTCCCTTCCCAGTCCTCCATCCCCCCCTCGATGTGGTCAACCCTGTTAACCCCTCCGATGAGATCTCCACCCAACAATACCGGCATCTGTAATGTTGTAAAAAAATTTGCTATGTATCTTATTTTTAAAAAAAAAATTTAAAACCGTTTTCTCAAAATTACTAAACAGTATATAATTTTGAAAAAAATGGCAAAATAAACATGTTTTTGTTTCAAAAGAATTTTATTGTGTAGTGTCCTTTTTTTCTTAAGTTCTTGGTAAAAGGTTGAAAGTACACCAGTGGTGTACAAATACACAACACATGGTAACATTGCAAAGTACACCGGTGGTGTAAAGGTACAAAAAACACAACACTTGGTAAAGTATACTTGAGGTGTAAAGGTAAAAAAACACAACACTTGGTAAATTACACTTGTGGTGTACAGGTAATAAAACACAACACTGTTATTACCCACAATTGGTGTAAAGGTATCAAAACTAAAAAAGGAAAAATTACTAAAGTTTTTCTTATCCAAAAAAGGAACCTTGGTAAAAAAAAATAAATAAATTATACCTTGTCATCTTGCCAGTCGACTCTTCCTTCTGGTGACAGAAAATAATCCGCAAATGTGTCCCTCATTCTTGACACTGACCCAGTACTCCGAACACTTGTCTGCTGATAATCCCACAAGGTGGTTTCACAAACATTTTCTTCCATGGAAACAGGTTCCTTTGAAAGTACAAAATTGTGCAAGATGACACATGCCTTCACCACCTCATCCACATTCTCAGTTTTCATTTTTATAGCAGTTAACAGCACTCTCCATTTTGCAGTTAAAATCCCAAAAGCGCACTCCACCACTCTTCACGCTCTTGTCAATCGATAGTTAAATATTTTTTTGCTGTGTGTCAATCCATGACTACCATATGGCTTGAGAAGATGTTTGGAAAGTTGAAATGCGTCGTCACCAACACACACAAATGGCATTGGTGGGCCTGTTGTTCCAGGGAGTGGTCTTGGAGGTGGGAATTCAAAATTGTCTCCATACAAACGACAGCCCATTGTGGACATCTTGAAGACCTGAGAATCATTTGAACGACCATACGCACCAATGTCCACCGCAACAAATTTGCATTTGGCGTCTGCCATCGCCATCAGTACAATAGAAAAGAATTTCTTGTAGTTGAAACATTCTGATCCAGATCCAGTGGGTTTCACAATCCTTATATGCTTCCCATCCATGGCACCAACGCAATTTGGAAACTGGCATATTTGTTGAAAGTTATCTGCAATCTCCAGCCACCTTTCCTGTGTTGGATGTGGGAGGAACTCCTCCTGTAGACAATCCCACAATGCCCGGCAGGTCTTTTGGACAATTCCAGATATTGTCGATATCCCAAGCCGGAACTGGTAATGGAGGGAGGTGAAGGATTCTCCAGTTGCCAGGAATCTGGTAAAAAAAAAAGGTGAAAAAGTAAAATTAATACAAACTACAATCCATAACATAACAATAAAAGTCTGCAGAATCTGAAACCTTTTAAAAAATAGAAACTTACCGAAGGGTCACCATCAAACGCTCCGCCGGTGATACAGAAAAGCGCATGTAGGTGTCCCTTCTCTGGATTTGAACTCCGACACGCTCCACCAATATCTCGAACAGGTCCTGTCTCATGCGCACATAATTGAAGAACTTGTCTGGGTTATCCCTCAATTCCAGATACAGTGTAGAAAACACACCAAGGGTAAACCTCTGTGCATTTATTGGATGAATCCACTGCCGTCGTCTCTTCCTTCTCCAACGCAGGATTCGCAGTCTTCTTTTCTCCCTCTGGAGAGCAATAATTGCCATCCGATTGCAGTGAAGATCAAATTAAACACAGAAGCTGTTAATACTCGCAATAACTCCTTCCATCGCTGCCACTAGCTCTAAAACCTTTCAAAGATATTGAATTACAACACCATAAATATAGTTTCCCCTAGTTTCCAGGATCCAATCACATTTGGGAGCATTTTGCAAGAGCCAATCATATTTGGGAGCATTCCATTTTGGAGGTGTGGAAAAACGGATCCGTCAAGAAAACGGATCTAACGGATGGCAAAAACGGATGCCAGCGGATGGAATGGATCTGGTTTTTGACGGATCCGCACAAAAATCCATGTAGCGGATCCGTCAAAAAACGCATCCGTACCATCCGCTTGCATCCGTTTTTTCACATTTTTAGCGGATCCGCCATTTTCACTTTTTGGCGGATTTTGACTGATTTAAAAAAACTGATGTGTAAAATAGGCCTAAGTGACGCGCGCGCTTAGTTACCCGATATTTACTTTGGATACCAGCATCTGCTTACAGCGCTGGGAGCTCGCTGATCTTTTCTCCCGCTGCCACACGCAATGCGTGCTGGCCAGCGGGAGACTAAGGATCAAAAAACGGCCCAGGACATTCGTGCATGATCAGCGATACCCGGCGGGGGGCCGGTCGCTGATGCGCTTCACACACAGCGAGATCGCTGATGCATCCGAAAATCAGCGATCTCGCTGTGTGTGACGGGGCCTTTACACTTTTCTTTTCAGTGAAGATGACTTTTCAGTGGCCGTTCTCATCACAGACAGGATTACTATCAGAGATAACACCTCCACAAATAGTTGATACCACAGGATCCACCATTCACAGCAGGTGATATCAGATGTCTTCTCCCGGTCCTTCAAATTTACCATTACCCAGACTGGAGCAAACTTAAGGCCCCGTCTCACATAACGAGATCGTTAGCATGATCGCTGAACCTTCACAGGTTTTGTGACGCAACAGCGACCGGCCCCCCGTTGGATATCGCTGATCGTGCTCGAATGTCCTAGGCCATTTTTTGATTGTTGGGGTCCCGCTGGCCATCATGCATTGCTGCGATTGACGCCGTCAAGCGACCTCGTTGGCGACACAGAACTCAGGGACGCAGGCATGAGTCGTCAGAAAAGCTGCTGTGTGACAAGGTCCCAACGACCGCCGAGGTCGTTATACGGATCGCCGGATCGTTGCTGCATCTTTGAATAGATCTGTCTGTTTGACAGCTTACTAGCGACCATGTAGCGACGCACCAGCGACCCTTACCAGGTCGTATCATTGTCGGGATCGCTGGAGCGTCGCTAACTGTAACGGTACCCTTACTGTTGTCACTATCATACACTGCTCCTCAGTGTTGTCACTATCACAACTGTTGTCACTGTCACACTCCTCACAGTGTTGTCACCATCACACACTCCTTCCTTAGACTAGAAGCACCAAGGGCCTTTATACAAAACTAGATGGTGGCCTGATTCTATCGCATCGGGTATTCTAGAGTCTCTGTTAAAATAAAAAATAGTTATATACTCCCCTCCCGACGGCCCCTGGACTCTTTCTCCTCTCCTCGCTCCTGGCATCTTCCGGTTCCAGTAATGCTTTGCGCGAAACACCGCTGATGACGTTGCGCTCTCGCGAGAGTGACATCATCTTCAGCCCTTCCCGCTAAGCATAACTGGCACCGGAAAATGCCGGGCGTGTGGTGAGAGGAGGGACAGAGACTGGGGGCCGTCGGAAGGTGAGTATATTACTATTTTTTATTTTAACAGAGACTCTAAAATACCCAATGGAATAGAATCGGGCCACCATCTAGTGTATTATACTCCTGTTACACCCGGAGCTGCTGTCACTGTTCTGCTGTTACCTAATGTATTGTACTCCAGTTACAGCCAGAGCTGCAGTCACTGTTCTGCTGTTACCTAATGTATTACTCCAGTTACACCCAGAGCTGCTGTCACTGTTCTGCTATTATCTAATGTATTGTACTCCAGTTACTCCCAGAGCTGCAGTCACTGTTCTGCTGTTACCTAATGTATTGTAGTCCAGTTACACCCAGAGCTGCAGTCACCATTCTGCTCTTACCTAATGTATTATACTCCTGTTACAGCCAGAGCTGCAGTCACTGTTCAGATCTTACCAAATGTACTCAATTACACCCAGAGCTGCAGTCACTGTTCTGCTCTTACCTAATGTATTGTACTCCAGTTACACCCAGATCTGCAGTCACTGTTCTCCTGTTACCTAATGTACTCCTGTTACACCCAGAGCTGCAGTCACTGTTCTCCTGTTACCTAATGTACTCCTGTTACACCCAGAGCTGCAGTCACTGTTCTGCTGTTACCTAATGTATTGTACTCCAGTTACACTCAGATCTGCAGTCACTGTTCTGCTGTTACCTAATGTACTCCTGTTACACCCAGAGTTGCAGTCTCTGTTCTGCTGTTACCTAATGTAGTGTACTCCTGTTACACCCAGAGCTGCAGTCACTGTTCTGCTGTTACCTAATGTATTGCACTCCAGTTACTCCCAGAGCAGCAGTCACTGTTCTGCTTTTACCTAATGTATTGTACTCCAGTTACTCCCAGAGCTGCAATCACTGTTCTGCTCTTACCTAATGTATTGTACTCCAGTTACAGCCAGAGCTGCAGTTACTGTTCTGCTGTTACCTAATGTACTCCTGTTACACCCAGAGCTGCAGTCACTGTTCTGCTCTTACCTAATGTATTGTATATGTACAGGACTGTGCCTGTGTAATGAGCGACGCAGCAGTGATGCCTTGAACTGCTGTAATGTGCCTGTACAATAAGCGATGCGGCCGTGTTGCCACGACGACTAAGCGACTGTCGCTGATTGGTCGTGGCAGTTAGGCCGTGACCAATCAGCGACGCAGGATTTCAGTTACAGGCAGACATGATAATACGATTATATATAGATGCAGGGTCTGATTCAGTATATTGCAAGAGTTTATTTTTATATAGAGACAGTAATATGGATTTATAAATATATATGTGTATGTGTGTGTGTGTGTGTGTGTGTGTGTGTGTGTGTGTGTGTGTAATATATATATATATATATATATATATATATATATATATATATATATATATATATATAATATACACATTAAAAAATGTTAAACGGTAAACTTAACATTAAACGATTAAATAATAGGCCGGTACAAAAAATATTTTTCTTTCCAATACTTCTTCATAAATTCACAGTATGCATTTTTCTTCCTCATAAATAAAGCAAAGAAAAATCAATCACCTCTCTAAGCAGGGTGAAATAAGTCCATGAAATAAATTTGTTTCCTAAGAAATAGCTTTATATTAATGGATTAGCTTATTTTATTAGTATGTCATATTGTTACAGATTCACAGATGGGAAAGGTAAGAATTCCGCCTTAAATCTTCGAGGCATTTACTGCTCCGTGGTCTTATTATTTCCCCAGCTGCTTGGTGTAATCTTGCTGGATATCTTGGTGTACCCAGGTGCTCCCTTCCCTGCTGCGGATTACAGTCATAGCCCACCTCTCTGGTGGGTTGTGGTTGTGTTTTCCAGCTCTTATACTGCCTTCCAGGGAAGTGCTAACCATGTCGTTAATTTGCATAAAGAGTGTGTGAATGCGTAAGTAATTGGATGCAATTAATTTGTTTCAGTTCAGGAGATGCCGTCTCCATTAGATCCTTATGTGTTACTTGTTTGTTTTTTTTCACTTGCTGGAGTGAAAATTGCAATTTACTCTATATTTTCATGTACGTCGATCACCGATAACATTAAAAACACAGACTAATGATGTGTTGGAGGCAGGATAACTAGGCAAGTGTTAAGGTCCCCATACGCATTAGACAGCGTTGGCCAAATCTGCCGGTATCGGCCTAGTCAGCCATCAGTCTAATGTGTATGGAGGCATTCTTATTTCTGTGCATAAAGGAGTCAAGAGAAATAGCTGCCGGTCGAACCATCGAACCATCGTTTGGCCAGCAGCTATCTGTTGTCAGGCTTCAGAATGTGAGTGACTTGTAATTGCTAGATTTCAGAGGATCTCCAAAACTGTATGATTTGTGGTTTTGTGCTAGGTGTATAGAAGTTAGTACCTATGAAAAGTAGACAAAGAAAGGTCAACCAGACTAGTCAGAGTACCAGTGCTGACCGCTTGTCCACCAGCACAATTTTCTACATAGGGTCTGTGAATATCAGAATTATTGGACAGATGGTTTTAGTTATATTGCTGATCGATGTACAGGGTGGGCCATTTATATGGATACTCATAAATAAAATGGGAATGGTTGGTGACCCAGATTGGCACGCTGAATTTGCAGAATGGGCAAAGCAAAAATTGGAACAGGACCCTCAGTTTACACAGAACATTATGTTCAGCGATGAGGCAAACTTTTTTGGGTGGGCCATTTATATGGATACACTTAAATAAAATGGGAATGGTGACAGTATTCTTGCGTATGGTGTCTTGTATTGAAATCTGCTGCAATGACCCTGGTACTGAAATCATCAGACATCAGCACAATTTCTATCCGCTCCTCACGTGTTAACCTCTGCGACATGTCAATGGCTGTAAACAAAGAGAAACTTGTTAATAACTCATGAAAGAATAGTTATGTTAAAACCAAGCACACCATTGTTTTTATTGTGAAATTCTCAATAAGTTTGATGTGTCACATGACCCTCTTCCCACTGGAAAAAATAAAGTTGGATCCAAAATGGCCAAGTTCAAAATGGCCGCCATGGTCACCACCCATCTTGAAAAGTTTTCCCCCTCCCATATACTAATGTGCCACAAACAGGAAGTTGATATCACCAACCATTCCCATTTTATTTAGGTGTATATACATGGCTCGCCCTGTATAATGCACAGTAGAATTAGATATGACTTCGGTGTAAGATTTCCGTGTAATCTGGGGCATTGTGTGTTAGATTATACTCTCACTTGTTGTGAAATTAATGTTTTATTGCAACCATCAATATGAAGGATGGGCACCCGTGCCACTGATTTCATGATTTTTTTATTTGTTCTTTTTTTAAAATCCTGCTGAAAAAATGTGAAATGGGCAAAACAGGGTTTAAGGGGGCTTTACACATAGCGATATCGCAAGCAATATCGCTAAAGCGTCACCGATTTTGTGACGCAGCAGCGATATTGCTAGCGATATCGCTACATGTGATATTTACCTCCGACCGGCTCCCCCGCTGGTTATCGCTGATCGCGCGAGATCGGCCTGGTCCATTTCTCGTCGTCGGCTTCCTACTGGCACCGACGAGCGAGCCATGGACGCAGGCGGAAGACGGACACACTCGCCGCGTCTGAAAGGTGAGTACGACCGCTGCTGCGTTGCTGGTGAGATCTGCCTGTATGGCTGCTCACTAGCGACCATTTAGCGATGCACCAGCGATCCTGACCGGGTCATATCGTGGTCGGGATTGCTGGTGCGTCGCTAAATGTAAAGGGACCTTTACTTGTTTTTACAATTGCCTTGGAAAACTACCTGAAACCTGGACATACTCTGTATGAATTGGGTGTATTGGTGTAATATTATAGAATATTTTTAAACGTTAATGGTTCACCAATTCAGAGGAAAGGTGATAATTGGCAGATTGGTGGTGGTATTCTCAAAGGGATTCATCAGTTTTACGAAAAGTGGTTCCAAAATCCTCTGTGTGAATAGAACAGTAGTGCACATGCGTGACCATTGTTCTGTTCGCTGGCTATGGGACTGCTACAGATAACTTGGTAAAGGACTTGGCTGCCTTCAGCTGCCCATTACACAGTAAATAAAGTGATGGTTCTGCCTGCAAACTGTCACTCCATTCACACAGTGAATTTTGAGACTCCGATTCTTGTGACCGATATGGGTCCACCAGCCATTGCTTGCCCACCAATCAGAAGCTTATCACCAAAATGGTTGTCACTTTTCTCATTGACTTCAAGTGGTCTTATAAAGACAACCCT
The DNA here is from genome assembly GCF_039654945.1 of Dendrobates tinctorius. Lineage (NCBI taxonomy): Eukaryota > Metazoa > Chordata > Amphibia > Anura > Dendrobatidae > Dendrobates > Dendrobates tinctorius. The sequence goes on from NW_027361673.1 coordinate 6,532,048, forward strand.
TACCAAATGACTTATTTGGTAACATGGATATTATAAGGGGTCCAGAGCAAAATATTTGCAGGACCCTTCTCCGGTGTGCACATTAATATTCTGTGATAATCTGACAAGGCAGTGCAGACTTCCTCCATTGGCACTCAGGTGGGCATCTTTGTAATTACTATGCCCTCTGCCCTCTTGGAGGCCTCGTATATGCCAAAGGTGCCCATGATTGTGGCATTTGAGTGTGGGACGAGGAAGGTTCAGATCCCACTGAAACAGAGCAAATTGTTTTGTTCAAATGTAGTTCGAAATGATTCTTATGTATTAGCCAAAAGTGCTTACAAACAGCTTTCATATTCTGATGTGGACCTGATTGTCCATGATCCCCCCGGAAGAAGACACTGCACTGAAACGCGCGTTGGGTGGGTGACACCACGGTCCTACAGGTAACCCCAGAGGCACACATGTAACTCTTTTTTACGTCTTTTTGCTCTGCACATTTTTCCTTATTCTGGCATACATCCATTTTGGACTTTCTCTACCTCTCAAGTGTACCGCTGTCTCTACATACATTTAACACCTATAATATTTGCACAGGTACACCTTTTTGCACAATGCACATGCACTTTTGAACAAATTTGTACTCTTATTAATGTCTATATTGCCTGTGGTTCTTTGCTTGACTTTTACCGTGGTTCCACTATTTTTGGCTTACCACTGACACTTTCCCTTCTATTTTGTACGATTTGTTTTATTTTTGTTTCAATAAAGTTTTCACTTTTTAGTACCTTGGTTCTTGTTAGTGCTTTTTTCTCTGATATGATTCTCAATATTCTGTGGTAGTCTGACAAGGCAGTGCAGATGTCCTCCACTGGCACTCAAGTGGGCATCTCTTGTAATTACTATACCCTCGTATATGCCAAAGGTGCCCATGATTGTGGCATTTGAATGTGGGATGAGGAAGTTTCAGGTCCCACTGAAACTGAGCAAATTGTTTTGTTCAACTGTAGTTCGAAATTATTTTTATTTATTAGCCAAAGTTGCTTAAAAACAGCATTCCTATTCTGGTGTGGACCTGATTGTCCATGGGTTTCATGAATGGAGTTGCAGGTAATAAGTATGATATGTATGGCCAGCCGTTTTTAAAGCTAATCTGCAGCGATCAGATACTAAATAAAAAACAGTTGTCAGGCTAGTTTCACACTTGCTTTTTTTTGCAGCGCGTTTTTCCCGCAAAAAAACGCATTAAAAAAACGCATACAAATGCATACAAACGCTGCGTTTTTTTCCAGCATTTTAATGCGCATGCAGGAAAAAAACGCAGCGTTTTTGCGCGTTTGTATGCGTTTTTTGTGCGTTTGCGTTTTTTTACAGATTTTGGAAAAACCCCACAAAAAAGAAAATACAACCATTCAACAACACACAAGACCAATGGGACTTCATTGTGGGTGTGGTATGTTAATATATATAGACCTTGTCTACAGTATTCTTCACATTTGCTTGATTCTTCTCGTGACCATGGATCTGCGCTGGAAGAGTTTTCACTTCAACTTGGATTTGGACATCGCGATGGCTCAGGCGTATGCAGTTGCTTGCCATGAACAAAGGAAGAGAGAGAGGCAGCGAAGACGGCGGCGTATGTGGATACATCCGATTGTTGAACTCCGGGAGAGCCGTGGGGCATACCACACCCTCTACAGCGAGCTACGTGCAAACCCGGAGAAATTTAATGATTATATCCGGATGTCCCACGAAAGTTTCATGGATTTGCTTGCTCGTGTCCAACAATCCATCCGGAGACAGGACACACAGCTCCGTCGTGCGATTCCTCCTGAGGAACGGCTACTGGTGACATTACGGTATGTTTTAAAAACAAAGGGGTGTGGTCTGATGTTTTTTTATGGAAATTTAGTATTCAAAACCTTGGGTAATTAGTTTTCGTGAATGTACTAATATCTTATTTTATAGTTTTTAAAAATAATATACATAAATATTAATTTTACTTCTTTGTCTGTTCACAGATTCCTGGCGACTGGAGAAACCCTATCCTCACTACACTTCCAGTACCGTATTGGAATCTCTACCTTGTCTGGAATTGTTGCTGACACCTGCCGGGCTCTCTGGAATGTTCTTTGCCCAGAATTTATGCCCCTGCCCACCGCTGAAAAGTGGATGGAAATTGCTGACAAATTCTGGACAGTATGCAATTTTCCCAACTGTTTGGGAGCTGTTGATGGGAAACACATACGGATCATCAAACCCCAAAGAACGGGATCTGAGTACTATAATTACAAAAAGTACTTTTCAATAGTACTCATTGCAATTGCGGATGCCGGATGTATGTTTGTAGCAGTGGACATTGGAGCATTTGGCCGTGGTAATGACTCGCAGGCTTTTAAAAACTCAGACATGGGCCGGAGGTTGTATGGCAACCAATTTAATTTCCCTATGCCACGGCCTCTTCCTCACACCGAAGCTCCGCCACTGCCCTTTGTAATGGTTGGCGATGAGGCTTTTCAAATGTGCGGAAACTTACTGAAACCCTACTCCAGCCGGGACTTGGACCACACCAAAAAAATATTTAATTACAGGCTGACCAGGGCCAGAAGAACTGTCGAGTGTGCTTTTGGGATTCTTGTTTCCAGATGGCGAATTCTGGGCACGGCCATTAATCTTAAACTTGAAACAGTCGATGAGGTGGTGAAGGCCTGTGTGGTTCTACATAACTTTGTGATGGCTAAAGAGCACCCGACCTTTGAACTGGACGATGATGCTCCTAACCCATTGCCTGAATTCACTCAGCACACTCTCAGGTCATCCGTTGAAGTTGGCCAAATGAGGGACAAATTTGCGGCCTACTTTATTTCTGATGTAGGACGGGTGCACTGGCAAGATGAAATGGTGTAATGTTGTTGTTTATGGTAATAAAAATCCTTATTTGATACCATTACTGAGTGCACTATATTTTTTAAACTCCAATTAATTAAAAAACTTCCCATGTATAACTGAATTTTTTTATGTTCACACACCTGGGCAGTTAAATACACATATGAGTTAAAATTCAGCATTGCTAGTCTGCGTGAAATATATTGGAATGAGCAAAGCTGCAGGCCATGAATCATGAAACAATTTTTTTTTCAATCGAAAATTGTGCAACTAGTTTAAAACAAAGTATGTGATTTTCTCAAAACACAACCCTCAAAACCCAACCCCAATGAAAGTCCATGGGGAATACAAGTAAGTTACACTAGGCCTTGGAATGACTATACTAGGCCGTGGTATTTCAAACATGAGTATATTAGGCCTTGTGCCTACTAGTATATTCATATGTGAAATACCACGGCCTAGTATAGTCATAACAAGGCCACAAGGCCTACTCGATTTTGGCAAACTAGTATCTTGTTTCACAAAACTTGACAAGTTTCAACAGTTTGGTAAAACTAGAGTTATTACACTAGGCCTTGTAATGACTATACTAGGCCGTGGTATTTCAAATATGAGTATAGTAGGCCTTGGGGCTAGTAGTATAGTAATATGTGAAATACCACGGCCTAGTATAGTCATACCAAGGCCTACTGTAATAACTCGATTTTTAACAACTAGCATCTTGTTTCACAAAAAACAAACTGGTGAAACTAGAAAGAAACTTATTTTTTAGACAAGTTTCAACAGTTTGTTTTTCATGAAACCAGATTCTATTTGGTAAAAATAGAGTTATTACACTAGGCCTTGGAATGACTATACTAGGCCGTGGTATTTCAAATATGAGTATAGTAGGCCTTGGTGCTAGTAGTATAGTAATATGTGAAATACCACGGCCTAGTATAGTCATACCAAGGCCTACTGTAATAACTCGATTTTAAACAACTAGCATCTTTTTTCACAAAAAACAAACTGGTGAAACTAGAAATAAACTTATTTTTTAGACAAGTTTCAACAGTTTGTTTTTCATGAAACCAGATTATATTTGGTAAAACTAGAGTTATTACACTAGGCCTTGTAATGACTATACTAGGCCGTGGTATTTCAAATATGAGTATAGTAGGCCTTGGGGCTAGTAGTATAGTAATATGTGAAATACCACGGCCTAGTATAGTCATACCAAGGCCTACTGTAAAAACTCGATTTTTAACAACTAGCATCTTGTTTCACAAAAAACAAACTGGTGAAACTAGAAAGAAACTTATTTTTTAGACAAGTTTCAACAGTTTGTTTTTCATGAAACCAGATTCTATTTGGTAAAAATAGAGTTATTACACTAGGCCTTGGAATGACTATACTAGGCCGTGGTATTTCACATATGACTATACTAGCCCTTGGGTTTGTTTTTAACATGTATTTACCCATCAGTGTGTGTGAGCGGCGCAAACAACATTAATGAAACTTATTAATGGTGAACCACAAATGTAAATTTATTTTTTATCACAAAAATAAAACTAAAAATTATTTTTTACGGCGTTTGGGGGCAGATGGTTTCAATTTGGGGGTGTGCAGGGAATATGCAACACTTGCAGTTGAAGACGGTGTTTGAGGGGAAGGGGCAACAAAACTTGTGGGGGAAGGTAGTCCAGTTAAGGGAATTAAAGTAGGAACACTTGTAGGAGAGGAAATCTGTTCAGGTACATTAGTTGTAATGGCATGTCGCCGTAGGCTTGTGTGCCTGGACCGACTTTGGCCGAATGCCCGCCTTGATTGATTTCGCCTTGAACTAGGGGCAAATATGGAATGCAGGTCCCCCGTCTGCTGGTATGGCTGCTGCTGCTGAGGTGGCGGCTGCTGCTGAGGTGGCGGCTGCTGCTGAGGTGGCTGCTGCTGCTGAGGTGGCGGCTGCTGCTGAGGTGGCTGCTGCTGCTGAGGTTGCGGCTGCTGCTGAGGTGGCTGCTGCTGCTGAGGTGGTTGCTGCTGCTGCTGAGGTGGCGGCTGCTGCTGAGGTGGCTGCTGCTGAGGTGGCTGCTGCTGCTGAGGTGGCTGCTGCTGCTCTTCGTTGTCAGTGCTCGTCCTTGCAGGAGGACTGGTGGCGGCAGTGATGGTCCAGGTTTGCAGAGTGGTGGTGGCAGGGCTACTACATGTTGTTGTAGCGGCAGGGCTGTTCCATGTTTGCCTAGTGGTGGCTGAGCTCCACGCATGCATGGGATTGGCGGTGGTGCTCCAGACAGGAGCAGCGCTTGCCATGGTGGTGTCGGTGAAGTGACCAGCTGCACTCAGACTTGTGGTGGTGTAACGGTGGGTGTCCTGGCTTTGAAGAGAGGTGTCCGTGCAGTGGTATGCAGCACAAGTCGGTAGTGAGGTGAAGCGAGTCAATGGTGGCACAGGTGGAAAGGACACCACTGACTGCTGACCGTACCGATTATGCTGCATAGCCTGCAAGAAAGCATTGTTGCAGGCCTGCAGCACATTCAGCTGTTGATCAGGACTAAGGTGTTCCGCCATGCCCTTTTCAATCTTACTAAAAAAATGGTGTGCTGGTCTGTTGAGGTCGGCCTCCAGACGGTCAAGGCGCTGTTCTACAGAATTGAAGCGGTGTTCAAAGTGGTTAAAACCACGTTCCATCAGTGCAAAACCGCTTTCAACTCTGTCGGACAGTGACTTGAGGCTGGAATTAAATGTCTCGCTCAAATGCATAAACTCGGGCAAGACATTCCTGTCCAAGGCCCTCTGCCGCTGGCGGGTAGTGCCCGCATAACCAGTGGCAGAGACCTGGGACAGGGGAACACCTGATGGCCCAGCTTCCTGGTCACCAGCTGTGTGTGTGTGGGACCTGCAAGGTGCTTCCTGGCTGTCGGATGGCTGGGACGGGTCAGAGGACGTCCGAGGAAGGACCGCTCCAGGGCCAGGTTGCAGGGTGCTGCTCCAGGTGCTGTGGAAGAAAGGAAAATCATTACTACCATGCCTTTACAAGAAGCATCAGCTGTGGATTAGAAAAACACAGATTAATAAAAATAAAAACCCAAAATGTATAATACTTACGATCTTGTGGCAAGGACCGGTCTTAGGAACTGCAACGCGTGATAGTGACGGTATCTAGTTCTGGTCCTTGACGCAGATCCACTGCGAACCTGGCCCTCAGCACGAACATCACTGTTGAAGCGGTCCTTGATCGAACGCCAACGTGTTCGGACTTTGTCCACTGTTGATAAAAAAAAAAAACAGTGCCGTCAAGGACAACAGTCACTGCGGCACAATGTAGCAATACAATACTCAAAGCAGTCACTGTAGACCCCGACGACACTGTTGGGTTTCCTGCTAGAATACGCCTAGCACGAAACCCAACAGTGCCGTCAAGGACAACAGTCACTGCGGCACAATGTAGCAATACAATACTCAAAGCAGTCACTGTAGACCCCGATGACACTGTTGGGTTTCCTGCTCGAATACACCTAGCACGAAACCCAACAGTGCCGTCAAGGACAACAGTCACTGCGGCACAATGTAGCAATACAATACTCAAAGCAGTCACTGTAGACCCCGATGACACTGTTGGGTTTCCTGCTAGAATACGCCTAGCACGAAACCCAACAGTGCCGTCAAGGACAACAGTCACTGCGGCACAATGTAGCAATACAAAACTCAAAGCAGTCACTGTAGACCCCGATGACACTGTTGGGTTTCCTGCTAGAATACGCCTAGCACGAAACCCAACAGTGCCGTCAAGGACAACAGTCACTGCGGCACAATGTAGCAATACAATACTCAAAGCAGTCACTGTAGACCCCGATGACACTGTTGGGTTTCCTGCTAGAATACGCCTAGCACGAAACCCAACAGTGCCGTCAAGGACAACAGTCACTGCGGCACAATGTAGCAATACAATACTCAAAGCAGTCACTGTAGACCCCGATGACACTGTTGGGTTTCCTGCTAGAATAAGCCTAGCACGAAACCCAACAGTGCCGTCAAGGACAACAGTCACTGCGGCACAATGTAGCAATACAATACTCAAAGCAGTCACTGTAGACCCCGATGACACTGTTGGGTTTCCTGCTAGAATACACCTAGCACGAAACCCAACAGTGCCGTCAAGGACAACAGTCACTGCGTCACAATGTAGCAATACAACACTCAAAGCAGTCACTGTAGACCACGATGACACTGTTGGGTTTCCTGCTAGAATACGCCTAGCACGAAACCCAACAGTGCCGTCAAGGACAACAGTCACTGCGGCACAATACAGAGCAGGGAAATACTCACTAAACGCCTTTTTGGCGGATGCTGTGGCGCTGTCCCAGCCATCCATCAACGCTGCGGCCACCTCATTCCATAGCCGCCGGGTCACCACATTGTCCTTGTACAGCCGGTCACGGCTGTCCCACAACGGCGAACGCTCCTGGACCAGGCTGATGAGCTGCTCATTATCCAGGTAGACGTCTTCATCCCGTTGTGGAACCTAGACAAAACACATTCATTAGAATAATCAAATTTAAATTGACTAAAAAGTTACAAAAAAAGAAACAAAAAAAAGAGTAAAAATAGAAGATAAAAAAAAAATAAAGAACATTACAAATCATTTGATACTTACATTCCGTATCACCACCGGGACTTGGCTTCGCTGCTCCTGCTCTTCGCCCTCACTATTCCCGTCCACAGATGATGATGACGATGTCTGAAAGTTGAAAAAAACGTAAGAGATTTGGAGAAGCAGCAGATATACTTACCAGATGCACGAAAATAATCACCTCACGGTCTGCTTGCGCCAATTCCTGCCGCGATGGGGAATACTCAGATTCTGAAGACATACTGCATGTAAAAATAATAAAAATCATTAGTACATACATAATTTAAAAGGACAGGCATATAATGTAATATACTCACATTCTTCGCTGATATAATGGGTTCTTGGTTGAATGTCTGCTCTTCAATCTGTCTAGTGTAGTAGTGGCAGAGTTTTGGCAGGCACCTCCTTTATATAGACTTTTTTTTTTTGACTTTAGAAGATTCTAACTAGGATAAAAAGTGGACACCACCCAAAAAACGCAGCGCTAAAAAATCGCATACCTGCGCATGCCAGTGCGCACGTATGCGCATCCATAGGCTATAATGGCCATTTTTAGCGCAAAACGTGCGCATACGTGCGCATGCGATTTTTTTCAAGGACCAAAAAATGCAACATGCAGCGTCTGGAAAATACCAACGCACACCCCAAAAAAACGCAGCGCATGAAAATCGCTTACAAGCGCGCAGGTATGCGCACCCATGTTAAATATAGGGGAAAAATCGCATGCGCACGTATGCGTTTTTTTCCAGCGCTAAAAAACGCAAATGTGAAACCAGCCTCACCTGGCTTATGTTTGGTTTGGCAGAAGAAGTCTTCATCCCATCTTGCTTTGTCAAATGTGGAAATGTTGCAATTTGAAGACTTTCTTCATATATGACAAAAAGTTCCCCTACATAATAAGTACACGTGGGACTTCCATAACAGCTTGCTAACAAAGATTAGGAAAAGGAAAAAAAAATCAGTACTCAATACCCCGAAGAAGGTGGTGAAGTTTTCCAATTGTTCGGTTCTCACCAATGTTCACGTTAATGGGAATTTGTCACTGGGTTTTTGCTACATTATCTGAAATTAGCTTGATGGAGGGGCAAAGACTGATTGCAGCGATGTATTGCTTGCTGTTGTTTTGCTGCAGAATTTGCAGTTCTCTGAATGTTGAGCTCTGTCTTATCAGCACAGATCATAATTTTTAACACATCCAATTGTGAAACTTATTTTTATTCCAAGATCTATTAATTAAAATGTAATTTGTTCTTAGGAAAACCCATTTTAGGACTTGTTGGGTAAAGTAAGAAATCGGAAACAAAACATTCCAAGTAACTTTTCATGTAACTAGGTATGTTTTATGCCATTTCAGGCTGATGAGACATGTAAATGCAATGGATGGAAGAACCCCAATCCTCCTCCCACACCACCCAGAATGGATTTTCAGCAGACAGTTGTGAGTCTCACAGAGCCATGTCGTAGTTGTGCTCACACTCTTGGTAAGAAAAATGTTCTATTATATATTACAAATAGAATTAATATTAGAGTGCCTTCCCATTTTTTATATTCCATAGGTCATGGGTCCCCAGCCTGTGTCTTGGGAACCAAATGTGGTTCAAGGGCCCATGATGTTTGGCTCGTGGCTGTCTGCCAAGTTGGTGGATTAGCACAAAGTCTAGCCAACTGCTATGAAGAGAGAGGTCTCCAGTTGGTAACTTTTGTGAGTAGACCCACACAGAAGAGCAGATCTGGATGTGCATATACTGGCAAGTGGGAGGATTAATGTGTATTCTGCATGGCTGTGGAGTCTGAGCCCATTTTGTTGGAGTTGGAGTCAGTGTCATGGAAATTGAGGAGTCAGAACTTTGGCTTACCAACTTCATAGCCCTGGTATGAGGGAGTCAAAGTCGCGGAGTAGGAGTCGGTGTCATGGAAATTGAGGAGTTGGAGTCGGGTTTAGTTTACCGACTCCACAGCCCTGGTAATCTGGATATAGTATGATATTTTTCTTTAAAGGGTTGTTGAAGCTGGATGCAGTAGTTTGGTGGGAGTTCTTCATGCAACAATTACAAACAGGGGTAAGGCCTCTTTCACACTTCAGTTATTTGCATCAGTTAAAATCCGCCAAAAAGGCAGAGAAGCGGATCCGTTCTCAACTGATGTGAACGGATGGCACAGGATCTGTTTTGAGACGGATCCTGAAAATGAGGAAAATTAAAGGAACCGCTGGCCGAGAGAGAGAGATTTTTTTTGTCCGGCACCCAGACAGATTTTGGGGTTAATTCAGTGTCTGGAGGATCCGCCGGCCAAAAAAACGTTGCAAGCTCCGTTTGGAAATCTTTGAGGATGTTGACGGACACTAACTTTGTGGCGGATCCTCAAAAAAACGGATGCAACGGACGGCAATCAGTCAGGATCCGCCAATAATGAAAGTCAATGGGGAAAAAAACGGATCCGCAAAGAAAAATGGCGGATCCGTTTTTTTTCAAAATTGGCAGATCTTGACTGATTGTCAAAAACGGAAGTGTGAAAGAGGCCTAAAGTGGGAATCCTTGAATGTAAGTAAACTGCCTAGAATGGATAGCGGCACAATGTGCTTTTTGAGGGTAGTAGGAGACTCTGGTGACACCTCTTTGGGGGATGGAGGGCACGTTGGTTCACAACTATTTCTCAAAACTGAACGCCAAAGTAAGAAAGTTTGGGGACTACCGTCTAAGGCTTTCCCATTGTAAAAGCAATAAAATAAGCTGTAGTCACCCACTTCTGCTCCGCTTCCTTTGGGTCTTTATTGACAGGCTGTGTTGATATCAAGAGTACAGTTCACATTACTGCTGCAGTCAATCACTTGACACAGTGGTGATATAGTCAGCATGAGACCTCTGAACCCAGTTATGTGCAGTGTAGTTGTGACGCTATTGCTACAGCCCATCAACTAGAATCGGGGGCAGCACTGGACTTACCTATGGAATAAAAATCAAATATTGGAAAACCTCTTTAATGGTATAATTGATGGGATATTATAATGGCTTGAACCTGTTAACCAGGATGAATAAACTAATTCGAGCCTAGACAGTTTTAAGATGTAAGAAATTGAATATAGCACGTAGACTTACGTTGGTCATATACTTAAGGCCCCCTTATACATTAGATTAAAGAGGTGTTCCACTACTAATTTCACCCCTTATCATATGTTCTAACTCTTTCTAACAATCATTTTTCTAATATACTCCTAATACCTGCCCGGTTCTTGTAAGTTCATCTCTATGTGGGTCATGTAGTCTTCTGTTGTGATTATGCCTCTGCTAGATCTGGTCAGGAAACTGGAATCTGTCTTATTGAGTAGTACACATCATTGGTTGAGGCGGTGCTACCTCTGTGAGTGACAGCAGTCCTAAGTACGCATGCTCAGATCAGACTTCACGCTCCTCCTCGTCCCTGGTCCTGTCATTGCTTTGTAGTGCTACCTCTTCAGCTGACAAGCACTGCAATGTGCTTGTTATTAGAAAGTAAATCACATGGCTTATCAGCTGAAGGGACGGCATTTCAAAGCTTCAGCAGAGTCCCCCTACACCATACATGTCTGAGCTAAGATCAGACTTCACTCTCCTCCTTTGCCTGAATCCAGCTGAAACTTTGAAGTGCCATCCCTTCAGCTGACAAGCCCTGTGATATGATTTCTAATAGCCAGAATTACATAGCAGCGCTTGTCAGTTGAAGGCACGGCATTCTAAAGCATCGGAGTGAAATTGTAAAATTGAAACAAAGGTTTAGTTACTCTTTTAGCATAATTGTAAAACAATGGTTAGCTAAAATGGTCATTTTGGCTGACTTTTGTCTTGTGTGGTGCCAATATTGGGACTACACAATTATTAGACAATTTTTTTTTTTGATGATAAATTTTATTATTGAACAACTATAGAGCTGTTGGTCAGTAAAAAAAAACCTGAATATTTAATAAAGTAAAAGTGAAGTTTTGTCTTTCTTAGGAGAATGTCTATGTGTGCAACTAAAGCATAGAGTTTCACGTAATGCAACCAGAGCACCAGGAACCTCATCCTATGTGCATCACCCACAGCCTCTTCTGAAGAGGAAGCGCTATATGAATAGTGTCACAGTGTAATGACATCACAGGGTCTACTAATCAGAAAAGACACTGGGGATGCCACAGGTAGTGGAGGTTCACAGTGCTCCACTCTGGCAGCCACAGACTACCAAAATGGTCCCTGGACCAGGGTCCTGCATACCTTTTTGCCGAACTCTGTTAGGCAGTTTCCATTTATCACGATATTCCAACATTAATTTTACTTTACTAAACCTTATTGTCTTTCAGCATCACATGTTTCCCATTTAGAGAATGTCTCAGAAGAGGAAATTAATAGACTCCTGGGGATTGCACTTGATGTGGAATATTTGTTCACTTGTGTCCACAAGGAAGAAGATGCTGATACCAAACAAGTCTATTTCTATCTCTTTAAGGTACTGTGAGACATCCGAAATGCAGTGTTGTTAAATGGACTGTTATACTTTGAGGGATTTTTTTTATTGCTAAAATGCATATATTTGGGACTAAAAATTATTTTTGCTTTTAGTTTCATTAAAAAGTTTGCACCATTTGACTTTTACTGGCTTTTCTTTCCTACACATTCAACTTTGATGTGGCCTTGTGGTCATAAATCAGCTGAGAGGTGCCCAGTGTGAGTTACAAACTCCCGTCAGATTTTTAGAACAAGCTTACTGATTGATTCTAAGCCATTAAAAAGTACAACGGACTATAGAAGGCAAATGGTGCAAAATGTTTAATGAAAGCCAGGGGCGGACATACCGCCAGTGCAACTGCATCAGGGCCCGAAGGTGGAGGGTGGACCCCAGCAGGCAGGTGTGTACTGCCCATAGCGGCATAATATGCAGCTGTTATGGGGCCACTTTGTAAAGATTACAGGCGGGAGTGAGAGGGGCCCAGTGTCATGCAGCATCGGGCCCCTCTCACTCCCTCCCATAATCATGCAAATACCCAGAGCCGGGGAGAGAGCGGCTCGCAGAGTGCAGGAGTTCAAAAAAGAGGGCGTGTCATGCAGGGAGAGATGCTGGCCAATGAATGCTTTCCCCATCTGACTGATGAGAGCGCTCACTGACTGCCGTCTGTGTCCTGCTGGCTCCTGCATGACGCATCCCAATGGTGAGAGCTCACCTGTAATCAGGGGGCCGAACAGCACACAGGGGACAACAGTGGAGGAAGAGCAGGACTTACAGGGGGTCTTCTGCTCCCTCCACTGTTCTATTACCAGCAGGCTGCAGCATCTCACAGAAGAGAAGGTCGAGGGAGGAGGCTCACTGCACGGGACAGTACGGCAGCATCAGGGGGCTGATATCAGTCTTGTCTGTTCTGTGTCCCCATCCCCCACAGTGGGTTCTGTCGTCTTCTTTAGCTGATCTCTGCACTATTAGGGCGGCCTCCTCCATGGCTCATCTGAACACGTGAGGTCATAAAATTAGTATATGCATGTGTGTGTGTGTGTGTGTACAGTATATGTATGTATGTGTGTGTGTGTATCTATGTGTGTATGTATGTACGGTATATATATGTGTGTATCTATTCGTATGTATGTGTGCATCTGTGCATGTTTGTGTATATATGTATGTATAATATGTGTATATGTGTGTATCTATGTATGTGGGTGTATATCTGTGTATGTGTCATGCTCACGCCCTGACTGGTGGGCGTGAGCCAGGGGGTTGTGGCCCCACTGTGCCACAAACCAGACTACCCTGGAAGGGGCACGTCTAAGACAGCTGCCTTGGATTTCACTGGAGCCTCTGTGAACACTGCTACATGCGGATTGTTTTTTCTGCACTGGTGTACCACACGGCCAATCCCTGATTGTAGGCTGGCTGTTTCATTTGGTATGTATGCACCTGTGCAGCTGCCATTTTACTTGGGTCCGCTGCACCCTGGATTAGTGCAGATGCATTTGGGCCTGTCTGGTTTGTAACTGAATTTTTTTGGAGGATTTTTTCCTCTTTTTGTGGTTTTAACACAAACCAGACTACCCTGGAAGGGGCATGTCTAAGACAGCTGCCTTGGATTTCACTGGAGCCTCTATTGGTAAGGTCAGGCTTGTGCGGCAGCCAGCTGCCAGGTGCCACTCCAGGGTGGTGTCTAGCTGTGGCTGCTGATCTGACTTGGGGAGATGGTACGGGTGAGAGGCACGAGTAGCAGACGGACACAGCTGAGACACTGGGCAGGCGGGCACGGCTGAGACACAGGGCAGGCGGGCACGGCTGAGACACAGGGCCGGCCGGCACGGCTGAGACACAGGGCCGGCCGGCACGGCTGAGACACAGGGCCGGCCGGCACGGCTGAGACACAGGGCCGGCAGGCACGGCTGAGACACAGGGCCGGCAGGCACCAACTTGAAAGGCACAAGGACTTGGGCAGGAAGGAGTGGTGTGTTGTATAGGTAGGGTCCTGTACACACAACGGGTGCAGGTACTAGTACAGACAGGAGGGAATGGTGTATGGAGAAACAGGTAGAGACCTGTTCACACAGCAAATGCAGGTACTGGTACAGGCAGGAAGAAATGGAGTATGAAGGAGCAGGTTTGGACCTGTTCACACAGGAGGAAAACCGCAAGGCTGCGGAGGAGAGCTGTAGAGCAGCAAGAGGTTCTGCAGCAGCAGAACCAGGACAAAGCAGAACCGCAAGAGTACGGAGCACAAGCAGACAGAGAGAACACAAGGAAAGACACAGCAGCGAAAGAAGTCAAAGACAAGGAGACTGACAGACAGAGGTAGGACAGAGTTCAGACAAGGTAACAGTGCGAGACAAAGGTAGAGGAGCAAGGACACAGGGACCAGAGTATACACAGGTACAAGGCAAGGCTAGGAGCAAAAGCACAGAGTCCAGGATATTCTGCCTCCTGGAGGGTGGCAAGACAGGTACAAGACAAGGCTAGAACAAAGTCACAGAGACCAGGATATTCTGCCTCCTGGAGGGCAGACAGACAAAGCAAAGCTAGGAATAGAACCTCCAGAGAAGGCGAAACACAGAGCAAGACCTGGCAGCTCAGCAGCAAGACACTAACTGACTTAACACATTGCACAGGCCAGATCCACTGGGTGGAGCTGCCCTATATACTAGAGAACTCTTGGTAATTGGTCAGGGACACATTAGACAGCTGCACCCTGATTCCATAAGAACCAGAGAGTTCCGGCGCCGCCCCCCTATGCAGACAGCCAGGACACATGCACAGAGCAGACAGGAGACAAGAGTCACAGAGCGTGGAGCTGGCAGCAGACAGAAGTCACAGCATGCCCTGGAGCAGTGAGTAAGTTGGTGTGTGGGGGATGGGAAGCCATGCAGCAATGCCAGCAGGGTTGTTACATTATGTATGTGTTTTATATATGTACAGTATATGTGTATCTGTATGTATGTAGAATCATAGAATGGTAGAGTTGGAAGGGACCTCCTGGGTCATCTGGTCCAACCCCCTGCTCAAACAGGATTCGCTAAATCATTCCAGACAGATGTCTATCCTGTCTCTGTTTGAAGACTTCCATTGAAGGAGAACTCACCACCTCTCGTGGCAGCCTGTTCCATTCATTGATCACCCTCACTGTCAAAAAGTTTTTTCTGATATCTAATCTGTGTCTCCTCCCATTCAGTTTCACCCCATTGCTTCTAGTCTTTCCTTGTGCAAATGAGAATAAAGATGATCCTTCTACAATGTGATAGCCCTTGAGATATTTGTAGACGGCTATTAAGTCTCCTCTCAGTCTTCTTTTTTACAAGTTAAACATTCCCAAATCCTGTAACCGTTCCTAATAGGACATGGTTTGCAGACCGGTCACTATTCTGGTTGCTCTTCTTTGAACTTGCTCCAGTTTGTTGATGTCTGTTTTAAAATGTGTGTGTTTCTATGTACAGTATATGTGGGTATCTGTGTGCAGGGTTCTACTCACTGACACAGCAACACTAGTTGTCACCTGACTGCAAGTATTACTGCGATGAAAGCAGCAGAACAGAATGCTAACGGATATATATATATATAATATATCCTAGCTGAAGAGCCCGGCGTTGCCTGGGCATAGTAACCAACTGTGGTTAGTTATAACAAATTATAATGATTACATTGCACATAAAAACCGTGCATCTAATCCTATCCTGTGTGATACTAACTGCTGAGCCGTGTATCTAATCCTATTCTGTGTGATGCTGTCTGCTGAGCCGTGTATCTAATACTATTCTGTGTGATACTGTGTTCTGAGCTGCGTATCTAATCCTATCCTGTGTGATACTGTCTGCTGAGCCGTGTATCTATTCCTCTACTGTGTGATACTGACTGCTGAGCCATGTGTCTAATCCTCTCCTGTGTGATACTGACTTCTGAGCTGTGTATCTAATCCTATCCTGTGTGATACTGGGCTCCCCCTGCAGTCTGTGTCAGAGGGTGGTCTGTGTTGGCACGGTAATAAATTGTGATATTTCCAGCTTTACAGAAGGACGATAACACCATAGAAATGATAAGAATAATAGGCCTCAGTTACCACAACTGTCTACAAAGAAAACTGTTGCTGATAGCAACCAATCACAGCTCATTTTTCATCTTTTAAACAGCTCTGGGACAGCGTGGCGAGTTTTGAGTGGCGACTTTTGTGTTTGGACTTTTATGTGGCGAGGTTGGTGTATGTGTGGTGAAATGTGTGCTGAGGGTGGTATATGTGTTGAAGCACGTGGTAGTGTGTGGCACATTTTGTGTGTGTGTTCATATCTACGTGTGTGGTGAGTATCCCATGTCAGGGCCCCACCTTAGCAACTGTACGGTATATACTGTTTGGCGCTATCGCTCTCATTCTTTAAGTCCCCCTTGTTCACATCTGGCAGCTGTCAATTTGCCTCCAACACTTTTCCTTTCACTTTTTCCCCACTATGTAGATAGGGGGTAAAATTGTTTGGTGAATTGGAACGCGCGGGGTTAAAATTTCCCCTCACAACATAGCCTATGACGCTCTCGGGGTCCAGACGTGTGACTGTGCCAAATTTTGTGGCTGTAGCTACGACGGTGCGGATGCCAATCCCGGACATACATACATACACACACACATTGAGCTTTATATATATATATATATATATATATATTCCAGTCTCCGTGAAAAAATATAAATATATTTTTTAGAGGTGTGGGGAGGCCCAAATAGAACTTTTGCAATGCAGCCCTGTGATTGCTATATACGCCCCTACTTTGCAGGGCAGTAATAATGAGGGCGGTCTGGCTTGTTTCTCAGAGCCCAGGGCTCCAGGGGTCCCATTGCCAGATTGCCCTCATCATAAGCAGCGTTCCGGGCAGAGAGGGGGATCCAGACACATTTCTTGCAGTCAGTGTCCACCCCTGATGAAAGACCAATCGCAAACATAATTTTTATCCCCAAATACATGCAATTAAGGAAAATAAAGTGTCCCCTTTAGAGATGCTTTAACACAGAGTAGTATTTGTCTGCCATACTCTTTGATCTACACTGGACGTTTTTTGCTGTCTTATGTGTTATCTACAAATTTACCAAATTCTGATATCCCTGTAAATAAAGGCATAGGCGTGTTATATGGGAATTATATATTCCGTCTATTAATATATGAGCTTTTTATCATTGTTGTATCAGGACAGCGTTAAAAGAATATTCCATTTATTAAAAGTTATCATGTACCCGAACGATGAGCGATAATTTGTATCTGACTGTTTATCCCAAGACGAGGGCTCTGAAATACGTCACCTCTCCACTCGTTCTGTATGGGACGCCGGGAAATTGTTACAGCAGTGGTATGAATGCTTAGCCACCTCCTCATTCAGATCGGTCATTTTCAAAGCCATTTTTTAGGGATCGGTGGGATAGGAGAAAACTTTTAATGAAGGGAATAGCTTTTTCATCTTACTTTATATTCAGTGATCTCCGTCATTTACTGGTTTTCACAATGCATTTTTTGGTAATAAAGGGGGAAGCCAGCACTGCTTAAGGTTAGAACGCATAAATTGGAGTGCATATGCACATAATGTCTAGCTGTATTCAAAAATGAGATATTTAGCAAAAAAATTGATCAATTCAATTGAGCCGCCCCGCCGCGCCAAGGCAATCTCATATGGGGGGGTCCTACTCTATATATTTTTAATAAATGCTGTGCCATTACGGCCTCCTAAATACATTTAGAGCATGACCACATCAAGTGCAATCTGTACCTGAACATTGCTGGATCGCTCCCATGAAGCCAGATGAAGCAAGTGCAGATGAAGGCCAACCAGGTCTGAACACAGACATATCAGGAATGGCCTCCACACATTGCCTGACCAGCAAACATAGATGAAGGGCGATGTTGGTCCAGACACAGGTGCACAATTAAATAAAGCTTGGGGCAGGGTGGGGCTGCCGTGTGTGTGCACAGCAGCCTAATCCATCACAATGAACACAGAAAAATTATGGCGGACATAACCAAGCGTGCACGGCAACAGTGGTGGTGAGCCACAAACCAACGACAAGAAAATAGAGGGGGAAGCCAGCACTGCTTAAGGTTAGAACGCATAAATTGGAGTGCATATGCACATAATGTCTAGCTGTATTCAAAAATGAGATATTTAGCAAAAAAATTGATCAATTCATAGATGAAGGGCGATGTTGGTCCAGACACAGGTGCACAATTAAATTAAGCAGTGCTGGCTTCCCCCTCTATTTTCTTGTTGTTGGTTTGTGGCTCACCACCACTGTTGCCGTGCACGCTTGGTTATGTCCGCCAATTTATGCGTTCTAACCTTAAGCAGTGCTGGCTTCCCCCTCTATTTTCTTATTTTTTGGTAATACTTCTGTTATTTTGTAACGTGGACAAGGGATGGCCACCGGACGAGGGGTACAGCAGCAATCAGCAGAGACGCACAAGGATTAAATAATATAATATACATATTTACTAACCAGTTTGTAAACAAAAAAAGGGGAAGGGATGGAAGGTAAACAGTGTATAAATATCAAATAGGATGATGACAGCAGCTACCCTAAATAATACAGACTAGAGTATATACAGGTACAGTGACAGACTTATCAGCAAAATAAATGCGATTAACCCTTTCTAGGCATAAATCCATAAAACGACAGTGCAGTTTTTGAAGGGTCACTTATGGAAGAGGCCTTTTCTCCCAACTAACTTGACCCTCTATAAAGGCATTTCTATATGCTCGTATATATTCAGATGTAAGTTGGTACCGGTACGTCCTGAGACTGAAGTTGAAGTTTTGCTGGGCTGAGTCGCGAATAGTCAGAAACGCTGACCTGAAGCTTTAAAGGGAATCCGTCACCTTTTTTTTTGACTAAGAGCTGCCTGCACCGACATCAGGGGCTTATATACAGCATTCTGTAACGCTGTAGATAAGCCCCCGATGTAACCTGAAAGAAAAGAAAAAGGAGTTATACTCACCGGGGGGCGGTCTGGTCTTGGTCCGATGGGTGTTGCGGTCCGGCGCCTCCCATCTTCATACGATGCCGTCCTCTTCTTTCCTTTCTGTTGTGGCTCCTGTGCAGGCGCACTGCTCTGCCCTGTTGAGGGCAGAGCAGAGTCTTGCAGTGCGCAGGCGCCGGGAGAGGTCCGGCAGAATGGTCCGGCAGAGGTCTACAGAATGCTGTAGATAAGCCCCTGATGTCGATGCAGGCAGCTCATAGTCGAAAAAAAGGTGACAGATTCCCTTTAAGTCTACGATCCCACTATCCGGAAGTAGCAGCTCTTTGGACGCAGCGTATCTTCGGTGTGTCCAAAACGCTGCGTTCTAATCACGCAGGTAAATCCGCGTATGTTCATGCATTCTGTTGCTGGACTTGACACGCGGTGGCTTGTAAATTTGCGGCGCGTGTCCGTCTCCGCGTGTGATCCACAGGCACATATGGATGCATAGTGGACATGGGATTTCTAGAAATCCCATCCACTATGCATGTAACATCTGGTCGCTGCGTTTTTGACGCTGTAATTCTTGATCGTGGGCATGTACTCTTAGAGAATGCCGATCTCTCTAATGCAGGGCTTCTCTTAGTCCTTAGAAATAAGGCCTCGCATGGCCTAGCCCAAGTTCTCACTAAGTTGGCTCATGTCAAGCCGAACAACACGTCCCAGAGTCTCCACCAAAAACAGATCCAGAGTCTAACTCCTCTATCCAGACCTTTTCCCAACGATGCGCAGCTTCAGTCTCTCCTTCAGCTCACTGACTGCCAAACTGCGCTGCAATCTCGGCCTCTCCGCTGCCCTCTACTGGCCAGATCATATATTACATCACCAACCTCCAACAGTCCAGTAAGCTGTGATTAACCCTTACAATTTCACAATGATAAACAATTCCATTAACCTCATAATATAGTGCAGATAATCCCTCCAGGACAGACAGACTTTACTTAACATTTTCCCAATCATTTTTCAGCTTTTAAGAAAATGCATTCTGCAAATGGGTAAACCCTTGGTGGAAGGATCGTTGGAAAGCCCACCATTCGAGAAGCCGAGTATTGAACAGGTAAGAAGGTTTATGCTGGTTCTTTAGAAAAGCACCTTCCATAAGCCCCTACACAGGAATCATTTCCTTACTTGAGATATGTTTGTGCCCAAATTCATTTTATATGGACTGTCCTTTTAGGCAGCTTCACAGTTTCCTGTTTATTTGATTGGATTTCATTTGGAGTTTGGCAGCAGTTTACTCCCCCATTCCTACTGAGAACACATGCACTCTCAGCCGAGCGGAGCATGCATATGTACGATTTATTGTAATGATACTACAGTAAAAATGAAGTATGGAAGTTCAGGTAATTTATGGACGGTGACTGTCCTTTACCACCAAAGCAGCAGATATTGAGATGGAGCTGCAGCTGATAGTTCTGCTACAAAAGCATCATTATTATTAATGATTATCTTCATAATCTAATATACATACATGTTTTTGGCTTGCAGCCTTGCATCCTGGCACTTACTTCATGCATATGAGCAAGAATAAATGTATTTTGTTGTAAGGCCTTTCACCTATACACTTGTTCAGCCAACAGTTTTCTCCCCTCACCCCACCAATACACAACCATGCTGCGTTCATCCAGGAGTACATGTATTCTGAATGTTTGCATCTTGTCTTCCCCTTAGATGGAAAGACTTGATCATATGGAATTTACTTTTCTTTTTTTTCTCTGCCATCAAGGATAAATTGGGAGGCCCAACTCAGATTAATCTAATGTGTATTATAGTCAGCTTGGGGCTGTCCACTTCTGTGATATTGAGGACCTATCCTGTTGGATCTCTGTGGGGCTGATGTCCAGCGCCCCAACTAATCAGCTGATACCAGCTCCATCAGTGGTTGGGTGAAGCAATGTACAGAGGGGAATACTATCTCTGTTTGTGGCCGCTGCTGGGTATTGATGTACAGCTTCTATTCAAATGAATAGGAACTTATCTGTAGAACCCCTGAAAAGCCACTTAACAATTGCACCTGTACATGTGGCCACTTATATCAGCTGATTAATGGGAGTGCTGGGTGTCAGATCTCCACAGATCCACTAGCATAGATCAACATCAATACCATGGGTGTGAAAAAACCCTTTAATTCAACCAGTTCTGGAAGCCATACATTCTCCATTTGATGTCATGATCACATGTTTTTCTTTTCCAACAGTTTATTGGGTTTTTAAATTTAAAGTGTAGGGAGGGATGGAGAAGGAAGGGCAGGGAGGGGGGGAAGGAACGAGGAAAGAGGGAAGGAAAGGGGAAGGAGAACTCAAAACAGAACATACATAACATATAGTTAAAGGCTAGCAACATTTTAGCCTGAAAAGCAAGGGAATCATCCCTTGACAAATAGCAGTATGATCACATGTTTTTCAGCCTGATGAATGGCTGCTAATTACAGGAGACTTAACCTATAATGTATCTAATGCATTTTAATATCAGTGTCATTTGAAAATTAACCCTGCAATTATAGGCTGGCAGGAGACGCGTGTGATAAATAACTCCATTACTATGTTGCACAGGTCCTCGATTGGTTTTAGCCTCCAATCCATGTATTCCAGTTACTCAAGGGGAGTTAGCCTTTTGGTACATAAAAGTACCCCCTTTAAGTATCTAGACTCCATTAAAGATGACGAGGGGAGGTTTGTTGGGGTAAGGTGTACAATAGTCCATTTTGAGTGTATCATTATAGTGATATATATACCTACTCTGTACTCTAATTTCACTCTCAAGAGAATAATATTAATAATTTTATTTCTATAGCACCAACATATTCCGCAGCACTTTACCTTTTAGAGGGGACTTGTACAGACAATAAAAGACACTACAGAAAAATCCATGAAATTAGCAGATACCAAAAGGAGTGAGGGCCCTGCTCACGAGCTTACAATCTATGAGGAAATAGGGTAGACACAAAAGGAGAATGGTAAAAAATGCTTGTATTGTACGGTCCATTCATCAGTAATATATATATATATATATATATATATATATATATATATATATATATATAGGGTTCACAGTGCTGCATGAACCGGTCACCAGCCAGTAACCGTACAAATGCAGACACATAGGGCTAATAAGTCAGTGGAGTGTATCTGAACAGATGCTAAGAGTGTCCTGATTTGGAAGAAAATTTTGTGTGGGCAAAACAGGGTTAGTTAGATAAGTGTGGTGACATGATAGGCCAGTCTAAGAAAATGTATTTTTAGGCCACACTTAAAATTGTGGATATTGGGGATTAATTGAATTGTCTTGGGTAATACATTCCGAGAATTGGCGCAGCTTGTGAGAAGTATTGGAGACAGGAGTGGAAGGTTCGGATTATTGAGGATGTTTTTCTTAGGTCTTTAGCAGAGGGGAGAGCATAGGTAGGGTAGTAGACTTAGACAAGTAGGAGATGTAGGGTGGTGCTGAACCGTGGAGTGCTTTTGTGGGTGAGCGTGATAAGTTTATATTGAACTCTGTAGCTGATGGGCAACCAGTGCAATGACTGGCACAGTGTAGAGCCATCTGTGTAGCAGCTGGAAAGCAATATGATCCTGGTTGTTGCATTCAAGACGGATTAGAGAGGGGAGAGTTTAGTGAGAGGGAAAACGATCAGTAGAGAGTTGCAATAGTCCAGACAAGAATGGATAGGAGCTACAGTAAAGCGAGATCGCTGCTGAGTCACAAGTTTTGTGACGCAACAGCGATCTCACCAGTGAGATCGCTGTGTGTGACAGCTATCAGCGACTGGCCCCCCCTGCCGGTATCGCTGATCGTTTATGAAAGGTCAGGACTTTTTTTCGGTCGTTGGTCTCCCGCTGGCCAGCACGCATCGCTGCGTGTGGCAGGTGGGAGAACAACGACCAGCGATCAGCGCGCTGGTAACCAAGGTAAACGTCGGGTCTCTAAGCAGCGCGCGGTGCTTAGAAACCCGATGTGTACCTTAGGTACCAGCGCGCTGATGCAGGGAGCTGGTAACCAAGGTACACATTGGGTTTCTAAGTGCCACGCACCGCACCGTGTATCTTGGTTACCAGCTCCCTGCATCAGCTTGCTGGTAACTAACGTACACAGCGACGCGCCCGCTCGTCGTCGCTGGTGAAGCTGCCTGTTTGACAGCTCACCAGCGATCATGTAGCGACACACCTGACAAGTTGATATTGTTGTCGGGATCGCTGGTGAGTTGCTATGTGTGACGGGGCCCTAAGAGTTTTTGCCATGTCAAAGGTAAGAAAAGGTTGAATTGTAGAAATATTTTGGAGATGTAGGTGACATCTAGAAGGTGAAGAAGAGATCTGAGTCAAGAGTGACCCCATATTGCTGCGGAGTAATGGTACAACCACACTCGGAAATGGCAATATCGGGCATAGGTTTTATAGATAGAGTGAGGACATAATGTTAGAGACAGCAAGAATTATAGGAAACCTTGGTAATTTGCTAAGATATATTTCTAATAGTAATGGGGGATTTTAACAATATTTGCAATCCTGGTAAAGGTAGGTTCCCAGAAGGCGATTTCACTTTGTCTCCCTCCGGTCCGCTTATTAGTGAGCTAAGCCTAAATGTATGAAGGGAAAAGTTTCCATCCTTAAGAGCATTCTCGTGTGCATCCTTGACATTTTATTCCCTTTCAAGAATAGATATGGTTTTATGCAATTCTTCTATGGCTCCTTCTATATTAAACATTGAGTACTCCCGTAGATTCTTATCAGATCACTCTCCTATATTATTTCAAGTACAGATAGACCCATTAAGGGTTCGACACTCCTTGAGCTGGAAGCTTAACCCATTTTGGCTCAAGCTCATTAATTACAACAATATTAAAGAGAAGTTAGTGGCGTTCTTTGACACTAATGTGAGGTCAGCGCCTAGTAATATAGTGTGGGATGTCATGAAGGACTGTTTAAGAGGGGTACTAATTAATGAAAAAAAGCAGTAAAAGATACCTTCTCGGAAAAGAGGGGGGGGGGATTGAACAATAGCGTTCGAATGACAGATGTTGTGCTCGAGCTTGGACTGTTTAGTGCGAGCATGGATCGTGGTCCCACTGTGCCGTGGACCGAGGAGAGGTTGGAAGGTTGTGACAAAGTGCCTCCCGAAGACTGACCCTGGATGCATGACTACTGACAGTGCCGCGATCAAGGAGAGCCTGGGGAGGCGTGACCATGTGCTACACCAGGACTGACATCGGTCAGATGGCAACTGACCTTCAACGAGATATGATGGTGCTGGCAGACACGACTGATAATACAGGCAGGCAGTTGTAGGACCCATTTCAGACTGGTTTGGCAGGAACAGCTTTCTTGAAGAACTGGGTCACTGGTAGGTACGACTGGAATATAGAAATGGGTAGGACCCAGTGTTCAGAAAGGATGGACAGGAACGGCTTCAGGAAGAACTGAGTCTCTGGCAAGGAAGTACTGGCCCACAAGTGCGGACAGACAGGGAACTGCAGATGCAGACAGGCAGGGAACTGCAGATGCAGACAGGCAGGGAACTGCAGATGCAGACAGGCAGGGAACTGCAGATGCAGACAGGCAGGGAACTGCAGATGCAGACAGGCAGGGAGCTGCAGGTTCCCACAGGACAGACGGCAGCAGGTACACATAGAACAGACTGGGTCAGGTAAGGACAAGTTCACATAGGACAGACAGGACCAAGTTCACACAAGACCAGTACAAGGACATGTACACACAGGACTGCCAGAGCCAGACTCATACAATGTACTTACCACTAATGTTGCATAGAGGCAACAGATTAGAGATAGAATTGTCTGATCCAGTACCTATCACCAACGCTGGCCGCAGAGTGAATACGGCAGTGTCTGTCCACAGAAGTCGTAGGAGCAGGTTCTGATGGAGATGTGACACTTGTGACAGATTTTGTTCTGTGTGGAGGGTATCAAAGACCATCATAAATTTTTGTTCCCAGACCCTTTGGTTTTTTTGTGATTTTAATATGCCAAGTTTCATATGGTTTATGCTGTGTCCTGGACCACAGAAATATTTGACCACAGGTATTGTAGATGCGTTTTTTGTCTGTTATCGTTTCCTGCTGGGGGTCTCTATGTTGGAGACACAGGACAGAAACAGTGATGAGGTCTCATCACCAAACGAGTACAGACCAAAAGAGCCATCTCTACCTGTGGCTGAACATTTCTGTGGTCCGGGACACAACAATATGAACCTTGTCATATTAAAAGGCAACTTCTAATCACAAAAACACCAAAAGGTCTGGGAACAAAAATGTATGGCAGTCTTTTATACCCTCCATACAGGAGTAAATCTGTCACAAGGATTTATGATTTACTACAAAACCTGAGGAATCTGCTCCAGCGACAGTGAGGGCATCAGGTCTCTGATCTGACATAATTATTGGGGCAATAAAACTTTCACACCACTTATCTAAACTAATTCACTTTCTGAACTCAGTTTGTTAAATGTCCATTTATTATGTCGTGTAGCTGCTCTTTTGTGGATACATTTGGGTTTCTCCAAATACTTTGTTATACCATGCCTGATGAAGAGACCTAAGTACTCTAGAAAGCTTGTTTTGTAACATCACTTTTTATTATTTTTTTTTTAGCCATTAAAAAGTTTCATAAGTACAATATTATTATTTTGTTTCTCCCACTGACAATGAAAAAAGAAGCTTAAAAATAAGTTTACTATAAAAACGTTAGCAATAGGTATTTTTTTTATTTTCTTCACATATTTTATCATAATAGAAAATAAAACATACCGACCTATAGTAAATTCTGTGCCTTCCTCATACGCAGCTGCTTCTATCATCACGATCGATCGTTACAATGCACAACGTTAAAAGCATTATTGCATTATACAGTCGTGGCCAAAAGTATTGACACCCCTGCAATTCTGTCAGATAATACTCAGTTTCTTCCTGAAAATGATTGCAAACACAAATTCTTTGGTATTATTATCTTCATTTAATTTGTCTTAAATGAAAAAACACAAAAAGAATTGTCCTAAAGCCAAATTGGATATAATTCCACACCAAGCATAAAAAAGAGGGTGGACAAAAGTATTGGCACTGTTCGAAAAATCAGGTGATGCTTCTCTAATTTGTGTAATTAACAGCACCTGTAACTAACCTGTGGCACCTAACAGGTGTTGGTAATAACTAAATCACACTTGCAGCCAGTTGACATGGATTAAAGTTGACTCAACCTCTGTCCTGTGTCCTTGTGTGTACCACATTGAGCATGGAGAAAAGAAAGAAGACCAAAGAACTGTCTGAGAACTTGAGAAACCAAATTGTGAGGAAGCATGAGCAATCTGAAGGCTACAAGTCCATCTCCAAAGACCTGAATGTTCCTGTGTCTACCGTGCGCAGTGTCATCATGAAGTTTAAAGCCCATGGCACTGTGGCTAACCTCCCTAGATGTGGACGGAAAAGAAAAATTGACAAGAGATTTCAATGCAAGATTGTGCGGATGTTGGATAAAGAACCTCCACTAACATCCAAACAAGTTCAAGCTGCCCTGCAGTCCGAGAGTACAACGGTGTCAACCTATACTATCCTTCGGCGTCTGAATGAAAAGGGACTGTATGGTAGGAGACCCAGGAAGACTCCACTTCTTACCCCAAGACATAAAAAAGCCAGGCTGGAGTTTGCCAAAACTTACCTGAAAAAACCTAAAACGTTTTGGAAGAATGTTCTCTGGTCAGATGAGACAAAAGTAGAGCTTTATTAAGAATTTATGTTTGCAATCATTTTCAGGAAAAAACTGAGTATTATCTGACAGAATTGCAGGGATGTCAATACTTTTGGCCACAACTGTATGTATATCTGTGATCTGTACACAGTATCCTTACTATAAAAAATGTACGTAATGAGAGAGTTTTCGGCATTTCAAATATTTTTAAGCACATGGTATTGGCATTTTTCAGTGTGAAATTCCTCCGCTACATTGTAGTACACCCTCTCCGGTTTATTTTCCCAGTCCAGAAGTGTTGCTATTCATGGCTGGCTAAGTTCATTTAACATTTCATTTCTTGTGACTGCACAATTTCAGACCTGAAACGCTGAATCAAGAGTCTGTCATTGTAAAATCATTGCTGCTTCATGGTCACGGCACACAGCCTTCTCAACTTGTCAAGGTAGAAAACAAATCAGCCATTTAAATCCCCATAATATTAATTTGCTGGAGTCAGTACTTTCACAAAGGATGTACTACAGCAGATGCTGCCCAAGAAATGGCATGGAATAAAATAATTTCCTCAAATATTTGCTGATCACTCGGAATGCTTAGATTTTGTATAAATCCGATGCTGTCCGATACTTTATAGTGGTTGTGCGGAAAAAAACTTGACTGCCATATTGGCACACTTAGTCCCTGTGACTTTTCTTCTACTTTTTGGTTTAACTTTTTCACTGTTCATAGCTGTTTTACCCCCAATGTTTACGGGAGCTGCTTCAAAAATATTGGAGGAATCTCGGCTAAAAACGCCAACGCGGGTAGCTTCATTTCTCATGATTCCCCCGTTATTTCATTCCTTACTACTGGTTCAGATGTAATGAATTTACTGCCTCCACCCCCGTGTTGAAGGGGATTGCAGCTCTGCGAAAAGGGTCAACACATGATCTGTGCCGACTTATTCAGGTGAGGTAGTGCCTTCAGGATGAATCGTCACAAGGTGGATTCAGTGGAAGGTGTGAATTGTAATCAAAATACCAAATGCCGCAGGTGAACGAGCCAAGCTGCGACGTTGCTCCAAAGCAGGGGTCTCAAACTCAGCCGGGTAAACGGGCCACACAGAGTAAAAATTGGCATATGACAGGCTGCGCTGTTTGCGAGACGATTCGTTTTTCAGGGATACCATTTTTGTAGTATTTGACGTTTTGACAATTTTGTATCTTCTTTGGTGTGTTTTTTTAATGGTGTTTGTCATGTGTTAGGGTACAAGTTTTGTTTTTTTAATTCAATTTTTACATAAAGCATAATTTTTTGCAGCATATTTTTAGTTTGAGTTTCTTTTTAATTTCTAAGAATTTTTTTTGCCTTTTTTTTTGTCCTCCAAACGGCTCCATACAGTAATATTGTTTAACAATTTAGTCGCACATAGTAATTCTTTCTGGCCCCAATCCTGTAATAATGTTCTTCATCCTGGTCTCCATTTTGTAGTAATGTCCCCATCCTGTCACAGTGGCCCACATCTTGTAGTAATGTCCCCATCCTGGACCCCTCTTGTAGTAATGTCCCCCATCCTAGTACTCTTCTTGTAGTAATATCCCCCATCCTAGTCCCATCTTGTAGTAATGTCCCCTTCTTGTAGTAATGTCCCCATCCTAGTCCCCAACTTGGAGTATTATCCCTATCTTGTAGTAATGTCTCTATGCTAGTCCCCATCTTATAGAAATGTCACCCATCCTACTCCCCTTCTTGTAATAATGTCCCCATCCTGGTCCCATTTTGTAGTAATTTCCCCCATCCTGGCCCCACCTTGTAGTGATTTCCCCCATCCTGGCCCCACCTTGTAGTGATTTCCCCCATCCTGGTTCTGTCCTTGTAATAATGTCCCCATCCTGGTCCCTTCTTGTATTGTAATTTCCCCCATCCTGGTCCTATCTTGTAGTCGTGTCCCCATCTTGTTGTAATGTCCACTTCATGTAGTAATGTCCCCATCTTGTTGTAAGTCTCTTTTTATCACCCCCTTTATCTCTCATGATAAATAGAAGCAGCACATTTGGAGATCTGCTTCAGAATAATCAATGTTGAAATCCTTATCCTATATTATATTTCATGTTGTATCAGGCAGGATTTTAAACAGAATAAGAAAACAGTGTTTTAAAGAGAACTTATCAGCACAAAATGACTGTTCAGACCAAGCACAGATGCTTGGTGCACCCCTGGTGTGGCCAAACTGCTCAGTGCACCTTCACCTACTTATTTTGCATCTGTCTTTATCCCGTCTTCCTTTATTGACAATCCTGGCTTCACAGGAGCCAAAGGAGGGTCGAGATAGATGGAAGAAAAGTAGGTAGGAGAATGTGCACTGAACTATATAACCACAACAAGGGTGCGCTGAGCGTTTCTGCTAGGTCTGAACAGTCATTTTGTGCTGACTGGCTTTCAGTAACCATGGATAAAGACCTAATGTATGGTTTATGGATAGTATGGATTGGAATGCTGGTGTATGATTGATATGGCTGTACTTCAAATTTATTTATTTTCATTTTCTTATCTTTAAAGGGTGTAAACAATTTTGTACAATATAAATTTAGTCATTTACCAGCGAAAGAACGGCAAACTATTATAGAATTGGCCAAAATGTTTGTAAATCGCATCAACTACTGGCACCTAGAAACTCCTTCACAGCGGAGGCAGAGTTCCCCGGCTGAGGACATTGCTGCCTATAAAGTCAATTATACAAGGTATATATTTTATCAGGTAATTATAAATATGGTTCATTTTCACTGAGTAGATTTATTGAAATGTATGTACAGAAACCGTGAGTTGTCTTCTGAATCTGCAGGTCACGGTTTATTCTTTTGGAATGTGGATCGCTGTTCTGATTGTTCCTTGGGGGTGTCTAAAGCAAATTATACTATTAGTTATTATTATTTATTTATATATGTCTTAAATTTAAATATTTATTATTTATGAAGAGAAAAAAACATACGTTACCATTATCCTGTACTTTAACACACGACATTCATGTGTGGTCTAAACTATTACTTTCGACCTTTCTGGGTTCTCCTGGTCAACTGACTATGCGCACCTGTACTGTGGAGACAAGTTACTGTAAATCAGTTTCAGTATTAAAGGGAATCTACCACTGGGATTTTGCAACCTAATCTGAGAGCAGCATGAAGTAGTGACTGAGACCCTTATTCCAGCAATGTGCCCCTTACTGGGCTGCCTAGTGTAGTTTTCATAGAGTCAGTGTTTTATCAGCATGAGATTTTCACTACAAGACTAGAAAACATGTTGCCATATTGTCCAACCATGCCCCATCACTGATTGACAGCTTACTGCCTAAGCACAGTGTACACAGAAAGCAGCCAATCAGTGGTGTGGGCGGGGTTATACAGAGCTCAGCATTTAGAGAACTGCTAGATATGCAGCAGATTAAACAGTTCTTAATCAAAACTACAGCACCCAGTAAAGTAAATGACACATCACCGGAATCAAGGTCTCTGCCCCTACCTCATGCTGCTCTGAGATGGGGCAGAGAATTATATTTTAAGAAAATTGAAACCAGTAAGGTCAAGAAAACAGTATTATCAAGGAGCCTTACATAACAGAATATATGATATAAAACCAACCTTTATTAAAGTCTAGATATAAGACGACACTATCACACACAAAAACAATTAACCGTGTCACCTACTTTACCCTACACTAAGGGATCCTGATATCAAAACTGCCTAGCTGCGGAGGTTGGCACCCTAAACATATACGAGATTTGCGCCCCCGCTCCACGACGGCTGTACCCTAAAGCTCCTAGATAGCCCTGTATGAGTGCAGTAGACAATTATTCACTCAATCAGGAAAGGAAAATATAGGGGTTGCCACAATGATGATTGCTAGGTAGGCAACAATAGAAAAAAGTGCAAAAAAGAGTGCAATTGACAAGACAATAAAGTGACATGTGCAAACAAGTGAGTACCTGACTAACTGTTCCCGGAATCTGTAAACCTTCCTAACAGCGGAGGTTGGCACCCTACTGGTCAGTGGAATGGCGCCCCCACTCCACAATGGCTCACCCTAAATCAGCCCTTATATTGCTTGATAACTCCACATTAGGGTGAAGAAAAATGGTAGGCATTATGACATAATAATATGACATGACATAATGAATATTCAAATCAAATATACTGATAACAGAAAAGGGGTACTCAAGTAGTTTTTTTGATGCAGGATAGAATGAACCTCAACGCGTATCTCCTAACAGGATCATCAGGAGGTAGATAGTTGGATGCTGTGTGGTAACTGACCATAAACCTCCCCTATATATAAAGGTACTGTCACACTTGGCGATATCGCTAGCAATATCGCTAGAACTTGTGACATTATAGTGATATTGCTAGCAATATCGCTGTGTCTGATACTTACCTACGACCGGCTCCCCCGCTGGTTATCGCTGATCGCGCGAGAACGTCCAGGACTGTTTCTCGTCGTCAGCTTCCTGCGGCGCTTCCTGTGGAGAGACGAGCGTGGAGCCGGGCGCGAGGACGTCAGGATTGCCTAGTGTGACAGGTAAGTAGCGACCCCCGACCGCTATGATGTCGCTGGTGAGGTCTGCCTGTGTGGCAGCTCACTAGCGACCACTTGGCGATGCACCAGCGATCCTGACCGCGTCATATTGCTGATCGGGATCGCTGGTGCATCGCTAAGTGTGACAGTACCTTAAGTGTGGCTGATAATTAGTAACAATCACTTCCTGTATAACCTAGAGGTCCCTGTATAATGATCTCACAAAAAGGACCAAGTGTGGATTCCATATTGGAAGTGAAGACTAATTTGCGCTCTATCAACCAAGAATCATTATACATCATTGGCCAGTATGTCTGTCAATCAAGAGTAAAGGAAACAGATAGACCGCCATTATTATGATGTCAGGCGTGCGCTCCATCTGGAACGCACTCGGCCTACAGCTGATGTGCAGCGCTATACACTGATTTGTCCGCAAGTGAGATCCATCTGACAGGCGGTGTTTCCTGTTCTCATTGCGCATGCCCATAGGTCGGCGTGCAACCGGAAGTACGTCATAAGATTGACAACGGCACATCACCACGGTTACATGAGCACTTCCTGTTGCCTCAGCGATTAAGTGCGCATGCCCAGACCAGTTCCCGGGCCGGCGCATCTCAGTTAAAGATGTAAATCCCCCACTATCAATAGGGGGTATAAAAGCCTGACCCATGAATCCAATAGGGCACCAGACTAATATAACATTATGACTCCAAACAGTTTTGATTGTTTCAACTGGACTAAGGATATTAATTTATTTTGTCGTAAACTCGGATGAAAAAAATTATTTGCGCGAAATGATCACAATGAATGTGAACATTTTGGTTTGCAGGAGGATGAGCTTGAAGGATTTAGGGCATTGGTAGGACTACTGGAGGAAAATGATACCAAAGAGGGATTTGGTCCTTTCACAAATTTGAGGAATAAAAGCACTAAAATGCCTCCTCAGTCTGATATCTCTAGCATTGATATTTTTCTCAAGCTTGTTGAAAGAGATCTTAGGAGAATTCCATCCCACTCATCTGACTCGAATCTTTCTACAAATGAACGAGAGGCTTTGACTAGGTTAATGGAGCAAAATGATCTAATAATTAAACCC
The DNA here is from genome assembly GCF_039654945.1 of Dendrobates tinctorius. NCBI lineage: Eukaryota > Metazoa > Chordata > Amphibia > Anura > Dendrobatidae > Dendrobates > Dendrobates tinctorius. The sequence goes on from NW_027361673.1 coordinate 6,564,306, forward strand.
TCAGACAAAGGTGGGAACCTTGTAATAATGTCTGAAAAAACTATCTACGGATGTGCCAAAACATTTTAAGGGATACACAAACCTATGAAATTTTACCTTCTGATCCATCAGTAGGAAATAATTTGGAATTAGAGGATGTATTAAGGAGAGCCAAAGTGGAGGGTCTAATATCTAAAAATGAATATGATTTTCTATGTCCCTCTTATCCTCTGATTGCCACCTTTTACACTCTACCTAAGATGCATAAGGGACTTAATCCCTTAAAGGGACGTCCAATTGTGTCGGGATCTGACTCCCTTATCCAGAGTTGTGGAGTTTATATTGATAAAATACTTCGTCCCTTTGTTTTGGCCCTACCGTCATACATTAGGGACACATCCGATCTCCTTTTGAAATTGGAAGGTATCCATGTCGCTCATAACTCTTTTTTGGCCTCAATTGATGTTGAAGCCTTATATAGTAATATCTCACACGAACTAGGTCTGAGAGCGGTGGAATATTTTTGAAAACAAGGGCAATTCAATATAGGGCCCATAACCAATTTGTGTTGGAGATTTTGCAGTTTACCCTGACAAAAAATTTTTTACTATTTGACAGGAAGTACTTCCACCAGCTCAGGGGCACTGCAATGGGCAGTTCCTGTGCCCCATCGTATGCAGGTTTGTTCCTGGGCTGGTCGGAGGAAACCATAGTCTTCTCAGAAGAACCACAGTGGTGGCAAGAGTACATCGGCACGTGGTATAGATTTATTGACGACGTGTTTGTTGTTTGGCAGGGGACAGAAAGCCAGTTCCTACAGTTTGTGAATGAGTTGAACAATAATGATATAGGTATGAGGTTCACACATGAAATAAATGGGACTACTCTACCATTCTTGGACGTCCTGATTAAAAAAGAACTGGATGGCTCTCTAAAATCTCAAATTTATCGTAAACCGACGAGCTCCAATAGCCTGCTCCGATGGGAAAGTCATCACCCTGAAGCTTTAAAACGTGGCATTCCCAAAGGCCAGTTTTTGAGGCTAAGGAGGAACTGTTCAGATATGGATTTCTTTAGATCACAATCTATGGAGATGAAAAGGAGATTCTGGGATAAGGGTTATCCTAGAGACATTATTGAAAAGTCTTACGAGCATGCCTCATCCCAAGATAGAAATTCTCTATTGCAAACTAGATCAACTAACTCCACGGGGGAGTTTGAGATGATGAGAATCATTGGAACTTTTGATTGCCAAAGTAAAAGAGTGAGGGGTATTCTCAATAAACATTGGGATATTTTGACAACAGACCCTGATCTCAGAGGAATTGTAGGACCACGCCCATTGATTACCTTTAGAAAGGGGCGTTCTTTAAAGGATAGTCTGGTACACAGTTACTTTAGGAGATCTACACCTGCAGGTTCTTGGCTGGACCGTAAAACTTGCGTTTTTTTAAAATGTAGTAACTGTGTCAATTGTAAGTTTAAGAGATCATGTAAATTCTTTGTAAGCTCCTATAATGTGAAAAAATTCTATCACAGGGATTTCTCAAACTGTAAAACATCTGGTGTCATATATATGGCCACATGCAGTTGTCCTCATGATTATGTGGGGAAAACATCAAGAGAATTTCGACTTCGGGTTGGAGAGCATGCTGGTGATATTAGACATAATCGTGACACCCCTCTGGCAAAACACATTAATGAACGACATAAAGGCAGTATGGAGGAGATCAAGTTCTGTGTCATTGAGGTGGTAAAACAAAATCCCGGGGGGGAAATTTTGACAAATTATTGATGCAAAGGGAATGTGCCTGGATCCACAGGTTGGAATCCGTGACACCAAATGGCCTAAATGAGAGTCAATCATATGCTTGCTTCTTATAACCTCAGTGGCTGAATGAGCTTTATGTTGTCATGCCAATTTGAATATGTACTCCCATAAATATGGGATGCACAAATCTGTTGTGCAACATTTTTTTCATATATAATTTCTCTTTTTTTTCTTTGATCAATATGTACCTTTATTATGATATAATGACTTTCTCCTCCCCCTTCCCTTTTTCTGCATAAAAACAGGATATTTTGTTGATATTATGTATCTCATGTCACTGCCCTGTTTATATTCTATGAGCATTTTAGGGTTAATATGGGTATTTTTCATGTTGGATAAGTATCATATATCATGAGGTTCTGGTATAGGTGCAAGCCTTTGTTGTAATTGGCTATAAAATATTACTCATATTATAGAATTTTGCCCTAACCATATGAATCATGTTGCAGAATTAGGCCAATTGTGCCGGTTGTGGTGAGCGGCTCATATTTCTGTGCTCCCCACCAATAGAGGGAGATTGAGGCCCCTAATGGTGATATACCCTTCCAACGCGCTACTATGGCACCTTTCTGGGCATGCGTGATCTGAAGTGCAGAAAGCGTTGATGTTGCCATGGTAACGCGCGCTTGTCAACCATCGTGTGAACCTCCTGTTATATGTCGCCCGCAAGTTTGGAGTCATAATGTTATATTAATCTGGTGCCCTATTGGACTCGCGGGTCAGGCTTTTATACGCCCTATTGATAGTGGGGGATTTAGATCTTTAACTGAGATGCGCCGGCCCGGGCACTGGTCTGGGCATGCGCACTTAACCGCTGAGGCAACAGGAAGTGCTCATGTAAGGCTTCTTTCACATTTCCGTTTTGAAGCATCAGGCGCGATGCGGCGAAAAATGGAAAAACCGGATCCGGAGCCTGCTGCCACCGGATCCGGCTTTTTTCCCATAGACTTACATTATCGCCGCATTGCGCCTGATGGCCAAGCGGTGTGTCCGGCTTTAGCCGGAAACGGCAAAAAATGCCTGTCCGGCGTCTGCAAAAAAAACGTTCCATGCAACGTTTTTTGACAGCGCCGGACCGCTTTTTTGCAGAGCGCATGCGCGAAGACTCTCTTTCCCTCTCCCTCTCCTGCACCGTGTCCGGCAAAAACAGCTGATCCGGCGGGCTGCGGCTCCTACCAGATCAGGTTTGACAACTTTTCGCCGCAGCCCGCCGGATTTAAAATCCGGAAATGTGAAAGTAGCCTAACCGTGGTGATGTGCCGTTGTCAATCTTATGACACACTTCTGGTTGCACGCCGACCTATGGGCATGCACAATGAGAACAGGAAACACCGCCTGTCAGATGGCTCTCACTTGCGGACAAATCAGTGTATAGCGCTGCACATCAGCTGTAGGCTGAGTGCGTTCCAGATGGAGCGCACGCCTGACATCATAATGGCGGTCTATCGGTTTCCTTTTCTCTTGATTGACAGGCATACTGGCCAATGATGTATAATGATTCTTGGTTGATAGAGCACAAATTAGTCTTCACTTCCAATATGGAATCCACACTTGGTCCTTTTTGTGAGATCATTATACAGGGACCTCTAGGTTATACAGGAAGTGATTGTTACTAATTAGCAGCCACATTTATATATAGGGGAGGTTTATGGTCAGTTACCACACAGCATCCAACTATCTACCTCCTGATGATCCTGTTAGGAGAAATGCGTTGAGGTTCATTCTATCCTGCATCAAAAAAACAACTTGAGTACCCCTTTTCTGTTATCAGTATATTTGATTTGAATATTCATTATGTCATGTCATATCGTTATGTCATAATGCCTACCATTTTTCTTCACCCTAATGTGGAGTTATCAAGCAATATAAGGGCTGATTTAGGGTGAGTCATCGTGGAGCGGGGGCGTCATTCCACTGACCAGTAGGGTGCAAACCTCCGCTGTTAGGAAGGTTTACAGATTCCGGGAACAGTTAGTCAGGTACTCACTTGTTTGCACATGTCACTTTATTGTCTTGTCAATTGCACTCTTTTTTGCACTTTTTTCTATTGTTGCCTACCTAGCAATCATCATTGTGGCAACCCCTATATTTTCCTTTTCTGATTGAGTGAATAATTGTCTACTGCACTCATACAGGGCTATCTAGGAGCTTTAGGGTACAGCCGTCGTGGAGCGGGGGCGCCAATCTCGTATATGTTTAGGGTGCCAACCTCCGCTGCTAGGCAGTTTTGATATCAGGATCCCTTAGTGTAGGGTAAAGTAGGTGACACGGTTAATTGTTTTTGTGTGTGATAGTGTCGTCTTATATCTAGACTTTAATAAAGGTTGGTTTTATATCATATATTCTAACTTATGTAAGGCTCCTTGATAATTCTGAGATGGGGCAGAAACAAACTAGTGATAGATTCCCTTGAACAGGTTGCTACAAAGAAGACCCTTTTTTTGGACTGTTTTATTGTTTCAAAGCAGGTTACAACATAGATATACGAGCAATACATAGGAATAGAAAATTACACAAGGCTTCCACAATAATGACATAGAGGATGACAAATTATACGATAAAGGAAATAAAGGAGAATAACTTGATTCAAGCCAGGAAAGGATGAATGGGGAATTGTTACCTACCTACAAAAAGGTGAATCCCATGGGGAGGCAAAAACAAAGCATGACAGAATAGAGAGAACCCTGAATTCATCCACGCCTGAAAAGCTTTTAATGAGTCAATGATTAGATGAAATCGGGTATTTGTTGGATATTTACCTACAAACATGAGGAAGCAGATGCCAAGTGTATATAAAATGGGTTATATTCTTCATTAAACATATAGTACACTCAAATTAAATTAAAATGCTAAGGAGACACAAAATACCAAAATAACTGCAAACACAGGGGCCATTATACTGTATGGCAGCCAATGCAAGCCCATTATACTGTAGGAAGGACTATGTGGGGGCATTATACTTTATGGAAGACAATACAGAGCCCATTATAATGTATGGAGGAGTATAAGGGCCATTATACTGTATGGAAAGCAATGCAGGGGTCATTATACTGTATGAAAGGTAATGGGGGCCTAATATACTGTATGGAGGACTATATGGGGCAACTATACTGTATGGAAAGCAATGCAGGATTCATTATACTGTATGGAGGACTATGTGGGTCCATTATACTGTATGAAGGACTCTGTGGGGGCCATTATAGTGTATGGAAGGCATTGCAGGGACCATTATACTGTATGGAGGACTAAGTGGGGCCATACAGTGACATGCACCCTGAATAATCTTCCATACAGTATAATGGGCCATGCATTGCCTTACATACAGTGTAATGGGCCCCACATAGTCCTGCATGAAAAAAAAACTCTCACCGCTTCCCGGTCTCCGTGGCTTCAGCCTCTTCACCATGTCTTTTGCAGCTCTGCACTGCTCGGCATAGTGAATTCGTTGTTGTGACGTTATCGTTCCCAATGCGCTGAGACGTCAGACGCAGAGGGAGAATGATGGCGGAAGGAACGTAAGCTGAAGGTTCCCGCTTTCATAATTGCTTTCTACTATATTGGCATCCAGAATGCCGACACAGTTGAAAGTGTGATGTCGGTCAAGGGGGCTGCCTGGCGTCGTGGGCTAAATACACTTACCCTATGGGCCAGATTTGGCCCGCGAGCCAGAATTTGACTTGTGTGCTCTATAGAGTATCCTTGGAAAACCATGAGATTGTGAAGGAAGTGATTTCGTGAATCAATGTGAGGTATATTAAAGGCAGTTCAAGGCTCCTACTAGTCAAAATTATAGAAAATGTTGTGCCATTGTGTTAACAAGAGTGATGAAGAACACATTGTACATGTAGTTATGAGCAGTCACTCACAGCTGGATGCATCTCCACACACAGCAGACTGCCAATATCTGTGAGCTGAGGGATAGAGGCAGGCAGCATAATGTAACCCAATCTGCTTAAAGTCGGACATTTTAAATGAATATACTGGTGTAAGTCAAATGAAATGGCTCTAATCTGGCTTTTGATGAGGACCAGTGGAATTAGCAGAGAAAAACTGTTACAAGACTTCTCTGATTAAAAAGCAGTTTAGAGTATTTTGTATTAGGATTTTAATTTGGGCTCTCCTCCTCACGTCACTCTGTTTTTACAATTGAATATTATATATTTTATACTTTACATTTATCCCAAATATGTACTGTATATAATACTATGGTTTATTTGCAAGTTTCATGTTATAATCTGCTTGGGCTTGGTATTGTAGGTGGCTCTGTTACTGCAATGTCCCCCAGTTCTGCGACAGCTTGCACCGATATGAGACAACTCAAGTGTTTGGAAGAACGTTGCTGCGGTCTGTGTTCACTGTCATGAGACGGCAACTGTTGGAGCAAGCCAGGCAGGAGAAAGATAAACTGCCACAGGAGAAGAGGACGCTGATATTAACTCATTTTCCTAAGTATGACATACTTACCAAAATCTTTTGAGCCTAAACTAAACCCACTGATTTTGTCGATTTGATCGGTTGACCATCTGCCGTGAACGGAGGTTGAGTTTCAACCAGTCTCCTGGTCATTTTGTTTGATGGTGAGATAAGAGTCATCTAACAGCATCTATCGTAGAAAATACAGGAGTGCTCGGCCTATCTAAGGATTCCTGATGAGAGGTATCTCAGGTGTCACCACTTTCATGGTGGTGGGTAAATAGGTATGTGGGTGACCTAGCCATTTTAAACCCTTTTATCAGTCTCTGACAGCGGCATTTACATGATCGCGCTGGAAGCGTGTCACAAACCCTGCCCATTGGCGCCCGTGTCACATGACTGCGGGTTGCGGATGGGTTGGCATGACAACTCGGGGTCTGCAGGAGACCCCTGTGGTTGTCATTGTTGGAATGGGCGGCGCTCATAGCAAGTGAGCCTTTCTGTTACACTTATAGGGCTGAAATTGTAGTTTCTAGTCTGCCATGGAGACTATTAAAGCAGGTAAAAAGTAAAAAAAAATGTTTTTAAAATTATTTAAAAAATAATATGGGCCTCGTTCCGGGCATACAATAAATGGACGGAAATACAGAAACTGTGGCTGGCGCCAATCCGTCCAAATTCTTTATTAGGGCTGAAAAGACATGCAAGGGTCCCGTAGCCCCTTTTAGGTCCCATCCAATTCACAAGGGAAGTCTGGTTCTCATGTATGAAGAAGTTTGGCTTCTTCAAACTCGCCTATGATTTTGTTTATAATTCAACCCCTGCTGCCAAGCAGTCTAGAATATGCAATGGCCCACCCTTGGTCCTTTGTGGGACTGTTTAGATTTGCAGATGCGGCAGACGGGAATACGCTTGGGCTTCTCACATTTGACAAGATCAAATCTAGATTCTCCATTATTAACAAACAATTCTACAAGTACTTACAGATTAAACATTTTGCTTACTCCCTTTTTGGTTCTTCGGGAATCTCCCCGCCAACAGATTTCAAGATGATTTGTAGGGGTAGGTCTTCAAACAAAGGTTTAATTTCTGATATTTCTAAAATCCTTTGTTCCCCTCGAGATGGCCGACAACCAAAACATCCCTATATGAGCAAATGGGAATCTATCTTGGGAAAATAATTCTCGCCCCAAAATTTGCATACCATTTGGGAAAAGGCTGCTAAGGCTGGTTTCGCACTTGCTTTGGGCAGGGCTGCGGAGGGCTGCGTAGTTCCTCCGTTAAGCCCCACCCACTGCCGCACCACTTCCATTCAGCTCCGCCTACGTCAGCATGCGTCCTATCTTTAACATTGGTTACGCAGGCCATGGGAATGTATGCGGATGCCTCCGAATGCATCGTTTTGACGCTGCCCCGACCGCAACAAAATGCAACATGTTGCGTTCGGCGCAGCTTCAAAACGATTCATGCGGAGGCATCTGCATACATTCGCATGGCCTGTGTACCCAATGTTAAAGATAGGTACGCAGGATGCATGCCGACATAGGCGGAGCTGAATGGAAGAGGTGTGGCAGTAGGCGGACTTTAACAGAGGACCTACGCAGCCCTTTGCAGCTCTGCCCAACGCAAGTGTGAAACCAGCCTAAGTCATTCATATGCACCCTTTATAAAGAGAATCAGTATAACATTTTAATGTTCTGGTACCACACTCCTGACTTCCTGCACAGACTGAACCCCGTAATTCCAGATGTGTGTTGGCGGTGCGGCCTCGATCTGGGTACGCTGTATCATATTTTCTGTACATGTCCAAGGATTCGGAGTTTCTGGAGGGAGTTGGGCTCATTGATTTCTAAGGTGAATTTTGCCGATGTGGGATTAGACCCGACTATATACAGTGGGGGAAAAAAGTATTTAGTCAGTCAGCAAGAGTGCAAGTTCCACCACTTAAAAAGATGAGAGGCGTCTGTAATTTACATCATAGGTAGACCTCAACTATGGGAGACAAACTGAGAAAAAAAAATCCAGAAAATCACATTGTCTGTTTTTTTTTCATTTTATTTGCATATTATGGTGGAAAATAAGTATTTGGTCAGAAACAAGCAATCAAGATTTCTGGCTCTCACAGACCTGTAACTTCTTCTTTAAGAGTCTCCTCTTTCCTCCACTCATTACCTGTAGTAATGGCACCTGTTTAAACTTGTTATCAGTATAAAAAGACACCTGTGCACACCCTCAAACAGTCTGACTCCAAACTCCACTATGGTGAAGACCAAAGAGCTGTCAAAGGACACCAGAAACAAAATTGTAGCCCTGCACCAGGCTGGGAAGACTGAATCTGCAATAGCCAACCAGCTTGGAGTGAAGAAATCAACTGTGGGAGCAATAATTAGAAAATGGAAGACATACAAGACCACTGATAATCTCCCTCGATCTGGTGCTCCACGCAAAATCCCACCCCGTGGGGTCAGAATGATCACAAGAACGGTGAGCAAAAATCCCAGAACCACGCGGGGGGACCTAGTGAATGAACTGCAGAGAGCTGGGACCAATGTAACAAGGCCTACCATAAGTAACACACTATGCCACCATGGACTCAGATCCTGCAGTGCCAGACGTGTCCCACTGCTTAAGCCTGTACATGTCCGGGCCCGTCTGAAGTTTGCTAGAGAGCATTTGGATGATCCAGAGGAGTTTTGGGAGAATGTCCTATGGTCTGATGAAACCAAACTGGAACTGTTTGGTAGAAACACAACTTGTCGTGTTTGGAGGAAAAAGAATACTGAGTTGCATCCATCAAACACCATACCTACTGTAAAGCATGGTGGTGGAAACATCATGCTTTGGGGCTGTTTCTCTGCAAAGGGGCCAGGACGACTGATCCGGGTACATGAAAGAATGAATGGGGCCATGTATCGTGAGATTTTGAGTGCAAACCTCCTTCCATCAGCAAGGGCATTGAAGATGAAACGTGGCTGGGTCTTTCAACATGACAATGATCCAAAGCACACCGCCAGGGCAACGAAGGAGTGGCTTCGTAAGAAGCATTTCAAGGTCCTGGAGTGGCCTAGCCAGTCTCCAGATCTCAACCCTATAGAAAACCTTTGGAGGGAGTTGAAAGTCCGTGTTGCCAAGCGAAAAGCCAAAAACATCACTGCTCTAGAGGAGATCTGCATGGAGGAATGGGCCAACATACCAACAACAGTGTGTGGCAACCTTGTGAAGACTTACAGAAAACGTTTGACCTCTGTCATTGCCAACAAAGGATATATCACAAAGTATTGAGATGAAATTTTGTTTCTGACCAAATACTTATTTTCCACCATAATATGCAAATAAAATGAAAAAAAAACAGACAATGTGATTTTCTGGATTTTTTTTTCTCAGTTTGTCTCCCATAGTTGAGGTCTACCTATGATGTAAATTACAGACGCCTCTCATCTTTTTAAGTGGTGGAACTTGCAGTATTGCTGACTGACTAAATACTTTTTTTCCCCACTGTATTTGCTTAGTCTTACCCCTAAAGGGATGGGGAAAAGGTTGGCTAAACTGTTCTCACACATTCTTACCACGGCAAGATGTCTGATCACCCTTAACTGGAAGCAGGTTGCCCTGCCGCCCTCCCTCCACCTGCTACACAGAATAAATGACATTTGAAGGAAGGAGTATATGACCACAATCCTAAATGCAAATGTGGAGAACTTTGATTCGGTGTGGGCTCCTTGGGACTATTTCTGGGCACAGAGATCGGACTAGATTAATATCTGTACCTTGATTCTTCCCCCCTGGTTCTCTTCCTTCCCCTCCCCTTCCCATTGGTGTGTGTCTTATCTCTTTGTCCATATGGAAGATACAGGCTTGTTAAATTGTCTCTGGTCTTTCCATTTGATCTGTTGGTGAGATAATGCTTTTCTTCCAATTTCTCCTGTTTTGTTTTGTAAAAGATGCTTTGGATTTTTTTTATATCTGTCAATAGTTGATAAAACTTTAATAAAAATTTGCAGTTAAAAAAAAAATATTAACAAAATAAAAAGAAATAAAAGTTGACATCACCCCCCCATTTGCCCCATTCAAAATAAAATGATAAAAAAATACACATATTTGGTATCGCTGTGTTCAAAATTGCCCGAAATATCAATTTATAAAAAGAATTAATCTAATCGGTAAATGGCATAACAAGAGAAAAAATCAAAACGCCAGAATTGTGTTTTTTTTTGGTCGCCACAACATGAAGTCCCCTCCATATCTGTTTAAGTGTGTTAATTGAGGGTGACAGACTCACTTTAAAAAGATAGTCCACTTCTCGGACAACCCTTTCTGAATCCCTATGTTTTCCCCTAGTAAAATAATACCTCTTAAGCCCCCGTCACACACAGCGATTTCGCTAGCAAGATAGCTGCTGAGTCACAAGTTTTGTGACACAACAGCAATCTCACCAGCGAGATCGCTGTGTGTGAAAGGTATCAGCGACCGGCCCCCCTGCCGGGTATCACTGATCGTGCTCGAATGCCCTGGACTTTTTTGGATCGTTGGTCTCTCGCTGGCCAGCACGCATCGCTGCGTGTGGCAGGCGGGAGAGCAGCGATCAGCGAGCTCCCAGCTCGTATCCAAGGTAAACAGCGGGTTTCTAAGTGCCGCACGGCGCTTAGAAACCCGATGTTTACCTTGGTTACCAGCTCCCTGCACCAGCGCGAGCGCTCGTCGTCGCTGGTGCTGATCGCTGGTGAAGCTGCCTGTTTGGCATCTCACCAGCGATCATGTAGCGACACACCAGCGATCCTGACAAGTTCATATCGTTGTCTGGATCGCTGGTGAGTCGCTATTTGTGATGGGGCCCTAATACTCACCTCCGGTGCTGGCACCATTCCAGCGGTGTCACCACTGGCTCTCCCTAAGATCGTGTGACATTATGTCACGCGATCATCCGTGTGGCCAATCAGCGCTGGCTTAACTTTCTCCACCTTTGTACGTATCACACACAGCGCAGCAGCTTCAGTGCTGTAAGGTTTGTTCACTATTACACTGATCTGTCATTCTATTAGTAAAAGTAATTGCAGTATGAAAGACGCGTCCTCATGAAGAGGCATGCATCATCATATGGTCATATGCATATAGTTTTATGCTGTTTTTTAGGAATAGCTGTAGAAAGGCTATTGTTACTTCTCATAAGTTGCTGATATTACAGGATGAAGAGCTCCCAGACCCACAACTTGGCCGTAAAAATTCATTACCTTATTGCAGATTTTCATTTTGATCAATGTATATGATTGCTAAATTGCTAAATTGTTGGCAATAGTCTCAGGTGCATAAATACACTTCATTAAACAAAATGTGTATAATTGTTCTCTAAATCCGAAGAAGCAGTGAAGTAAATGAAGTGTGTTTATGAGATAGGGGCAGCGATTGAATTAATGGGAAGGAACCTATTACCAGGATTGCTTACTGCTGTGCCTCGGTTTTATAACTCTATAGGATCTCTAAAATAACAGAGCTGATCTGGATAGATTTAGTGCCAAAAGTGACACCTAAAACATCAGCTGAACAATTTTGAACATCTCCTTCCAAAACCATGAGCATTTATATAGGACTACCGTGAGCTTATGGCTGCACTTGTGCAGGGTTGTTTACTTGCACCTTTACTTTTCGCATGAGAGAATTGTGATACAAAAGCGGGAATGGGCTCCTCTAGAATGGCATTTCTTGTATTTCCGATATGGGACCCAGGTCAAACCTCTCCAGACAGTCTTACTTTACAGTTAGCTTCAAGCTCTTGAGCAGGAAACATTTGGGAAATTTCCATTCATACGTTAGACTTTCACATGGTGAAGCGTTATGGCGGTATGCTTTAAACCGCACCCCCAGCTCCTTTACATGTTCAGCTTTCTGAATATATTGTAATCCAATCAGCTCAATAGTAAATTAACTGTGTAGAAGTACAGTCTATTTGTATCATCTACCCACCCAAGAAGTGATCTGGCATATTCCCTATTCCAATCACTATTTTTACCATTATACCCATTTGAAAGAAAATTGTCTTAAAAGAAATAGGAAGATATAAAAAGATAAGGAAGGTGATAATTGGTTGTACCCTAGAAAATTATCTCTGTCTTTAAACCCAACTTTACAATAATATGTACAGCTCTGGCAAAAATTAAGAGACCACTGCAAAATTTTCCATTTGTCTGATTTTTCTCTTTATAGGTATATTGTTGAATAAAATGTAAATTGCTCTTTCATTCTATAAACTTCTGACAACATGTCTTCGAATTTCCAAGACCTAAATTTTGTATTTATTTTCAGAAAATGAGAAATGGTCAATATAACAAAAACTGCAGTGCTTGCAGACCTCAAATAATGCTGATAAAAAAAGTTCATAATCATTTAGAAACAACAATACTAATGTTTTAACTCGGGAAGAGTTCAGAAATCAATATTTTGTGGAATAACCATGATTTTTAATCACAGCTTTCATGCGTCTTGGCATGCTTTCCACCAGTCTTCCACCACACTGCTTTTGGGTGACCTTATGCCTCTTCTGGTACAAAAATTTAAGCAGTTCTTCTTGTTTGATGGCTTGCGACTATCCATTTTCCGGTATAATGGCCCTTATAGTCCTCCATACAGTATAATGGGCCCTGCATTGCCTTCCATAAAGTATAATGCCCCCACATAGTCCTCCCTACAGTATAATGGGCTTGCATTGCCTGTCATACAGTATAATAGCCCCACATAGTACTCCATGCAGTGTAATGTGCCCGGCATTAAAAAAAAACCTGAAAATCACATTGTATGATTTTAAAACATTAAATTGCATTTTATTGCATGAAATAAGGCTGGGTTCATACTGCGTTAAAGCAGCCCGTTCAGCGCATAGCGTTGACGGGTTGCATTAACGCTATAATATAACGCGATCGCGTTATGCTATACCGCTAGCGAAGATGATTCATCAGAGCTAGCGGTGACGGAGCCTCAGATGCTGCAGCACGTGTCCGAGCTCTGTCGCTGAATGATGGCACATCTCTAGCGCATGCTGATTATGGCATGCGTTGGCGATGCGCCCGACAATAGGGGTTAATGGCAGCGTTAACGGACTGTGTTACACCGCGTTATGCCACGGTGTAACGCAGTCTGTAACAGACTGCCATAACGCAGTATGAACCTAGCCTTAGAATTTGACCACCTACCATCCAACAAGAATTCTGGCTCTCATAGACCTGTTAGTTTTTCTTTAAGGAGCACCTCTAATCTGTACTCATTACCTGTATTAATTGCACTTGTCTGAACTAGTTGCCTGTATAAAAGACCCTGTTCATACACTCAGTTAATCAAACTCCAAAAACTGTCTAAGGACACCAGGGAAAAAATTGTAGACGTGCACAAGGCTGGGATCGCCTACAGGACAATAGGCAAGCATCTTGGTGAGAAGGCAACAACTGTTGGTGCAATTATTAGAAAATGAATGAAACACAAGGTGACTGTCAATCTTCCTCAGTCGGGAGCTCCTTACATGATCTCGCCTCTCAGACCAAAACTACATGGGAAGACTTGGTCAATGACCCAAAGAGAGCTGGGACCACAGTATCAAACATTACCATTAGTATCTCACTACACCATCATGGATTAAAATCCTGCAAGGCATGCATTGTCCCCCTGCTCACCTCAGCACATGTCCAGGCCCATTTGAATTTCACCAATGACCATCTGGATGATCCAGAGGAAGCTTGGGAGAAGGTCATGTGGTCAGATGAGACCAAAATAGAATTGTTTGGTATCAACTCCACTCTCCGTGTGGAGGAAGATATAGGATGAGTACAACCCCAAGAGCACAGTCCCAACTGTGAAGCATGGTGGGGGAAACATCATACTTTAGAGGCCCCTTTCTGCAAAGAGGACAAGATAAATACACCTTATTGAAGGAAGACTAAAGAAAGGGGTCTTGTATGGGAAGATTTTGGCCAACAACCTCCTTTCCTCAGTTACCCAAAATACACAGCCAGGGCAACTAAGGAGTGGCTCCATAGGAAGGATTTCAAGGTCCTGGAGTGGCCCAGCCAGTCTCCAGACCTGAACCCAATAGAAAATCTTTGGAGGGAGCCAATACCTAATTTTGCCAAGCGACCGCCCCGAAACCTGAAAGAAGGAGGAGGTCAAAAACCCAGCTGCTGTGTGTGCAAACTTGGTCAAGAACTACAGGAAACATCTGACCTCTGTAATTGCAAAGAAAGGTTTCTGTTCCAAATATTAAGTTCTGTTTTTCTATTGTATCAAATACTTATTTCATACAATAAAATGCAAATTAATTCTGTAAAAGTCATACAATGTGATTTTCTGAATTTTTTAAATATTATGTCTCTCACAGTTGAAGTATATTGAAGTGTACCCATGATAAAAATTACAGAAATGTTCATTCTTTCCTGGGAGGGGAAAACTTGTAAAATTGTCATTGTATCAAATACTTATTTTCCCCACTGTAGGTAGACTGTAAAACTGCTGTGTTCAAAATATTTTTGTACACCTTTTTCATGATTAACTGATATCATAGAACGGTCATAGTGACTGTAAGGGAGTAGCCAAATGGCCGTATAGCACGGATGACTATCACATCGCAATGCTCGTACTGGCCATCGGCTATCCTGACCCGAGCATGACATTGTCATCTGTGTTATTCGGCAATCTGATTGCACCCTAAGGCTGGGATCACACTACGTTGTGTGATGCGAGAAACTCACATGAGTCTCTCGCATCAACACCCGGCGCTACCGCCAGCACTCAGGACCGGAGCTGCGGCTGTATAGAAATACATGCAGCCACAGCTCCGGTCCGAGTGCCGGCGGCAGTCCCGGATGTTGATGCGAGAGACTCGTGTAAGTTTCTCGCATCACACACTGTAATGTGATCCTGGCATTAATATTACTATTGGATAAATCACTTTTTCCAGATACTAATATAATATCTATACTCAATCAATTGAAGTTTTATCTTTTTGAGGATTTCGATTAGGCCATCATAGATCCGATCACTCATCCTAAGGCTTGTGCTTTGATTTTTGCCCACAAAAATGGAATCCATGAAATCTTAATGTTCAGTGCCTTTTTCATTGTTGCTGATGAAGCCAAAAGCCGGAGATATCAGAAGCAATAGGCAGTCTTTTTTTTTTTATAGTTCTTGTGGCTGAGTGTTTGTCGGCTGAGTTGCTGCTGTTTCTATTTTTTTTTTTTTACGCTTACAGTACCTACATTGCATAATATTTATTGTTATTTGAAATATTATTGCAGATTTTTGTCTATGTTGGAAGAAGAGGTTTACAGCCATGATTCACCTATTTGGGATGAAGATTTTTTATCTACATCTTCTCGAGCAAATGAGCTTGGAATTCAAGCAGGTAAAGTGTATAGACGTTACAGCATCGATTATTATTTTTTTTTTATCTATACATGCGTAGGCAGCTTCATTCTGTACGTAGGGTCACAGGGCTTTTCCCAGAGTAAGAAGGTTTAAAGATAAGTTCTCACGATGATTATTTGTCGAGTTTATGATTCTGCGTATTTTCTTTTCGCTGCACATTACAGTATGGGACAAAAGCTTGTGGGATTTATTGAACTCTCATGCCCACTGTGCTTTTTTTTATGAAATCAAAAAACATGTCAATTCCTTTTGTGCGGAATTACATTTTATTTGATCATTTTCCCCATAGACTTGAATCAGTTGAGGAAAATCTGCAGGTCAAAAATGCAGAGGCCTTTATAATGTATTTCCGTGGCAGAAGCACACTAAAAAACACATGTAATCCCCATACAACTTTATTAATACATTTTTATCAAAGCAGAGTAAAAAGTATATAAAAAAGCAATTTTTTAAAAAACATGACATACCAAAAAGAGACAAAAACAGCAGTCCAAAAAAATGATGATAACACATGTAAAATAGCGCACTCAAAAACGTAATTAACCTAATTTAGTAATTGGTGAAAATAATCTGCAGCATCAAAAACTCGTCACATACTTATTGTGGGAACTTAACCTGAAGGTTAATAATTCGGAAGGTTAATAATATAACATTTTGCTGGTAATAAATTTAGTATTATGAGTTAAATAACATCAAGATGTAAATTCTGCTTAAAAATATAATGTGTTTTACAGGGAAACAAAAATTCTACACTATACGGTTTTCTTACATCATCAGTGTATATGTGTCCATTAAATATGGTAGGAGTAAAACAATATTCTGAATTTAGGGTCTTCAAAAAAAACTATCACATCAGCTCAAAATAAAAATACGTAAAGATGAATAAATATTTGTGTTCTTTTATATAATCTTCTGAAATATTGACTTCTTTTTTATTTTTACAATTGTAGTTATTACAAATCCACCAGTCGCAAGGACAGTCACTTATGTGACCAGCCCTTCGTCCTTAGACCAGTCCAACAGCGGAAGTTTAAGTCCATCCAGTAAGCCAGCACTTGAGTCAAATGCAGGTTGGTGTTTAAAGCTATGGAGGATAAAGGGTTTATAAGCTAATAAATATATAAGAAGCACTCCTCCCATCAAAGTTTTTATACTCTTAATATATTGTATTCGTCATATTATATATAGCACGGTGTACTTACAATTGCTCATTTTGCCTTTCTACCTAGTTAATTCTCTTTTCTCTATGTAGAGACAGGAAGTCTTGTCCCTGCATTTATCATGTCCCTCTTCAACTCCTGACACAGCTGCTCTGCTCTTCTCCCCTGCTATAGACTTTTGCAGTGACTTATGGCTTGTGCAGACAGAATTGACCTCCTGTTTCTACATAGTGCATAGCAGGATTCAGCTAGTTAGTTTTTAATTGCGTGATGAATGATTATTGCAATTTTAAGAGGTAGTGCTACTGTAATGGAATATCCATAGGCTGTACTTTCAGTGTGTGGCTGGTGCATGGGAAAGCAGCATTATATTATACATTTATTGTAGTTTAATTATAGAAGTTTCTTTCGCCAAGTGTTGACAAGTCGGGAACAAAATATGAAATGCTTAATAAAATGTGTTTCGTTCTGTATTTATTTATTTTTGTAAGCACACAGGGGGAGCTGCACACTAGTGTATGATGTAATGTCCCAGACGGGATGGGGTTGCAGTGAGGAGCAGCTCCTGTCACACGGAATTACAAGTGTTATAAAGATAATTAAAGTGCAATGGGCAGCTCATCTTCACAGTATACGCTCCCCGGAGTATCCTTTTAGGTCCATTAGTTCTAGTGACATTTGAAGTCTGTGGACACCCAGTTAGTGGATACATTTAGTAAAAAAATTGCATTTATTTTCAGTCTGAAATCTTCATTTATTTTCTGTACCCTTTGATACACAATTTGCAGCTTAATCTAGGTTTCCGATTATTTTTCTCTTGTGCTGGGAGTGTCCATCCCAGTGATATAGGTTGGATGAGAACTGTGTGCATCCAGTGTGCTTCTGTTTTCATTTGTTCATATATCAGCACAGCTTTAACCTTGCATGTATTTCCTGTTCAAGTGCTTTCCTTCTTATCTGTTTTTTCTTCCTTCCCTGAGAATGGAGATGCTTTCTACCCTCTCCATACTGGGAAGATATATGTACAACCTCCAAGCCCTTTCTGCTGCTATCTTTAAAGCTAAATTCAGATGAGCACTTGCATTATCGGACCCGTTATGTCCGTGAATTGCAGACATGACTGATTTTGTTTGTTTCTCTGTGTGCTTGGCCACATGAGTGGCCCACTTTTATATGCCCCAGCCTGATCCTTATAACAGACCACATTAGTGCATGCAGCAATTTGTTCCTTATAAGGTAGAAAATCGCTCATGTGCACTAGCACATAGGTTCCAACTGGTCTGTGTGCTGGCCATGGTCCATCGTACACACAGGTAGAAAATAAGTTAGTGTAAGCATTCAGCTGCTATAGGTAAAGGACTTGCAGAAACTGTAAAAAAATTATTAATTAAGTCTATATAAATTATGATGAAAACCATAGCCTTTAGGTCTAAATGTATTCCTGTTAAGAAGTACGTTTGTATTGTCACAGGAGATAAAAGAAAAAGCAGTGAACCTTATAGTGGAGAAGATGCCAAGAAACCAAGAGTTGTAGGAGACATTCCTATTGAATTAATCAATGAGGTCATGTCGACGATCACAGATCCTGCTGCCATGCTGGGTCCAGAGGTAAATGGTTGAATGTATTTTATTTACTTACATATAGAGCCATTCATTTCCCCATTTCACAGACCTCATCACTGTCCCCATTGGGGCTCACAGTCTCAATTCAATTTTAGTATGTTTTTAGAAATCACTGGAAGAGTTCAATCCTATTAAAAAAAAAACAAACTCTACAGACGTACAGTAAATTAATATGTCAAGATATTTTAATTAGTAGTAAAACTTTGTTGTATTGTGTAATGTGCTTTTGGTCCAAACACGCCATCAGACGTAAGATGCAGTACACTAAGAGTAATATATTGCTCATATTTCTTACAATGTTGATGAATCCTGATCAGACAATCAGAAAACAGGATATGTGGCGGTTCTTTAATTCTCTCATGTTGGATCCACAGTCACACGGCCAGCCCAGAGACAAGGTTTATTAGCAGCAAAGGGCAAGAGGAAGTCCACCATCCGAGTAGACTCAGTATAAAACATTTCTTGATAATTATCCATATCATGAACATAGACAACCTGGGTTACGTGTTTCGAATTTAGCCCTTCTTTATAGCCAATTGTATCCAGAAGGCATAGGCTGCGATGTCCAGGTTGACTTATAGATTGCAGTATTTTTACATAATAAATGTTGCATGCAATATACATGGATTCTGGGCTCTATTCTGCTTTGGCAAATCTTTTAACTAAATTTAGCTCAATATTCCAACAAATGAAAGAGAATCTGTCAGCAGGTTTTTTCTGTGTACTGTGAAGACAACAGGACATAGGGGTTAAAACACAGATTTCAGCAATGTCATCAGCCAGTGCCTCCTGGTCCGTCACCGCCCCCTCCTGTGACAGGTACCTCACTGTCTGTCGACATTGTACATACAGACCCTGGTGTGGGTGGGGTTACCGTCCTCCGCTCTGCTTCATTGCTAGATCTAAAAACTCTGATGCTACGTTCACATGTTCAGTATTCGGTCAGTATTTTACCTCAGTATTTGTAAGCCAAAACCAGGAGTGAGTGATAAATACAGAAGTGGTGACATGTCTCTATTATACTTTTCCTCTGATTGTTCCTCTCCTGGTTTTGGCTTACAAATACTGAGGTAAAATACTGACCAAATACTGAATGTGTGAACGTGGCCTGATTGTGTGCGACCTCTTGCACCTAGTAATCTAAGGTGGTACATCATTGGATTCAGCTTCTCTTTGCCTACATCAGGCTGCTCGTAGATAAGGTAGCAAAAACCTGCTGACAAATTCCCTTTAAGTCATTCCTCTAACATTCCCCGCTTATGGTCTGGCTATGTGGCTGTGTGCACCCTTCCCAACCATCTGTGTGTGTGCCTGTGTGTCTCTGAGGAAGAACCTGGTGTAAGGTTCGAAACGCGTCAGGCGTGGGGGTCTGTTTTCCCCTTTATGGTTTTATCATGAAATTATGTGAATAAAACTTATCGTGGATTTTATCAAGTCTCCAGTGCCGGATCTTCCTTCTCTCTTCATGTGTGCCTGTGTGTGCCCTTCCCAACCATCTGTGTGTATGCCTGTGTGTGCCCTTCCCAACCATCTGTGTGTGTGCCTGTGTGTGCCCTTCCCAACCATCTGTGTGTATGCCTGTGTGTGCCCTTCCCAACCATCTGTGTGTGTGCCCTTCCCAACCATCTGTGTGTATGCCTGTGTGTGCCCTTCCCAACCATCTGTGTGTGTGCCCTTCCCAACCATCTGTGTGTGTGCCTGTGTGTGCCCTTCCTAACTATCTGTGTTGCGGTGTGTGTGCCCTTCCCCACTATCTGTGTGTGCCCTTCCCAACTATCTGTGTGTGGCTGTGTGTGCCCTTCCCAACTATCTGTGTGTGGCTGTGTGTACCCTTCTCAACCATCTGTCTGACAGTGTAGTGTGCTCTTCCCAACTATCTATGTGTGTGACTGTGTGTGCCCTTCCCAACTATGTGCATCTGTAGTTGTGTGTCCCATTCCCAACTATTTGTGTGTGGCTCTGTGGGACCTTCCCAACTATCTTTTTCTTGTAGCAACAAATAGGAAGTGGTACGATGACATGCACAACTTTGTAAAGCATATATTGGCAGCAGGTAGTGGGGAAAGTCTTTACTTGTTTTCTCTGCTTAGATTCATATTTTTTTGTCCAAAAATATACAGTATAATTACTATATATGTGTTCACTCCTCTCTTATTGTTGTTTTATGTTGGCGCGATGTGCTCCCTCTAATGGAGGCATGAACGTTACTTAAAGGAGTTCTCCCACTAACAAAGATCATTTTAATTAATAGATCTTGAAACAAAAATTAGTTCCACAATTGGATGTGTTTAAAAAAATGTTCCTGCACTGAGATAATCTTATAAATGTGCCCCTGCTGTGTACTGTGTGATGACTGTGTCTGACCGTACAGGAACATGGTCTGATCATACCACATCTCCCGGGCAAGGGTGGAAGCAAAAGAGTATACAGACAGGATAGCAGGGGGTCACAGCTGATATTTTTTGTAAGGCAAAACATTCCCCTGCCTGTTTTTAAACCAAACCATGTTTTACTTGTCTGTATACTCTTGCTTCCTCCCCTGCCCAGGAGATGTACTATGATCAGACCATGTTCCTGTACGGTCAGACACCGCCAATACACAGTGCACAGCAGGGGCACATTTATAAGATTATCTCAACACAGGAACATTTTTTTAAACACATCCAATTGTGGAACTAATTTTTCTTTCAAGATCTATTAATTAAAATGAACTTTGTTTGTGGGAAACCCCCTTTAAAGTCACCACAATGTATTTGTATGTCCTCATCTGGTATAAAGTCATATACTGTACATTCCTCCACATTGAAATTGCAACACCCAAGATTGAAAAGACTCTGAATTATGGGAATCACAGAATCAATAGACATGTTAATGATATGTAAATAATGGAATAACATGTTTTCAAAACATCTCGATTTATTCAGTATCAAATATGAGTGCTACGCGCAGAAACACCCACACTTACATGACTTGGCTGTTATCAGTGTGGTCATTAATCATTGTCTGAGGAATGTTCTGCCACGCTGAATGCAATCGGGCAAGAACAATAAATATTTGTTGTCGGCAGCTCCCTTTGAAATTGCCAACCAGTGATATTGATGATCCGGAGATGCTTGAGGCCATGGTAGTACTTTTAGCTGAAGAGAATGGACCTCCATACCAGCCTCCATTATCCTCTTGCTCTGCACATCATAGCCTTTGAGACGGTGGACTGAACACTTATAGATGGATATGCAAATGCCTTCTGATGGTTAGTGTGATACTGTTTAACAACCATAGGCTTAGTATGTGACGTCCAATTTCATATGTAGAACAGAATGGATCATTCATGGAACCAGTAGTGCGACCATTTATTCAAAGAGTCGCAGGAGCAATTTTTTAACACTACAAACCCAGGCCAAATGTTGCTTGAGCTACGGTGAGCTGCTTGCATGAGCTAAACATGCCACCATAGCCTGCATCATTTTCAGGCTTGTCTCCCATCGAGCATATCTGGCACATCATTGGTTGGCAATTAGAAAAGGAGCTGCCAGCAGTGGAACTTGATGGTTTGCATGCCCAAGTGCATTTATCAAGGCAGAACTGTCCTCAGACAATCAATAATAAACTCACTGACTGCAACCAAGACATATAAGTGCGTATATTTCTGTGTGAGGTGCTCATACTCCTTACTGAATAAATCGAGATGTTTTGAAAATGTTGTTTCCATTTTTTCATCATTTACATGTCATTGACATTTCTACCCATTCTGTGACTTTTCCTTCTTGGTGTTGCGATTTCAATGTTGAGGAGTGTAGTTCTATGACAAATTCTCAATATTACTCCTTTTGGTTAGTACTGTGCTCCAGCTTTTATGTTTTCTTTTCCATAAGACCAGCTTCCTATCTGCTATTTCTGCCAGAGATGAGGCAGCCAGGCTGGAGGAACGTAGGGGAGTAATTGAGTTTCATGTGGTTGGAAATTCTCTAAACCAGAAACCAAACAAGAAGATCATGATCTGGCTCATTGGTTTACAAAATGTCTTCTCACACCAGCTGCCTAGGATGCCTAAGGAGTATATCACCCGCCTTGTCTTTGATCCGTGAGTAAATTATCTATGCTATGAACTGAAAAATACATTTCATTTTTGATATTTCTTTTGTTGACAGATGCATGACTATATTTTATTTTACTGCGCAGTTTATGCTGTACTGTCTAGAAAGCCATAAAGTAAAAAAATAAATCCCAGTTTCACAAACCTTTATTAAAGCCGGAGTTTTTTTTATTATACCGGTATTTATATACAATATAAGTAATCTCATTGTGACATTTTACCTGCAGGTATTGTATCTTAAAGTTGCTCTTATTAAAAAAATATGCTTATTGTGGCAATTCTATACAACTTATGTACATTTGTTACCAAAGCTCCACCACTGTCTCAGTTTTATCTGTGGTCCCTGCAGCTTCACTTCCAGCCCTGCAGCCTACACAGCTGTGTGTGAATGAGGCTGACTGTTTATTGCAATATTTGAGCCAACCCTCATCTGTGTCATGGCTGATGCTCATGCAGATACAGGGCAGGCAAAAGCCCCCATTACACATAGCGATATCGCTAGCAATATCGCTGTAAAGTCACCGATTTTGTGACGTAGCAGCGATATTGCTAGCGATATCGCTACATGTGATACTTACCTCCGACCGGCTCCCTCGCTGATTATCGCTGGTCTCGCGAGAAGGTCCTGGATCATTTCTCGTCGGGCGCTTCCTGCTGGGCTTCCTGTGGTGCCGATGAGCGACGCGTGGATGCGGGCGGGAGGACGTCAAGATCGCCGCGTCTGACAGGTAAGTAGCGACCCCCGACCCCAGCGATGTCGCTGGTGAGATCTACCTGTGTGGCAGCTCACTAGCGACCACTTAGCGATGCACCAGCGATCCATATCGTTGTCGGGATCGCTGGTGCATCGCTAAGTGTAACGGTACCCTTAGTTACTGGACTAAGCAATCAGCCTTCACACTACACTGATGTTGCTGGCACATGAGAATTTGGTGTCAAGCATATCACTGGAAGTAGAGCTGTCTTGATTTGAGACCAATTATGAAGCTGGAACTTTTGGGATCCTTTGGTAATTAAAATACATTGGTTTGGTATATGGTCTTGTATCAACAAGACATTTAAAAACCCCATAAAGGGAATACAGTACTTTGACATTCTGGATGGGGACTATGTGTCTTGGCTGTTTAGTCCGATGCGGTCTGCAGCCAGCTTCAGCCCTCACTGCTCCAGGAAACATGCTTTAAAAAGCAAGCTGGGTGACTGTCTTCTCTCCCTGGTCCAGTTAATAGGCAGGTTTCTCATGTGACAAAGACACTGGCAAAGTACTGAAGGGGGAGATATGTTTCACTGAGTCTATTAGCTTCAGTGATTTGAAACTTGGAAGTTTGCTCCAGCACACTAAGTGCTGAGGTGGGTTATGGTGAACAGCTGAAGAGCGGGTGGGAGGCTGTTCACCATATCTCCTCCCCAGGGTGGGGTTTGGAAGGTAAATAGTGACCTTCTGAGTTATTTGGTGGTCAGTATGCCATTTCATTTTCAACTTGCTTAACTGTTCACAATAACCGTAATGTTGACTAGGGGAGCCCAGACTTTTACATGCCACTGTTTGTTTGCATTATGGTTCAGGCATCATGAATCTGATGACAGAATCTTTTTGAAGAGTGATTTGACTGAAACACTGATAAGACATTGCTTCCTCTTGGGAGTACAGGGTTATTTTTGTCATTATGACACAAATGTGTATAGATGGAATCTGGGTTTATACAGTAATTGGAGGATATGCCCTCATTGTTGGAAGATATACCCTGATTAAGTACTCTGGGGCCAATTCGTTAAGACTGACGTAGAACACAATCACGTTTTTCTCCTTCCCCCATGACAGCACTGCAGAGAGAGAGGGGATCCGCCCTTCAGGGACAGGAAACCTACAGATAAAAGGGCGGTGACTCTCCCTCGCATCAGTTGGTTTTCTGTCCCTGACAGGGAACCTTCAGTTCGGCATACCTGACGAGATGCGGATGAAGATGGTCCAGGCCCAGCCAGTCCGGTTCAGGCAGTGGGGAGGCCCCTGCCACGGCTAGTGCAGTGCCCTGAAGCCGCCGCCGCACCAAATTTGGGTACAGGGCTTCTGGGTTTCCAGCCGGCGCATACACGGAGACATGCCGAAGCGCTATCCTGATGATGCGGCTGGGGGGGTCAATGCAGAAGAGGTACTTCCATCCTGTTACAAGCGGTCCCCCGATGGAGGACAGCGAACTTCAGCAGCAGCAGCATCCACCACACCGGCATCAACCTAAGAGGCATGTTTCTGCAGGCAAGCTGAGCAGATGTTCCAGCAGCCATCCTACGCAGCACAGCAGGAAATCCAGCATGGTGGACAAATCTCCCTTAATGGATCCTATTCCTCTTCCTGAACTGGGAAGTAAGAGATTGAGAAAATCCAAGCACAGATGTTGCCTCGTGTAACAAAGACTTACCTGGGATAAGAGACTATGCCATTCCTGCATATAACAAGTGTTATGTGAAGAAACTCCAGACCTCGCCTCCGAGCTAAGATCGTTGATCAAATCATAGGTCGAAAGTGCCTTTAGATCCCTCACACAGGGGGATAAGGTCAGAGAGCCCACCAAGTACCCCCAGTCTGAGACCTCTAGATCCAAGGAAAAACACTTAGATATATCAGATTGTTCCTCATCCTTGGCGATGGAATGGGGGGGGCGCGCCACTGTTTTCCTCTAGGCGAGGTAGAAAACCTAGTTAAGGCGGTAAGATCCACTATGGGGGTGATAGACCCTCGCCCCTAAAAAAAAGTACAGGACGTAATGTATAGGGAATTGGGCCAGAGGAAGCGGAGAGCATTTTCCCTGAATGAAAACATACAGTACAGGCAATGATCAAAAAAGAGTGAAAGAAACCTGATAGGAAGAATTCATCAGTGCCATCACTAAAAAGGAAATACCCCTTCGAGGATACAGTGTCAACATCATGGAATGAAGCCCCGAAATTAGATGTCGCGGTTGCCAAAGCCTCTAAAAAATTTGCCCTGCCGTTTGAAGTCATGGGAACCTTGAAAGACCCATTAGATAAAATGGCTGAAGCTTTTCTTAAAGGGGCATGGGAAACATTGGGGGGTAATCTTAGGCCAGCGATAGTGGCTACCTGCACCTCTAGATCCCTTATGATATGGGTGGATCAGCTAGAGAAACAGCTCCGGGATGGGGTACCCAGGACCAAAGTGCTAGAGTCCATCCCCTTGATACGGGGGAGCAGCAGCCTTCTTGGTGGATTCTTCAGCTGCCTCAGTCAGAATAGTATCCAAGTCTGCAGCTCTCTCGAATGCAGCCCGCAGAGTACTTTGGCTCAAATGTTGGCCTGGAGATTTGCAGACCAAATCAAAGTTATGCTTAATCCCCTGTGAAGGAGAGTTTTTGTTTGGAGAGACGTTGGATGACATCCTTCAGAAGGCAGGGGATAAGAAAAAAGGGTTCCCTAACCTGGCCACTCCAACGCTCAGTCGTTCCTTTCGGAGTAGGAAATTCTTCCGAAGGAGGCCCCCAAGGGAGCAGAGTAGATGGGATGCTGGGAAGAAGAGAGGCAAGGGTTTCCTCTTCGGAAGCTCCTCCTGTGATAGGAAGCCCTCGAAGTGACGGTCTTTAACCCCTTTCTGCCATTAGACGTACTATCCCGTCCATGTGCCCTGGGCCTTAATTCCCAAGGACAGGATAGTACATCTAATGCGATCAGCGGCGCCCACGTGGTGAGCGCCGCTGATCGCGGCCGGGTGTCAGCTGATTATCACAGCTGACACCCGGCACAATGTGTCAGGGGCGGTCACGGACCGCCCCGACACATTATCCCCTTATACACCGCGATCAAACACGATCACGGTGTACCGGGGGTTAAAGGGAAGCATCGGCAGGGAGGGGGCTCCCTCCGTGCTTCCCTGAGCCCCCCACGGCAGCGCAATGTGCAGCGCTGCTGCGGGGGACTCCTTCCCTACAAGCCCCCGGATCCAAGATGGCGACGGGGGCCTGTAGGGAGCTGACTTCCTCACTACCTGCAAAGCGCAGGCATGAGGAAGTCTGCAGAACTGCCTTTGATAGATTGCTGATCTGTCACAGTGATCTGTGATGTGACAGATCAGCGATCTGTCACAGGACAGTGATGTCACACCTGGGACTATGTAATAAAGTAAAAAAAAAAAAAAAGTGTAAAAATAATTAAAAAAAAAACGCTAAATAAATTAGTAAAAAAAAAAAAAAAATTCCCCAATAAATTCATTTTTTGAAAATAGCAAAAAAACAAAACAATAAAAGTACACATATTTGGTATCGCCGAGTCTGTAGCGACCCGGCCTATAAAACTGTCCCATTAGTTAACCCCTTTAGCGAACCCCTTAAAAAATAAAAATAAAAAACGAAGCAAAAAATAATGATTTATTATCATACCACCAAACAAAAAGTGCAATAACGCGCGATCAAAAAGACGCATATAAATATCCATGGTACCACTGAAAACGTTATCTTGTCCCGCAAAAAACGAGCCGCCATACAGCGGCATCCGCAAAAAAATAAAAAAGTTATAGCTTGCAGAATAAAGCGATGCAAAAATGCTTATTTTTTATATAAAATTGTTTTCATTGCAAAAAAACGACAAAACATAAAAAAACAACCTAAATGAGGTATCGCTGTAACCGTACCGACCCGAAGAATAAAACCGCTTTATCAATTTTACCGCATGCGGAACGGTGTAAACGCACCCCCCCAAAAGAAATTCATGAAACGCTGGTTTTTGTTCATTCTGCGTCCCAAAAATCAGAATAAAAAGCGATCAAAAAATGTCACATGCCCGAAAATGGTATCAATAAAAACGTCAACTCGTCCCGCAAAGAATAAGACCTCACATGACTCGGTGGGTCAAAATACGGAAAAATTATAGCTCTCAATATGTGGTGATGCAAAAACTATTTTTACATTAAAAAGCGTCTTTTAGCGTGCGACAGCTGCCAAACATAAAAACCGCCATAAATAGTAAATCAAACCCCCCGTTATCACCCCCTTAGTTAGGGAAAAATAATAAAACTAAAAGAAAATGTATTTATTTCCATTTTCCCGTTAGGGTTAGGGCTAGGGTTAGGGGTGTGTTGGGGTTAGGGTTGGAGTTATAATTGGGGGGTTTCCACTGTTTGGGCACATCAGGGGCTCTCCAAATGCAACATGGCGTCTGATCGCAATTCCAGCCAATTCTGCGTTGAAAAAGTCAAATGGTGCTCCTTCCCTTCGAAGCTCTGCCATGCGCCCAAACAGTGTTTTACCCCCACATGTAGGATATCAGCCTACTCAGGACAAATTGCAAAACAACTTTTGGGGTCCAATTTCTCCTGTTACCCTTAGGAAAATAAAAAATTGGGGGCAAAAATATCATTTTTGTGGAAAAAAATGATTTTTTTATTTTCACGCCCAGGCGTTATAAACTTCTGTGAAGCCCTTGGGGGTTCAAAGTGCTCACCACACATCTAGATAAGTTCCTTAGGGGGTCTAGTTTCCAAAATGGGGTCATTTGTGGGGGGTTTCCACTGTTTAGGTACATTAGGGGCTCTCCAAAGGCAACATGACACCCGCAGACCATTCCATCAAAGTCTGCATTCCAAAGCGTCACTACTTCCCTTCCGAACCCCGACGTGTGCCCATACAGTAGTTTTCTCCCACATATGGGGTGTCAGCGTACTCAGGACAAATTGGACAACAACTTTTGGGGTCCAATTTCTCCTTGTACCCTTGGGAAAATGAAAAAACTGGAGACTAAAAGATCATGTTTGTGGAAAAAATACGATTTTTTTATTTTCACGCCCGGTCGTTATAAACTTCTGTGAAGCACTGGGGGGGGTTCAAAGTGCTCACCACACATCTAGATAAGTTCCTTGGGGGGTCTAGTTTCCAAAATGGTGTCATTTGTGGGGGGTTTATACTGTTTTGGTACATCAGGGGCTTTCCAAACGCGACATGGTGTCCGATCTCAATTCCAGCCAAAAACGTCAAATGGTGCTGCTTCCCTTCCGAGCTCTGCCATGCGCCCAACTAGTGGTTTACCGCCACATGTGGGGTATCAGCGCACTCAGGACAAATTGAACAATATCTTTTAGGGTCCTGTTACCCTTGGAAAAATAAGAATTGAGGGTGAAAAGATCATTTTTGTGGAAAAAATATGATTTTATTTTTTAATTGTATGGCAGTATGTTATAAACTTCTGTGAAGCCCTTGGGGGTTCAAAGTTCTCACCACACATCTAGATAAGTTCCTTGGGGGGTCTAGTTTCCAAAATGGTGTCATTTGTGGGGGGTTTCCACTGTTTTGGTACATCAGGGGTCAGAGGTGTATCTAGGCTTTCTGGCACCCGGGGCAAGAATCTGGTTCGGCGCCCCCCCCAGTACATATGCGACTTGCAAGTACCCACAAGCTGCTCTCCCTAATGCTCTCAGTGTTCAGTAAAAAACTGAAAGCAAGATGAGAGGCTTATTGTCACAAGACCATAACTGTGAAAATCGCATATGAGTGAAGTGTCCATGTGATGGCTGAATTCTCACAACGAATGCACTGCACACTTTTAGGATTCTCCCTTGCCGATGTACAGTCATGTCAGCACAAGCATGTGATTTATATACTTCTGGCCACATTCCGACTAGACGTGCTCGGCCTCGCTCCGTTCATTTTCATTGAGTGAGGCCACACACGTCTAGTCAGCATGTGACTGCATGTATGTAAATTACCGGCACGAAAGAATCCTGACAGCGTTCAGTGAGCACTGTGAGAATTCAGAAGTCTGCAGTCACATAGAATGACTGCAGACTCATCACCGACCTGGACAACCCCTGTAATGCTCCTAACATAAATAAAAACATGAGAATTAGTCAGTATCACAAATATTATTTACATCCAGGTACCTTATAGATGACGTCGTCTCTGGAGTCGTTCTCCTTCTTTACTTCTTCTTGTCCAGACCCCATGATGAGTTTTCTCATCCACATCTCGTCTCTGCAGACTTCCATCTTCTCCGGTCTTCTGCACCAATTCTCCACACGATTCCTTAAAGACAGAAATGTCATTATAATGCTCCTAAACAAAAATATCTGCAATATTCTGTCGCCTCACACTATTCCCCTCCCTCCTCATACTGTTTCCTCTAACATCCCACCTGTTCACCATACTGTCTCCTCATATATTTACCCCCACATTCTCTATACTGTCTGCTCACACATTTCCCTGACTCCCCATACTGTGTCCACATACATTTCTCTCATCCATCGCTACTCATACTGTGTCCACATACATTTACCCGTTCGCACCCCTTACTGTCTGCACCCATCCCGCAAACTATTTCCTCATACATGCCTCGGCACACAAAATTTATGAAATATAATGCTCAACTTTATAAGACTAAAGCAATTCTGATAAAGTTATTTCAATACATACATGCTGATACAAAGAAAGTACCTCAGATTACCACCACAGAGATAAACAATACTGTTTATCTCTGTGGTGGTAATCTGAGGTACTTTCTTTGTATAAGCATGTATGTATTGAAATAACTTTATCAGAATTGCTTTAGTCTTATAAAGTTGAGCATTATATTTAATAAATTTTGTGTGCCGAGGTTTTTCTACTGTACAATATGTCTTTTAACTCTGAGCACCTAAATTGGCAGTGAGCACCCCATTCTCTACAGTATTCCTCATAAATACTCTTCATTTTGTGTCCTCAAATCTCCCCACACACATTAAATCCCATCCCCACTCCAAATCCCCCCATCCCCAATCCCCCACACACATTAAGTACCCCATATCCCCACTCCAAATCCCCCCACATTAAGTATCCCCCATCCTCACTCAATAACCCCCGTCCCTACACCCAAATCCCCACACACATTATGCACCCTCCACTCATTATGTACCCCCACACATTAACCCCCATCCCCACTCATTAACCCCCATCCCCACACATTAACCCCCATCCCCACTCATTAACCCCCCACACATTGACCCCCATCTCCACTCATTAACCCCCCACACATTAACCCCCATCTCCACTCATTAACCCCCACACATTAACCCCCATTCCCACTCATTAACCCCCCACACATTAACCCCATCTCTACTCATTAACCCCCCACACATTAACCACCATCTCCACTCATTAATCCCCACACATTAACCCCCATCCCCACAATAACCCCCATCTCCACTCATTAATTCACCCCCATCTTCGGTGGTTCTTCAGCTCCACAGTGGAGCACACTTACCACCTCCATTTGCTCTGGGCGCCGGGGAGTGACGTCAGCAGTGTGATCACATGACCTGATCACGCTGCTGACGTCGCTCTGACCCAGCAGTCAGAGCTTCAATTGTACTGGCGTCTGTGTAGACGCCAGTACAATTGCTGACTGGGAGCCGGCGCGGCCTCCTTCTCTGCTGTCAGAGAGAACAGCCAACTCAAAGGACAGGGAGCGGCAGAACGCAGCCACCGGGGGAGAGACACTGCGGACCGCTGCATTAGGCGGCCCGACTGCGCCCAGGGCAACTGCCCCGGCTGCCCCCCCTGGATACGCCTCTGTCAGGGGTTTTCCAATCGCGACATGGTGTCCGATCTCAATTCCAGCCAAAAACGTCAAATGGTGCTGCTTCCCTTCCGAGCTCTGCCATGCGCCCAAATAGTCATTTACATCCACATATGGGGTATCAGCGTACTCAGGACAAATTGCTCAATAACTTTTAGGGTCCTGTTACCCTTGGAAAAATAAAAATTGGGGGTGAAAAGATCATTTTTGTGGAAAAAATATGATTTTTTAATTGTACCGCTGTACGTTATAAACTTCTGTGAAGCCCTTGTGGGTTTAAAGTTCTCACCACATATCTAGATAAGTTCCTTGGGGGGTCTAGTTTCCAAAATGGGGTCACTTTGGGGGGGTTTCCACTGTTTAGGTACATCAGGGGCTCTCCAAACGCGACATGGCGTCCGATCTGAATTCCAGCCAATTTTGCATTGAAAAACTCAAACGGCACTCCTTCTCTGCTGAGGTCTGCCATGCGCCGAAACAGTGGTTCCCCCCCACATATCAGGTATCTGTACTCAGGACAAATTTCACAATAACTTTTGCAGTCCAATTTCTCCTGTTACCTTTGGTAAAATAAAAAAAATTGAACCTGAACTATTTTTTTTAGTGAAAAAAAGTTAAATGTTCATTTTTTTTTAAATATTCAAAAAATTCCTGTGACGCACCGAAAGGGTTAATAAACTTCTTGAATGTGGTTTTGAGCACCTTAAGGGGTGCAGTTTTTAGAATGGTGTCACTTTTGGGTATTTTCTATCATATAGACCCCTCAAAGTGGCTTCAAATGTGATGTGGTCCGTAAAAATAAAATGGTGTTGCAAAAATGAGAAATCGCTGGTCATTTTTTAACCCTTATAACTTCCTAACAAAAAAAAATTTTGGTTCCAAAATTGTGCTGATGTAAAGTAAACATGTGGGAAATGTTACTTATCAAGTTTTTTGTGTGCCGTATCTCTGTGATTTAAGGGCATAAAAATTCAAAGTTGGAAAATTGTGAAATTTTCAAAATTTTCGCCAAATTTCCATTTTTTTCACAAATAAACGCAAGTTATTTGAATGAAATTTTACCACTAACATGAAGTACAATATGCCACCAGAAAACATTGTCAGAATCACCGGGATCCATGGAAGCGTTTCAGAGTTATTACCTCATAAAGGGACAGTGGTCAGAATTGTAAAAATTGGCCTGGTCATTAACATGCAAACCACCCTTTTGGCTTAAGGGGTTAACAGATAGGGGACAGACTATCTCGTTTCCTTCCGGCCTGGGAAAAAATTTCAAATAGTCCCTGGATAATAAATCTTGTCAGAACAGGCCTTCGGATAGACTTCATTCACTCCCTCCCCAGAACTTTGTCGTGTCTCCCCTACGGTCCTCTCCGGAGGAATAAGAGGTCCTGAAGTGCGAGGTTTTGGACCTTGTAAGCGACAAAGGAGAGAGGGATCCTACTCCCCATTGTTCCTGGTAAACAAACCAGATGGGTCATACCGGACAATTATACACTTGAGGGGGTTGAACGGCTATGTAAAAACTCAAAAATTCCAAATTGCTTCATGATGGTTCTTAATCTCAGCGATGCATACTACCATGTCCCTATACACAATGACTCTCAGAGGTTCCTCAGAGTAGCGGTCTCCATAAAAGGAAAAATAAAGTGTTTCCAGTACAAGGCTCTTCTCTTTGGGTTATCAATAGCCCCTTGGTTATTTACCAAATTAGTGGCGGAGGCCATGGCGCACCTGAGAGAATAGGACATTTTGATAGTCCCTTATTTGGAAGCCTTTCTGGTAATAAGCGACTCGGCTCAATTTTGCAGAGAACATCTAAGCAGAGTAATGACTACCTTATTAGACCTGGGCTGGCTCCTAAACCTGAAAAAGTCAAGGCTCGAGCCAAAGACTGTACAAGAGTTTCTAGGACTAATATTGCCTCTTCAGAAAGAAAGAGGACTTTTACTCTACAGCGCCACCTATTGGTAGTAGCGATCCTACAAGTCACAATCAACCCTTTAACGAGTCTTGTAGTATGACTTAGGATACAAGCCAAATCAGAATCTCAATTTGCAGACACGGTGTTTCGAGCTGTTGGCTCTCGTCAGTGCAAAGTATGAGATCTGATTTGGCAAGGTGAGAGGCTCTGGACTAGGGTCTAAGAAGTAAGGTTTCTCCTTGCGGAGAGTGACATGCCAGCTGTGGCTTGTCAAGGTAAGGAGACTTATTCGCCGTGCAATGCTCCTCTGGGAAAATAATATGCAAATTGCCTCTTCAGAAAGAAGCCACAAGCCACAGCTGGCATGTCACTCTCCGCAAGGAGAAACCTTACTTCACATTTGGGGGTAGAGAATTAAAGGGCAGATTTTTTGATCCGCACTCAATTAAGAAAGAGTGAGTGAGCTCTGAAAGAGTCTGTTTTTGAACAGATTGTGGAAATATGGAACCTCCCGGTGGAAATATGGAACCTCCCGGTCATAGATCTTTTCGCCACTATCAACAACAAAAAGGTAGTCTTTTTGCTCCCTAGATCCCAGAGGGGACCCTCAGGCTCTCGACGCCTTTATGATTCCGTGGAATCAGAGCCTGGCCTATGCCTTTCCCTCGGTCGTTCTCATCCCATCGGTCATAAGGAAGATCAGGGAGGACAAGGCGAGAATAATACTGATAGCCCCCTTTTGGCCAAGGAGATCTTGTCTTTTCTGCCTGAGAATGATGTCTGTCACCGATCCTTGGGTCCTACCAGAATTCCGGTACCTTCTTTCTCAGGGATCTGTGTTCCACCCTCAGGCAGCGAACCTACATTTGACAGCATAGAATTTGAAAGGGCACTGTTGAGGGATAGAGGGTTTTCACCAAATTTGGTCTCCACCCTGTTAAAGAGTAGGAAAATTGTCACCATGAGAGCTTATGTTAAAACCTGGAGGAAATTGCTGTCCACCTCAGGGGTGAAAATCCAGGATGGGGTTCCAATAATGGCAATCCTGGAATTTGTGCAGAAGGGGTTGGAGCGAGGCCTGGCGATCAGCACCTTAAAAGTCCAGGTGGCAGCCCTAGGGGCCCTATATAATCAAGACAGAGCAGGCAAACCATGGGTAGCACGATTTATTTGAGCCTCTGCAAGATCTAGGCCCATTGTTAGCCAGAAATTAGCACCATGGGATCTAAATCTAGTCCTATCAGCCCTAACAGGTCCTCCATTTGAACCTCTGGATTCGGTCCCTCTCAATGTCCTGTCACTTAAAACGGTCCTCATTGTGGCTTTAACATCAGCCCGGAGGGTAAGCGACACAGGCCTTATCTGCAGGCCCTCCCTTCAAGAAAATTCTAAAGGATAGAGTTATTTTAAAACCTGACCCTGCTTACTTACCCAAGGTAGCATCTCGATTCCACAGATCCCAAGGGGTAGTCCATCCTTCCTTTTGTTCTAACCCCAAGAATATGGAGGAAGAAAAGTTCCACACCTTAGATGTGAGAAGTTGTTTAGTTCAGTACCTAGAGTCCACCCAGGGATGTAGGAAGGAAGGATCTCTGTTTGTATTCTTTCAGGGGCCTAGGAAGGGACTCAAGGCCTCCAAAAGTACCTTGGTTAGATGGATAAAAGATACAATAGCTTTAGCCTACTCATCTAGTGGGAATATCGCCCCGGAGGGTCTGAGAGCTCATTCTACAAGAGCGGTGGCAACCTCCTGGACAGAAAGGTTGGAGGTATCAATTGAGCAGATCTGTAAGGCTGCCACTTGGTCATCACCTTCTATCTTTTTTAAGCACTATCGACTGAACCTAGCCTCTTCTTCTGACCTAACCCTTGGGAGAAGGGTTCTTAAGGCTGTGGTCCCTCCCTAAGTTACAACTCTCTGTAATTCTCTCCGTGGTGCTGTCATGGGGGAAGGAGAAAGACATAGTTACTTACCCATAACAGGATTTCTCAGGGTCCATGACAACATCCGCTTATTCCCTCCCGTCACGTGTGGGTGAGCATGCTTTCACTGTTTGTGGTGTGATTTATGTATAGACACAGTGTGTTTTTCTGATAAACAGTATGATAAAGATATATAATTGTTGTCATTAACCTGGAGGTCCTCCTATGCTCTGTATTCCAACTAATTCGAGGGAGAGGTACCGTCATTTTATCTGTAGGTTTCCTGTCCCTGAATGGCGGATCCCCTCTCTCCGTGGTGCTGTCATGGGCTCTGAGAAATCCTGTTACTGGTAAGTAACTATGTCTTTCTGAAATAGAAGGTGCCGAATTCATTAAGAGGTGCGTGTCACAGTGACTCTAGTAAGTGGTCTGTGCCTTTGTGCTAGAAATGCTACTCCACTCAGTGAATGGAGTAGCATACATGGCAAACAAAGCTCTGGCATTTTTGATTAATTTAACAGCCAGGCACAACCACAACCCCAGCTCAGCCCATTTTGGCGGAGCTAGTTCAAACAGGCAAAAAAAACCACCTTAATTCACAAAGTTTGGTCAACTTTTCAAACCTTTTACACAAGTTTTTACGGCACAAAAGCTTTGATGAATAGGCTTCTATACCTTTAGGGGCATTTTATCAAATCAGAATTTAAGCTTATTTTAAGAGATGGGCAAACTCGAACAGTAAAGTTCGGCGTCCGTACCGAACACCTACTGTTCGGGCACAGACACCGAACACGGACTTCACCAGGAGGTATGATGTATTGTTGTGTTTTTATTTTAGTTTTATTACAGGAGATTGAGAGCTTCGGTGGAATTAGGCGAGGTCGTAATTATGGTTTAATTAAGATTATTAAAGGAGTCTGTGTCATTCTTTCAATTAAAGGACTTTTTTCTGGGTGTCTTGTGTTTTCTTACAATGTGACTATGAATTTAATAATTGGGGTGTCTTATTGACGCCTCTCCATTTCTTTTTTAAACCAAAGATTTTTATTATATTCAAATGTCGTTATAATTACATTCAAGCACATCTTTCAAATCATTTCCATTGCATATAGAGACTTACACGACATTCAATTTCCTCCCCGTCAAGAAGATAAACTAACCCAACCACCTCCCTCCTCCCTCCCCCCCCTTCCCAGCTGCAATACAGACTTTCTCAATGTGATAGTCTCCACTGTAACCACATGGCCCAGAGTTTCTCAAAGTGAACTTCCGTATGTCGCCTTCTATAAATTCTCTCCTCCAATCTAATTACATTATTCACACGAGTAACAAACTCCCCAACTGTTGGGGGTTCAGCATCGATCCATTTTTGAGCTATCAGCTTACGGGCAATATATAAGAGTTTTGCTATGATGGACTTATAGGCATTCCCCACCGACACCTCCTCCACATACCCCAACACACACGCTACCGGATCCCTTCCTATAACACATCGATATATCTTCTCAACAAGCCCTATAACCTCCTCCCAGTATGATGATAGTCGTGGCCAAGACCAAAGCATATGAAGCATTCCCGCAGGTTCAAATCCACATCTTGGACATTCCGCGTTATCCCTCAAGCCCATTTTCCTCATAAGTTCTGGGGTCTTATATGTTCTATGTACAATATATAGTTGCGATATCCTACCTGGCTCACTCAAAGAGAGTTTAGGTATATACTCTAAAATAGACTCCCATGTGTCATCTACTATTTCCCCCACTTCTCTCTCCCATTTAGATTTTACTGTTAAGGGAGACCCAGCCAAGTAAGAATATAATAAGTCTCTATAGATGGTAGAAATAACACCTCTCGTACCCCCGGACGCACACACACAAAATCCAATACCACATCCCTCTGTACCGTCATATTCATTATCTGTTTCTGCGCTTGAAATGCATGCCTGAGACCAAAATATCGAAATTCCCCACTACATGGGAGTCCAAACTCTTCTTTTAAAACAGTAAAAGACTTGATCTCAGACCCTTCCAATAGTTGCCACACATATTGCAAACCTCTCCTCTCCCAATCAATAAAGTCCCGCAGTTTGTGTAGTTCAGAAAGGTTCACATTATCCCAGATAGGTGTGTATGTCGTCAATTCCTCAACTCTTCTAAGAATTTTGATATGCTGCCATATTTTGTGCATTAGTCCAAATGTGGGCATGTCCTTCCCTAATCTCCCGAAGTTTCCTGCTTCTAGACTCTGTACCAGTGTTCTCTTGTTGGTCATTTGGGCCAAAACTCTCCCCATAACGCTCAAATTCCCCTCTTCTCTCCAGCCCCTAAAGTGCTGCCCCTGTGTTGCTACAAAGTATATCCATGGATTTGGCGCCGCCAACCCACCCTCTTCCTTCCCCCTTTGCAGTATTTCCAATTTAATTTTTGCTTGCTTTTTCCCCCAAATCAATTACCTAAAAATGGTGTTAATTTTGTAAAATTTTTTCTTTGGGATCCAAACCGGGGCATTATGAAGGACGTACATCAACTGAGGCATCATAATCATTTTAATTAAATTTGTCCTCCCCACTATTGATAGTACTAGTTTACACCATGCTGTCATCTTAACTTTAAATTTAACTAGTAATGGGTCCAAGTTTAGTTCGAGAAATCTAGACACAGGCATAGATACCCATATTCCGAGGTATTTAAATTCCTTAACTACTTTCAAGTGTCCAGCTATCCCCCCCTCATCTCGAACTCCCAGCTCTCTATCAACCCCCATGATACATGACTTGTCCCAATTAATTCTCAATCCGGAAAAGTGTCCAAATTTCCTTATAAGGTTCATGACCTCAGTCAGTGCTTTTCCGCCGTCTTTCAAGAACAGGAGTATATCGTCCGCGTATAGGGCGATCTTTTCCTCCAATTCCCCATATCTAAAGCCTTGTATTTCCTTGGAATTACGAATTTTAACCGCCAACGGTTCCATCGCTACAGCAAACAATAACGGCGACAATGGACATCCCTGGCGAGTTCCTCTGAACAACCCAAATGCCTCCGAAGTCTCCCCATTAATCCTAATAAATCCTTTGGGGTCTACATACAGTAACTTAACCCAGGAGATAAATCAATGCCCAAATCCCATGCATTTCAGTACTGCCCATAAATACTTCCACTCTACCCTATCAAATGCCTTTCGTGCATCCAATGAGACCACCACCCTTTCCCCCCTGTTATCTGCTGGGATTTGAATATTTAAAAAAAGTCTTCGCAGGTTAATGGCGGTGGATCTATTTTGTAAGAACCCTGATTGGTCTGGATGTATCAATTTTGGGACAACTCTAGACATTCTTATCGCCAACATTTTGGCTAGTATTTTAACATCTGATGTCAATAATGAGATTGGTCTATAGGATTCTACGGATGAGGCATCCTTCCCTTCCTTAGGAATCACCACGATTACAGCCTCCCTCATAGATCCTGGCAATACCCCTTTCTCCACTGCTACCTCAAATACATGCTTAAGTTTGGGTGCTACAATTCCTATTAACTCTTTGTACACTTCTCCTGGGATCCCGTCAGATCCAGGTGATCTGTCATTTGTTAATGATAGGATAGCCTTCTCTACCTCTTCCACAGTAAATAATTCTTCCAAGTTTTGTTTATCAATATCATCTAACTTAGGTAATTCTATCTCTTGTAAATATCTATCCATCTCCAGATCCGAGGCCCTCAATTCCGAAGTATACAGTTCTACATAGTATTCCTTAAAACAATCCAAAATCTCGGTAGTATCCTTATGGACTGCCCCATCTCTAGTGACAATTTTGTATATTTGTGAGGGTTGTTTCTGCGCTGTAGTAATCACTGATAATAAGTGTCCCACCTTTTCCCCCTCTTCATAGAACAATGCTTTTTGGAATGCCCTTTTCTTATCTATCCCCTGTAGGTACAACTTATTTACTTCCTCTTGTGCTTCTTTTAATGCATTTTGGGTATCGGTATTAGGTCTAACTATCATTTCCTCCTCTGCTCTGCTGAGCCTATCTGCTGCCTCCTGATTTACTTGCCTCGTTCGTGTCTTCTGTCTCGAAATATCTCGTATGAATAATCCCCGCAAGTAAGCTTTCATGGTATCCCATACTATAAGTGGATCCGCAGTACCTTCGTTTAACTGAAAAAACTCAACAATATCATTTTTAATAGTTCCCATGTTTAAACATTTGAGCCATTCCGGGTGGATTGTCCCCCCTGCTCTCTTCCCTTTCCCTATTCCCACTCTCAGACTAACCACAACTGCCCTGTGATCGGAGATAAGTCTCTGTAAGTATTCCACCGTCCCAACCATTCTGTACATGCCCCTATTACCCAGTGCTAAGTCTATTCGTGATAAAGTGTGATACGAGGTCGAATAACACGAAAAGCATTTTTTCCCCTCATTACGTACTCTCCATAAGTCTATCACATCCATTTCGCTAACATATATCCCAAATGGAGTCATCTTGTCTTTCCTAGAGCAATTTCCCACAGTACCCGCCCGGTCCCAAAACTCATTCATAACATTATTAACGTCTCCTAATATTAGCACTGGACAATCCCCTCTCCCCCCAATCCATTAAAAGATCTCCTGCAGTTTCTTTTTCGAATATGGGGGTGGAATATAGAGGGCCACCACAATTATGCATATTCCAGAAATTCGACAGTGAAAAGAGACAAACTGTCCGTATTTATCTATGCAAGAATCAATTTCTTCATAATGAGTACTATAGTGTATCAGTACAGATACTCCCCTTGCGTAAGCCGAGTACATAGAGTGATAGGCCCGAGCGATCCATTTTTTCCCCCCCAACCAGTTTTCCTTTCCTTTAATCAAGTGGGTTTCCAATAAACATGTGATAGCTGGACTATGCCTCCTAATTTCTGCCATAACTGCCGCTCTTTTATTTGGATCAGACACTCCCCGTATGTTCCAACTTAGGATTTTTGCATCACCACTCATTATGTCCTAAAGATATAAAATGTAACCGAGCTCCTATGGTCACTATATTATATTGCAGTATATGAACTACCCCATAACAAGGCCCTCCCTGTCTCCCTCCATTCCCCCCTCCCTCCCCTCTATCCCAATCTAGCTGATTCTCTCTTTCCAACGAGAGAGGGTACAGCCAGTACCCAGTTATTGCAAACCCATACAAAGCCACTGAATCTCCTCCGCTCCTTTGGCGTCCATCGCTCCCACCATCAAAAATAAGAATGCTCAACAGTACTCATCAGGCCGCATAACATTTTCAAACAAGGATATTGCAATAATAATCAAAAACGTCCGGGGATCAATACCCCTAAAAAATAGTTCTGAAAAAACCAGGTACCTCGGGGCACCACATCAAAAAGAGAAAAGGATATATGTCCGAGAGTCTCTACTTCATCCTTCTCCGTCTCTCTCTGCTCCCAGCTTGGAGCGATTGTTCTCCATCCATTTGACGGCTTCTTCTGGGGTCGGGAAGAACTGAACAGACCCCAACGCTGCAACTCTCAGTTTGGCAGGATACATCATAGAATACTTCACTCCCAGCGCTCTCATTCCTCTCTTGACCTCGCCGAATTTCATCCGCATTTTCTGGACCTCTGCTGAATAGTCCGGATATATTTCTATACGGCTTCCATTAAACGTGAGGTCCTGCAGCTTCCTGGCTTCCCGGAGGCTAGTCTCTCTGTCCCTGCAATTTAGTATCCTAGCCAGCATAGTACGGGGAGCACTACCCGGTGGGAGGGGTCGTAGGGGGACACGGTGCGCTCTCTCCACTGCGAACACCCTGGAGAGCGTGTCTCTGCCGATCTTGGTTAAGATCCATTGCTCAATAAAGTCGGTGGGGTCGCTGACCTCTGCTTTTTCCGGAAAGCCCACAAATCTAAGGTTGTTCCTCCTTGATCTATTTTCTAAGTCGTCCTGTTTTAAGTGCACTTCTGATATCTTTTGAGCATGCTGAGTCTGAGTTTACTGCATTTTGTTTACAGAGTCTTCAGTGGTGCTAACCCTCTCTTCCACAGCACCCATCCTAGTATCAGCCTTGTTCAGTGCCTCCTTAATGCCAGTGATTTCTTCTTTAATCTTATCAACCCGACTATTCAATCTAGTCAGTGTCCTTTTGCAAAACGACACCACCATAAATACATCTTTCAGGGTCGGCTCTCTCTCAGGGGTCTCATCATCAGCTCCACTGTCTTCCTCCTCAGACATACACTCAGGGCCAGCGACTTCCCCTCCCCCTCTCCTCCTGTTATCAGCATCTCCTGTGGCTGCATCGCTCACTCCTTCTCCCTCCAGCACAATACCTTCTCCGGTGTCCCCCTCCTCCTCCCTTGCAAAGCGCTGCAGCTTCTGGAGGATCTGTGACCATTTACCATAGCTTTCAGACTGTCTCCGCGCCTCCTCCACTTTCCCAGCGCCATCTTGTGCAGTCACACTGCCGTCCTCCCCGATGTCTTTCTGCCTCCTCCTTCCCATCTCAGCGCTCCTCTGTACGCCCGGCGTCTCCCCCCGACTCTTATGCACTCACTGTGCCGATAGATGTGCCCAGATCAGTGCTAAAGCGGCCTGATGAAGGATTTTTCATAAAGCTGATGGCAGAGCTCCTCTGCCTAGCGTCTGCTCACATCAGCGCTAGGCCACACCCCCCGACGCCTCTCCATTTCTAACCTTGGGTCTTGATGTCACCTGACAATACAAAGGTGACATCAACCACCACAACTATCACCCCACTTGCCACTGCTACAGGGCAAGTGGGAAGAGCTGGGCAAAGTGCCAGAATTGGCACAGCTAATAGATGTGTCTTTTCTGGGCAGCGGCAGGCTGCTATTTTTAGGCTGGGGGGCCAATATCCATGGCCCCTTACCAGCCTGAGAATACCAGCCCCCAGCTGTCTGGTTTAGCAAGGCTTGTTGTCAAAAATGGGCGACCCATTCCTTTTTTAAATTATTTAAATAATTAAAAAAGAGCGTGGGGACCCCTCTACTCTTGATAACCAACCTTGTTGAAGGTGGCAGCTTAGGGTTGCAACCTCCCAGCTGTGAGTTTTGCCTGGCTGGTTAGCAAAAATGCAGGGGAACCCACACAGGTTTTTTTTAAATTATTTATTTACAGAGCAGGAGCGGCTGATGAATACTCTCTTCCGCCGCTCCTCTCACTGTAATTAGCGGCAGCAGGTGTCAGATGATGGGATCAGTAGTCCCATCAGCTGACACCAGTGACCGGAGGTAAACTTTATGCCTCCGATCACAGCTTTTGACAGCGTGGGAACCGCAGCTGTCTGACCGTCGGGGATGATTTTACCACTGATCAGAAGTGGTGTTTGCCGCGCTGTCATGCACATGACAGCGTGGCAACCACTGGATGTTTGTCCTCATTCAAGTAAATGAGGTCCGGGTTCGGGTCCGGGTACTGTTCTCTACCTGAACTCGAACTTTTTGTAACTGTTCGGCCAAACCCGCCGGACCTGAACATTCATGCATCCGCCCATCTATCCTTATTTTCTTTAAAATCCAATTGATAATCTTATTCAATAATTACTTACATTGGTTAAATTATATCTTGCTCTGTCAGTGACAAGAGATATGTATATTCATTTGTGCAAAAGATTGTATATATATATATCACAGTAGTTAAATATTCCTTTTTTTCAGAAAACACAAAACACTTGCTTTAATCAAAGATGGCCGCGTAATTGGGGGAATCTGCTTTCGGATGTTTCCAAGTCAAGGATTCACAGAAATTGTTTTCTGTGCAGTGACATCAAATGAACAAGTAAAGGTAGGAACCCGTCCATCCTCATTGTGCCCTGAAACATGCTCCACAGGGCTGTGGAGTCGGTAAGCCACAGTTGCGACTCCGACTCCTGGATTTTATCAGGCTCCGACTCCGGCTCCGACTCCGACTCCTTCCTAAATGGCCAATTCATAACTACAAATTTACTGTTGTAAAATATTAAACATCGTGCTTATTCAGTTTCTCACCATCATATAAGTAATCAGACCACTTAGAGCAAAAACTACATTTATTAGAATACAATTAGAATATAGGAAATAACTTTTATAAACTTTTCTAAACTGTAAGTAAATATGCAATAAACACTTTTATGCAGTTAATAAGAAGAAATCTATAAATTTGTCCTCAGAAAAAGTATTGCCTCTGTCAGATCCTCCTTCATGGATGCCCTCAAATCTGATCTAATTATTTTGAGAGCAGAGAACAACCTCTCTACACTAACTTGTGTTGGTGGCAAAGCAGTAACCACTCGGGCAACATCTCTGACAATGTCAGGATACAGAGGAATCGCTTGTTGCACTGTTATTTTTGATGAACGGTCAAATTTCTCAATTTCTTTTAGTGCACATG
The DNA here is from genome assembly GCF_039654945.1 of Dendrobates tinctorius. Lineage (NCBI taxonomy): Eukaryota > Metazoa > Chordata > Amphibia > Anura > Dendrobatidae > Dendrobates > Dendrobates tinctorius. The sequence goes on from NW_027361673.1 coordinate 6,607,577, forward strand.
AAAAATTCTGCTGAAATCTACTGGCTGTGTTCCTTGATGGGGATGACTCTTCTTCTATGCGGGAAAGCTTTGCACGGTCCTTGTGATCCAAATATTTTTTGAAATTAAATTCTTCATCAGTTGATGATGAGGGTGAAGATGTGGCAGGACGACCAAATTCTTCTTGTTCCTCCTGACTGTTCTGCAACCCTTTCATCCTTACTGCTATTTCAAACAGAGCTTCTTTTCCTTTACTTAGCTGTTGATCATCTAGAAGAATCCGATGCATTGGGTCTACATAAACAGCTGCCAAAAGAATGCTATTTTGTAATAGTAGCTCCTCTCTCCATTTCATTGATGTAGCAATGCCACTTGCAATTAACCCTCCTCTTTGGGACAGGCGAAACATCAGGTTCTTCCACTCATTTAAGAAAATACCTGGAGTTAAGTCCTCTGCTTGTAATTTTTTAGTCACTGTAAATGGGTGCTCTAGCAATTTTTCCAGCTCAGTCACCTGATTCCACTGACTTTCATTTAGCGTCAGTTGAGGGTTAGCCATGTCTACAAGAAAGGTTTTCAGTTCAACCAAGCTCTGAATCATTAAGTAAGTACTGCCCCATCGTGTGGCTTGATCAATAATTGCCCCTTTTCCAGCACGTCTCTTCAAAATTGAGTCAACTTTAGGGGTTCTGGCAACAGTAGCCAATTTTCTCACCTTGCTAATCAGTGCGGCAGCATGTCCTTCTTGCAAACTGTCTCTTATAGCCAGCTGTAGCGTATGCACAACACAGCGCATGTGATGAATGAAAGAACATATTGACACAGTTTCAACAAGATCATCTAAACTATCATGTTGCTGTTCATCTGAAGCAACTTCAGTTTGCTCCTCAGTTACAATACTGTGTTCCTCTATTTCAAACATTTCTGTGTCTGTGGACCCAGAATGTTCTTCTAGCTGCTGGTCACCATCATTACTCTCATTCATTAGCTTAATAGTACTTATCATATTTGAAGCATTGTCAGTTACGACAGAAAGAACTTGCTCTTTTTTAAGTTCATAGTCTTGCAGAACCTTTTCCACCAAGACCTGGAGAAACTCACTGGTGTGATGAGCTTTGGTGTCTTTTACTGCCAATGTCTTGGTAACTATTTCATTTTTGTCACAAACAAATCGGACATTGATGGCAAAATAGTTCACTCTGTGACGTGTGCAGGCATCCATTTTAAGAAACAGAAAGCGTCTTCCTTTTGTTTAAAAGCTTCTTCGATTACTAATTTTCTAATACTCTCTCTCCAGAGAAACACCAAGCTTGCGGGCCATTTCCCCATTCAGACACATAAAAGCTGGTCGTGAAAATAATGAAATAGGCACACTATCCTTTACAACAAGCTCTATGATCTGTTTTTTAAATGTATCTACTGTCATTGTCACAGTAACTTTGTCACTGACAAAATATCTTGCAACTGATGGCTGCAAAGTTCTCTGCTCCTTTGTTTGGCTGGAAGAGCTGGGCACTGGTTCATTGGTTTGGATGCAGTCTTTCTCATCCACTGCTTTCAGTACTTCTGGATGAAAGCGCTGTATATGTCTCTTTAGATTAGAAGCTCTGGTAGGAGCATTTTTATCTTTGCCTGAATATGCACTCATCTTGGCTTCACAGCATTTGTTTTCGTCTGGATCATTTGTCATACACTGACAGACATAATGTTTTCTATCTTGAGTGATGGTGAAATGTTCAAATACAGCTGATTTAATGTGATGCTTCTTTGACATTCTCAGGTTTTTAATTCTGCATTCACAATCCAAATGACAATTGTTTTTCCTAAAAACAATTGTACAAAATTATTGCCAGGTCGTACAACTGATATAGTGGTCAGTAATACTGTTATTATTCCTCATGTACTCACAGTTAACTGATGCAAAGTTTGTTGAAAGGATAATACTTCTTACAGTCTTCCTCTTCTGAGTAGCAGGCAGCTGTGAGATGCTTGGAAGATGCACACCTAGTATGATCTAGTCTAGAGGAGGAGCTTTACTACTAAGAATTTGCAACACATTTTCACTTTCAGTTTCATACATTGTAAGTAGGGGGGTTGGGGCAGCATGAGGTTAACCAAGTATAAGATTAGATAAGGGCAGTGGAGAACAGTGACACACAAGAAGTAAGAAATGTCTCTATCTCCAGCAGAACTGCTTATCACTGTTGTTCATAGTTTGATAGAACATATATATTTGAGTAACATTTATAAAATTCATATGAAAGTTCAATTATGAAATATTAATACATTTTTTTTTAAAGCTGGAGTCGGAGTCGGTACATTTCTACCGACTCCGACTCCAACCAAAACTAACTCCGACTCCGACTCCACGACTCCGACTCCACAGCCCTGCATTTAACTAGAGAAATGAGCTGTAAAACATGGCACATTGTAGTCTTCTATGTACACTGAAGGGGTTTTCCCATCTTTTTAGATGATCATGTTTACAAAGTGTAAAAAAAAATGTTGCAAAACACTTGTTATTTAAATATACCCCCATCCTCGCGATTCGCCCTACTTTTCTTATTTATTGTTTACTTCTTTTGTCTAGGAGTGGTCGTTAAACTTTTGCCATGCTCGCAAGCTATTTCTTATTGAGCTTGTAATCGCTGCCCTAAGACCAGATGCAATCACTGTAACTTGTGGTTATCTCCTGATCCTTGTCAGCTTCAGACTCGGTGTCCTTCTGAAACTGCAGAGACACAGGCCAGGAGCACAATGATGCCACTAGCCTAAACTCTCACTCAGTCCTGACTTCTCTACCCCCTATCCCAAAAACCAGAAAGTCAGGATGACGAGGAGCGGTGTTCTTCTGAAACTAGAGGATGTAGGAGAATTGGAAATGATTTTACAGGGGTTGTCTGGCCATATTTTAAAAAAGGGGAACATATTCTATAGTGCCTGGCAGCAGTCACTGCACATTGTATTGAGCTGTGCTGTTCAGCTCCGCTCACTGTTCACATTTGACCCCTGCCGGAGCTAATTACAGCTGATCAGTGAGGGTGATGGGTATTGTACCGATCTCACATTGATGACCTATCCAATGAATATTATTATATGCCTGGACAGCTCCTTGAGGCTTATTTTTGCTGCTGATGCAATGAAAAGATTTGCTAAAAGGAAGTAACTGCTTCCAATATACACAAAATGTGTGTTGTCTCACAAACACAACTAGCCCCAACGCTTAGAGGCAGAAGGGGCTGGAGTAATGGAGCTCACCATGCTGCGTAGTAATCAGTATCTACAGTAGAAATCCAGGTGGAGGGTGCTGCTCCTGCTGATGAAGCACAGCTGAACAGAGGAGGACGGAATTCAGCACAATCATCCAACGATAAAACTACAATTAAAAAAAACATTAAAAATAGAAGAATCCAAAGAAACCATGTTAAAACTTGACTGTATCCTCTGTCTAAGGGCGCCTGCATTGTGCCGGAAACATGTCAGGTTTTCACATGGTTTCCTTGGATCCTTCTATTTTTAATGATTTTTGAATAAATTGAAGTTTTAATGTTGGGTGGTTGTGCCGAATTCCTTCCTCCTTTCTCCTAGCCGCAGTGCTTAGCTGATCACAGTGATCTGACTCGTTCAGCCATACATTCACAGGAGGACTTTTCAATGACATCTGTGTGTCCTAAAAGGGGTTATCTTGATGACCCAATTTTTCTAAATGGGTTTTCTCATGTTAGCAAGTTATCATTCCCAGAATAGATAATTTGCTGCTTGCTTTAGGTCCCACGATACCCATTGGAATGTATCAATGGCGAATGTCTATAGGACCACCGGAGATAGTTAAGTGCTGGTTGATAACTTGATGAGATGGGAACCTACCCTTAAAAGTTTATGGTTACCTGTGTTCAAGTTTTTTAAGCAAAAGAAAAAAAATACACAAGCTAAGTTTAACCCTTATTAAATGGATTATTCAGGAATCTTTCATTTTTCTTTTATGGGCCTAACAACTTACAGGCAAGAAGTTGGTAACTACCTGCTGTAGTTTCTCTTCCGCTCTGCTTTGCTAAAGTGGCATGACTGTTGATATCAAGATGATTAACAAATGGCTCCCTGATGCCTAACTGCGGGGAGCCTGGTATGAATCAGTATGACGTCTGCAGTCACCTATGATCGCTCTGAGCCGGCGCAGAGTAGAACAGGAAGGTAGTTAGCAACTACTTGCCTATCAGCTCTTAGCCCCATGAGAAAAAATGTAAATAGTCCCAGATAACCCTTCCAAGTTGACAATTGAAAAGAGAAAAAACATAATTTGGCAAAGGAAGGAAAACATCCCTTCTTTACTCTATCTTGTATTAACTGACCTAAATTTAAGTACAAAGTCTGTGAATCTAAAATTAAATTCTCATCTCGTTAATTTTCCAAACTGAAATTTCTGTTATGTGTTTTTGCTTGATAAACAATAAATCCAAATGTGAATGTTAAACTAAAATTATGCAAATACTGTATATACTAATATCCAACACTAAACTTTTGCTTGGTGCATGTATAGAAAACATTCCTGGTGACCTCTTTATGAAACATACTGTCAACATTCCTTAATTCTGGCCCCCTCCCCAGTACTCTTCATTTCAAAATAGCCGCTATAATCTCAAACACTACTAAAGAACGCTTTGTAGAAAAGACAAGCCTCCTATCCCCTATACGGACTTGATCTGTGATGACCTATTTCAGGGCAGTGGAGGACGCGTCTTAGACTTTTCTACTGCACTTTCCATAATACTGGCTGAGACAATGGTGGCCATTTTAGGATGAAGAGTGTCAGGACCATAAATGGAGGAATGGTGGGAGGAGGGCACCAGCTATGGTCACTGTGCTTGCACCATGTATTGTGAAAATTTTGAATTCTATTGGAGGGTCTCTTCAAAGACTAGTGAAATGAAGTGTAGTTACCTTTATCTGTACAGGGTTGTTCCATCAGTAAATACATAGTTGTCTTTCCGTAGAGAATAGAAGAGTGTGTTAGCAGGAATATATGATTAACCATTGTCATCTCATGATGCCATGCACTCAATATGTAAACTATTATGGTTTTTTTTTATCATTTAGGGCTATGGGACTCATTTAATGAACCATTTGAAGGAGTATCACATTAAGCATAATGTAATAAATTTCCTCACCTATGCTGATGAATATGCAATAGGCTATTTTAAGAAACAGGTAATGTTTAATGTTTCACTTTAAGAAAAGCCTACACAATGTGTTACCCTAAAGGAACAAGAAATAGATTTTGGTTACGTGAGCATATCAGTTCTGGCGACCTGGCACTTGTAGAATTGAATTTATTAACGTTTATATTCACATAATATATTATATCTATTTATATAGTTGCCTTGTAATGTTTTCATTTCCTGTTCTGTCCAGATGTCACGCCAAGGGGTATAGTTTCCAAAATGGAGTCACTTGAGGGGGAGATTCTGCTCTTCTAGCACTTACGGGCTCTGTATATGAAGTCTGCAAACTATTCTAGGAAAATCTGCATTCCAGGAGGCAAATAGCGCTCCATCCCTTCCGAGTCTTGCCGTGTGGCTAAGAACAGCCAAATATGGGGTATTTCCACATTCAGCAGAAATTGTGGGACAAATTTTGGTGAAATTTTTACCCATTTCCAAGTGTGAAAATGTAAAACTTGGGGCTAAAACAACATTTTGGTAGTAAAACTAAAATTATATTGGTAATGGTGTGCTCAGGAGAAAATGCACAATTTTTGGAGTCCATTTTCTCCTGTTACCCGTGTGAAAATAAAAAAATGGGGCTAAAAGAACATTTTTGTGTAGAAAAATGTGATTTTTTTTTTTTATTTTCACAGCTCAACGGTATAAAGTTTTATAAAGCACCTGGGGGTTCAAGGTGCTCACCACACATCTAGATAAGTTGCTTGAGAGGTCTAGTTTCTAATATGGGGTCACTTGTGGGAGGTCTCCACTTTTTAAGCACATCTGGGGCTCTCCAAATGCGACATGGAGTCTGCTAATGATTCCAGCAAATTTTGCATTCAAAAAATCAACTGGTGGTCCTTCCCTTCCAAGCCTTGCCGTGTGTCCAAACAGTAGTTTTCGTCCACATATTGGTTATTGGCGTACTCAGGAGAAATTGCACAAAAAAATTTCTGGTGCATTTTCTCCTGTTACACCCTTTTGAAAATTAAAAAAATTGGAGCTAAAAGAACATTTTTGTGGGAAAATTTTGATTTGTTTATTTTCACAGCTCAAGGTTCTAAACTTCTGTGAACAACCTAGGGGTTCAAGGTGCTCACCACATATTTAGACTGAGGGGGTCTAGTTTCCGAAATGGTGTCACTTGTGAGTGGTTTCCACTGTTTAGGCACATCAGGGGCTCTCCAAACGTGACATGGCGTTCGCTAATAATTCCAAGCTCTGCCATGTGCCTAAACAGTGGTTTCCCCACATATATTGGGTATCTGCATATTCAGGAGAAGTTGCCCAATAAATTTTGTGGTTCATTTTGTTCCTATTTTTCTTGTGAAAACAAAAAAATTGGGGTCTAAATTAAAAGTTCTTTGAAAAAGTTAAATGTTCATTTTTTCCTTCCACATTCCATTATTTCCTGTGATGCACCTGAAGGGTTAAAGAACTTCTTGAATGTGATTTTGAACACTTTGAGGGGTGTCGTTTTCGTAATGGTGACACTTTTGGGTATTTTCTGCTACACAGGCGCCACAAAGTCACTTCAAATGTGATATGGTCTTTAAAAAAATGGTTTTGTAAATTTTGTTGGAAAAGTGATAAATCACTGGTCAATTTTTAACCCTTAAAACTAACTAACAAAAAAAATTGTTTCAAAAATTGTGCTGATGTAAAGTAGACGTGTGGGAATTGTTTTTTAACTATTTTGTCTGATTTAATGGCAGAAAAATTAAAAGTTTGAAAATTGCAACATTTTCTAAATTTTCCCCAGATTTCCAACATTTTCACAAATAAATGCATAAAAGTCATATAGAACAAATTTTATCACTATCATGAAGTACAATATGTCACGAGAAAACATTCTCAGAATCGGTGGGAACCGTTGAAGCGTTCCAGAGTTACACTGGTCAGAATTGTAAAATTTGGGCTTTTCATGAAGGTGAAAACAGGCTTCAGGGTGAAGGGGTTAAACATGGACAGCACACGGATGTCATCCCTATGCTATGCTTGTTTGTCACGGCTCATAGACCCATTTGTTTAATTCCTTCGTATTTGCACTTTTTATGTGTTGTACTGGAATAGAGCAGACAAGTCGCCATGTGTTTTGCACGGACTCATGATCTGAGAAAGAACACACATGGCAGCATAGATTATATTGGCCACATACTGTGTCTGAAAAAAGCCGATACAACACGTATGTGCAACACAGGATTCTAAGGGAAATGTTCACAGCATTAGTCAAATTATCCCCTGATTCTGTCATATTCTGTACAAACAAATCGGTTTTTAGTCAGTCTTTTAACCACTTCATGACGGAGACTTTTTTCATTTTTGCGTTTCTGTTTTTTGCTCCCCTTCTTCCTAGAGCCTTAACTTTTTTATTTTTTTGTCAATATGGCCATGTGAGAGCTTTTTTTCTCGGAACAAGTTGTACTTTTGAACAACACCATTGGTTTTACCATATCTTGTACTCAAAAATGGTAAAAAAATTCCAAGTGCTGTGAAATTGCAAAAAAGGTGCAATGCCTCAACTTTTTTCGGGATTTTTTTTTACCATGTTCACTAAATTCTAAAACTGACCTGTCATTATGATTCTCCAGAGAAACAAAAGAGCAGGGGGGCGCTCATAGAGTTACACCTGGTGGTCTAGTGAGGTATCTATTAAAATGGGATCCACTCGCCTATCCCGGTTGTGCAACCTTGCACAACCTCGGAAGAAGCCTGTAGTTAGTGAGAAGCCAGCCATCGGGCTGGAACACATCACCAAAGGTCCTGCAGATCTCTTAATAATGATGCCTGTGCTGCTCCATCCGCAGCCCTCAAGGGGAGCGTGAATAATGAAAGAAAAAGTGCGGTCAAGCATTTTCGTAATGATTCTCCAGGTCATTACGAGTTCATAGACACCAAACATGTCACATGCACTGTGTACTTACAATTGCTCATTCTATCTTTATACCCAACTAATTCTTCCATGGAACCTACAAAAGACAAAATGAACAAAAACCCTGCTGTAACATAGGTAAAAGCAAAAGTGCATCTAAATAACACAGAGTTTTCAGTAATACTGTTTTTGATCAAAAATAGCATAAAAGTCATCCCACCACGACACAGTAACTCTGATCGGGACAGTCCTACACTGTCTAATATTAAAAACCTTGCCATGTGTCAAAGTTGACCTCAATGTGTGAACAAGGGCAGACAAAAGGACTGGGTCCCAACCAGTAGACACCAGTCTGGGGAAGCCTTTTATATACAATTTCCAGCTCATAAGTAAAAACAAAAGTGTGTCTAAATAACACAGAGTTTTCAGTAATACTGTTTTTGATCAAAAATAGCGTAAAAGCCATCCCACCACGACACGGTAACTCTGATCGGGATAGTCCTACACTGTCTAATATTAAAAACCTTGCCATGTGTTGTATTTTTGCATTCTGTGCAAGATGGGGTGTGGCCTCCCTCTCCTGAGCTGGAAATTGTATTTAAAGGCTTCTCCTGACTGGTGTTCACTGGTTGGGACCCAGTCCTTTTGTCTACCCTTGTTCACACATTGAGGTCAACTTTGACACATGGCAAGATTTTTAATATTAGACAGTGTAGGACTATCCTGATCAGAGTTACCGTGTCGTGGTGGGATGGCTTTTATGCTATTTTTGATCAAAAGCAGTATTACTGAAAACTGTGTTATTTAGATGCACTTTTGTTTTTACTTATTTTACAGCAGGGTTTTTGTTCATTTTGTGTTTTATGGCCAATGTGAACATGCATTTATATGCTGCATGTGTACCAACTCAAACCAAGCTCAATTTTTGTGTTAATTCTTCCATGGGTAGAAGGGCGAATATGCGCTCTGCCGAGCACTTTATTTTGAGAGTGTACGCCTACAGAAAGCAGACACTTAGGCCTCTTTCACAATTCAGTTGTTTGACGTCAGTCAAAATCCGCTGTTTTTTGAAAAAGGCGGATCCGTCATTTTTTTTTGCGGATCTGTTTTTTTCCCATAGACTTGCATTAGCGGTGGATTATGACTGATGGTCGTCCGTTGCATCCGTTTTTTGACGGATCCGTTTGAATTTTAGCGTCCGCCGTCTGGAACGTTTTTTTCAGCGGCGGAACCGCTATTTTAAAATGCGCATGCCCGGAAGATTTTTTCTTTTCATGCATTTTAGCCCTAAACACCGTTCTGGCAGCTGCGAAAAAAATCTCTTTCTCCTATTTCCTGAGTTCTGTTCCTTTAAATTTCATACACTGGCGGATCGTCCACAAAACGGATCTGGTGCATCCATTTGTTACATAGCGGAAACGCATCTGTTTTTTTCACACTTTGGCGGATTTCAACTGACATCAAACAACTGAAGTGTGAAACAGGCCTTAAATGTAGTAGACTACATCTCAGTATCCGCCTCCTGTAGGTGTAAACTCTCGAAAATAGTGCATGGCAGAGCGCACATTCGCTCTGCCGTCACCATTACTTTCTATGGCCCCTTTGGCACATGTGTCTGGAACCTGTTTTGCGAGGGATTTTGGATGTATTCCCTGACGGAGACACAGAATGCAATGTGAAAGCACCCTTAGTTGCCAGAATGTAAATTGCAACAATTAACATTAAAATCTGTTTTAAAAAAATAGGTCATTTTCTGTTGTCACATTCACTTTAAAAATGTGTGTTCTACAGCAGGGCAATTATGTTCTATACATGTTTTGTAGGGTATTAAATATTGGTTTGTTGCACTTGTATGAAACCATTAAACATCCCAAGGAAATAAAACATTATTTTGATTATTAAAACTGTCAATGGTATACATAATAAAAATATCACCTTACGTGGCTACTGCAAAGAAAAATCCTCAGATCAGCTAAAGCCTATTTACCTGGTCCGATGATTGACCGAATAAGATTACGTCCAAATATTCATTCCTTAGCATTGGCTCTTATAAACATGCGGTTTTTCATTTGTTTGAATTGTTTAGTTGGAAAAAATGATCATCATTGTCAGTAGCCCATGCCTTCATGTAATCTGGGGGTATGGTGCTGCCAATATTGGAACTGTATGTGGACGAACAATCATACAAACTATTGTTCATCCTCATTCATTGACGATGATCTCTCCATGTAAATGGAAGCAAACAGGCGCCGGTTGACTTGCTCGGTCTTTGATCGATGCTCGTTACTGACAGATTATCTGCCCATGTATATGAGCCTTCAGCGACTAAAAGGAATCTAAAGAAGTCATTATACATATTTTATATATTTTTAATATAAAATATATGCAGCTAAAGCATCAGAGGAAGAAATTCAGCATGCCTGATTATTCTTTCCCCCGACATCATATGTCATTCCCACGGATATCAGTAGGTTCAGCTGATTTTGCAATAATGGATCTAGGTACCTTTGACCTTAGTACAGTTCAGTTTACTGGAATAAGATAAAGGTTTTATTCCTGAGTTACATGTAAAGCCAAATATGCAAATAGCCTCTACAGGGAGGAGGAGGATGGTACCTCTAGTGCCACCTATTGACCTATTTGATGTAGCAATCCTATATCCAAGAAGTATCATTTCTCCTTGCGGAGAATGACATGCTAAGCATGTCGAGATGAGGAGACTTAAAGCCGCAATGCTCCTCTGGGAAATATGCTAATTATGCAAATTGTCTCTTCAGAGAGGAAGAGGACAAGAACTCTAGTGCCACCTATTGGAAGTAGCAATCCTAAAAGTCAATGTCGACCCTTTAATGAGCCTTGTTACATGACTTAGGCTCGTTAAAGGGTCGACATTGACTTTTAGGATTGCTACATCCAATAGGTGGCACTAGAGTTCTAGTCCTCTTCCTCTCTGAAGAGACAATTTGCATAATTAGTATGTAGCAATCCTAAAAGTCACCATTTACCATTTAAATGGCTTTGTCACTTGACTTAGGATAAGAAGCCAAACCAGAAACTCCATTTTCAGACACGTGTTTTGGGGTGTTTACCCCTCTTCAGAGCAAAGCAAGCATTCTGATTTGGTTAGGTGATAGGTCTCTGGCAGGGGCTGTAAAGGGTAGTGTAAGCATCGCTATAAGGAGACTTATAGGCCCTGCAATGCTTTTGTAAGAATTTAAATTGGTAAATAGCCTCTGCAGAGTGGAAAAAAAACAGGACTTCTACTGATTCAATGAATACTATTAACGCACTTGCAATTTTCATTCATTTCTGGGAATCTCAATGAAATTCAAAAATCCTTATATTGTTAAGCAAAACCCATCTGTAGAAAACAAATGTCATTACAAACATTTTTATGTACGTTTTAAAAAAACATTTTAATTTTAAAGATTTTCTCATTTTATTTTTATGTACAGCATTGGGTTACATTTTATAAAAAGGGTAATAATGATTATTTGAATTACCTTCTTTTGTTTGTCATCTTGTGTTTTAGGGCTTTTCTAAGGATATTAAAGTACCTAAAGCAAGGTACGTTGGCTATATCAAGGACTATGAAGGAGCCACTTTAATGGGATGTGAGCTAAATCCCAGAATTCCGTACACAGAATTCTCTGTCATCATTAAGAAGCAGAAAGAGGTAGAGTATATGTGCTAATGTATGGAATATACTAGTTAATGAGGTGTTTCCTAAATATGGTTCCCTGGAAGCTTGCGGGTCCTTTAACCTAACAAGAACAATAAGACCTGTCGCTTATAAAGGGAAACTGATTTTCAAAGATGTTCTGCAAAACAGTAATCCTATCTAATTTGAATTATGGTGCGGGATAGGGAATATACAAGGCTTTACGACCCAGTCACTTTGAAGCAAAGGGTAGAAACATTTTTCAGGTGTTCTTCTGCAGTGAGAAGGTTGTAAATCTCTGAATTAATTCCCAGTTGCTACAGTCATGCCAACCACCCCCGGACATGATTGCCGTTCTCAGCAGGGTACCCTGTCACCTCCTCAGCCCAGAAATGTTGTTAATGTAGAGTTCCCTTTTTAACTCTAACTTAATTAACTCCCATTTACTATGGGTTCAGGGGCATGTATGCATGAAGGCAGGAACTGTACACTTTTTTTTTTGTTTTGCATCCTCAAGACGTGTGCTTATGCAAGATTTCCATGGTTAAGGAGAAACCGCGGGCAGTGCAAGGAAAATCAGTCACGAACAAGGGACTTGATTGCAGAAACTGAGGCCAGATTAGTTTGGGTGAGAAGACGCCCTTAAAAACTAGTCTGGAATAATTTCCACATGGCGAGTGGCAGTATATAACTTGACTTTGCACAAATAAGCACATTTGCAGAACATCAAACGCATTATCTTAAAGCACCACTCCAGCGTTTTTTTTTTATTTCATCGCTGGAGTAGTGCCACTAATATAAATTCCCTGACTCTATTATTATGCTTGGCAGCCGCTGTCTTCAGCTCTTCCCATCCTCTTTGTGACCGCAACGTCTTATTTACAAGAAGTCAGAGATAACGGTCACAAGCGCTCAGTGTAAGTCTATGAAAGCCTAATTCTGGTTTCGTTTACATTGAGTTGTGATTCCGAATCGCCCAGCAAGTACTGGAGCGATCTGGTAGGTCACAACCTGCATAAGACCAATCAAGACGGCCGCTGGCAAGTATTAGACTAAGTGCATGGAACTTAGATTAGTGGCACCACTCCAGCGGTAAAAATAAAGAAATACACTGGAGTGGTGCTTAAATTCCAAAATAAGGCTCCAAAAAGTAATAGTGGCAGTTTAAAAGAGTGGGGGGATCCTGACAGGTTCTCTTTAAATTGTTAGAGTGAACAAACCATGTCAAATTTAGTGCATACTGTTCTTCAACCACCTTTAGGTAGAGGATAACTGCCAAGAGGCAGGAAAGTCATGTCACTGCTCTAGCCAGTGTGTAAGCGTCTGTGCATGTAAGTAGACCTCTAAAGCACGACTCTAGTGGGTTTTTTCAGCGCTGGAGTGGCACTTTAAATGTAAATCCCCTGCCCCCATATACTCACATTCCATGTTCACCATTTTTCAGCATCACTCCTGTCCTGTGGTGTCATCTTGTGGCCATAAGTCATAAGCTACGTCACACGCTCTCATTGAAAGTCTATGAGATCCAGAACGAGTCTCTCATAGACTTGCACTGAAAAGTGACTTCCGCGCAGCTCCATGAAACACTGAACTGCAAGCAGGTCACTTTTCGTCGGGGACCAACGGGAGCAATGCTGGAAAATGATGAATTCTGCGGCCGGTGAGTATGAAGCGGGGCAGGAGAATTATATTTAAAGGGAACCTGTCAGCAGGATTGTGCTCAGTAACCTACGGACAGTGTCAGGTTGGCGCCGATATACTGATTAAAATGATACATGGGTGATGAAATCCATCTTGTGGTTGTTGTTTAATCTTTATTTTTAGTTTTTAGTTATTGAGATTCTGGTGCTTTGGGGCGGCCTGTGGGGGGTCTTCATGTGGTGTTCGGCTTAGATATTCATCCTTATGGCTTATGACAGGTTACTGATCCCTCACCTGCCCCCTATTTTACATGCTGAATATCATATGGTTTGAAGAAAAAGCAATAAAAAAAATCACATTCCTCAGGCAGGCAGTGGTGGTGCCTGCATTGTAGGATGAAATTAGAGATAATATGCATATTTTTGTTTTATTTAGACATATAGTTTTTTTTAAGATTTTTTTTCCAAACATTATATGGGCCAGCCGCCACTCCTGTGCAGTTGCATCGATTGCGTTACGATAGATGCTACTGCGCAGATGCCGGCACCATTTTGGTAGAGAAAAAAAAATATGCTTCATGAAGATGGCGCCATCTTTATGGAGCCTAATTTTTTCTGAATCAAAATGGCGCCATGGGCAGGGTCTGCGCAGTAGCATCTATCTCGTTCCGATAGATGCTACTGCTGTCTTGATGAAGTCTGCGCAGTAGCATCTTTCAGATTATGATAGATGCTACTGCATAGGCGTGGCCGCCGGCACCATTTTGTATAAAAAAAATTCTTAAACAAAACTTTGTCTAAATAAAATTAAAGTATGCATATTTTCCCCCGTATCTTCCTAGAGCACAGACGCTGCTGCCGTCGCCACCTGCCTGAGGAATGTGAATTTTTTTTTTTCTTCAAACCATATTATATTCAGTATGTAAAATAGGGGGCAGGACACTGAGGGATCAGTGACCTGTCATAACGCATACAGATGAATATGTAATCAGAGCACCACATGAAGCCCCGCCCCAGAGCACGAGACTCTCATTAACTAAAAACTGCAAATAAAGTTTAAACCACAAGACGGATTTCATCAACCAAGGTATCATTTTAATCAGTATAACGGCACCAACGTGACACTGTGTGTAGGTTACTGTGCACAATCCTGCTGGCAGGTTCCCTTTAAAGCTCCCAACAGGGGTGCAATAATATAAAATGCTGGAGTGGTGTTTTAAATCATAGGAAGTCTTAGGCTGGTTACATGTATATGAGTTGGGTCTGGACAGCCTGAAGACACCAGACTTTAGTGATACGTCTTTACATATAGTCAGAATATACAGAGATTATAATGGAGATATATGAACGCGATAAATTAGGCGTATTTTCTAATTGTGGAGGAAAAAGAACATCACCACTTCATAAGATACAATAAAATGGGAGCTTTTAACGCTGTTGAATATGAGCACAAGCGGTAAGTGTAAAACATGCTTCATTAAGTGGAAACAAATGATGATATTTATAGCAGCACACTTAATATTACCCAGAAATGACATTTACCAGCTACCAGACTAAATCAATAATCTGTGGTACTGAATAGATGACTTCCACGATGTTATTATAAATCAGTAAAGCGTAAAATTAAAGCCATTAATGATTCCAATCACTGAACTCCTGGGAAATGTTAATGAAATCTCAGTGTGGTATATTAAATACTCAAGTATGTGGACAAATACCTGCAGACGAAAATGAAATATTAATAGTTACATAAGAACAGCTCTGGAGGCAACTTCACTCTTGTGACAGTTGACCCTTAAATTGTAATCATTGGGGCTAATTTACTGTGAGGGCGCGATGAGACGAGCGTATTTCATGGTCCACATACAGACTGCAATGCCAGATCCGATCTGACAGCCTCATATGCTGTAAGTTTGGATTGGAAGACCTGTGGTCACTCCGGGCTTTTCAGTCGTTTCACAGAGCGTAAAATACTCTACTGTGAATTTGACCTCACTTTTCGACCATCATTCTAACGTTAGTTGTGTAGGTATCTTTTTAGATATGTTTATTATTTAGACCAAAATGAACAGATATTGGCTTCTTGCAAATGTCTAGAAAAGTGACCTCAGCGTTTTCGAGCTGTAAGATGCACCAAATTTATTATTGACGTGTGCCGTAAATTAGAGAGCAAAACTGACTGTCACAAAACTGGTGCAGATTGTTAAACAGTTGTTTTGGGAACCCATCCCCAACTGCAGTTTGAAAAAAATAAACCTGTCCTTTAATCACCCTCCCTGGGTCCTGGTCTCTGCAACCTTGACGTAATATCGACAGCACTGCAGCCAACAACTGAGCGTAGCAGCTCTGTCCGAGTTGACGTCACGAGCCACTTAGAGCTGCTGAGCTCAGTTATTTGCTGGAGACAATAACTCACCTGGAGTAGTGACAGAGGCTCTGTGCTGGATCCAGGGAAGGTGAATAAGGACCAGTTTGTTTAAAATACAACTGTAGCTAAGGAACATGTTTTTTTCTGAAACTAGAAAACCCCTTTGATGAATTCCCCCTATAAATTAGGAAGCTTATGGAATAAAGTTTTCTGTTTGACAAAGTTTTGTTTTTTTCTAACTTTAGGAATAGATGACTTTTCTGTTTCGTTTATTCTCTTTGTACTTGGAAAGCTATAACATTTCTCATATCCATTGAATGCTTGATGACTGAACAGTAATAATATTGTTTAACAGATCATCAAAAAAATGATTGAAAGGAAACAAGCGCAGATAAGGAAGGTTTACCCCGGCTTGTCGTGCTTTAAAGAAGGAGTGCGGCAGGTACCAATTGAAAGTATCCCCGGAATCCGTATGTATTTTTTTCATTTTCAGTGATGTGTTCGGCATTTGTACTTTTAGAAATTTAACATAACAAGATTATGTTTAAATGTTATGACTAGTGATGAGCGAGTATACTCGTTACTCGAGATTTCCCGAGCATGCTCAGGTGATCTCCAAGTATTTGGATGTGCTCGGAGATTTAGTTTCTGTCCCCGTAGCTCCTTGATTTGCGGCTGCTAGCCAGCCTGAATACATGTGGGGATTGCCTGTTTGTTAGGAAATCCCCACATGTATTCAGGCTGTCTAGCAGCTGCAAATCATGAAGCTACGGGGACAGAAACTAAATCTCCGAGCACATCCAAATACTCGGAGATCACCCGAGCATGCTCGGGAAATGTCGAGTAACGAGTATACTAGTTATGACCACAGGTGATATATACAATGTGATCTACAAAACAAAGCTGTTTACATGGGAGCGGTCACTTCTTCTAACATGTTTATTTTAGTAGGTACTTGTGTACCCCATAGAATATCAATTCTAGAACTTCCATTCTTAGGACTACCAATATTTCCTTACACAGACATATCTGAAGAGGTAGCCGCTCCTCTTCATTGCGACTTTAATAGATGAGTACAACATCCAGTACGGCCTAAGAATCATGTCATTAAATTAATTAAGGAGCAGGAGCTGCGACTTATAAATCACATTTGTGCCACATGCCTCTTGAATAAAAATATATCCGCTGTTAAAATGTCTCCACTGTTTTAAGTATGATTGAATACAGGACTTCGGGACACACTTGGAGACTAAAAATATGTTTAATGGGAACCTGTCAGCTGATATAAACTGCCCAAACCGTGGGCATCCTATATCAGCGACTGTCTGATCACAGCCATTTACAGTTGAAACCAGAAGTTTACATACACAATATAAAAAGACTCATATACATGTTTTTCTCAATATCTGACATGAAATCAGAACAAACCAATTAGGATTACCATAATTATTAATATTTGCCAAATGCCAGAATAATAAGAGAGGGAGAATGTCTGGAGGCATTTTTATTACTTACTGCAAAGCAAAAAGTTTACACATATTTCATTAGTATTTTGTACCATTGCCCTTAAACTGAACGTCTTGGGTAGAACATTTGGGATATCCTTCCACAGACTTCTCACAATAGTTGGTTGGAAATTTGGGCCCATTCCTCCTGACAAAACTGATGTAACTGATTCAGATTTTTAGGTCGCCTTGATCGCACCTGCCTTTTCAGCTTTGCCCATAAATTTTCAATAGGATTGAGATCAGGGATTTGTGATGGCCACTCCAAAACATTGACTTTTATCCTTAAGCCACTTAGTTACCATTTTGGCAGTATGCTTCGAGTCATTGTCCATTTGGAAGACCCATTTCTGCCCAAGCTTTAACTTCCTGGCTGATGTCTTGAGATGTTCTCCAGTATTGCCACATAATCTTCTTTTCTCATGATGACATCTATTTTGTGAAGTGCACCAGTCCCTCCTGCAGCAAAACAAACCTACAACATGATGCTGCCACCCCATGTTTCACGGTTGGGATGGTGTTCTTAGGTTTCCAAGCTTCTCACTTTTTCCTCCAAACATAACAATGGTCATTATGCCCCAAAAATTAAATTTTAGATTCATCAGACTACAGGACATGTCTCCAAAATTAAGGTCTTTGTTCCTGTGTGCATTTTCAAACATTAATCTGGCTTTTTTATGTTTCTTTTGGAGTAATGGCTTCTTCCTTCCGGAGTGGCCTTTCAGCCCATGTTGATGCAGTACACGTTTCACTGTGGATATTATGACAATCTTACCAGCTTCCGCCATCATCTTCGCAAAGTGAATGTAAACTTCTGGTTTCAACTGTAAGCTGCCCAAACCGTGGGCATCATATATCAGCCACTGGCTTTAGGATCACAGCCATGTATTTTTGTTTCTTAAATGCTGCGGCGTGTCAGAGAAAGACATACTTTTAATAGCCACTGGGGACTAGTCGTACAGGTGGGTCCCCGGTGACTCCTCCTTGACCGCTGACAATGACTGAGAAGCCTCTGCCTGCGTGTGTGTATAAACAGAGGCTTGCCGGCGAGAAACCACCTGGGACCCGCCTGTACAACTAGTCACCCGCACACCTTGGTCCCCAGCCGCTATTAAAAGTATGTTTTTTTTTCTGAAACTCCGCAGCATTTCAGAGATCTAAATACATGGTTGTGATACAAGGTAACCTACATCTTGGCAATGACAGATCATTTTTGCTTTTATTTCACGTAAACCTGTATTATTATTATTATTATTTTTATTCGGGTAGGGACGTAACAGTGATTTTACACCTTAGATGTCAACCAGACTAGCTTGTTTGGCTGAGAACTTTGCTTTTCTGAAATGCCTCCATTTCCGATACACAGGCTCGCTTGATTTAACATTTGTTTTCAGTGGGAAAAGAGTGAACAAGCTGCTGCCAGATTCCTCTGGTGGTGGTTTATGGCCTGGAGAACAAAGGGATCAGGTGTTGGAACTCAGCATCATCCCTTGGGGGTCCTCCATTAGATGGTCCACTGGTCCTGCCAAAAGCATCTGACTCTAGAAGGAATACACAGATAAGAAATGAGTGGATTATTGTGAAGTGGTTTACTTTCTCTAGTTGATATGGCTACTGATACATATTAGCAAGTCTTCAGAGTCCCGGAGATGGTAAAGTGTGAGTTTTGTCTGTTCCTGTAGACTTGTGTTCTTGTTCATGTGGTGGCTGTAATATACTGAGTTTACATTTGAGTCGTCTTATAAATGTGGTTGTGTAGTGTCATTTTTCTTGTAATATTTTACAGGAGAAACGGGCTGGAAGCCAAAAGACAGAAGGTAAGTAACAATCTCTGTGTGCTACTTTTTATGTGTAATGTCATGGCAGTGTATCTCTTTTAACCAGTTTTGATTGGTTCCTGCACATTGCCTATATTATGTGGGTGGGACAGAAGTCTTGTATAAAGTACTGCAGCAATAAAATCATAATAAAAGAATGTCTTTAATGCCTCATTCACATGTCACTATTTTTGCATCAGTGTTTATATACCAAAGCCAGGAGTCGAACTTACAGAGAAAAACTCTAAGGCCACATACACACGTTCAGTATTTGTAAGCCAAAGCCAGGAGTGGAACAATCAGAGGAAAAGTATAATAGAAACCCGTCACCACTTCTGTATTTATCACCCACTCCTGGTTTTTGTCTACAGATACTGAGATAAAAATACTGACCAAATACTGAACGTGTGAATGTAAGATTGATACCTGTTCTCTGTTTTGGAGACCATCCTGATTTTGGCCTACAAATACTGATGCAAAATTACAGACGTGTGAATGAGGCTAAAAGGGTCTTTGTAAGAACTTAATGTAAATTGCTTCTAATACCATTAAGTAATTATGAATGGAAAGGAAATGAACTTCGTCCAGGCTATATAAAAACTTTACAATTTTTCTTTATGTTTTATTTCAAGTAAAGAGCCAAAGGATGCAGATCAGCTGCATAACACTCTGAAGAACATTCTGCAGCAGGTGAAGGTGAGCACACATTTATTGATATCCTTTCTGAAATAAAATCTGTCACTAAGATAATCCCCCTTAAAATAATGTAAAGGGGGTTTTACACATAGCTATTTTGTGACGCAGCAGCGATATCGTTAGCGATATCGCTATGTGTGATACCTCCGACCGACTCACCCACTGGCTATCGCTGATCGCGCGAGATTGTCCACATCCATTTCTCGTCGGGCGCTTCCTGCTGGGCTTCCTGCTGGCGCCGACGAGCGACGCGTGGACGCGGGCGGGAGGACGTCAGGATAGCCGCGTCTGAAAGGTAAGTAACAACCACTGCTGCGTCGCTACATCGCTGTGAGATCTGCCTGTGTGGCAGCTCACTAGCGACCATTTAACGATGCACCAGCGATCCTGACAGGGTCGTATCGTTGTCGGGATCGCTGGTTCATTGCTAAGGGTACTGTTACACCTAACGATGCACCAGCGATCCCGACTAGCGATATGACGCGGTCAGGATCGCTGGTGCATTGCTAGGTGGTCGCTAGTGAGCTGCCACACAGGCAGATCTCACCAGCGACATCGCTGGGGTCGGGGGTCGCTACTTACCTGTCAGACGCGGCGATCCTGCGTCCTCCCGCCCGGCTCCACGCGTCGCTCGTCGGCGCCACAGGAAGCACCGCAGGAAGTGGCCGACGAGGAATGGTCCAGGAGCTTCTCGCGCGATCAGCGATAACCAGCGGGGGATCCGGTCGGAGGTAAGTATCACATGTAGCGATATCGCTAGCAATAACGCTGCAACGTCACAAAATCGGTGACTTTACAGCGATATTGCTAGCGATATCGCAGTGTGTAACGGGGGCTTTATGTAAAGGGGCCTTAAGTGCATCCATGTCTTGGAAGTGTAAATGCTTTGACACTATTATATCTTCTATATTTTACTGCATTCCCCAGTAATTAGTGTTTTCATTCATGTGCAAATTGAGGTGTTCTGAGCTCTGAGCATGACTGAGCACTTAATGAGCCACTGCCTCCTCAGATTGTAACAGTCTCTATCCCAATTAATGGTTCACTATATGTGTGACATTAGGTGTCAGGCAAGGAAATTGTGATACAAATTTTCACTAATTTTTCAGTGCTTGATTTTATGCCACTCTATTTCCCCCACTAAGAGACCCCTTTACTTCAAGTCATGGCTCCTTTTCAGACAACAGAGAGAAAGTATTTAAAGCACAATGGGCCAGATTCATTTTTGTTGAGTTTGTGAGGTTTTCCGCCTGTTATAACACCAAATTCATTTGCTCCTTTTTTGAAGTCTATTTTATTTGTGTTTTTGTTTTATTTCATTTTTTAAGTTTTTCGTTCTGGGCACGGTTTAGGGTTTCCTGATGTATTTGCCTGATTCGTCATTTGTCGTAGAATTTGTCACAAATGCATTGCAGTCCTACCCTGGATCGATTCTATGTATGCTATAAATTTTTGTAACATTTTGAGAAACATATAACTTTTTGCACTAAAAAGTTGCAAAAATGGTAAAAGGCAGAAAAAAGATGATTTTTGACGTTGCTCAAAATTCATGAACCACATGCGCGATGTTTGATAAATCAGGCACAAAATTGACAGTGATTACATTAAGACAGAAAAAGAAAAATGGTTACTATTAGGTAGAAAGTAAAAGGCCAGGACAGAGCATGGTTACTATTAGATAGAAAGTAAATGCCCAGGACAGAGCATGGTTACCATTAGGTAGAAAGTAAAAACCCAGGACAAAGCATGGTTACTATTAGGTAGAAAGTAAAAGCCCAGGACAGAGCATGGTTACTATTAGGTAGAAAGTAAAAGCCCAGGACAAAGCATGGTTACTATTAGGTAGAAAGTAAAAGCCCAGGACAGAGCATGGTTACTATTAGGTAGAAAGTAAAAGCCCAGGACAAAGCATAGTTACTATTAGGTAGAAAGTAAAAGCCCAGGACAGAGCATGGTTACTATTAGGTAGAAAGTAAAAGCCCAGGACAGAGCATGGTTACCTATTAGGTAGAAAGTAAAAGGCCAGGACAGAGCATGGTTACTACTGTCGTAATCCCAGTGCAGGTTTTTGACCTGCACATCAGGGGTTAATGTCTTGAGCTCAGTGCAGGCTTTGACCTGCACACCTGGGATTAATTATTATGGCCTCTCTTTGGTTCAGGGAGAGCTTTTTATAGCCCTGAGAAACCCTGAGAAAATCCCTGTCAGTTATACTTTTGCCTTTGGCCGAGTGTTTTGACCCCTGTGTGCCTGTTCGTTTTCTTATAGCTTGCTTATATGGTTCTGATCCAGTTCTGTCCCCCGTTGTGAGTTTGCCTGTTGACTCTGTACTGTATATCTGCTTCTCTGGTTTCTGACTTCTTGGCTACGTCTTGACTATCCGTTCTGTCTAGCCCTTTGGTAATTGTCATGCTATCTCGTACTTTGACCCCGGCCTGATCTGGTTTATGTCCCTGTTTATGCCAATTAGTAACTTTGTTCCGTAGTTACCATTCTAGGAGTTTTCCTGCAGCTCCTAGCTCTCTGGAGTAGGCCACGCCCCCAGCAGTCACGTTCTTCAGGTCCTGCGGGTCTGAAGCACGCATCTTCTCTGCTACTGCCCGCTTCACAGGTATCTCTGAGCACAGTTTGTCTTACTCAGGCTTACTTTGTCTTACGCGTGCACTGGCTCAGTGAGCAAGTGCAGTGTGGTGTTCCTGACATTATAACTGAAAGTGAACTTTTTTTTTTTTTCTCTCACTTCTGCAGCATGGACCCAATGCATGCCTTATCTGAGCAGGTGAAATGCTTGACTCAGTCGCTGCAGAAGCTATGTTTGGAACACCAAACTCTGGCCCAGTCCCAATGGCAGGTTGCGGACTCGGTTCAGGGAGCGCTTTCCGCAGGCTTTCAGCAGGTGGAGAATAGAGATGTCATTTTAGTCCCACCCGAATCCCCGGCTAAGTTACCAGATACATTTGCTGGTGACAAAAATGAATTTAGAGCGTTTAAAGAGGGCTGTAAACTCTTTTTCTCCTTGAGACCCCGTTCCTCTGGGGATGAGAAACAGAGGGTGGGGGTGGTTATGTCCCTGCTTAGGGGGTCCCCACAAGCCTGGGCATTTTCTCTTTCCTCTTCTGCCCCGGAGAGAATGACTGTGGATGCGTTTTTTGAGGCCTTAGGGCTTATTTACGATGAGCCAGATAGCGTGCGTTTGGCTGAGGACAAGGTGATGAGTGTCTATCAGAGGAAGCACTCAGCCGAGTGGTTCTGTTCTGAATTTAGGCGTTGGGAAGCCGAGATTTCTTGGAGTGATGCCGCCCTTCGGGGGCTGTTCCGTAGAGGCCTGTATGAACGTCTGAAGGATGCCCTGGCACTCCACCTGACTCCCTGGAGGATGCCATGACCCAACGTTTCGCATGGATCGCAGACTGCGGGCAAGAGGTGTTATGCAACTTGAAACATCATTATTCTCCAGTGGAGTTGAGACCCGGACTCCTCCAGTGGCTATGGAGGTGAGCGCTGTCACCTGTGATGAGAAGGAAAGAAGATGTCGCCGGGAGAAGCAGTTGTGCTTCTATTGTGGGGAATCTGGACATTGGAAGAAGGATTGCCCCTCCTGTCTGTCATCCTCCAAGGTGGCGTGAAACGACTAGGTCTGGGTAGTAGTCGAGGAGGCTACCCAGACCTTCAGGTACCTTTTTCCTCACTTGCAAAAATTGTGCTTCTGGTGGAACTGGAACTTGGTGATGGTCCTGTTCAGACTACCGCCTTTGTTGACTGTGGCTCTGCTGTTAACCTGATTGATGCCCGGATTATGACTCTTAATAAGATAGGGACAGTCAGGCTTCAGGATCCTGTTAAACTTGTGGCAATTAACTCGTCCTCTCTTACCCGGGTCGGTATCTGTTTCAGGTCTGAACTTTTTTCTCTGAAAGTGGGTTCCACTCATGTGGAACAATTTAACTTGTCTTGTGTTAGATAACTTGCCTGAAAGACTGGTAATGGGGATGCCTTGGCTACAACGCCATAATCCTACCATTGATTGGGTGATGGGAGGGATCACTCAGTGGGGATGTAAAGATAAATGTTGTAACCTGGGGCCCCTTGTTAACTCTGGTAAAACCGTATCTGTGTAGTCTGTCGGTCTGGAAGGTATTCCGGAGTACCTGAAGGATTTCGAAGACGTATTTTCTGAAAGTGAGGCTGAGGCGCTGCCACCACATAGACCCTACGATTGTGCCATTGATTTAGTACCCGTAGTCAAGTTACCTAAGGCTCAATTTGTCCGGGCCTGAGCGCCAAGCCATGAAGGAGTACATAGCTGAGAGTCTCCACAAAGGGCATATCAGGCCTTCTGTGTCACCCGTGGCAGCAGGATTCTTCTTTGTGAAGAAGAAAGATGGTGGTTTGCGGCCTTGCCTCGACTTTTGTGAACTTAACAAGATAATGATGAACTCCCTCTGCTGGTGAAGAGAGGTAGTGAAATTGATTGGGATAGGAAGAACCTGTTATCTGAACAGGCGGAGTGTGATTGGACATCTGGAATTTCTGAGTGGATATAAGGCAGCCGACGCCCTGCAGGGCTGCTGGTGATCCTTTCTGCTCTGAGCTCTTGCATCCAGTTTTGCTCCTGTCTACTAAAAGCTAAGTTTTTGCCCCACTATTATTCCATGAGATTTTGTCTGGTTTCCTTAGTGTTTGTATTCAGCCAGTCCTGGTTGGGACTGGCTGAATTCCATTTTTGTCTCTGATCAGTTTATCTCTTTGCTCTGTTTTCAGAATATACCTGAGTGCTGATATGGTGATTTTGAAGTCTAGCGACTTCAGGGCCTTTTTTCCTATCAGACGGTTGGGACATTTTTGTTGGGTTTTTTGCGGATTGCAGCCAGCATCTTTTCTGTCCTGTCCTATCTGGTTAGTTGGGCCCCATCATTTGCTCAGCCTGTCTTTCTGTCTGTGTTTGTGTTTTCATCTGTTTTTCACCGACAATACATGTTGGGGGCTGTCTATTGCTTTGGGGTCTGCTCTGGGGCAGTTTAGATTTCCCCTTTCTTTCTTTGGGCTTATGTAGTTCTCCGGCTGTGACGAGGGGTCTAGGGCACCGTAGGAGCCCCCCACGGCTACTGTTAGTTGTGGTGAATAGGATCAGGGGTCTGCAATCCGATAGCTACCAACCTCTCCGGTTTTCTGGACTTAGCTTGTATTTTTGTTTTCTCCTCCGGTGACTCATTCATAACAGAATCATTAGACATACCGCAGATTCTAGGGTACTCAATAGCAGGAAAGAATTGTAAAAAAAAGTGTCAGAATTTTTTTTTTTGTGTATATTTTTTCCTCTATTTCTCTGACGCCGTAGGAGGAATTTTTTCTCAATGGAGATTGAGCAATTGTCTGATCGTGTGGAGCAGCTTGCTGCTGAAGTGCGGGGAATTTCCGCCTACCTTGCTCATTCACATGCTGCTGAACCAAAGATCCCTGATGTGTTTTTTGGGGATCGGTCTAAATTTTTTGGGGATCAGTCTAAATTTCTGAATTTTAAGAATAATCGTAAATTATTTTTTGCCTTGAAGCCTAACTCATCGGGGAGCTCCGCGCAGCAGGTTAAAATTGTCATCTCTTTGCTGCACGGTGATCCCCAGGATTGGGCGTTTTCTTTGAAACCTGATGATCCTATTCTGACTGATGTGAACGCATTTTTTCAGGCCTTGGGGTTGTTGTATGATGAACCTAATGCTATTGATCAGGCTGAAAAGGCCCTGTTGGCATTGAGCTAGGGTCAGGATTCTGCAGAGTTGTACTGTCAAAAATTCCGAAAGTGGGCGGTCCTTACTACCTGGAATGATGGTGCCTTGGCAGCTCTCTTTCGGAAAGGTTTGTCAGAAACCGTAAAAGATACTATGGTGGGATTTCCTGTTCCCTCTGGTCTTGACGGTTCTATGTCATTAGCCATTCAGGTTGATCGGCGTTGGCGTGAACGCAGAACTGTACGAGAGGTGTTGCCACCTGTTGAACAAATGTCTGAACCTATGCAATGTGATAGAGTTTTGTCTAGGGCGCAATGTCAGGAGTTCAGAAGGCGTAATAAGCTGTGTTTTTTCTGTGGAGATGCCTCTCATGATTTCTGTCTGCCCTAAACGAGAGAAACGTTTTGCACACACATTTGCTGTGGGTGGTGTTCAACCTAAGTTTCTTCTGGCAATTACTCTGATCTGCTCCCTGTCGACATTTTCCGCTAAGGCTTTTGTGGATTCGGGGGCAGCTCTGAACCTGATGGACTTGGATTTTGCTAAACGTTGTGGGTTTCCTATGACACCTCTGCGGACGCCTATCCCTTTGAGGGGTATTGATGCTACTCCTTTGGCGAAGAATAAACCTCAGTTTTGGACCCAGGTGGTAATGCGGGTCGCCCCAGACCATCAAGAGAATTGCATAATTTGCATGATACCATTGTTCTGGGGTTTCCCTGGTTGCAAATCCATAATCCAGTTTTGGATTGGAAATCTGTGTCTGTGGTGAGTTGGGGTTGTCGTTGTGCCCTTAGTGACGCTCCTGTTTTCTCCACCTCTCCCCAGTCGCATGATGTTCCTGACTATTTGGCTGATTTTTATGATGTATTTAGTGAGAATGAGTCTGCGTCTTTGCCTCCTCATAGGAGTTATGACTGTGCAATTGAGCTGAGCCCTGGGTGTAAATTTCCCAAGGGTCGACTTTTCAATTTATCTGTACCCAAGCACGAGGCTATGCGATCCTATATTAAGGAGTCGTTGGAGGAGGGTCATATTAGACCATCCTCTTCACCCTTAGGTGCTGGGTTTTTTTTTGTGGCCAAGAAAGATGGTTCATTAAGGCCTTGTATTGACTATCGTTCCCTCAACAAAATTACTGTTAAATATCAGTATCCGTTACCCCTGATTTCTGATCTATTCTCCAGAGTTAAAGGTGCTTGCTGGTTTACCAAGCTTGACCTCAGGGGGCGTATAATCTTATTCGCATTAAGCAGGGGGATGAATGGAAGACGTCATTTAATACTCCGGAGGGACATTTTGAGTACCTGGTGATGCCTTTTGGGCTCACTAATGCCCCTTCTGTCTTCCAGTGCTTCATGAATGATATTTTCCGAGATTTTGTGGATACATTTTTGATCATCTATCTGGATGATATTTTGATCTTTTCCAAGGATTGGGACTCTCATGTGGAACATGTTCGGACTGTGTTCCGGATTTTGAGGGAGAATTCCCTGTATGTCAAGGGATCTAAATGCCTTTTTGGTGTACAGAGGATTTCATTTTTGGGATTTATTTTGTCTCCGTCAACTATTGAAATGGACCCGGCTAAGGTACAGGCCATTTATGATTGGGTTCAGCCCACTTCTTTGAAGGCCCTCCAGAAGTTTTTGGGTTTTGCTAATTTTTATCGTAAATTTATAGCTAATTTTTCTGGTATTGCCAAACCATTGACTGATTTGACTAAGAAGGGTGCTGATGTGCTGAATTGGTCTCCAGAGGCTGTTTCTTCCTTTCAGGAGCTGAAGCGAAGGTTCACTTCTGCCCCGGTTTTGCGGTAACCTGATGTCTCCCGTTTCAGGTAGAGGTGGACGCTTCTGAGATTGGTGCAGGAGCTGTTTTGTCCCAAAAAGATCCTGTAACATCTAAAATGAATCCCTGTGCTTTCTTTTCCCGAAAGTTCTCCCCATCCGAACGTAACTATTATGTGGGGAATCGGGAACTGTTAGCCATGAAATGGGCATTTGAGGAGTGGAGACATTGGTTGGAGGGAGCTAAACATCAAGTCGTGGTCCTTACTGACCACAAGAATTTGATTTACCTGGAGTCGGCCAAACGCTTGAATCCTAGACAGGCTAGGTGGGCCTTGTTTTTCACACGGTTTGATTTTGTGGTCTCTTTTCTTCCGGGCACTAAGAATGTCAAGGCAGACGGCCTCTCTAGGAGTTTCTTTGCTGATTCTCCTATTGTGACCAAGCCTGCTACCATCTTAGGTGAGGGGGTAGTTCTTTCTGCCATCTCGCCCGATTTGAGACGTGCTCTGGAAGAGTTTCAGGAAGACAAACCTGAGCGTTGTCCCATTGGAAAATTGTATGTTCCTGACCAATGGACGAAGAGAGTGATGTCTGAGGTTCATTGCTCCACATTGGCTGGTCATCCAGGTATTTTTGGTACTAGAGATTTGGTGAGTCGGTCTTTTTGGTGGCCCGCCTTGTCTCGTGATGTCAGGAATTTTGTGCAGTCCTGTGGGACTTGCTCCCGGTCTAAACCTTGTTCTCGCTCTAGTGGGTTGTTGATGCCTTTGCCGGTGCCCAGGAGGCCATGGACCCAAATTTCAATGGATTTTATCTCTGATATGCCTGTCTCTCAGAGAATGACTGTTATTTGGGTGATTTGTGATAGATTCTCTAAGATGGTCCATCTGGCACCACTCCCTAAGTTGCCATCTTCCTCAGAGTTGGTGCCCTTGTTTTTGCAACAGGTGGTTCGCTTGCACGGGATTCCTGAGAACATTGTATCTGACAGAGGAGTTCAGTTTGTTTCTAGATTTTGGAGGACTTTCTGTTCCAAGCTGGGAATTCAGTTGTCCTTCTCCTCTGCGTTTCACCCTCAGACCAATGGGCAGACGGAGAGAACAAACCAGACTTTGGAGTCGTATTTGAGATGTTTTATTTCTGCTGATCAGGATGATTGGGTTTCATTTTTGCCCTTGACCGAATTTGCTTTAAATAATAGAGCTAGTTCTGCCACTTTGATGTCACCTTTTTTTTGTAACTTTGGGTTTCAGCCTCGATTCTCTTCAGGGCAGGTGGAGTCTTCTGCCTGCCCAGGTGTTGACTCTGTGGTGGAGAGAATGCACCAGATCTGGGACCAAGTGGTGGATAAGTTGTCTCTCTCCCAGGAAAAGGCCCAGCGGTTTTCCAACCGGCATAGGACCATTGGTCCCCGGTTTAAGGTGGGTGATATGGTTAGGTTGTCATCAAAGAATATCTCTATGAAGGTGGCTTCTCCAAAGTTTAAACCTAGATTTATTGGACCTTACAAGATTTTGTAGATTCTTAATCCGGTCTCTTCAATTGGCTCTTCCTGTTACATTCAAGATCCATAACGTGTTTCATAAGTCTCTGTTAAAGAGGTTTGTTGAGCCAGTAGTTCCTGTGGTAGCACCTCCTGACCCTTTATTGGTTGAAGGTAATGTGGAATATGAGGTTGAGAAGATACTGGATTCTCGTCTGGTTAGACGGAGACTCCAGTATTTGGTTAAATGGAAGGGTTATGGCCAGGAGGATAATTCTTGGGTCCCTGCATCCGATATTCATCCCGAAAGATTGGTTCGTGCTTTTCATCGGGCCCATCCTGATCGCTCTGGTGGCGTGGATGAGGGTTCGGTGACCCCTCCTCAAGGGGGAGGTACTGTTGTGAGTTCATTTTCCCCTTCACCTTTGATGTCTGATGAACTCCCTCTGCTAGTGAAGAGAGGTAGTGAAATTGATTGGGATGGGAAGAACCTGTTATCTGAACAGGCGGAGTATGATTGGACATCTGGAATTTCTGACTGGATATAAGGCAGCCGACGCCCTGCAGGGCTGCTGGTGATCCTTTCTGCTCTGAGCTCTTGCATCCAGTTTTGCTCCTGTCTACTAAAAGCTAAGTTTTTGCCCTACTATTATTCCATGAGATTTTGTCTGGTTTCCTTAGTGTTTGTATTCAGCCAATCCTGGTTGGGACTGGCTGAATTCCATTTTTGTCTCTGATCAGTTTATCTCTTTGCTCTGTTTTCAGAATATACCTGAGTGCTGATATGGTGATTTTGAAGTCTAGCGACTTCAGGGCCTTTTTTCCTATCAGACGGTTGGGACATTTTTGTAGGGTTTTTTGCAGATTGCAGCCAGCATCTTTTCTGTCCTGTCCTATCTGGTTAGTTGGGCCCCATCGTTTGCTCAGCCTGTCTTTCTGTCTGTGTTTGTGTTTTCATCTGTTTTTCACCAACAATACATGTTGGGGGCTATCTATTGCTTTGGGGTCTGCTCTGGGGCAGTTTAGATTTCCCCTTTCTTTCTTTGGGCTTATGTAGTTCTCCGACTGTGACGAGGGGTCTAGGGCACCTTAGAAGCCCCCCACGGCTACTGTTAGTTGTGGTGAATAGGATCAGGGGTCTGCAATCCGATAGCTACCAACCTCTCCGGTTTTCTGGACTTAGCTTGTATTTTTGTTTTCTCCTCCGGTGACTTATTCATAACAGAGAACCACTTGTTTGCTAAATTGGAAAAACTTTCATTTTTCATACAAGAACTGTCTTTTTTGGGGCTGATTGTATCTTGTGAGGGGTTTCGTATGGACACTAAGAAGGTGCTGACGATGGCAGACTGGGTTCAGCCTCGTGATCTCAAGGAGCTCCAGCGCTTCTTGGGATTTGCGAACTATTACTGGAGATTCATTAAAGGTTTCTCTCAAGTGGTTAAACCACTCACAGATCTTACCCAGAAGGGGGCTGATGTAAAAAATTGGTCGGAACTCGCTAAGGAGTCCTTCTCAGCTCTTAAGAAATGTTTCATGTCTGCCCCGTGTTGGTCCAG
Source organism: Dendrobates tinctorius (assembly GCF_039654945.1). Taxonomy (NCBI): domain Eukaryota; kingdom Metazoa; phylum Chordata; class Amphibia; order Anura; family Dendrobatidae; genus Dendrobates; species Dendrobates tinctorius. The sequence goes on from NW_027361673.1 coordinate 6,637,877, forward strand.
CCAGACCCGTCCAAACCATTTATTGTGGAGGTGGATGCTTCTGAAGTAGGCGTGGGGGCAGTGTTTTCCCAGGGTCCGGCCACCCTTACTAATCTCATACCCTGTGCCTTCTCCAAGAAGTTCTCATCCGCCGAAAGAAACTATGATGTAGGCAATAGAGAACTTCTTGCAGTCAAGCTGGCATTCGAAGAATGGAGGCACTTTTTGGAAGGGGCAGCTCACCCTATCACTGTTATCACTGATCACAAAAATTTGGCATACCTTGAATCTGCTAAGAGGCTTACTCCTAGACAAGCCCGTTGGTCACTTTTTTTTCACACTTTCAGTTCTCCATTACTTTTCGACCAGGGTCCAAAAATGTTAAAGCGGATGCCCTGTCCAGAAGTTTTGACCCGGTGTCTTCCCCCGAGCCGCCATTCTCCATTCTTTCCCCAGGGGTGGTAGTGGCGGGGGTCTCATCAGAGTTGAAACAAGAAATTTTGAGAGCTTAGGCCCTAGGTCCGACAACCAGGCCAGGGGATAAATTGTTTGTTCCAGATTTATTGCGGCCTAGACTTCTGCAAGAGTTTCATGAGTCTAGGCTGAGTTCTCATCCCGGTATCACAGCCACTAGAGAGGCAATAGCCATGGTTTTTTGGTGGCCTTCAATGGGGTCCGATGTCAAGAAATTCGTTGCTGCTTGTGGAGTTTGTGCCCGTTCCAAAAGCTCGCATAACTGGCCAGCTGGGGAACTCATACCTTTATCGGTTCCTGATAGGCCATGGACTCATCTCTCCATGGATTTTATTACCAGTCTTCCACCTTCCGGGGGCAATACCGTGATCTGGGTGGTGGTGGATAGGTTTTCAAAAGAGGCCCATTTCATTCCCTTGGCAGCACTACACTCAGCAGAAACATTGTCAAAGTTGTTTGTGCAGCATGTGGTCAGATTGCATGGGGTACCCCTGAATGTGGTGTCTGACAGGTGTGCAGTTTGTGGCCAAATTTTGGAGGGCATTCTGTATGAAATTGGGCATCTCACTCTCCTTCTCGTCGTCATATCACCCGGAGAGTAATGGTCAGACGGACCACACCAATCAATCCCTGGAACAAATTCTCAGGTGTCTGACCTCCGCGAGACAGGAGGATTGGTGTGATGCGTTACCGTTGGCGGAATTCGCTTTTAACAACCGGGTGAGTCAGTCCACCAACATGTTCCCATTCCTAATCAATTATGGGTTTAGTCCTCATTTTGGGGAGTTTTCACGGGTGGATTCCGGTTGTCCAGGGGCAGAGGGGTCCGTCCAATGGTTAAAAAACCTCTGGGCTGAAGTCCAGCGTAATATCTCTCAGGCCCAGGGGAGGTACAAATATTTTGCTGTCAAAAAGAGGGCCCCGGGACACATGTTTCAGGTGGGGGAGAAGGTTTGGCTTTCCACATGTAACATCAACTTGAAGGTTCTGTCAGCTAAATTGGGACCAAAGTTCATTGGTCCGTACGAGATTGTGGAGATGGTCAACCCGGTGGCATATAGGTTGCGTCTCCCCGCCTCATTAAAGATATCCAATGTGTTCCATAAATTTCTGTTGAAACCCGTGGGGTCTGTCAAGGAGGACTCCGAGTCTGTTGTTCCTCCAGTGTTGGTGGAGGGTCACTTGGAGTATGAGGTCGGACATATTGTGGACTCTCGGCGGCTGTGCCGCTCTTTGCAGTACCTGGTCCACTGGAAGGGATATGGATCGGAGGATCGCTCATGGGTCCCTGCTCACTCTGTACATGCAGATCGCCTTGTTCAGGCTTTCCATGCCAAGTACCTGGGGAAGCCTGGGGGTCCAGAGGCCCCCTGTTGAGAGGTGGGTACTGTCATGATCCCAGTGCAGGTTTTTGACCTGCACTCAGGGGTTAATGTCTTGAGCTCAGTGCAGGCTTTGACCTGCACGCCTGGGGTTAATTATTATGGCCTCTCTTTGGCTCAGGGAGAGCTTTTTATAACCTTGAGAAACTCCAGTCCCTGTCAGTTATACTTTTGCCTTTGGCCGAGTGTTTTGACCCCTGTGTGCCTGTTCGTTGTCTTATAGCTTGCTTATATGGTTCTGATCCGGTTCTGTCCCCCGTTGTGAGTTTGCCTGTTGACTCTGTACTGTATATCTGCTTCTCTGGTTTCTGACTTCTTGGCTACGTCTTGACTATCCGTTCTGTCTAGCCCTTTGGTAATTGTCATGCTGTCTCGTACTTTGACCCCGGCCTGATCTGGTTTATGTACCTGTTTATGTCAATTAGTAACTTTGTTCCGTAGTTACCATTCTAGGAGCTTTCCTGCAGCTTCTTGCTCTCTGGAGTAGGCCATGCCCCCAGCAGTCACTTTCTTCAGGTCCTGCGGGTCTGAAGCACGCATCTTCTGTGCTGCTGCCCGCTCCACAGGTATCTCTGAGCACAGTTTGTCTTACTCAGGACACGTGCACTGGCTCAGTGAGCAAGTGCAGTGCGGTGTTCCTGACAACTATTAGGTAGAAAGTAAAAGGCCAGGACAGAGCATGGTTACTAATAGGTAGAAAGAAAATGCCCAGGACAGAGCATGGTTACTATTACATAGAAAGTAAAAGCCGAGGACAAAGCATGGTTACTATTAGGTAGAATGTAAAAGCCCAGGACAAAGCATGGTTACTGTTAAGTAGAAAGTAAAAGCCCAGAACAAAGCATGGTTACTGTTAAGTAGAAAGTAAAAGCCCAGGACAGAGCATGGTTACTATTAGGTGGAAAGTAAATGCCCAGGACAGAGCATGGTTACTATTAGGTAGAATGTAAAAGCCCAGGACAAAGCATGGTTACTATTAGGTAGAAAGTAAAAGCCCAGGACAAAGCATGGTTACTATTAGGTGGAAAGTAAAAGCCCAGGACAAAGCATGGTTACTATTAGGTAGAAAGTAAATGCCAAGGACAGAGCATGGTTACTATTAGGTGGAAAGTAAAAGGCCAGGACAGAGCATGGTTACTATTAGGTGGAAAGTAAAAGCCCAGGACAAAGCATAGTTACTATTAGGTAGAAAGTAAATGCCCAGGACAGAGCATGGTTACTATTAGGTGGAAAGTAAAAGCCCAGGACAAAGCATGGTTACTATTAGGTGGAAAGTGAAAGCCCAGGACAAAGCATGGTTACTGTTAGGTAGAAAGTAAAAACCCAGGACAAAGCATGGTTACTGTTAGGTAGAAAGTAAATGCCCAGGACAAAGCATGGTTACTATTAGGTAGAAAGTAAATGCCCAGGACAAAGCATGGTTACTATTAGGTAGAAAATAAATGCCCAGGACAAATCATGGTTACTATTAGGTGGAAAGTAAATGCCCAGGACAGAGCATGGTTACTATTAGGTGGAAAGTAAATGCCCAGGACAAAGCATGGTTACTATTAGGTGGAAAGTAAAAGCCCAGGACAAAGCATGGTTACTGTTAGGTAGAAAGTAAAAGCCCAGGACAAAGCATGGTTACTGTTAGGTAGAAAGTAAATGCCCAGGACAGAGCATGGTTACTATTAGGTGGAAAGTAAATGCCCAGGACAAAGCATGGTTACTATTAGGTGGAAAGTAAAAGCCCAGGACAAAGCATGGTTACTGTTAGGTAGAAAGTAAAAGCCCAGGACAAAGCATGGTTACTATTACAGTAGGTAGAAAGTAAAAGCCCAGGAAAAGCATGGTTACTATTAGGTAGAAAGTAAAAGCCCATGACGGATCATGGTTACTGTTAAATAGAAAGTATAGTGTTATTTGTGGTTGCCATCAGGCTATACCATCAAAGTGGTAAAAGTATATGAACTATACCTGTACATAAGAGAGTCAATAGTGACTGTGGCGAGGAAGCGTACACTCCACACTCACTATTGACCTTCTTATCTATCCTATTATATAGGATTAAATATCTTTATAAATTATAAATCTTTGCACTTTACAATAGCTACATATATAACCTTATTATAATGTATTTATTTTATTTATAATACACAGTTTTTATAGCTTATATTGATCAGCATTTATTTTGTGATTGTCACATGGAATTGCGTCCGCTGTCCTATTTGGTCATTTTTCCCACCCCACTATATTGTTATTCTTGATTAATAAAGTAGTTTTTCGTATTCACTTTGGACTTCTGTTGTCGGTTTTTCTTCTTTCTTGCATTTATGTTTACTGATAACTCTGAGTCTATAAAATACACATGTGGTGGAAGTAGGGAACTTTCCCTCATACCTGTGTGATTCTGTCCTATTTCTATACTACATGCATATGTATTCAAATATTCTTTTGAGTTTTTTTTCAATGAATTTTAAGAAGTGTGACGCTATTCATGCTTTTCCCTAGACTTCAGTCTGGAAGAAGTATTGTGGCTAATAACAATGATATAGCATTATATAATTATTAATAGGAGTTAGAATGCTAGGTATAGAAAACTTCTGGAAATAGAAGAAAGTAATAGCTTGCAAAGCCCCTGCACTGAAAAAAGGGGAATCATGATAAACCAATATAAATATTATGAGCGTGCACCAAAAAACCAACATATATTTTTAATAAACCTCTTTAATTGACAGACATATGACTAATAAGTTATGCACATTAAATGGAAATAAAATAGGAAATATTTGATTCAGATTTTTAGTGTTAAGTTTATTTCATGGACCTGATAATAATTACTATAGTCCTTGACTAAATTATTGATTATAGCCAAGTGTGAAGGTCCAAATCTCAACCTTTATAAGTAATCGTGAATCTGGCAATACCTTCATTTTAAACAATGAGTATGAAATATACAGATAATAATCTTTTTTTCTGTAGCGTCAACATATTCCGCAGCTTTTTACAGTTCAGAAGGTAAATGTACAGACAATATCAGACTTTACCGTGTAACACAAAATTCATCAATTATTGAGAGGAGTCAGAGCTCTGCTCCCACGCTTACAATCGAACACGAAATAGGGGGGACAGAAAATGTAAAAAGGGCTTGTCATGGTCCCACCATCAATATAATAAATAGGGGTATTCAAATTAAGCTGCAGTCATCAGTTAATATCTGTATAATTACAGATGGAAAGTGCTAGTGAGTGCATGGAGGACGTGAGAATAGATGATAGAAGGCCAATCTAAATAAATACATTTTTAGAGCAAACTTGAGACTGGGAATTAGCCTAATTGTCTGGGGTATATACCGTACATTTTATAAATAGGGGCTTTACATTGATAAAACATAAACTACACCTGTATTGTTAACATTTTTAAACTTGTCTAAATTCCTAAGAAAGGTTAAGTAGTAAATAATAAATATAACACCCAAACCCATTTCCTAAAAACTAGGATGGGTAACACTACGCATAATCAGTGAACATACCAGTCCCATAGGTGTTAAACTATGAGCGTATTCAAATAGTGTCAAACAAAGAAAATATAAAACAGTTTTTCTTTATTGCAAAAAACACAATTTATACAGACATGATTAAATTTGTTGGTGCCTCAAACCAGACAAAGAAGGAGGAGTAGAATAAAAGAGGACTAACAGCCGAAATACTCAGAAGGCAAGACTTATCACTTTAAATGCCTAGTACACTGAGCTCTTCAAATTTTACACAAAAACATGCTACATGTGCCAAAGAAAATTCACAGCATGCAGTAAATTAATGTTGATAAAGTGCAAATGCATAATCCAAAGTGCACAGATAATGTCCACATATCCACCTCAAAGTGTCTAAATAGACTACCTAAGGTATGTCCCGTATCACTGGCCCTAAATTGGAACCAACAGGACGCTCAGTGCGGCTCAGTAGCCAGAACAAAGTGAAAAGGCCAAATTCAGACGCCCATACCTGAGACGGCAGTCCCCGTTCAATAAGATGTCAAGTGACAGACTACTCCTCCGGACCCCGACGCTCGTTTCGCACTACAGGTGCTTCTTCCTGGGGGTGTCAAAGTAGTAAATAGCCAACATTAATTTTTCATTATAATCCTTAATATTACACAAATTTCATTTCTTTATTTCAGAGTCATCAGAGTGCATGGCCTTTTATGGAGCCTGTGAAAAGAACAGAAGCTCCAGGATATTACGAAGTCATAAGATTTCCAATGGGTAATGATGACATAACCTTTCCTAATAATTACTGCTGCCACCTTCCTAATAATTTCCCTTGGAAACTACACTGTAGACTCTCCATGTCAATGTTTGGAGTTCATAGATGTGTGTAGACCTTGGGTCCCAGTGGGTCCTAGTAAAGAAAGGATAACTTAAAGTTTCACCATAGCGGTTAGGTAACTGCAGGATGAAAGTTGCTCTGTTGTAAGTTTAGTTATGACTTCCCATTGCCATATGCTTTGGTTGAATAAAAGAATATTTAACTTCTATTTATAATAATAGAAGAAAGATACGAGGAAAAAAAAAACTCACCAACCAGTCAACTATTGTGCGAATCACTGGTTAATGTGAATCATACCACTTAAATACAGGTATGGTGGTGCATGTACAATTGTGCTCAAAAGTTTACTTTCCCTGGCAGAATTTTTGCTTTCTTGGCCTTTTTTTCAGAGAATATGAATGATAAAGTTTTGGTGTTATCTCCACTCATTCCTAGTGGTTGGGTGAAGCCATTTATTATCCAACTTCTATGTTTTCGCTTTTCAAATCATAATGACAACCCAAAACATCCAAATGACCCTGATCAAAAGTTTACATACCCCATTTCTTAATACCATGTATTGCCCCCCTCTAACATCAATGACAGCTTGAAGTCTTTTGTGGTAGTTGTGGATGAGGTTCTTTATTTTCTCAGATGGTAAAGCTGATCACTCTTCTTGGCAAAAAGCCTCCTGTAAATTCCTGGGCTGTCTAGCATGAACTGCGCATTTGAGATGTCCCCAGAGTGGTTTAATGATATTGAGGTCAGGAGACTGAGATGGCCACTCCAGAACCTTCACTTTGTTCTGCTGTAGCCAATGACAGGTCGACTTGTCCTTGTGTTTTGGATTGTTGTCATGTTGGAACATCCAAGTACGACGGATGCGCAGCTTCGAGCTGATGATAGCAAATTTGCCTCCAGTATTTGCTGATAACGTGCTGCATTCATCTTTCCTTCAACTTTGACCAAGTTTCCTGTGCCTTTGTAGCACAGCCATCCCCAAAACATCAACGATCCACCTCCGTGCTTTACAATAGGAATTGTGTCCCTTTCATCATAGGCGTTGTTGACCTCTCTCCAAATGTACCATTTATGGTGGTGGCCAAAAAGTTCAATTTTGGTCTCATCCTTACTGTGCATCTTTAAACAGCCACACCGCTAGTTTTCAGAGTCTAGCTGACTGTGGTTTTGTTTTTACAGAGCCCCTGATTTTCCCTTTGTTAATCACAGTTTGAACGCTGCTGACTGGCATTATCAATTCCTTGGATATCTTTTTGTATCCCTTTCCTGTTTTATAGAGTTCAACTGCCTTTTCCTGTAGATCTGTTGACAATTCTTTTGCTTTCCCCATGACTCACAATCCAGAAACATCAGTGGCTGAATGAAAGATGCAAGAGTTTGTCTGGATCCCAGAAACTTTTATGCATACACACTGATTACAAGCAAACAAGTCACAGGTGAAGATGTTACCTTTAGTAGCCATTCAAACCAATTTCAACTTCTATGCATATTATCAGGCCAAAATCACCAGGGTATGTGAACTTTTGATCAGGGTCATTTGGATGTTTTGGGTTGTCATTATGATTTAAAAAGAGTAAACACAGTAATTTGACAATAATGGCTTCACCCAACCATTAACCTTGAGTGGAGAAAAAGTTTTGGTGTTATCATTCATATTGTCTGAAAAAAGGCCAAGAAAACAAAAATTCTGCTGGGGTATGTAAACTTCTGAGCACAACTGTAAAATAGGATGAGGTATGATGAAAAAAATGAAGAAAAAATCAGCACTCACCATTATTTAAAAAATGGTGTTCTTTATTTCATGTGGTGGGACAGTCCTTAGAAAGCAGGGGGAGCGGAGAAGTGGAGGACAACAACTGTTTTGCACCTATCCCAAGCATGGACCCACAGATGTGCTGGGATAAGCGCAAAATGGCTGTTGTCCTCCACTTCCCCGCTCCCCCTGCTTTCTAAGGATTGTCCCACCACATGAAATAAAGGACATAATTTTTAAGGAATGGTGAGTGCTGTTTTTTTTTTTGCATTTATATTAATAGTATTCTAGTAAGATACCAAAATGATGCCCAGAAGTGTCCAAGCTGCTTTTTTTTACCTTTTTTTTTTACACTTTAGCTATGAGCAGAATTGACCAGAAACGTTAATGCCTTTTATGTCCGGTATGAATAAGGTCGTCACTGCTTATGGAGTTGGGATCTAGCCATGTGGAAAATTCAAGGCACAGATGGTATCATAAATCAGGGAATTAACTTGTGCATTGAAGAATCCATGTAATCCCTCTAACTTCTATAAATTGCTGTACAGTAATGGTGCTAAACAATAAATGGTGCTTTTTGTCATTGAAAATTAATTAATTTTAGAAGCTATCATTAGTTTTACTATAGCATCTGTTCACAAAAAATAACCCTGTCTGCAAATGAAAAGAAGCATTGTATATAGGAGCTCATGCCACTATCATAGAAGTCTCCAGAATTTCTCCTGATTCAGCTATTCACACTCAATAATGTGCAGCCCCCAACTTGTGTTTTCCTATGGGAAAGAAGGTCATGGACCACCTTCTGACCAACCAGCTCAGTCTGCTTTAGAAGGTTGCACAGTCTCTTTCTAGAAAACCAGCCATTATGGAGTCATAGAATCATAGAATCGTAGAGTTGGAAGGGACCTCCTGGGCCATCTGGTCCAACCCCCTGCTCAAAGCAGGATTCACTAAATCATCCCAGTCAGATGCCTGTCCAGCCTCTGTTTGAAGACATCCATTGAAGGAGAACTCACCACTTCTCGTGGCAGCTTGTTCCACTCATTGATCACTCTAACTGTCAAAAAGTTTTTTCTAATATCTAATCTGTGTCTCCTCCCATTCAGTTTCATCCCATTGCTTCTAGTCTTTCCTTGTGCAAATGAGAATAAAGTTGATCCTTCTACAATGTGACAGCCCTTTAGATATTTGTAGACAGCTATTAAGTCTCCTCTCAGTCTTCTCTTTTGCAAACTAAACATTCGCAAATCCTGCAACTTTTCCTCATAAGACAGGGTTTGCAGACCGTTCACCATTCTGGTCGCTCTTTTCTGAACTTGCTCCAGTTTGTTGATGTCTTTTTTAAAATGTTGTGCCCAAAACCCAAGTCTTTTTCACATGTGCTGTCACTTAGCCCTAGTCCTCCCATTCTGTATATGCTTTTTTCATTTTTATTGCCCAGATGTAGTACTTTGCATTTTTCCCTGTTAAAAACCATTCTGTTAGTTGCTGCCCACTTCTCCAGTTTATTTATATCTTTTTGAATCCTCTCTCTTCTCTAGTATTAGCTATCCCTCCTAGCTTTGTGTCATCAGCAAATTTAATCAATTTACCCTCAATTCCTTCATCTAAATCGTTGATAAAGATGTTGAACAATACAGGGCCCAGGACAGAGCCCTGTGGTACCCCACTTGAGACATTCTTCCAACTGGATGTGCAGCCATTTCCGACCACTCTTTGGGTCCGATCACTAAGCCAGTTATGAATCCACCTAACAGTTGCCTTGTCCATTCCATACTTAGTCATTTTTTCAATAAGGATTGTATGAGATACTTTGTAAAATGCTTTGCTGTAGTCAAGATATACTATATCTACAGCATTTCCTTGATCCACCCAATCAGTGATTCCGTCATAGAAGGAAATTAAGTTAGTCTGACATGACTTATTAGTTACAAACCCATGCTGACTCTGTTTAATCACTTCATTCTTATCCAGGTACTGACATACATGTTGTTTAATAATTTGCTCAAAGATCTTTCCTGGTATAGAAGTCAGACTCACCGGCCTATAGTTGCCTGGGTCCACCTTCTTCCCCTTTTTGAAGATAGGAACAACATTTGCTCTTCTCCAGTCTTCTGGCACTTCTCCTGTTCTACAAGAATTTTGATTATGGAGAGGGGTTCAAAAACTTCTTCTGCTATCTCCTTCAGTACTCTGGGGTGTAATTCATCTGGACCTGGAGACTTGAATTCATTTAGGTTAGCTAAGTGTTTCCTCACTATCTTTCTGTTTATAGATATCCTGGATTCTTCTATTCCCTTAATAGGACAGTGAATAACAGTTGATGTTACATTTCCTTTCTGAGAGAAAACAGATGCAAAATAGGAATTTAAAAGTTTGGCCTTCTCAACATCCTGCCTGCTTTACCTTCGTGAGAGGCATTCAAGGAAGACCTGATTGTATATAATGGCTACAGTTGCTAGCCACTGCTTGGTTTAAACGGGTCATCGCCCATATAACAATATTTACCTATCCACAGATAAATTTATGCTCTCTGGGGGTCTTATTCGCACAGACACCCACTGTCCATGACAATGGGGATCTTGTGTCCATTGTATGAATGAAGTAGAAATGTGCATGCTTGGTCTATAATGAGCTGTGTTCAACCATGTGCACCACCTCTCCTATAGACACATAAGAGTGAATAGGATAGTGATCGAGAATGCAAACTACTGCTCCATTCCCACGGGACTTTTGGACCCATACTCTTGAAATTGTTGGATGTCCTAGTGGTTGGATCATCACAGTGATCCATCCTGTGAATAGATCATAGAATCATAGAATCGTAGAGTTGGAAGGGACCTCCTGGGCCATCTGGTCCAACCCCCTGCTCAAAGCAGGATTCGCTAAATCATCCCAGTCAGATGTCTGTCCAGCCTCTGTTTGAAGACTTCCATTGAAGGAGAACTCACCACTTCTCGTGGCAGCCTGTTCCACTCATTGATCACTCTAACTGTCAAAAAGTTTTTTCTAATATCTAATCTGTGTCTCCTCCCATTCAGTTTCATCCCATTGCTTCTAGTCTTTCCTTGTGCAAATGAGAATAAAGTTGATCCTTCTACAATGTGACAGCCCTTTAGATATTTGTAGACAGCTATTAAGTCTCCTCTCAGTCTTCTCTTTTGCAAACTAAACATTCCCAAATCCTGCAACCTTTCCTCATAAGACAGGGTTTGCAGACCGGTCACCATTCTGGTCGCTCTTTTCTGAACTTGCTCCAGTTTGTTGATGTCTTTTTTAAAATGTGGTGCCCAAAACTGGACACAATATTCCAGATGAGGTCTGACCAAAGAGGAGTAGAGGGAAATAATGACTTCACGTGATCTAGACTGTATGCTTCTGTTAATACATCCTAGAATTGCATTTGCCTTTTTTGCTGCTGCATCACACTGTTGACTCATATTCAGTCTGTGATCTATTAGTATACCCAAGTCTTTTTCACATGTGCTGTCACTTAGCCCTATTCCTCCCATTCTATATATGCTTTTTTCATTTTTATTGCCCAGATGTAGTACTTTGCATTTCTCCCTGTTAAAAACCATTCTGTTAGTTGCTGCCCACTTCTCCAGTTTATTTAAATCTTTTTGAATCCTCTCTCTCTCTTCTCTAGTATTAGCTATCCCTCCTAGCTTTGTGTCATCAGCAAATTTAATCAGTTTACCCTCAATTCCTTCATATAAATCGTTGATAAAGATGTTGAACAATACAGGGCCCAGGACAGAGCCCTGTGGTACCCCACTTGAGACATTCTTCCAACTGGATGTGCAGCCATTTACGACCACTCTTTGGGTCCGATCACTAAGCTAGTTATGAATCCACCTAACAGTTGCCTTGTCCATTCCATACTTAGTCATTTTTTCAATAAGGATTGTATGAGAGACTTTGTCAAATGCTTTGCTGAAGTCAAGATATACTATATCTACAGCATTTCCTTGATCCACCCAATCAGTGATACCATCATAGAAGGAAATTAAGTTAGTCTGACATGACTTATTAGTTACAAACCCATGCTGACTCTGTTTAATCACTTCATTCTTATCCAGGTATTGACATACAGTACATGTTGTTTAATCATTTGTTCAAAGATCTTTCCTGGTATAGAAGTCAGACTCACCGGCCTATAGTTGCCTGGGTCCATCTTCTTCCCCTTTTTGAAGATAGGATCAACATTTGCTCTTCTCCAGTCTTCTGGGACTTCTCCTGTTCTACAAGAATTTTCAAAGATTATGGAGAGGGGTTCAAAAATTTCTTCTGCTATCTCCTTCAGTACTCTGGGGTGTAATTCATCTGGACCTGGAGACTTGAATTCATTTAGGTTAGCTAAGTGTTTCCTCACTATCTTTCTGTTTATAGATATCCTGGATTCTTCTATTCCCTTAATAGGACAGTGAAGAACAGTTGATGTTACATTTCCTTTCTGAGAGAAAACAGATGCAAAATAGGAATTTAAAAGTTCAGCCTTCTCAACATCCTGTCTTACCATTTCATCATTTTCATCCTGTAAAAATCCTATAGCATCTTTGACTTTTCTTTTACTTTTGACATATCCCCAAAATCCTTTATTATTGCTTTTGACATCTCTTGCAAGCCTCAATTCATTTTCAGCTTTAGTAATCTGATTTGTGCCCTGCAGGTTCTGCAGACAGCATTATATTCTTTTTTAGATATGCCTCCCTCTTTCCATTTTATAAACATTTTTTTCTTCCTTTTTAGCATGTGCTTAAGTTCTGTGTTCATCCATCCTGGTTTCCTTAAATGCTTCCTATTCTTCCCTCTTTTCGGAATTGTTAACAACAGTGCTTTGAGAATTTCATTTTTCAAGATTTCCCATCCTTCCTGGACATTTTTGTCTTTAAGGATATCCAGCCATTGGATCCCTCCAATTCTCTTTCTGAATCCCTTAAAATCTGCCTTTCTGAAATCTAACCTTGACGTCTGAGTCTTCACAGGTCTTCCGACTCTAGTTATCCAAAATTCTAAAATAGCATGGTCGCTACCTCCTAGGGTCCCAGCCACTTTTACCTCCTCAACCATTTCCTCCCTGTTTATAAGTATTAGATCCAAGGTAGCAGTTCCCCTTGTTTTCTCCCTTACCTTTTGGAAGATAAAGTTGTCAGCAAGAGAGGATAAGAATTTCCTTGACCTGTTAGTTTTGCCTGAGAGAGATTCCCAACAAATGTCTGGATAGTTGAAATCTCCCATGACAACTATGTCATATTTTTTGGAGAACTTGGCCATTTGATGCATAAAGAGTTCATCCATATCTTCAGCTTGCACAGGCGGCCTGTAGTAAATGCCTACAATGGTGTCCTTTCCATTGTTCTGTCCTTGTATTCTTACCCAAACAGTTTCCACAGAACTCCCAGTCTCTGAAGCTTCAATCTCTGTGCAGATATACGCGTTTCTAACATACAATGCGACACCCCCTCCTCGTTTATCAAGTCTGTTTCTTGCAAATAAGTTGTATCCTTCTAGTCTTGTATTCCAATCATGTGTATTGTCCCACCAAGTTTCAGTGATTCCAATGACATCATATTTCTTTTCCTGTGTTAGTAGTTCCAATTCTCCTTGTTTGTTGCCCATGCTTTGTGCATTAGTATAGAAACATTTTAGTTTGTGATTGGCTTCTCTTTCTCCAATATTTTTATTAATTTGATTCTTTCGTCTTTGTTCTTCCTTTCCACTTCTAATAGCAGAGTTCTCAATAGCATTTGTCAGGTGTATGGCTTTTTCTGGTCCTTTGCTTCCCTTCCCATGTTGTTCTAGTTTAAAGCTCTCCTTAAAAGTGTAGCAAGGCAACTTCCAAATACATGCTTTCCAGTCTTCGTAAGGTGCACCCCATCTCTAGCAAGTAGTCCATCATATAAGTAGTTCACTCCGTGATCCAGAAATCCAAATCGTTGCTGACGGCACCATCGACGTAGCCAGTTGTTCACCTGCAGAGTCTTATTCCACCTCCTTGTTCCATGGCCATCCACTGGGAGGATGGAAGAGAAGACCACCTGCGCTCCCAGTTCTTTCACTTTCTTGCCTAAGTCTTCAAAGTCTCTGCAGATGGTTTCCAGGTCGTTTCTTGCGGTGTCATTTGTCCCCACATGTAGTAGCAGGAATGGGTAGTCATCTGATAATGTTGATCACTGGATATCCTCTTTAAAGTGCTAGTTAGGTCATATGATGCCTATGGTATTAGAATTTTATGTGAGTTTTATTTTTTATACATATATAGCTCTGGCAAGAATTAAGAGACCACAAGCCATCAAACAAAGAAGAACTGCTTAAATTTGTGCGCCAGAAGCAGTGTGAAAGACTGGTGGCAAGCATGCCAAGACGTGTGAAAGCTGTGATTAAAAAATCATGGTTATTCCACAAAATATGGATTTCTGAACTCTTCCTGAGTTAAAACATTAGTATTGTTGTTTCTAAATGATTATGAACTTGTTTTCTTTGCATTATTTGAGGTCTGAAAGCACTGTTTTTTTAAAAAAAAAATTGACCATTTTTCTTTGTCAGAAAAAAAAATGTATTGCTTGGAAATTCGGAGACATGTTGTCAAAAGTTTATAGACTAAAAGATCAATTTACATTTTGCTAAAAAATATACCTATAAAGAGGAAATTCAGACAAATTGAACATTTGAAAGTGGTCTCTTAATTTTTGCCAGAGCTGTATAGTGGCATCGAAAAGATGTATATGTCAGGAAGGCTTCCCAGCGTATATCACTGACACACACTGCAAAACCAGTGTGAAAGGAGCCCAGCGTTGGAATTTGAGTTGGATGTCCCATGGGTCACATGACAGTTGTCATCTATATGTACAGTAAGCATTCACCACATTTCCAGTTATTAATATTACTTTTTTTTCATAAATATCAGATCTTAAAACCATGAGTGAACGTGTGAAGAACAGATATTATGTGACAAAGAAACTCTTCATGGCAGATCTACAGAGGATCTTCACAAACTGCAAGGAGTACAATCCACCAGAGAGCGAATACTATAAATGTGCGACCATTCTGGAGAAATTCTTCTACACTAAAATTAAAGAAGCCGGGCTTCTTTAATTAGGATTGTAACATGAACGTGCCTCATTTTTTTTGGGCTTGCCTACTGTTTTGCGCAACACACTTTGGAATTTGCACTCGATATAAATCCTACTAACAATATGATTTTGGCTTTTAGCAAACTTTTTGTTCTTTATGATTTTGTATATATATTATTAGACAAGGTGCTTTATAACCTTTAGGGCTTTTAGAGTACATAATATTGATATGAGACGTTTTGTATATTTAGAATTGTTTTGTATAATGAGATTTATCATTTTAACCACTAATATATAGAAAGGCTCACTGTAGATTATAGATTTGCTTATGCCGGCCATAAGTTAAAACGTAATCTGGTTTAATTACAGCAAAAAAAAGATAAAAAATAAATATTTCTTGGCCTAATGTGGCGTGGATGTTAACAAAAATATGAAGCAAATGCGTTTTGGTGACTCATTTAATATTTCAGTTTCATTATTACTACTGGAATTGCTTCCTTTCTAAGTAAAAATGACTGGGTTACTAATATGAAGGGAATTTGTCACCTGCAATATACAAGCAGCGGTTATAGCTGTGCCTGTCTAAACATTGTGTCACCACTACCTAAAGGCACGGATAGCGTGTATACGAGGACTGCTGAAAGTTCACTTCTGTAATGTAATCACAAAAAGCTCCAACCTGGAGCTTCACTGTAAGGCTGTGTCCTTGTGTTTATTTTCCTTTTTGTGGGATGAGAGTACATTTTTAGGGGATCTGTGCTTTTTTTTAAGGGTCATTTGCACTTGGGTATTTTTTTTTACATGGAAATATCAACGATCAATTATCCATTAGTGATGAGCGTAAGTTCTCGTTACTCGAATTTGCCTGGGTGTTCGGGTATGCACTGAGTATCGTGGGTGCCTGATTGAAGTGTTCGAGTCCCCGCTGTTAGCTACAAAACATGCAGGGATTGCCTGACATACATGGATTTGTGGGTGTCTAACAGTGGCAAAACATGCTGCTGCGGGGACTTGAATATGTCACTCGAGCACCCGTGATACTCTGTGCATACCTGAGCACACAGACAAACTCGAGTAACGAGCACATGCGCTCATCACTATTATCCATACATTTCCTATATTATATTCAGATTGCTTGTTAATTTTTGTGCCAGCATACTTAAAGAAGCACTCCGAGAATTGTTTACTTTTCTAGTAGAGGAAATTCCATTGTTGGCTGCTTTATTACTGAGTTATCAGCTTCATTCCTAGTCAGCGTTGTCTCAGGTAACCTGCACTGTGACTTATATCAATACAAATTTGTCTTCTTTGAGCTCTCACGTGACTCGCATCAACGCATTCAGAGACTGACTTCTGGTCTAAATGGTAGTCACTGTAGAATCTGTTGTTGTCAGTTTGGGTTTAGGCTCTGTTCACATTGTCTGTTCCATTTTTTTTCCAGTTACTCCCATTCCTATGTAGTTCACTTTTACAAATATCTGAAACAAACAACTGAAAAACTGGGACAATAGAAAAGTGGATAAAAAGAGAAAAATGTTTTCTCTACCTTTTTTGAAACATCTCAGCTTTCGTAGGCCGATAACTCTCAATCTGGTTGCAGAAAATGGGAATACTCAGGTAGCAGGAAAGAATACCTGACCATGGATGCTGAGTAGAGATGAGTGAATTGATTCGATGAAAACCAAAAGTATGACAAATTCTGTGAAATTCATAGGTTCTGACAGATTCAAAAATTTGCAAGATGATTTCTGCTAGTCACCTAACAGAAAATGGCAGCCTTTCTTCAACACGTCGCAGAAGATTGCAACAGCCACAGAACATGACCTCAGGCGTGTGACCACGTGGATTGCCCATAACAGATTGCAGCTGTTACGTCACATGGTATAGGGCAGCCAATCAGGATGGACTATCATAGGCTGTATAAAAGAAGAGACAGGGAATACAGCACCTATTTTAAGGTGACTTACGATCATGAGAGGATGTCAGAACTCACAGCTCCGCAATTGAGATTGGAAAAAAAATCTTTAAACATTGGACAAAATACTCCAGAAAGTATTTTTAGGCCTGGCTTACACTTGCAAGTACGATGCGAGAAACTCGCACGAGTCTCTCACATCAATACCCGGCACTGCCGCCGACACTCGGGACCAGAGTGTGCGGCTGCATGTATTTCTATGCAGCCGCATACTCTGGTCCCAAGTGTCGGCGGCAGTGCCGAGTATTGATGCGAGAGACTAGCGCTAGTTTCTCGCATCGTACTCACAAGTGTGACCCCGGCCTTAGGGTGTGTGCACACGCTGCGGATTCTGCTGCGGATCCGCAGCGGATTTGGCCCTGTGGATCCACAGCAGTTTTTGCTGCGGTGTACAGTGCCATTATAACCTATGGAAAGCAAAAACTGCAGTGCACACAGTGCGGATTTTTCCGCTCGGATTTGCTGTGGTTTCAAATCCGCAGCATGTCAATTCTTTCTGCGGAATCCGCAGCGGTTTCACACCTTCTCCATTGTAGAGGTGTCAAACCACAGGGGAAAACCACAGGCTAATCTGCAGATAAACCGCAGGTCTTTTGACCTGCGGATTTTGAAAAATCCGCGTGGAAAATTCCGCAAGTGAATCCGCAGCATGTGCACACAGCCTCACACTTACATCAGTGAAGAACATGAGTGTAGTATACAGAGATTTAATTGATAGGGGGGAGAGATACGAGAAGTGCCAGCAGTAGTGACAGTCATTGTGGTTGATCACTGACAGGGTGTAACTGGCATATGTCCTGCTGCATTTCAAGTACACATTTTTTTCTTCCTTAATGGATTAGAAAGCAGCAACCAAGAAAAAAAAAATCCTAAATTAATGTCAAAGACATTGTGGTTGCTTGCCACAAGCAACTATACTGAGGTTTTGCATTTCTTGAACAGAACTTTTTGTGATGGGGTACAATTGTCTTTTTTTTAATGCAAAAACGAAAACTCCCAAAATTCAGAAATTTATCTGCAAAAGTCTACCTCACAAAGTTTGCACATCTGTTTTACGAGTCAGATTTTACAGCAGTGCATGTTACACCAATATAGTGTTCTTTGACACGTGCTGCCTTTATGGATGTGTGCCTACCTAGCATTTCTTGTTTCAACTTTTTTGGAAAGGGGGTTGAATTTTATAAAAAAAAAAAGTAGCCATTTAACTGTGCATCTCTGTTTTTGTTTTTTTGCACACCTGTTTTACTAGTCCAATTTAACAACCCTACAGGCCAGACCTATACTGCGTCCTGCTGCCACATCTTGGTTGTATATGTGTACCTACTACCTAGCATTTGTTGCTATGTCTTTTTTTTTTCCAAGGGTTATATAATTGGGATTTAAAAGTTAATTATAGTTTTTTGCAACTGATATAAAAAAAACAGTGGCAATGGCAATGGAAGCGGTAGTGTAAAAGAAAAAAAATAAAACATACCTCGGCTAAGAATGTGGGAGCTACTAGCAGCAGAAACACCACCACTGACACCACCATCCATCCAGGTGGTAGCACTATCAAAGGCAGGTCACAATTTAATTTCTGTGCCTTCAGCATGCTTGGGGAGGAATCTGAGAGTGTAATGGAATGTATGACACCTCACTCGCCACAGCCACAGAAGGATGATGTTACCTCTGACAACGACACAGTCAGTTTTAATGAGTGTTCTGCACAGAAAGGTCTTCCTGATCACAAATGACTGAGGGATAGTTTTTGTGCTCTTTTTTTTTAACTTAAAAAAAATATTAACAGTCTGTCAGTGCGCAATGTTATTAAATGGACTATTGGTTACTACCTGGTTAAAATCCGCTTCTAGACTGAGGTCACTTTGACATTGCTAAGGCTGTGTTTGTATTGAAAAGCTTGAAAGAGATTAGATACAGTTCTAGGAGACCTCTGAGTATCACAGTGATTGTAGTATTGAGCTTCATGGAAAACTGATTAGCTGCTAATCAATTTCTTTAAAAAAAATTGTCAAACGAGGCAAATTTGAATTTTGAAAGATTTGATCAAGGTGAGCATAGCAGGAAAGAACTTAGTTGGAGTTTGTTGCTGTATCTACAAAAGATATGCAAGTAGTTAAATGGTTAATCCACATTTCATGACAGCAACTTGGATGAATATACATCATGTAATATGGAGGAATATGCATGACACACAGTGGAGTTCTAGTGACAGGAGGATATTAAGCTAATAAGCTGGTTGGTTCAAATAATATTATGTGACTGCTACTTTATTGCTTGTTTCTAAATGTCTCATTAATTGTCTTTATTGAATATTTGGGTGTCTACAGCACCTCTCTCGGACATGAATATTGATTTGTGACATGATATGTATATAAATGCTTTGTTTTTTTATCATTTTTATTCTATCCTTAAGTACATTATATTCTTCTATTCATGTACCGGTGATTTTACCTGTCAAAGAGAACAAACGTCAGAGATTTTTCCACTGGACAAAGTGCTGACTAGGAGATACTTTTTCCATCATTTATCATTGCCATTTTAGGAACAGACAAATGAATTAAATGATCTATTGCATGACTTATGCAAACAGAAGTCGAGGGGACCCATTAATTATTATGGGGTCCATTTGTTGTCGGTATTTTTAAAATGTAAAAAAAAAAAAAGTCTTGCGTGCAAAATTTTCTCTTCTAAACCATTTATCTTAGATGGACCCCATAATAATCAATGAGACCCCTCTTCTTCCATTAGCTTAACCAATGCCACTGATCCTTATTCTGTCTCTTCATTAATCAGGGCAGAGAATGGGATGTCTGCACTCACATGTGAACAGAGCCTAAGTGACGTAACGGTGACTGGGAACAGAAGTGGTAAATTGGCAATAGTGCGCCCGGTATTAGAATTATCGGCATTACTTATTACCTGATGTACTATATAGATCGCAGCAAGGAGTTAAAAAAATAAAAACTGGCATGCTTTTACCATAAAAGACTCAGGCTTTTACAGCAGATTGTTGCGGTCACATTTGCAAAAACATTACCAGTTTTTATTGTCCTAGTCAAATTACAGGGTTGTTTTTTCAATTTTGACGTAATATAATAATAATAAATGTGCATTAGTTATACTAGAGTATGGATTATTTCAAACTTAGGCTAGTTTCACACTAGCGTTTATTCGACGCAGCACACGGCGCCGCTAAGCCCCGCCCCCTGCCGGCTCCCTGCCCACCCCATCTGGTCATTGCCGCCTACTATCGCACATGGACGCTTGCGATCTGCGCACCCTATATTTAGCATAGGGTGCGCAGATCATGCGCTGGCCATGCGCTAGTAGGATTTTGGCATGCGCTGCACACTTTTGAAGGTGCGCCGTGCGCGCCAAAATGCAACATGCCGCATTCGGCGCGCACGGGCGCACCTTCAAAATTGCGCAGCGCACGCCAAAATCCTACTAGCGCACGTCCAGTGCACGATCTGCTAAAGATAGGGTGCGCAGATCGCAAGCGTCCATGTGCAATAGTAGGCGGAGATGACCGGATGGGGCGGGCAGGGAGCCGGCAGGGGGCGGTGCTTAGTGGCACCGTGTGCTGCGTCGAATAAACGCTAGTGTGAAACTAGCCTTAGACACTAGAAATGTGATTTAACCAACCAAATACATTGTTTCCTTCCTCCTAAAAGTTAAAGACAAGATTTCACACCTTTAATCGTAGGTTCATGAGCGTAGAAAAAAATCATCCAGGGACGATTGTTTTCTCATTTGTCATCTGTGTGCAGTCCATATACTTGTACAATCTGTTTTTTTACTGCAGAGCTATTAATCTTTTACAGGACCATTTACACTTTCCTATTCTACAAAATTGCAATGTATCTGTAAAAATCAGATGCCAGACTGTGGCGCTGTACGGCATCCCATTTTTTTTTTTTTTAACATCACCATAAACTTGAACGGGTCTCATCCAGTTTACAGAAGAAACTGGCACAAGCGGCAGGTTTTTTTACGTGATGTACGTTTCATAGTTGTTACAGTTCTGTGATCAAAATTAGATTAAGGGCAGGTGCAGACGGCCAAAGAGTCTCTCATCTGAGAGAATCGGGCCGACTATGCCAATAACACTCTGTTCAGCCCGAGTATGAGCATAATGTGCTCCAATTCTCTTGGATGAGGAGAACGTGGAGAAATACATGTCTCCATCCTCTCTGTTCTGGGATGCTGTTGAAATCAGACTGCACTCAGATGACGTCCGATTTTTCGCATGTACCAGTTGACTTGCATGGCTGACTTTGATATATCGGATCAAACTCAGGCAAGCAGCGATTTTTTTCCCATGTCCATCGGACATGTGCTCGGTACCATAGACTAATATTGGTCTGAGTTCGATCCGATGTTTTGTCGGATCGTTTTCGGACTGATAATACAGTCATGCACTCTAGCCCTATAGGGTTATTTAGTTAGAAAACCCAATTTCACACACTGTGGCCCCAATTCATTAGGACTGGCGTGTTGTACACCAGTCATAATGAGAGGTGTACGCTCCACAGTCAGTTCAGCGCATCTTATCAATGGCTTGCAAATTTTCAAAGTGTTTTATTCCAGTTTTCTGGCTTAAGGACTTTGATGAATCAGGGCCTATGCTATGGGTAAGAGAGCGAGGGCGGATCAGTTTTACACTGAAAAATGCAAAACAAATATTAAACAGATTGGGCTTAAAAAAAACCTTCACACATAGCTGAAAAATGTTTAAAACCCAGCAGATTTCATCCTTTTAAAATGCCAAGAAGAAAATCTGCAGCAACATTTTCCGGAAACAAATGTGGCTTTTTTTTGCTGAATATATATGTTGTTCGCAAAGTGTAAATGTCCTTCCCCGATATAAAGGCTGGAAAAGTCTATGACATCTGAAGGTAGATTTTCTTTCTACGCTCTTACAGGGCCTGTATCTGACGTTATGTATCTCATATGTGTATGATGAGTATTTAACATACAAGATCAACCCCCTAAACCGTTAATTTGGGCATGTAGATGAGTAAAGATAAATGCATCGGTATATTTATATCCGCTGCATCTGGAGAAACCCACAATTTTCTCAATATGCTAATGACGTCTTAAGTGCATTGTCACACCCAGAGAACATAGCAGAACTCGCGCTCCAGAGTTTTTTTTCCATCTTTAGCGCCTCCCTCTCTGAGTGATAGCTCAATGTGTCTGTGACGCCAGGCGCTGGCCAGGACACCTGGCGCCGGCTTCCATCATCGCTTTCCTTGCATCTATACACCAAAGTGCCTTGGTAAGGCGCTGGCTTCACTGTTCTGCCCTGTGCCGTCCAGCCATGCTGTACAAATGGACGAGCCAAGCATCTGCATTGCTCTTCTGGGTGTACAGCGTGGCTGGGTGTCTCATGCACAATGGAATAATGAAGCCAGGGACCATAGCAGGGGAACCTTAATGTGCGGAAAGCGGTTCTTTACATAGGACCTAGATTTCCTCGCACTGACGATGGAAATAACCTTAAGGGCTCATACTCACTTGCGAGAGACTCGCACGATTCTTGTGCGAGTCTCTCGCATGAAAACCCGGCACTGGAACCGGAGTGTGCGGCTGCATAGAAATACATGTAGCCACACGCTCCGGTCCCAGTGCCGGAGGCTGTGCCGGGTTTTCATGCGAGAGACTCACTCTAGAATCATGCGAGTCTCTCGCAAGTTAGTATGAGCCCTTAGAGACAAAGTTTTGGTATGTGCTCTGGGCGTGACAAAGCACTTGCTGCCTCATTTGCATATTGTGAAAATTGT
This sequence comes from Dendrobates tinctorius, assembly GCF_039654945.1. NCBI lineage: Eukaryota > Metazoa > Chordata > Amphibia > Anura > Dendrobatidae > Dendrobates > Dendrobates tinctorius. The sequence goes on from NW_027361673.1 coordinate 6,660,612, forward strand.
GGATTTCTCGTCATTCAGGTAACAGATAATTTATCTTTTACTGACCTGCATGTCCACATAAATGGTTTAGGGGAGTTGATCTTGCTGACACATTCCCTTTGCCTGAATTGGCAAACAGAGTCGAAACACGGTAAGATCCTCCATAAAGTTTAGATTAAGGGCCATTGATTTTATCATTTTGGTCCATATAGTATGTATGAGGTTGCTGTACTACCCCATCACATACAAGAATCAAGTCTGTTAAGGCCCCCAGACACATTAGATAAAATTCTGCCGACTATCCAATATGTGTGGGGGCTCCCAACTCTCCTACGTCAACTGTTGTCAGCGGGAGAGAGTTTTCGGCCTGTGGAATTTCAATAGCAGGGCACAGAAAGAAGCCGCTACCGGTTTATTATGACTGTGGATATCTCATTGAAAACCCAGGAATGCACGGCCAAGTATTCCTGTGTATGGCGGAGTTTGGAGAGATATCTGTCAGCCAATAGTTGGGAAGTAAGGCAGGCAGGTGTATAATGTGTATGGCCAACTTTACATTACAACAACGATGCCGAGGTTTATGTTTCCCCAGGAGATAAGCCTTTACCAAATGTAGCATACTGTGCCCTCCCCATTAAAAGCATATACATGCGGGGCTGGAAAGACAGCAGTCGACAAAATGCTTGTTCAGCTGACCACTATAGTGAAGGTGTATATTTAACTTAAGGCCCTTTTCGCACATCCGTGTTTCCAAGTCCATACTCGGACTGCGACACACAGACTGTCAGTGGGTCTCCTGACCCAAACTTGGCATTCTCATAGGCATATATGAGGTGGCACATTTTGGGTTAAAAGGAATCTGTCACCAGAGTTTTGTTATATAATCTGAGAGCAGCATGATGTTGGGGCCGAGTCCCTGATTCCAGCAATATGTCACTTGCTGGTCTGCGTGCTGTCATTTTGATACAGTCACTGCTATCTCTGCAGATCTAGCAGTGCTCAGAGTGCTGAACCTACCCACACCACTGATTGGCAGCTTTCTGCGTACACTATACATAAACATTATGGGCAGCACGGTGGCTCAGTGGTTAGCACTGCAGCCTTGTAGCGCTAGAGTCCTGGGTTCGAATCCCACCAAGGACAATATCTGCAAGGAGTTTGTATGTTCTCCCCGTGTTTGCGTGAGTTTCCCCTGGGTACTCCGGTTTCCTCCCGCATTCCAAAGACATACTGATAGGGAATTTAGATTGTGAGCCCCATCGGGGACAGTGATGATAATGTGTGCAAACTGTATATATAAAAATAAAGATTATTATTATTAACAGAAAGCTGCTATTCAGTGGTGGGGGCATGGCTACACAGTTGACTAGGAGGCACGAGGCAGCTTGTCCTGAAATTATAATCTGTCGATGAAACAGATTTTACTGAAACAGTGACACACAGCCTAGTAAGTGACATATCAATGGAATCAGGCTTTCAGCCCCAACATCATTCTGTTCTCAGATTAAATAAAAAAAACCCGAGGACACCTTCCCTTTAAGAGATCCACAGCCAGTCTGTGCATCGCGGTCCACTCTGCAATATGGATGTGCAAAACTGACTGAAACACGGCATGTGACTACTGAGATCACTAAGCTACAGCGGTCAGCTCCAAAGCAGAGACTGGCTGCATCATCAGAGGATTAAAGAGATGAGTAGAATTTATTCTTTATCTTGTAACAATCGGGCCGCCCCTTTAAGTAAACGTGTTTCAGTCGATTGGAATTTGAGAGGATCCGTACATTCTGCAATGTCCTACCCCCCTTGAGATATTGGCATGATCTAGCGGCACTGTGCTATCACGGTTGTCAATTTTCTACACTCACTGCATTTTTATGTTTTATAATTTCAGCTAAAGTGATATTTTCCTATAGATTGTGCAATGATGCTGGAGTAGGATGCGTGGTTTCTCAGACGCTTTCTATAGCAGAATAATCTACCTTTGTAAAGTTAATATATTGTATTGGTTTTAAATTATATATACAGGTATTTTGGAATTGTCTTTGTGTAAAATATTCAGATATACTGTGTATATTGATAAAAGTAACTATCATTTAGATTTCTATGTAAATAGCCGTTTGTTCAGCCGTTTTAAATAATGAATGTTAATAACATTAAACGAATAGAAATTATTTTATGGAAATATGTTTATTTCATTTGTTGTCACAGAAAACGTATCACTAATCTACGGTTATTAGCCAAAGAATTGAGCCAAACAGGACGAGTATAAAATATGTGGTGCCACATTACATACTTAAATACATGGGTAAATTAGGCAGGTTTCCCACATACATGTTGTGTGAGGCACTGACCAGACGCAGATCTCTAGAGCCAAATTTGACAGCCTCATAGGCATATATGAGGCAGTCAAACTTGGGTTAGAAGATCCACGACTGGTCATACGGGACCTTGAAATGCAGATGTGTCAAATTGTCCTAACACTGTGTGGCTTCTCCCTCTTGACACTAATAAGAAGTCATAGAATCGTAGAGTTGGAAGAGACCTCCTGGGCCATCTGGTCCAACCCCCTGCTCAAAGCAGAATTTGCTAAATCATCCCAGTCAGATGTCTGTCCAGCCTCTGTTTGAAGACTTCCATTGAAGGAGAACTCACCACTTCACGTGGCAGCTTGTTCCACTCATTGATCACTCTGTCAAAAAGTTTTTTCTAATATCTAATCTGTGTGGTATGGGATGGTGGCGCCTTGTAATACTACACATGATTTGGTGTTTTTGGGGACTGGAAGGAGGACTCTTGTATGGTAGGTGAAAAACTGTCAAAACTCTTTGTACTTGAATTGCATCTCTAATGGTGTTTTTACCACTAGATTGACCTAATGCTTTATGATAGCTCTATATTGGTCCAGTACAGATTTGCATGCAAAGTTTGAAAAAGAGAAAATCTAAGGACTACACAACATTAACTGAAGTGTGATTACTCTGACATCGATGTTCGTAGGCGAGTTTGGTCTGAAGGATGTGACCACAGATCTCTGTAGAAGCAATGGTAGACAGCTTACTCACTATCTTCTCCTCTCTTACCTAACCAGCCACATGTAATTAATCCATGAAGGAAGATGTACTGGATGACCTTTCAGGTAGTTTATTGACAATTTCTTAACAAATGATGAGGTATGTCTAGGGAAGATGAAGGGAAAAGAATGAGGAGTAGAAGATGGAGGATAGAGGTAACAGGAATATCCTCTCTCCAACCCTGATGCATGTTTCTACCAAGATGGCACTAAACAGAAAAAAATGGGGATGTGAGGAAGCAAGATAGAAATGCAATGCAATGGTGCAAACTTTCCAATGGGGTGAACAACCTTTTTCCACCTGAAGAAGTGTTCAAATCGCTGACAGCCCAAGCCAACCTTCTATTTGGAATTGGTGAGGAGGGTGCTGACATCAGGACAAATCTTTGGATCAATGTTCGAAATCTGAAGGCTGAAACCATCTTGTAGTCTCATTGACCTGGTCCAGTAAGAACGCCGATCCTGTCAACCAAGAAGAATTTGTGAAGGTACGAGCAGACACTATCATGGTGGCAAGATCAGCAGGATTAAGTTGGAATGGGACATACTGCCATTGCTGACGTTTTAGAAGACTTCCTGATCCTTTCAACATGGTAACTGACATACAGTAGACATAGAAGCATTTTGTCTGGCTGTATAAAACCCAGAACAACCTTACTGTGTAGCATTTTGTGTCATCTATGTGAATAGCTAGTATGCTCTGTTCAAATCTGTGTATGGTTTAGGAGTCAATTTAGCCTTCCCAAATAGAAACCCAACATAAGCTCCATTGTTATAGTCTATACCCTTCAGATAAGCAACAGCTGCTTTAATAGAGGCGTCAGAGAATATATGGATCTCCTTCCTCGCAGCAAGGGATGCTGGAGTGTAACAGCATAGTGTGTGAATCCTATCCAAGGCATAGAGATTCCCTCCAGGACCTCCACTCCAGTTTGTCAGTAGGCAGTGGTGCATCCCAGTCCTTTATAGATTCTGAAGTTTGTCTTGGCAGAAGTTTGCCTTTTATACTGCTATTGCTACAAATCTGAGTGGATCATATTGACTTTTCACCACTGACAGGACCCCATATGTTGCAAAAGATTTTTTTACACAACTAATCTGAAAGCCAAACAAGTCCTTCAATAAGTGGCATCTCAAGTTCAGACTTCTCTGTACTGGTAGATTGTCTAAGCGTAGAATTAATATAGCAAAAATAGTGGAGGAACTGAAATGGTCTTTGGAAGGATATATACATATTTCCAAATTGGTGAGAACCCCCAAATAAACCCTCACTAAAAGGCCATAAAATTTAACTTTTATTTCTATTAATTAAAATAAAGTGTACAAAAGGTATAAAATATTTTGTCCCTAATCTGATCTGAATCTAATAATTTTTGTCCCCCCTCATTTTTACCAACCAGACTGGCTAAAGCAGACAGATGGAGGCCTGGTATTCTCAGGCTGGTAAGGGTCCATGGATATTGCCCCCCCAACCTAAAAATAGCAACCGGCAGCCGCCCAGAAAAGGCACATTAGATGCGCCAATTTTGATGCTTTTCCCGGCTATTCCCACTTGCCTTGTAACGGTGGAAAGAAGGGTTCATATTTGTGGGGTTGATGTACTGGTGACATCAATCCCATGGATTAGTAATGGAGAGGCATCTATAAGACACCCATTCATTACTAATCCTATAGTTATGTTGTAAATAAAGACATAGCCAGAATAAAGTCTTTTTAAATAAAAACAAACCATACTCTTCCTTTTTTTATTTAAAAATAACAAACACAGTTATACTCCCCTAACTCCCATTCCATTGAATCTCTTGTCTCCTGTAATAAAACAAAAATAAAAAACAATATCACATGACAATGCGACTAACACTCGGTGTTCAGGGGGCCAAACCGAAAAGTAACATGGACTTCCCGGTGAAGTCCGTGCCTGAATAGTAGGTGTTTGGTACGAATGCCGAACTTTACTGTTCAGTTTCACCCATCTTTAGTCCTTAGCAATGAGTCCTGAGGAGGTGCAACACATAACTTATCCAAAGCTTGTTCAGAGTATCTCTACTCTTGCAAAGTCTTTGAGTCAACAACAATCATTAAGTGGGTGAAGCCTTTTCTGGATAGGGCACATATAGTTGGTGTCCATATCTTTAGGAGCAATAGAATTTGGTTTAGTGAGTGAGGGGGCACTAAGTGTAAAGTCAGTCTTCTAAATATATACTGACTCCTTACATTTGGTGATAGTGTTATCATACCTTGTAGATGATGAAGGTTGTGGAGTAAGGATAGGTTCACTTTAGCGTTTGAGTCCGCAGCGTGGTGCTGTGGACTTCTTTCCTTAAGCTCCGCCTACTTCTGCATGCGTCCTGAGTACCTATCTTTAACATTGTGTATGCAGGGACTTGTCGGGGGGCTTGAGTCAAGCCCAGCGCGAAACGTGCGTTGGGGCTTGGGATCTGACACGCAGCAGATGTATGCCCCACATGGGTAAGCATGGTCACTACAGCACTTTCCCCTTATCTTTTGCACTAAGCACTTTAACTCTTGTTATGCATGTCTCCTTGTGCCCTGTTTAGTATCTATGAGATAGAGCGATACCTTGCATCCTATCCCCTAGAATTTAGATTAAACTGTCTGTGGCACAGGTTACTTTGTGAGCCATTGCTGTGCTGGGGATTTGTTTGGTTATTTTGCGAACCAATGCGCAATACTTTATTTATGCTGCTGTCATTTTCCTTTTTGTGTCATTTCCGCCACCTGATCATATTATGGTAATTTTAATACACCTCAATTTCTTATGCATATGTATCAATAAAGATTGAATATATTTTTCACTATAATCTATTTGCTTGAGTTTGAATTTTGGGCATTATACTCCGGATATTCTATGTAGGATTATATGTTGCATTTATCTTTAACATTTTCACAATGTTAAAGATAGATATGCAGGATACATGCGGAAGTAGGCGGAGCTTAAGGAAATAAGTCCGCAGCACCACGCTGCTGACTCAAATGCTAATGTGGTTCAGTCGCCACAGAGGTACTGCACCTCAACCAGAGGTGTGGTACCCCACTCTCAGGTAAGGAGGGAGCACCACCCAGGACTCTGACATCTACACCCCACACACACTGCAGTAGCAGGTTCTTCCGTCTCTTCCTGCTGGGTAGGAAAGGGTGTTGGGAGGTGGGTGGAGTGAGTAGGAATAGGGGAGGAGCTTAGGAGGTTAGGCTGAACAGGGAAGTAGCTGAAGGAGTCGGTCTGCAGAAGGAAAAGATGGATGAAGGAGCTGACAGGACTGGTCAGTTATAGTGCTGACAGGAAAGTTGGAGAAGTGAAGAGGGAGAAGGAAGCTCCCGGGAGGACAGAAGGGGTCCTAGAGGCACGGTGCAGCAACCATACTGGCCGTGGGACTCGTTCCACGCCGACTAGCATTGGGTGGAGGGACCAGGTTGCAGTGGGGTACCGGCCCCCTAGCCTAGTGGAGAAATCATCAGACTCAACTAGCAAGCCAGAGGCAGGGGCACCTTGTAAGTATTTCGGCAAAAGCCACAGTTATCTGAAAAAGCAGCCATATAGGAGCAAGGGAATGCAGAGATGATGTTACCCAATAGGGTATGCGGCTGCTGGCTTGGGACACTGACTGTGAGGTGTTGGGCAGGAGAGGCGGTTAGCCGACACAGTGAGACGGCCAGGAGAGGCATATACTGAAGGAAGTCCTGGGAAGGTGAATCTTGATCTACCTGGGAGTTTGCTGGACCCATCACCTGGAGGACACGGCACCAAGCGGGTACCTGTGCGCACAAGAACTGTGAGTAAAGCTTTGGAAACTGCACCTGACTGTGTCCTTTCAAGTTCTTCCTGCAACACCCACTCAGCACTGCTACATCCCTTGCCATTACTACATCATTACTATCTTGAACATACTGCATCTGCCCTAGGACTCAGCGCCACCTGTGGTGAGCTATACCAACTCTGCTGCCTCACCACCAGTCCCAGAGGATCTGCATTGCAGCGGTAGTTCCCTCTGACCACAAACCACAGGTGGCATCACAAACATTTCCCCTTCAAAAATCCCCTTTTCCTTTTAATTTCATTTACACCATTTTTGCATGGACGACCAGGGCCACAGACTGGGTCACTGCCACCGCGACATCCCCTTTAAGGAGTGAACGGCCTGGTACCGAGAACCCTGCGGGTCCCAGCGCACGCACCACTAATGTGAACCTGGCCTCAGTTTTAGTGAAGTTGAAGCTGGAATAGTTCTTTAGAACTTGATCACTAACGACTCTGGAAAAATGTAAAATTGGGGAAAGGACACATTATGCTCTCTGTTGCACCATGAGCTGTGGTCTTCCCATTTTTCTTGCATGTTGTATGGCAATTTGGACAGCACCGGAATGATGCCATGAACATGGGTCTAATTTCGCCAATTCCATTGCCCTCAGCAGGTCACGCAGATCATGAAGTTTGTGGTTATCTTTGTTACTTATCTTTTGGGAAAGTTTGCAGTCTCTTACACAAGACACTTTCTATGGCTTTGAAGCTGCCTTAGGGTACTGTCACACTTAGCGATGCACCAGCGATCCCGACAACGATATGGATCGCTGGTGCATCGCTAAGTGGTCACTCGTCGGCGCCACAGGAAGCCCAGCAGGAAGCTGACGACAAGAAACGGCCCAGGCCGTTCTCGCGCGATCAGCGATAACCAGTGGGGGAGCCAGTCGGAGGTAAGTATCAGACATAGCGATATCGCTAGCAATATCACTATAACATCACAAAACCAGTGACGTTATAGCGATATTGCTAGCGATATCACTTAGTGTGACAGGCCCTTTAGGTTTGTTCCATTGTGTCCCATGCCACAGAAAGATCTGCATCTGAATGGCCTACATAAACTACTCAATGTCTTGATGCGCGTCGCTGATTCTGGGCCTAATCAGTTAACAAGCAAATCCAGTTGTTACTTGGTGGTAAAGTTAAGATCTTGGATTACAGTTTGAAATGTCAACTTCTAGGCTCTATAGTTCTCAACATGGTCATAAAACTTTGAGACTGATTTTTATAAACTCTGCAAATCATGTATGCAGCAAACTCATGCATGTCCGATCTCCCAGTCATAGTTGCTAGATTAACTTGTTATGCTCCTGGGAAATGTAGATTCTTTGACTTGTATGGTAGTGATGTATCAGAACAAAATAAAGCAGAATAAGGGTTAAACTGTGGTTTGTCTCAAGAGGGTCTGCTGGCTGTTACCTAAATTGCGGGTTAGTGCTGGAAGTGACCTTATCACTAGTAGGGGGGCGACATCCTGTGCCTCGCAAGTACATCGATGTGATAGATTGGATGTGGCAATGGTATAGATGGTGATTGTCTTAAGGGCCTGTCACACTAAGAGATATCGCTAGCAATATCGCTATAACTAGTGACGTTATAGCGATATTGCTAGCGATATCGCTGTGTCTGATACTTGCCTCCGAACGCTCCCCCACTGCTTATCGCTGATCGCGCGAGAACAGGCTGGACCGTTTCTCGTCGTCAGCTTCCTGCGGCGCTTCCTGCTGTGACGACGAGTGACGCGTGGAGCCGGGCGGGAGGACGCAGGATCGCCTGGTGTGACAGGTAAGTAGCGACCCCCGTCCCCAGCGATGTCGCTGGTGAGATCTGCCTGTGTGGCAGCTCACTAGCGACCACTTAGCGATGTACCAGCGATCCTGACCGCGTCATATTGCTGGTCGGGATCGCTGGTACATCGCTAAGTGTGACAGTACCTTTAGACGATAGTAGTGAGATCAGCTGGGTCTTCCACTTCTACTGGGATGAAGCAGTACAGATCAGCATCTTGCCCTAGTGTTTGTTCAAGGACATTCAGATTAGCAAGGGCTGCTTCTTCTTCCCTTTCTACTTTAAGTATTTTTAATTGGGATTCCATCTTGCCCCCTTACTAGCAAAAGAACTTCTAAAGGCCCCGTCACACACAGCAATCTCGCTAGCGAGATCGCTGATTTTGTGACGCCACAGAGATCTCACCAGCGAGATCGCTGTGTGTGATGGGGATCAGCGACCACCCCCCTGCCTTAACTAGCTGTTAGGCGTCGGATTCCTGCAGCGACACAACAGGAATCCAGAGCCTCACATGTTGCTCTTCAGAAAGCCATTCCTGAGGCTAAGTCCCTCTGTTGCTCCACTGAGCATGCTCACGAGATGATCTCCCATTGGAGGTCAGGAGTCACGTGCTCAGGTCCTTCTCCAGATCTGATTGGTCCAGCTCAGAGATCTGGAAGGTCCCGGCAACGCACGGCTATAAAAGGCCCGCATGGCTGCTCGGCCATGCGCTAGTATAGACTTTACTTGCTAGATGTGTGATTGGTGATGGATGTATGATTCTGGTGACTGACTTATTAAGATTCCCCTCCCTCTGATATTACACATGTGGATAGGGAACTAGAGAAAGAGTCAGCGTCAGTCAGTGGCAAACCTTAGGCCACTGTGCACACCGCACCTCTACACTAGCGTCCGATCGGGCAGGTTGGCTACTCTCGAGAGTGCCACCTCAGCTGTGAAGTTTACTGAGGCTGCTGCCCAAGCAGTCGCAGAGGCTGTCTCACGTGTGTCCACGTCCATGCCTGCACTGACAGTTTCCCGCCTCCCGTTGCCCGATAAATTTTCTGGTGACAGCGCCTCCTGCAGGGGTTTCGTGAGCCAGTGCTCCATCCAGCTTGAGTTACTGGCCGCATGATTCCCTACAGAATGGGCCAAGGTGGGGTTTTTCATTTCCCTTCTGTCGGGCAGGGCGTTGGAGTGGGCCACGCTACTGTGGGAGCGTGGTGACCCAGAGGTTTGGACCGCTGCTCAGTTCCTAACATCTCTGAAGCAGGTTTTTTTGGGTCCATGGGTCACTCATGACACCTCTCTCCAGCTACTGGCATTAACACAGGGATCCCTCTCAGTCAGCCAGTGCGCCGTCTGTTTCCGGACACTGGCTTCCGAGCTGAAATGGCCAGATTGAACCCTCATCCCTGTGTTCTGGAGAGGTTTGGCGGAGCATGTTAAGGATGCTCTATCGACCAGGGAGTTAGTCTGTAAGTCTGGAAGAGCTGATTGCCATTTCTACCTGCATCAATCTCCGTTTTTCAGAGCGTGCTCAATCCAGGCGGAAGGTTAGCTTGGCTCCCAACCTCCTTGAATCTCTAGAGCCACCCGAGCTGGAGAGTTTACCTCCAGAGCCCATGGAGGTGTACCGCGCCGGCCTCAAGATGCGTCCGGCACAAAGCTCCACACGCTGTTACCAGTGTCGACAGTCTGGTCACCTGGCTGACAGGTGTTCGCAGCAGCCGAAAAAACAATCGCGTCCACTGGTAATTGATGGAGGTCTATTCGCTATGGAGACCTTCTCCAAAAAACCGGCCCTCCTAGGGACGTTAGATAGCAGAGATTCCTCCTAGAAGGTAAAGGTCACGGTAGATTCCGGGGCAGAAGGGAACTTTATGTCCTCGTCCTTCGCCCAACAGCGCGCTATCCCGTTGGTACCACTTCCTCACCCAGTGCCCATCAGGGTAGTCAACGGGTCGACCTTGTCATCCCAGATTACCCACCAGACAGCACCCCTTAGGCTCTCAATTCCACCATCTCATCAGGAGACGCTGTCCCTACTCATTATGCCAGAGGGCATCGATCAGGTGCTCCTCGGGGTTCCCTGGCTCCGTTGCCATTCCCCTCACATAGAGTGGTCCTCAGGGAGAGTACTTGGATTCAGCAAAAACTGTGTGGGAAGATGCATGGGGGAAAGCATCCAGGTAGCCTCTGTTGAGGTGTCTGCAGATCTTTCCGCGCCCCCTACTGGGAATCTGAAGACCGTGGCTCCGGTTGTCCCTGGGTCAGTGCCGCCGGACAAAACCATTGTCCCGCCTCACCTGCGGTCCAAGGTTCTAGCGTGGGCACACGCGTCCAGGGCGGGTGGTCACTTTGGCTACAAGCAGACCACAAGACTCCTGGCAAGGTCTTATTGGTGGCCGCACAGGGCCCGGGACACTAAAAAATACATTCAGGCATGCGTCTCTTGTGCTCGGAGCAGCTCCTCTAAACAGAGGCCGGCTGGGTTACTGTTTCCCTTGCCGGTGGCAGAACGGCCAATGGAGGTTCGCGACACTCTGGGTCGCACCCCACATGTCGCTCAAACCTCTAAAATGCAAATGAAGACGCCCGCCGACACACATCGGCGCCCTGCTCCAACTTCTGCACCTGGCGACTTAGCCATCCCTGACGCCTTCCACGTGTCCCTTCTCAAACCTGTTCACATGTCCCGGGTTTCCGAGTCATCTGCCGGGGCATCAGACTTGTCTTCGGATGAGCCTGAGGCCTACGCCTCTGTGGGACACAAGGTGGTACGTGGTGAAAAACTTTATTTGGTGGGTTGGAAGGCTCAGGAGGGAGGGGGCCCAAGGAGGGGAGGTAATGTTAGGTGTCAGATTCCTGCAGCGACACAACAGGAATCCAGAGCCTCACATGCTGCTCTGCAGAAAGCCATTCCTGAGGCCAAGTCCCTCTGCTGCTCCACTGAGCATGCTCACGAGATGATCTCCCATTGGAGGTCAGGAGTCACGTGCTCAGGTCCTTCTCCAGATCTGATTGGTCCATCTCAGAGATCTGGAAGGTCCCGGCAGCGTACAGCTATAAAAGGCCCGCATGGCCGCTCGGCCATGCGCTAGTATAGACTTTACTTGCTAGATGTGTGAATGGTGATGGATGTATGATTCTGGTGACTGACTTATTAAGATTCCCCTCCCTCTGATATTACGCATGTGGATAGGGAACTAGAGAGTCAGCGCCAGTCAGTGGCAAGCCTTAGACCACAGTGCACACCGCACCTCTACACTAACGTCCGATCGTGCCACGCCTCACGGCACTATCGTATAGCGGCTGTGTTTGCCGCTGCGCTGCAGTCAGCAGCACTTACCGGCGTCCACGGTAGCGACGCCGCACACACGGTAGGTCTAGACGGACACCGACCTCAGCTTTGGACCCGTGTCTTGTGACCGTATACCGCACGTGCAATTTAGCTGAGACCTGTGAGTCTAACAGGCTCGGCGTTTGTGTTTATGCTACAGCGCCTCTGTTAGATAACAGAGCCCGCTCAGCGCACATCGGGTGGCGTTTAACCCGTGCGCGTTATACCGCCATATAGCTCATCTCCCATTACTCAGCAGCAGTGATAAGACCTTCTGCACGGTGGACCCCGAGCGGCGAACACACTTTATTTATTTAGTGCGTTCCGCCGTTCCTAACACTAGCTTCCTCTAAATTTGCATGGATTTCAAGTAGCTTGTGGAACAATATTGATATTCTGGAATGAGATTATCTTGAAGATTGAGATGTGATTTTGGTCTACGTTAATCAATGTGATCTTACCTCATGCAAGTTTGTGGTGTTCTGCCTTATTCTTGGCATCTTGCACTAATGCAGTCATTTTTTTTTTTTTTAAATCAGATACATTTTTATTAAACTTTTCAACATACAAGAAAAGACAACACCCATCCAAATCCTTCCCCCTCCTTGTTCCAGACCACATAGCAATTAGCAAGTATCTTATTATATTAATCAACATATTTAAGCTGAATACGGCAATCTGTACGCTAATGTGCAAATAAACATTATTAAAATAAGTCCCAAGTCTCGAAGTTTTTTAGTTTTCACCTGAAACAGGAAGGACATTATGGAAACAGATTTTATATGCATCCCTCCAAGGACCTTAACTGGACATACTGTATCTCGTTCGACACAAGTAATAATATTACCCAGCACCCCCAAGTAAGGACATTATATCCATGCCTTGGTGAATTTTCCAGTCCTCCCATATTTTACAGAATTTATGAAGGGCTCTCCTTTTTAGATATACTCCTTCTTCCAGACTTAGCAGCAGATTCATTTTTTCCATAAATTCCCTAAACGTAGGTGGTGCTCTGTCCAACCAGTGAGCTGCTATAGTTTTCCTGGCTTGATATAACATTCTTTTAAGTGCCAACCTTATATTTGGATCTTCAGCAACCCTGTCCACAAAACCCAAAACACAAACCAGAGGATGCATAGGAATCGCAACCCTAAACACTGTGTTTATGTGATCTATGACTTGGGTCCAGAAATTCCAGATGGAACCATATGACCAAAACATATGTAGGGCCCGAACCGCATCTCGGGCACAAGTCATCCTCTTACCCCATTTTTATGCAGGAATTTGGAAGTCCTGTATACCCTGCAGCAGGTACATCTGTGACAGCCTTTGTGCCTCACTAGTGGACAGCTGGGGAATTGAGGATAATATGTCATCCAACTGTTCATTGTCAATTACCCCAACATCCTGCTCCCATTTCTCGTTAAGCTTCAATGGAGGCTTATTTATAACCTGGGCAAGGAGTAGTTGATAAAATCTAGAAATTGCACCAGCAACAGAATCCTGGTTCCCAACCATAGAAAACAATAAAGCGGAGTAAGGGACTTCTCTCAGTTGAATGTATTGGAAAAAGTACTTATGTGGTAGCTGGAATTCATCTCCTAACTTCTGAAAACTTTTAAAGACACCATCCAAGTGAAGTTGATCTATAAATAGGATCCCCGCCTGTCGCCATGGCTTAAAGCCCTCTAATCTGAATATTTCCGGCAACTTTGGCTTTTGCCATATAAGAATAACTGGAGTAAACCCATCGATATTAAGGAGTTGCTTAGTTTTTTCCTAGGTTTAATCATAAGGACTAGAGTAGGAAGATTCGTCTTATTTTCCCCCAAATAACCTGCTTCCAAAAATAAGATATTTGGGTTTCCCCTGTATACCCCTGGACAATGGAAGCTATAGAGCCCTGAAGCAGTTTAAGCTGTTGCAATTGTGAGGCTAGAAAATACAGCCACGGGTTAGGGGCAGCCTATCCTCCCTCCTCCTTCCCCCTCTGTAATGTGTCATATTTAATCCGAGCTGTGCCTTTTTTCCAAATTAATTCTCTGAATATTGCTTGAAATTTGGAAAAGTGTTTCAGAGGAATCCACCCCGGGGCGTTATGGATGATATAACAACTGGGGCATGAGAATCATTTTAATCAAATTTGTGTGACCCACTGCTGATAATGGTAACTTACACCAGGTGTTGATTTTTGCTTGGAATTTCATGTATAGCGGATCCAAATTCAGAGGTATAAGCGATCTAACATTTCTTGAAACTTGAATGCCCAAATATTTAAACTCCTTCTCCACTTTAAGTCTTGATTGACTCACTTTGGATGCTTGAGAAAGCTCAACCACTGGCATTAACATAGATTTCTCCCAATTAATACGAAGCCCCCAAAAATCTCCAAACTGGTTAATCATAGATATAACATTTAACAATGAATTCTCTGTATCCCCAAGAAATACCAAAAGGTAATCTGCATACAATGGAACCCTTTCTTCTACAGACTGATGCACAAAGCTCTTTATCACCCCACTAGTTCGGAGTTTAATAGCCAGGGGTTCTATCACCAATGCGAACAGTAGAGGGAACAGCCCTGCCTAGTTCCCCTACACAGCTCAAATGCCTCTGATGTACAACCATTTATTTTAATTTTGGCACATGGATTGCAGCATAAAAGCTTGACCCAGGACAGGAATACAGGACCAAAACCCATGCCCCTCATGACAGACCACAAATATGTACTCACAATCGACGCTATCAAAAGGTTTTGCCTCATCGAGCGAGATTACTGCCCTCCCCCTTATTCTACAATTGTGCCTGTAGATTAATAAAGAGATGTTGCAAATTTATGGCAGTAGATTTGGAAAGCATGAAGCCAGTCTGGTCACCATGAACTAAGTGAGCAATGACCTTTATGAGTCTCATGGCAAGCAATTTGGCCAAAATCTTAACATCAACCTGCAACAGGGAAATGGGTCTATAGGAATCCATAAGGGTTGGATCCCTCCCCTGCTTAGGCAGCAAGACTATCACAGCTTCAGACATAGATTTAGGAAGACCACCCACAATAAGGGATTCCCGGAAGACATCCAGCAAGGTAGGTAACAACACAACCCACCTCTTTATACAATTCAGCTGGTAGCCCGTCTGTCCCATGAGCCTTATTAGCTTGAAATGAGGTTAAAGCTTACTCCAGTTCCTCCACTGTAAGAGGCGCATCCAATGCCAACCTTTGTTTTCCCGGTAACTGTGGCAGAGGCAATGATCCAAGAAAGCCATCAATCACCTCTGATGTCCTAGAGAGTTTGGTAGAATATAATTGTTTATAGAAAAGGTGCCCGCACCCTCCCCCTCTGTATAGAAATTTTGTTTGCTAAAAAAATCTTTTATGTTCTGCCTGTTCCAGAAGGTGATTATTTAGCAGTTTTTGTGCCCCCACCCATTCATCTCTATGAAGCTGAGTTGAGGAACTTACAAACCGCTGTTCTGCCTCATCCACACATCCCTGAAGATCAATAGTATGGGCTTTAATCTTAGTTTTAATTCTAGAGATCTCTTCAATCAGAACCCCTCTTAAAAAGGCCATCATTGTATCCCAAACTATCAGGGGCAATGCCGAGCCAATATTATCTTGAAAAAAGGCATTCAACTTTCCAGCTAATCCTTCTCTGTCCTTTAATATTGCCAACCAGTACATGTTGAGCTTCCATGGTCCTCTGGATGTATTAGATAGGGGAAGAATATTAAGAACATCCCTTAATGGGGAGTGGTCTGACAACCGTCATGATATATTCCACCATGTCCACCATCGGCAATAAAAACTGATTACCTATGGCCAGGTCTATCCTAGATAAGGAGGATGCTGACAAGCAAGAATACTGTTGTGTTGATGGGAATTTAGTCCTCCAGATATCATACCACTGCATCTCTTATCATACCTTGGCCACTGTGTCCTCACTCCCCCCAATCAACAAGTCTCCCCGGTATTTATCTAGAGCCATATTGAGATACATATTGAAATCCCCAATAATAATAGCTGGAGTATCTGGGTGCTCCATCAGCAACTGGATTATCAGCTGTATAGTTTCCATTGAGAATGGTGGAAGAATATATAAAGCTACTATGCACACCCGTACGCCATAAAACAGACGTACCAAGCAGATAAATCTGCCCCCGGATCTATTGTGGCTTTTACACATGTAAAAGATTGCGGTGGATAAAAATACTAACGCCTCTGGCGTATTAGCTATATGAAGATTGAAAGGACAGCCCTCCCCAAAATTTCCTGAGTTTGTGCACTTTCAGGGGTCATATGAGTCTCCTGTAGACAAAACACAGCTGTTTCAAAACCCTTAAGTATCTTAAAATTGGCTGATTTTTAAGTGGGCTCACCCAGCCCCTGCACATTCCATGAAATCAAATTAACCTGACCCACCATGAGTTCATTTAATATGACATGACCAAACTTTCCCATATTGCTTCTTACTGGATAGACTTTTGTCCTGAGGCCAGGAGACTGCATACACAACAAATAACACAACCCCTTACCAACCCTCCCCAACCCCCAACATATAACCAGAGCATATAAAATACCTTAAGCTAGGAAATGCAACAGGCGCCACATAAATTTCAGCTTAACAGCACCAACAAAGTGGCGTAAGGTAGTTCCTCCCATATAACCATACATACCAGGAGGCACTAAAACTTCTAAGACATATCAGTCGGCCAGGGAACACGGCCCTCCCCTACAGCAGCTATCACTTCTAGCATAAACATGTAAAATCAACTGTGCTATAGCAAAAATTATTAAAAAGCACAGGCACCCCATAGCACCGGACAGAAGCAAAACACAAAAATGTCAGCGGGACCTCAATTGGTGCTCGTGGGAATCCAGCCAACGCAGCACCTCCTTGGTGTCATCAAAGAAATGCGTCTCTTTAAACGCAGCAATTCTCAGCAGGATACAACATGGCATATTGCACTTGTAAGTGGCACAATCTTCTCTTGATATTCTGAGACTGCGTCTTCGTTTCTGCACTTCTGAGGAGAAATTCGGGAAAATAGACACCTTTGAACCTGCAATACGGATATCCTGAGATGTGCTTGCAAGCTTCAGGATTTTGTCCCTGTCCCTAAAATGCAGGAGCTTAATTAGGACGGATCTTGGCGGTGCTCCTGGTGGCAATGGCCTGGATGTGACTCTGTGTGCTCTTTCAATAGCGAGAACAAGTTGGAGAGTTCCTCTTTACCTAACATGGAGATCAGTCATTTTTCAAAGAATTCTGCTTGGGCTTTCCCTTCTGCTGTCTCCGGAACTCCCACCAGATAGATATTGTTACGCCAGAGCCGATTTTCCAGATCATCAGTTTTGCTTAATAGGTCCGCAATATTAGCAGAGGGAGCTTTAACTTCTTTGGATAGCTGTGGTAGTATATCTTCTACCTCACTCACACGGCCTTCAACAGCCACCATGCAGTCACCCATTTTCTGCATATCTTGTCTAATATAAGACACGTCCATCTTTAATGATCCCATATGGCTTTCATATCAGTAAGACCAGCACAGCACTGGGTTACAGCCTGAAATATAAAAGGAAATTTCCCCAACACTGTTACTCAAAGCATATTGCTCAATTTAATTTTTCCTTCTTTCTTTATGGATCATGTCCATCCTATTTTTTTGTTCCACTATTTTATTTGCTTTATCAATAGACCCAGCTGGGTCATTCCCCTAGTCTAATGCAAACTTTATCACGTTCAATATAACAGTAATCAGGATCAGAGCAATTTCTTTTGGACTGTGTAATTTCTCCTATGGGGACAGCAGACTTAACATGCTTAGGATGACACAATGTCGCATGAAATAGTCTTAGTTACTTACCGGTAATGGTATTTTTCGGAGCCCATGACAGCACCATGAGAGAGGGGATCCACCCTTCAGGGACAGGAAACCTACAGATATAAAAGGGCAGCACCTCTCTCACGCATCAGTTGGATTCCAGAGCCCGAGAGAACCTCCATGGTAAATGGCAGGAATATATACAATACCCTAACACCGAACAATTTCACACACGTGAAAACTTATAAGAGGAAGAAGTGCACACCCACACATGTCATGGGCTCTGAAAAATACAGTTACCGGTAAGTAACTAAGACTTTATTCGGTCTCCCATGACAGCACTACGAGAGAATTACAGAGAGGTAATAATTGCCTTAGGGAGGGACCACAGCCTGCAGCATTCTTATACCAAAGGTGAGATCCGAGGAGGCACCCATATCTAACCTATAATGATTATAAAAGGTGGAAGGAGAAGACCATGTAGTTGCCTTACATATCTGGTCGATTGAGACCTCTGACCTCTCCGCCCATGAGGTGCCCATGGTTCGAGTGGAATGCGCCTTTAGATCCTCCGGTGCCAGCCTGCCAATAGATGTATATGCTAAAGAAATAGCCTCCCTAATCCACCTAGCCAAAGTACTTTTTGGCACCCTAGGACCCTTCTTGGCACCCTGTAAGGACATAAACAAGGCATTATCCTTCTTCCAAGAATTAGTGACCGATAGATACTCTAACAGGCAACTCCTAATGTCTAGAGTATGAAGCTTCCTTTCCTTCTGCTTAGTACGATTGGGGAGGAAGGAAGGGAGAACTATCTCTTGTGACATGCGGAATCTGGAGGCTTACTCTGGACAAGTAAGCTGGATATGGCCTAAGCACCACCCTATCATCCAGGAACTGTTTATATGGAGGGAGTCTAGAAAGAGCCTGGATATCACTCACTGTCTGCGCCGATGTTAAAGCGATCAAGAAGGATACCTTAAGGGAGAGCACGTTCTCTGAAGCTGAGATAATGGGCTCAAACGGGGGCTCCGTCATAGCTGTGAGAACCAAGTTAAAGTCCCACGGCATAATTCTTTCTTTACAAATGGGCCTAGATCTGCCTGATCCTTTAATAAATCTGGCTACCCAGTAATTACCTGGGATGTCACAGCTAAATAAGGCCCCCAGGGCTGACACTTGGATCTTAAGGGTATTTCTGGAAATACCCATCTCCAGATCCTTTTGAAGGAACTCCAGAATCTGACCTATCGGCATCCCCTTCGCTGATCTAGATTCTGATGTAGCTAGAAATTTCCTCCAGGTCCTGGTGTAGATACCTTCCCACTCTTTAGGAGAGTGGCTATCAAACTGGCGAAAAATCCCTTACCCCTCAGTAACAACCTCTCAAATTCCATGCCATCAGGTGAAGTCCCGCCACTCGTGGATGGTAGACTGGCCCCTGTGAGGAGATCTGGATGTTCCAGTAGCACCCATGGATCGGAGACCGACATGGTTGTTAGCCATGAGAACCACACCCTCCTGAGCCAAAAGGGGACAATTGCTATTTATTATTATTATTATTATTATTTATTTATATAGCACCATTAATTCCATTGTGCTGTACATGAGAAGGGGGTTACATACAAAATTATAGATATCGTTAACAGTAAACAAATTTACAATGACAGACTGGTGCAGAGGAGAGAGGACCCTGTCCTTGCGGACTTACATTCTACAGGATAGTGGGGAAGAGACAGAAGTTCGGGGGTGCAGCAGCTCTGGTGGTGATGAGGCGGCAGCTCGGGCGGTGGTCAGGCGGCAGAATGGTTATTGCAGGCTGTAAGCTTTCCTGAAAAGATGGCTTCTCAGGTTCCGTTTGTAGGATCTGAGGGTGGTAGATACCCGGACGTATTGAGGCATGGAGTTCCAGAGGATGGGGACAGGGTCGGTCTGGTCTGGTGGGGTGCCGGGGAAAAACCCGATGGGCCCTTGCAGGAGAGGGGAGAAAATTTATTTTAAAAAAAAATGTCCCGGGCCCTTTAAAAGCGCGAGGGCGCGTGCACGCAACTTGACAGCCGGGAATCGGGATGCCCATACAGTGGAGAGCAGCCGGGGTCGCATGCACAGCAGCGGCACAGGCAGCGCCGCCGTTCACAGCAATGGAGGAGAGATCGTCAGCTGACGCTTCCTCTCCCATCATTCCCCGCTCTGCCTCTGATACACAGCGTGTGTGCGATGACGTGCCAGGCAGAGCAGGAGATAGCCGGGAGCAGCGCAGGCACAAGGAGAAGAGGTATTTTGCATGTTTTCTCTCAGAAAGGAAATGTAACATCAACTGTTCTTCACTGTCCTATTAAGGGAATAGAAGAATCCAGGATTTCTATAAACAGAAAGATATTGAGGAAACACTTAGCTAACCTAAATGAATTCAAGTCTCCAGGTCCAGATGAATTACACCCCAGAGTACTGAAGGAGATAGCAGAAGAAATTTTTGAACCCCTCTCCATAATCTTTGAAAATTCTTGGAGAACAGGAGAAGTGCCAGAAGCCTGGAGAAGAGCAAATGTTGTTCCTATCTTCAAAAAGGGGAAGAAGGTGGACCCAGGCAACTATAGGCCGGTGAGTCTGACTTCTATAACAGGAAAGATCTTTGAACAAATTATTAAACAACATGTATGTCAGTACCTGGATAAGAATGAAGTGATTAAACCGAGTCAGCATGGGTTTGTAACTAATAAGTCATGTCAGACTAACTTAATTTCCTTCTATGACGGAATCACTGATTGGGTGGATCAAGGAAATGATGGAGATATAGTATATTTTGATTTCAGCAAAGCATTTGACAAAGTCTCTCATACAATCCTTATTGAAAAAATGACTAAGTATGGAATGGACAAGGCAACTGTTAGGTGGATTCATAACTGGCTTAGTGATCGGACCCAAAGAGTGGTCGTAAATGGCTGCAAATCCAGTTGGAAGAATGTCTCAAGTGGGGTACCACAGGGCTCTGTCCTGGGCCCTGCATTGTTCAACATCTTTATCAACGATTTAGATGAAGGAATTGAGGGTAAACTGATTAAATTTGCTGATGACACAAAGCTAGGAGGGATAGCTAATACTAGAGAAGAGAGAGAGAGGATTCAAAAAGATATAAATAAACTGGAGCAGTGGGCAGCAACTAACAGAATGGTTTTTAACAGGGAGAAATGCAAAGTACTAAATCTGGGCAATAAAAATGAAAAAAGCATATACAGAATGGGAGGAATAGGGCTAAGTGACAGCACATGTGAAAAAGACTTGGGTATACTAATAGATCACAGACTGAATATGAGTCAACGGTGTGATGCAGCAGCAAAAAAGGCAAATGCAATTCTAGGATGTATTAACAGAAGCATACAGTCTAGATCACGTGAAGTCATTATTTCCCTCTACTCCTCTTTGGTCAGACCTCATCTGGAATATTGTGTCCAGTTTTGGGCACAACATTTTAAAAAAGACATCAACAAACTGGAGCAAGTTCAGAAAAGAGCGACCAGAATGGTGACCGGTCTGCAAACCCTGTCTTATGAGGAAAAGTTTCAGGATTTGCAAATGTTTAGTTTGCAAAAGAGAAGACTGAGAGGAGACTTAATAGCTGTCTACAAATATCTAAAGGGCTGTCACATTGTTGAAGGATCAACTTTATTCTCATTTGCACAAGGAAAGACTAGAAGCAATGGGATGAAACTGAATGGGAGGAGACACAGATTAGATATTAGAAAAAACTTTTTGACAGTTAGAGTGATCAATGAGTGGAACAGGCTGCCACGAGAAGTGGTGAGTTCTCCTTCAATGGAAGTCTTCAAACAGAGGCTGGACAGATATCTGACTGGGATGATTTAGCGAATCCTGCTTTGAGCAGGGGGTTGGACCAGATGGCCCCTTCCAACTCTACGATTCTATGAGTGTTTTTTTTGAGGGGGC
Source organism: Dendrobates tinctorius (assembly GCF_039654945.1). NCBI lineage: Eukaryota > Metazoa > Chordata > Amphibia > Anura > Dendrobatidae > Dendrobates > Dendrobates tinctorius. Next base: position 6,682,359 of record NW_027361673.1, read on the forward strand.
TACATTATATTCTATTGGGGCTGCATTATACTATATGAGGAGGGCTACATTGTATTCTATGGAGGGGCTACATTATACTATATAAGGGGCTGCCATATATTCTATGGAGGGGCTGCATTATACTATATGAGGGGGGCTGCATTATATTCTATGGGGGGTTACATTATATTCTATGGGGTGGCTGCATTATCCTCTATGGGGTGGCTGCATTATACTATATGTGGGCTGCATTATGCTGTATCGAGGACTATGGGAGTATATTATACTATATGAAGAACTATGGGGTGCATTATACTATGGGAAGTGAATTGTACTACATGGATGACTGGCGGTGTATTATACTATATGGAGGACTATGGGGCACATTATATTATATGGAGGACTATGGGGAGTGTATTATACTATATGGAGGACTATGGGGCACATTATTATATGGGGTGTAAACTGTAGATGTGCTGCTGATAACATGATACTGTATGGGGACAGATTGATCCATTAGTGATTGTTCTGTCCCCATCACTCTTGCTCAGACAGTGGAAAGAGGCCAGGAAACAAGTGTTGAACGACTTCAATATTGTCGATCACACTCATTTAGCGGCCTTAACTCAGCGCATGTAAATACAATCGAAATGCTTCTGTGTGATGTGCAATATGTTAGCATTTGGGGCCCCATTTTAAACTTTGCCTAGGGCCCCACTTTGCCTAAAACCGGCCCTGCTCATACACATGACATGATGCAGCATCACAGATCACAATCTCTGCCAGTGCCTCCTATATAAGATACACACACCACATTCTTATATGGCCTAATATGTCATATGAGACCTGTATGCCGACCGTACAGACCGCACTATCATCCTCCTGTATGCTATACATAGGCAGAGAGTGCAGTCTGTACAGTATCTAAGAGGGCGACAGTCTGTATGTCTTATAGGGGGCCTAATAGGAGGCCGACAGTCTATGTCTTATAGGAGGCCTAATAGGAGGCTAACAGTCTGTATGTCTCATAGGAGGCCGACAGTCTGTATGTCTTATAGGAGGCCTAATAGGAGGCTAACAGTCTGTATGTCTCATAGGAGGCCTAATAGGAGGCCGACAGCCTGTATGTCAAATACCAGGCCAATATGCCGTACATATCGCAATATCATCATCCTATATACTGTACATACCACACTCTAAGCCTCTTATAGAAAGTATCTATTATAGGAGACCGAGAGTGCGGTCTGTATGTGATATAGGATGCCAAAAGAACAGTCTGTACGATATATAGGAGGCTGAGAGTGCTGTCTGTACGATATATAGGAGGCTGAGAGCGTTCTCTTTTGCATACTATACATCTTGTTAAAAGGCACACGTTTTAGTGGGAGAGGCCAAAAAATGAACACATAATAAAACCGTTTATGGTAGCCATAGGGTGGGCCCCTAGAGTCTATTCCCCTGGTGGGCCCTAGGCACCCCAGTCCAACCCTGATGGGGGATATTTGGGAGAAATCTTGGAGGCTGTTGTGTGAGGAACAAATAAGTGTGGAGGTGAGTAGGAGGTCTTGGGAGTATCGAAAATTACGTGAGGGAAGATATTGGGAGATTAGTTCAGAGATATAGGGAGGGGACAGGTTGTGGATGGCTTTGTAGGTCAATGTTAGTAGTTTGAACTGGATTCGTTGGGGAATAGGGAGCCAGTGGGGGGATTTGCAGAGGGGAGAGACAGGGGAGTAGCGAGGAGAGAGGTGGATTAGCCGGGCAGCAGAGTTTAGGACAGACTGGAGTGGTGCAAGAGAGTCAGCAGGGAGGTCACAGAGGAGAGTGTTGCAGTAGTCAAGGCGGGAGATGATGAGGGCATGTACAAGAGTTTTAGTAGATTGAGGGCTGAGGAAGGGACGGATTCTGGAAATATTTTTGAGTTGGAGGCGACAGGGGGTGGCAAGAGTTTGGACGTGTGGTTTGAAGGACAGGGCAGAGTCGAGAGTTACTCCGAGACAGCGGATTTCAGGTGCGGAAGAGAGTGTGAGGCCATTTACCATAATAGGTAGATCGGGTAGGGAAGATACGTAAGATGGAGGAAAGATAATGAGTTCAGTTTTGTCTACATTGAGTTTTAGAAAGCGAGAGGTAAAAAAGGAAGATATGGCTGATAGACACTCCGGGATTCTGGACAGCAGAGAGGTGACATCTGGGCCAGAGAGAGAGATTTGAGTGTTGTCCGCATACAGGTGGTACTGGAAGCCATGAGACTTTGAGTTGTCCTAGGCCAAGGGTATAGATGGAAAAAAGTAGGGGCCCCAGGACAGAGCCTTGGGAGACTCCAACAGATAGAGGGAGGGATGAGGAGATAGTGTGGGAGTGGGAAATGCTAAATGTGTGGCCAGAAAGGTATCAGGCAATCCAGGACAGGGCAAGGTCTTTGATGCCAAGGGAAGAAAGAATCTGTAGTAGGCAGTGGTCGACTGTGTCGAAGGCAGAGGACAGGATGAGAAGGAGGAGGATGGAGACCTGTCTGTTAGCTTTGGCTGTGAGTAAGTCATTAGTAATTTTGGTCAGGGCAGTTTCAGTGGAGTGGTGGGGGCGGAAGCCAGATTGGAGGATGTCAAGGAGGGAGTTGGATGAGAGGTGGGAGGAAAGTTGAGCATGGACATGCTGTTCAAGGAGTTTGGAAGCAAATGGGAGCAGTGATATGGGACGATAGCTGGGCATACCAGTTGGGTCAAGGTTTGTTTTTTTGAGGATGGGTGTGATGGTGTCATGTTTGAAGGCAGAGGGGAAGGTACCAGAAGATAGCGATAGGTTGAAGAGATGGGTTAGGGCTGGGATGAGTGTGTTAGTGAGGTTGGGGAGCAGATGGGAAGGGATGGGGTCAAGTGCACAGGTGGTGAGTTGTAATTTGGAAAGGAGATGAGTAAGCTCTCATTCAGTGTTGTTGGAGAGGGAGGTTATTAGCTAAGGGCAGAGGTCTGGTATGTGGAGTGGTTGGGGTGGTGGAACAGTAAAGGTTTGCCTTGCTTGGTCGATCTTGTTTTTCAATTAGGTGGCAAAGTCCTCAGCAGAGATGAGGGGAGTTGGAGGTGGCAGTGGTGGGCGGAGGAGAGAGTTAAATGTGCTGAACAGTTGTTTTGGTTATAATTCTTGCCCTGTCCTACTTGATCTTCCTCACCACTAGAGGCACAAGGGCTAAGGGGGAAAGGCATAACTCATGTTGAAGTTCCACTGTATCAAGAATGGCATCTACCACTAGTGGATTCTCTTTGGGGTTGAGAGAACAGAGTTGCCTCACTTTTCTATTATTCTTGGTGGCAAAGAGGTCTATGTCTGGCTGACATCACATCTGCACAATCTGGATGAAGATGGCACTTTTCAGCATCCATTCTCCCTGCCTTAATAGGTTGCGGCTCAAAAAGTCTGCCCTGATGTCCTTTCTTCTTATGTGCAGTGCTGTCAAAGATAGAAAATGTTCCTCTGCTATTTGAAACAGCCACTCTATCACTTCCATTAGGGGTCTGGACCAAGTTCCACCCTGGTGGTTGATGTAGGCCACCGCAACCTGATTGAGGATCCTTATGTGATGACCTTGCAGTATATAAGGAGCCCCTTAACTGCCAGTTCTACTGCTGTGAGCTCCTTCAGGCTTTAACTGTTGCTCCCATAGGCCCTAGACTATGACCTCCCCCATATGCGCCCACCAACCAGTAGGGCTAGCGTCTGTGGTGATCACCTGAGTTATGTGATTTTCCCAGGGAACCCTCCTGGACAGGTTATTCCAGTCTAATCACCAACTCAGGGAACGTATAGAAGCAGGGGACAAGGTCACCAGTCCCTGCAGGTACCCCCTAAGGGCCCTATCATTAACTAACACGTCACATTGTAAGGTTCTAGTATGGAACTGCGCCTACTGGACCGCTGGGATGCAGGAGGTTAGCAAACCCAACAGTGACATAGTGGCATGGTTTAATGCTCTTAATACTTGGTACCAACGGTGAATCAATATAACAGACACCAGACAACACTCCTGCCTCTGAGTCCAGAATGAGCACCAGAAACTGTTGCACTTTCAAGGGTAGTAGTCAAGATTTTTTAATGTTCAGCAGCCACCCCAAACGTTCCAGAGTGGACATTGTCCTCTCTACCAGAGCTGAGCAATGATCTGCTGACCTGCCTACAATAAGAAAATCGTCCAGGTAGGGAATAATCAGGAGGTTGGTTTCACGCAGGTGTGCCATGACCTCGACAACTATCTTTGTAAAAATGTGAGGGGCCGCTGCAAGATGAAGGGGGAGAGCTCTAAACTGGAAATGTCTAACCGAGTCCCCCATGACTACCACCACCCTGAGGAAGAGCTGATGATCTGCGTGAATAGGCACGTGGCTCATATACAAAAAAAAATCAATCCTTAAAAGATACTTTATTAACCAATCATTAAAAAGGTTTCAAAACTTCAAAAAACAGGCAAACAAACATAGGCTTATTGCTGATTTTCAAAATCCAGCCACAAACACTAGAGAGTCGTTCCAATGTCAGGTAGAGGGTCACAAACCTATTTGTCCCTATAGGGCCCTATTTCTCTCTCCTACCTGACAGCGGAGGTTGGCATCCTCTTGATACGCAAATGGCGCCCCCGCTCCTCGGCGGCTCTCCCTAATCACCCTGTTGACTCCTATCTAAATGACATCAGCTTGGAGTACAACAGATGGCCGAGGACAAAAAGATAATAGATAATAACCCCATGCCACAAACCACCAAGACAAAAATGTGAGGAATAGTAACTGGAAAAAACTCTAATTTTTGACAGATTTGTAAACATTTGCTTTGGGAGGAAAAGGGGTCTAAATAACCCTATTTAGGTGTCTCCCTGCCTGACAGCGGAGCTTTTACACCCTACGTTACTCTGGTGTCCCCGCTCCACGTGGGCTGACCCTTACTGACCCCTACACTTCTCACCCAGAAAGAGGAAAGAGGGTGTCAGAACATATGGCCAAAAAATCCCCCCCAAAGACAAAAAATGTTTTAATAATAATAATAATAATAATAAAAAAAAAAAATGTATCTGCAAACTGATGTGTACAGTGTATGGGATAATAGTGCATTAGCAAAGGCAGTTGCAAGTAAAGGGGGTAAGATATCAATCAGAACAGATACACAATCATTTAAATGTTCTTAAGCAGCATTAATGTACATTTCGCACAGCACAAAACGCTGCTATTGCCTCTAATCCCCAAAAACAAATTTTTCATATTGCATCATGCCCAAAACAATGAGCCATTGATCGCTCAGGCTCAAAATTGCACTGTCCCAAAAAAAAAAAAAAAATTAAAAAAATCAGCAAATTTACAAATATGTAAGAACTTAGCTCATGGCCACTGAAAAATCACCTCAATATACACTCACTGGCCACTTTATTAGGTACACCATGCTAGTAAGGGGTTGGACCCCCTTTTGCCTTCAGAACTGCCTCAATTCTTCGTGGCAGAGATTCAACAAGGTGCTGGAAGCATTCCTCAGAGATTTTGGACCATATTGACATGATGGCATCACACAGTTGGCGCAGATTTGTCGGCTGCACATCCCTGATGCGAATCTCCCGTTCCACCACATCCCAAAGATGCTCTATTGGATTGAGATCTGGTGACTGAGGAGGCCATTTGAGTACAGTAAACTCATTGTCATGTTCAAGAAACCAATCTGAGATGATTCGAGCTTTATGACATGGCGCATTATCCTGCTGAAAGTAGCCATCAGATGTTGGGTACATTGTGGTCATAAAGGGATGGACATGGTCAGCAACAATACTCAGGTAGGCTGTGGCGTTGCAACGATGCTCAATTGGTACCAAGGGGCCCAAAGAGTGCCCAGAAAAAATTCCCCACACCATGACACCACCACCACCAGCCTGAACCGTTGATACAAGGCAGGATGGATCCATGCTTTCATGTTGTTTACGCCAAATTCTGACCCTACCATCCCAATGTCGCAGCAGAAATCGAGACTCATCAGACCAGGCAACGTTTTTCCAATCTTCTACTGTCCAATTTCGATGAGCTTGTGCAAATTGTAGCCTCAGTTTCCTGTTCTTAGCTGAGAGGAGTGGTACCCAGTGTTGTCTTCTGCTGCTGTAGCCCATCTGCCTCAAAGTTCGACGCACTGTGCGTTCAGAGATGCTCTTCTGCCTACCTTGGTTGTAACGGGTGGCAATTTGAGTCACTGTTGCCTTTCTATCAGCTCGAACCAGTCTGCCCATTCTCCTCTGACCTCTGGCATCAACATGGCATTTCCGGCCACAGAACTGCCGCTCACTGGATTTTTTTTCTTTTTCGGACCATTCTCTGTAAACCCTAGAGATGGTTGTGCGTGAAAATCCCAGTAGATCAGCAGTTTCTGAAATTCTCAGACCAGCCCTTCTGGCACCAACAATCATGCCACGTTCAAAGGCACTCAAATCACCTTTCTTCCCCATACTGATGCTCGGTTTGAACTGCAGGAGATTGTCTTGACCATGTCTACATGCCTAAATGCACTGAGTTGCCGCCATGTGATTGGCTGATTAGAAATTAAGTCTTAACACACAGTTGGACAGGTGTACCTAATAAAGTGGCCAGTGAGTGTATATAGTAGGCGGGGTGATAGTACTTTGACAAAGGCAGTTTCAAATAAAGGGGGTAAGGTATCAATCAAAACAGATATACGGTCATTACACTGGCTACCCATCCACTCCAGAATTCAGTATAAACTTATTACCCTCACCCACAAAGCCCTCCATGGCTCAGCACCACCCTACATCTCCTCCCTTGTTTCAGTATACCACCCTACCCGCGCCCTCCGTTCTGCTGATGACCTGAGGTTAGCATCCTCAATAGTCAGAACCTCCCACTCCCGTCTCCAAGACTTTACACGTGCCTCGCCAATTCTTTGGAATGTGCTTCCCAGGTCAATACGATTAGTCCCCAATCCCCAAAATTTTAAACGTGCCCTGAAAACGCATTTTTTCAGACTGGCCTATCGCCTCAACACATTAACCTAATCTATCCCTGTGTGGCACAGCCAAAAGTTTTACCATAACCAGATTTCCCGCATCATGTTCCCACATGCTTTATGCATCCATTAGCCCTCTGTGTCTGTACTGATACACACTTAACATTATGGCTGGTCCATACAATCAGGGCAACTGTTACCACCCACCTTTCGTGTCTACCTCTTTCCTCATAGACTGTAAGCTTGCGAGCAGGGCCCTCATTCCTCTTGGTATTTGTTATAATCTACTGTATGTGATTATTGTTATGCTGTAATGTCTATTGTCTGTACAAATCCCCTCTGAAATGTAAAGTGCTGCGGAATATGTCGGCGCTATAAAAATAAAATTTATTATTATTATTAGAGTTGAGCGACTTTTGTTTTTTTAGGGACGAGTTTCGTTTCGTGAAACCCGACTTTTCCAAAAGTCGGGTCGAGCAAGATCGGCCGATTATAGGGAAAAGTCGGGGTCGTCCGGAAACACGAAACCCAATGTAAGTCAATGGGGAATAAAAGTCGGCAGTGAGAGGAGGACAGGAAACACACCTACAGTGCTCATTTGAATGCCAAAAGCATCAATTCTTCTTACTTAAGCTTGTCAACCTTAATTAACTTCATAATACAAGTTACGCACTGAAAAATGGGGGTTATTTGGCTAAAGTTGTGGGGGGGTAGGGCTGGCTCCAGGTTTTCATGTGCCCTGGGCGAAAGAGCGCCCCTTTAACACATACATGAAAAATGGGGGTTATTTGGCTAAAGTTGTGGGGGGGTAGGGCTGGCTCCAGGTTTTCATGTGCCCTGGGCGAAAGAGCGCCCCTTTAACACATACCACAACTCATCATGCTCCGATACGGCAGAGAAATAGCGGTATAGTACAATGAAAAATACTTCACTTTTTACATCTCATGACGAGGCCCATCTGTTTCTCCATACAGAATCATTGGTCCCATATAATGTTTGAAACAGTATATGATGAGCTCCACATAATGCTACAGTATATGTTGGTCCCCATGGATGAAGCTCCACTGTCTTATGGGCCCAAATAATGCTCCAAACATAATGGGCCCCATTTCTAATGCTCTAGTGTATAATGGGCCCTGTAAATGCTGCTCCAGTGTCTGATGTCCACCTTTGGAATGTTCCAGTGTATGGTGGGCCCCAACTATCATTCTCCAGAGTATAGTGCTCCCCAAAAATTGCTGTCCCAACATTGAAAACAATCAAATAAGTCTCCTCGCTAGGGAATCCCTGTACTAGTCTGGACTCCTCGTCGTCCCCATCTTCCATCTCACTGCACAGTATTTCAACCTTGCAAGTGCTGTGATCCTGAGCAAGCAGGGGGGGCCCACTCGTTGGCGACGGCACTGGCACAGGGCCCCTGATAGTACGGTGGTGTGTCTGATGGCGGGTGGGCCGAACCTGCACTTTCATCTGCAGCTTCCTCTTTGTCACCGTGTAAGATGGAACTGTATATGGGAAGGGTAACCTGAGTTTCATCAGGGTCAGATTCAGGCCGTGTAGCGTGCGAGGGGAATGTAGTGGTCTGGGTCAATGTACCAGCAGATTCATCGAGCTGTGGCTGGGCATCAGTGCACTTGTGTCGCCCCCAGGAGTACGGTCGCCACAGTGGCATTACCTTCCTCCTAGGGAGTGTGATGTCATGCTTGGGAGCAACGAAGGATCTCTCTAGCAGGTTAACTGATTGGGCGGCGTTATTCCCACAAGTCATGACCCTCCAAACAGCGTTCATGAAGGCAAAGTGTTTGTTTTACGTGGGCAGTATGGTTGCAAAGCTGAACCTTAAAGGAATGTCCAGAAGGGCACCACCAGGAGTGGAGCCTACGGTTAAATTCGACTCCACCTGGGAAACCTCAACCATGCCAGCTACAGAAAAGATGCACACATTGCAAGCTTAATTCCGTTAACGAACGAGACTCAGTCATGCCCCGCGGTCCGAGTCCGGCTTACTACAGGGACACGTGAGGCTCTGGCACATGAGATTGGCCAATAACTGGTGTGTCATGCCCTTACATGTCCGTGGCTGCATGTGCGCTACACTGAAAAGGCCAGCGTTTGTCGCTTACAGGTGCAGATATCCCACTGAACAACGTTAGTGATGGGGATCACTGATTACAATTATTACCCGCGAACGATGATTTCCCAGTAAGTGAAGGTCAACCGCAGTTCCGGAATTAGGCCTAACCGTCATTCCTGAAAAAATGAAAAACTTACGTGTGCAAACCACAGGTGCTGTAGCTTGCTTAACAGCTCGCCAGCCGTTCTCACGCCCAGTATGGATTACACGTGATTGCACAAAGGTGAGAAAGGGTACCGTATCCCCAGATAACATGTATGGATAGCGTACACATTCAAAAGATATGTCTATACATCAGGAGGCAGGCTCAGACGGTGTCAGGCCCAGTATGGATTGCACGTGATTGCACAAAGGTGAGAAAGGGTACCGTATCCCCGGATAACATGTATGGATAGCGTACACATTCAAAAGATATGTCTATACATCAGGAGGCAGGCTCAGACGGTGTTAGGCCCAGTATGGCTTGCACGTGATTGCACAAAGGTGAGAAAGGGTACCGTATCCCCGGATAACATGTATGGATAGCGTACACATTCAAAAGATATGTCTATACATCAGGAGGCAGGCTCAGACGGTGTCAGGCCCAGTATGGATTGCACGTGATTGCACAAAGGTGAGAAAGGGTACCGTATCCCCGGATAATATGTATGGATAGCGTACACATTCAAAAGATATGTCTATACATCAGGAGGCAGGCTCAGACGGTGTTAGGCCCAGTATGGCTTGCACGTGATTGCACAAAGGTGAGAAAGGGTACCGTATCCCCGGATAACATGTATGGATAGCGTACACATTCAAAATATATGTCTATACATCAGGAGGCAGGCTCAGACGGTGTCAGGCACAGTATGGATTTGACGGCCCAGACTACACTGCGGAGGAGCAGGGAGAGGTAAAGATTGCAAATGCTGGTGCCCTGCCCAAGCAAGGGGGGCCCACTCGTGGGCGTCGGTACTGGCACTGGGCCCCTCATAGTACGGCGGTGTGTCTGACGGCGGGTGTGCACCACCACCGTCAGAGACACTTGATTGCACTATGAGGGACCCTGTGCCAGTGCCCGCGCCCAAGAGTCGGCCTACCCACCTGTCCAGGGCAACGGCACTCGCATGGTGTCGTGCGCTAGGTGGTGACCCCGGCCATGGGGGGGAGGCAGCACAGTTAGGGAGTTTTAGAAAGTGGCATATGTTGATGTTGGACATTCAGCTGATGCAAAAGGTGAAATAGGTCAAGTCCCAGGAAGAGGTGGACCAAAGCAAGCCATTTTTCTGTCACCCTATGTGTCATCAGGGGAAGGTGGGACAAAATCCTTGGAAACCCATGCATGGTTCATTTTAATGAAGGTTAGATCATCCACATTTTGGGTTGACAGACGGGTCCTTTTTTCTGTCAGGATTGATCCAGCTGCACTGAAGACTCTTTCCGATAGCACACTTGCAGCTGGGCAAGCGAGCTCCTGTAAGGCATATTGGGCCAATTCAGGCCAGGTGTCCAGTTTAGCGGCCCAATAGTCAAAGGGGAATGACCTGTGTGGGAGAACATCGATATGGGAGGAAAAGTAGTTTGTAACCATAGTTGACAACTGCTGTCTCCTGTCACTTTCCATCGATGCTGTATTACCAGTTGTGTGAGCGGTACTTGAAAAATCAGTCCACAACATTGTCATGAAACCCCTGTCTCCAACGCCACTTCTGCTGTGTGCACCATGAACACCTCTGCCAAGCTGCCCCCGGCCCGTACGGCTCGTGTGAGAACCATCACTGCTGCTGTGTGCTGGGAATGCCTCAAGCAACCGATTTACCAGAGTTGCTTGTTTATTAGCCAATATTAGGTCAAGGTTCTTCTGTGGCATGATGTTTTGTAATTTGCCTTTATAGCGTGGATCCAGGATGCTGGCCAACCAGTAGTCGTCATTGTTCATCATTTTGGCAATGCGGGGGTCCCTTTTTAGGATCCGCAAGGCATAATCTGACATGTGGGCCAATGTTCCCGGTGTCAATGATGCACTGCGAGTGCTGGTTGGAGGAGCACTTTCTGGCAAATCCACATCCCTCCAGTCACGCACAAACCCTGTACCAGACCTTGCCACGCCAACATTTTCACTTGCCCCACGAGATGCATCCTCCTCCCCTAAGTAATCATCCCCATCATCATCCTCCTCCTCCTCTTCTTCCTCCAACTCGTCCAGGAGAGGTCCCTGAGCAGACAATGGCTGAATGTCATCAAGGATTCCCTCCACCTCTTCCTCCTCGTCAACATTGGCTGCAGACGCCTGCTCCTTAAGGTGCGTCAAAGTTTGCATGAGCAGACGCATAAGTGGGATGCTCATGCTTAGGATGGCGTCGTCTGCGCTTACCAGCCGTGTGCATTCCTCAAAACACTGAAGGACTTTACAGAGGTCTTTCAGCTTCGACCACTGCACACCTGTCAACTCCATGTCTGCTCTCAAAGTGCCTGGCCGTGTATCCTCCCACAAATGCATTATGGCCTGCCTCTGCTCGCACAGCCGCTCCACCATGTGCAGGGTGGAGTTCCACCTTGTTGCAATGTCGATAATGAGGCGGTGGTTGGGAAGGTGGAGCAATCGCTGCAGCTTCTGCATACGAACGGAGTGTACAGGCGACCGGCGGATGTGCGCGCACAGTCTTCGCACCTTATGGAGCAGGGCTGTTAACTCCGGATAATTTTTGAGGATGCACTGCACCACCAGGTTCAAGGTGTGAGCCAAGCAAGGTATGTGGCTGAGTTTTGAAAGGGCTATGGCTGCCACAAAATTACGGCCGTTATCACTAACTACCTTGCCTGCCTCAAGATGTACACTGCCCAGCCATGACTCAGTTTGTCGCTTCAAGTACTCGGCCAGCACCTCGGCGGTGTGTCTGTCGCCCAAACACATCATCTGCAACACAGCCTGCTGACGCTTTCCACCAGCTGCTCGATAGGGGGACACCTCGTGTGCAACAGTGGCAGCTGCAGATGGAGTGCTCGTTCGACTGCGCTCTGTGGACGAGCTTTCGCTTCTGGAGGAGGAGGAGGGTCGAACGCCTACAGCCAACTGTTTCCTATACCATGGGCTAGGCAGCACTGTCCCACCACCGCTATCCCCTGTGGACCCTGCATCCACCACATTAACCCAGTGCGCAGTGATGGACACGTAACGGCCCTGGCCATGCCGACTGGACCATGCATCAGTTGTGAGGTGCACCTTTCCACTCACTGACTGCTTGAGTGCATGGACAATGCGGTCTTTTACATGATGGTGGAGGGCTGGGATGGCTTTGCGAGAGAAGAAGTGGCGACTGGGTAGGTCATAGCGTGGTACTGCATAGGCCATGAGTTCGCGGAAAGCTGCTCTTTCCACCAACCGATAGGGCATCATCTCAAACGAGATTAGTTTGGCAATGTGGGCGTTCAAACCCAGTGTACGCGGATGAGAGACTGAGTACTTTCTTGACCTACTCATAGTGTCTGGGAGGGTGAGCTGGACTTGAGAGCTGCATATGGTGGAAGTAGCGGTGGACAGGGCGGACTGAGAGAGGGTTGATGATGGTGATGGAGTTGGTGTTCTTTCTGATGGCCTAGATTCAGTATTTCGTTGATATAACAGTGGGATTCCCTGACTGCTGTGGCCTTGCAACGACACCTCAACATTTGCTGCTGTGCTAACCGGTGGGCTTACAGTGGGGGAAACAATGTAGCGTTGCTGACTACCTTCTTTGTGATCAGTTGCACATGTGGCACTTGAGGTTTGGTGTTGTGTCCACGCTTGCAAGTGCATGCTGGTTAAATGTCTAAGCATGCAACTGGTATTCAAATTTTTCAGATTTTTCCCTCGGCTAAAGGTCTTTGCGCACTTCTTACAGATAACCTTCGCCTGATCATGAGGATTTTGTTCAAAAAAGTGCCACACTGCACTCTTCCTACTTTGGCAGACATTTTGCGGCCTAGCACGCTGTGATCTTTTGACCCTCTGGACAAGCTGTCCAGCAACTCTTTTGATTTTTGGAACCTGTCTTTGGAGTGCTCCGGGCCTGCCAGATAACAGCTGTTGCGATGTCGATGTCTGCTGTGGATGCTCCTCATCTGAGCTATTGGAAGCAGCACCCTCTTCCCCCAATGGATGCCAATCTGGGTCAACAACTGGGTCATCCATCACCTCCTCTTCAATGTCATGTGCACCTTCCTCTGTGTCACCGTGTATGGTGGTATAGTGTGCGGGAAGGGGCACCTGAGTCTCATCAGGGTCAGAATCTGGCTCTGTACACTGCGAGGACAATGTAGTGCTCTGAGTGAATGTACCAGCAGAATCATGTATCAGCGGCTGTGCATCAGTGCACTCCATGTCAGATTCATCTTGGCCTGGGTAATTCACCATTTCACTTGACAATCCAGGCATGGTATGTGAAAACAGCTCCATGGAGTAATCAGTAGTATGGCCTGCGTCATCCTTCAATCTTGGTTGGGGTGAAGGACACAAGGAAAGGTGTGGTTCATGAACATGAGCCTCCAATGACGACTCAGTGCTTTTACTTTTTACAACTTCAGAAGAGGAGGCGATAGAGCTGGAGGCTGAGTCAGCAATGTAAGACAAAACTTTTTCCTGATGCTCTAGCTTTAAAAGCGGTTTGCCAACTCCTAGAAAACTAAGCCTTCAAAGCCTTATGGAGCCAGACGATGACGCAGGCTCAACACCTCCTGCATTCGGTCCTATTTTGCTTTTGCCACTACCATCAGATCCACCACCAACACCATCATTACCAGCTGCCAACCCAGCCCAATTCCACGGCCTCTTCCACCAGCCTTCCTCATTTTTGGTAGAAATGTAGACAAAATCCAACAAACTATATAGTAATGTAAAACAAGGTACAAGGTGTCTATAGGACAGGGGAGATCTAGAATTTCTGCACACACTAGTGGACACTGGACACTTTTGGATTGTGTGAGGCCCACTGAATATCAGAGCGCTATGTCACAGGCTCGATGGCACAGGTGTGAAAAAAGTGACTACAGGATAAGGGAGATTTTGAATTTCTGCAGACACTTGTGGACACTGGACACTTGGATTGTGTGAGGCCCACTGAATATCAGAGCGCTATGTCACAGGCTCGATGCAACAGGTGTGAAAAAAGTGACTCCAGGATAAGGGAGATTTTGAATTTCTGCAGACACTTGTGGACACTGGACACTTGGATTGTGTGAGGCCCACTGAATATCAGAGCGCTATGTCACAGGCTCGATGGCACAGGTGTGAAAAAAGTGACTACAGGATAAGGGAGATTTTGAATTTCTGCAGACACTTGTGGACACTGGACACTTGGATTGTGTGAGGCCCACTGAATATCAGAGCGCTATGTCACAGGCTCGATGCAACAGGTGTGAAAAAAGTGACTACAGGATAAGGGAGATTTTGAATTTCTGCAGACACTTGTGGACACTGGACACTTGGATTGTGTGAGGCCCACTGAATATCAGAGCGCTATGTCACAGGCTCGATGGCACAGGTGTGAAAAAAGTGACTACAGGATAAGGGAGATTTTGAATTTCTGCAGACACTTGTGGACACTGGACACTTGGATTGTGTGAGGCCCACTGAATATCAGAGCGCTATGTCACAGGCTCGATGGCACAGGTGTGAAAAAAGTGACTACAGGATAAGGGAGATTTTGAATTTCTGCAGACACTTGTGGACACTGGACACTTGGATATTGTGAGGCCCACTGAATATCAGAGCGCTATGTCACAGGCTCGATGGCACAGGTGTGAAAAAAGTGACTACAGGATAAGGGAGATTTTGAATTTCTGCAGACACTTGTGGACACTGGACACTTTTGGATTGTGTGAGGCCCACTGAATATCAGAGCGCTATGTCACAGGCAGAAATTGGCTAGTGTATCACAAACTACAAGATGTATGTAGAATTGGGCAGAATAGGAATCTCCCTAGAGTGTAGGTCTGTAAGAACGGAACAAGTCCTCCACTTATCCTTCCACAGTGACACACAGATAGCTTCACTGTGGCTGTGATAACAGCCGTTACACGGTACTGTGTGAGGAGCGTACACCACTGTATGGTGTGAAAAAATGCACGCTCAGCACCTCAGCAGGACAAAAAAAAAATTGGGATTGCTTTTAAAAAAGCAGTTTGCAGAGCAGTGGGGAAACAGCAATGCAGCTGTCATGAAGCCTTAGAAGGCAGCCTAACAACCAACACCGCTGATCCACCACAATATAGCCTCCCCTTGCACTGCACACACAGTGACTGGTGTGTTGCACAGGCAAAATCGCTAGCAGCAGAAGCAGTTTTTTTTTCTTCTTCCCTGCCTAACGCTCTCCCTACAGAATCAGCAACCTCTCCCTATGCTAAGATCGGCAGAAGTAAGATGGCGGTCGGCGTGCACGCCCTTTTATAACCCCTGTGACGCCCACCAAAGCAAGCCAATCACTTGCATGCCCTTCTGAAAGATGGTGGTGACCCCTGCCTATGTCATCACGTTGCCCACAGTGTCCGTGGATCCTGATTGGCTGAAAAAGAGCGCAAAACAAACTTTTGAAACGCGACTTTGGCGCGTAAGTCGCCGACCTCATGGCCGACCTCATCCTAGGGTCGGGTTTCGTTTCATGACTTTTGAAATTTTTCGACCCGTTTCGCTCAACTCTAATTATTATTATTATTATATACAACCATCTGAGTATTCTTAAACAGCATTAATAAACATTTCTCAAATCACCAACCGCTGCTATTACCTCTAATCCCCCATAACAGCATATTTTCATATTGCTTCATGCCCAAAAACAATAAGCCATTGATCACCCGGCTCAAATTGCACTATCCCCAAGTATTAAATCAACAAAATTGACAAATATGTAAGAACTTAGCTCATGGCCACTGAAAAATCACCTCAATATATATAGTAGGCGGGGTGATAGTACTTTGACAAAGGCAGTTTCAAATAAAGGGGGTAAGGTATCAATCAAAACAGATATACGGTCATTACACTGGCTACCCATCCACTCCAGAATTCAGTATAAACTTATTACCCTCACCCACAAAGCCCTCCATGGCTCAGCACCACCCTACATCTCCTCCCTTGTTTCAGTATACCACCCTACCCGCGCCCTCCGTTCTGCTGATGACCTGAGGTTAGCATCCTCAATAGTCAGAACCTCCCACTCCCGTCTCCAAGACTTCACACGTGCCTCGCCAATTCTTTGGAATGTGCTTCCCAGGTCAATACGATTAGTCCCCGATCCCCAAAATTTTAAGCGTGCCCTGAAAACGCATTTATTCAGACTGGCCTATCGCCTCAACACATTAACCTAATCTATCCCTGTGTGGCACAGCCAAAAGTTTTACCATAACCAGATTTCCCGCATCATGTTCCCACATGCTTTATGCATCCATTAGCCCTCTGTGTCTGTACTGATACACACTTTCAAAGATACACACTTAACATTATGGCTGGTCTATACAATCAGGGCAACTGTTACCACCCACCTTTCGTGTCTACCTCTTTCCTCATAGACTGTAAGCTTGCGAGCAGGGCCCTCATTCCTCTTGGTATTTGTTATAATCTACTGTATGTGATTATTGTTATGCTGTAATGTCTATTGTCTGTACAAATCCCCTCTGAAATGTAAAGTGCTGCGGAATATGTCGGCGCTATAAAAATAAAATTTATTATTATTATTATTATTATTATATACAACCATCTGAGTATTCTTAAACAGCATTAATAAATGGGCCTCCTGATGAACTCCTTTTACGGGAGGGAAACGCGTTGAGGCGATTTTTCATTGGCCATGAGCTAAGTTCTTACATATTTGTCAATTTTGTTGATTTAATATTTGGGGATAGTGCAATTTGAGCCGGGTGATCAATGGCTTATTGTTTTGGGCATGAATCAATATGAAAATATGCTGTTATGGGGGATTAGATGTAATAGCAGCGGTTGGTGATTTGAGAAATGTTTATTAATGCTGTTTAAGAATACTCAGATGGTTGTATATTTGTTTTGATTGATACCTTACCCCCTTTATTTGAAACTGCCTTTGTCAAAGTACTATCACCCCGCCTACTATATATATTGAGGTGATTTTTCAGTGGTCATGAGCTAAGTTCTTACATATTTGTTAATTTGCTGATTTTTTTTAATTTTTTTTTTTTTTTGGGACAGTGCAATTTTGAGCCTGAGTGATCAATGGCTCATTGTTTTGGGCATGATGCAATATGAAAAATGTGTTGTTGGGGATTAGAGGTAATAGCAGCGTTTTGTGATGTGCGAAATGTACATTAATGCTGCTTAAGAACATTTAAATGATTGTGTATCTGTTCTGATTGATATCTTACCCCCTCTACTTGCAACTGCTTTTGCTAATGCACTATTATCCCATACACTGTACACATCAGTTTGCAGAAACATTTTTTTTTTATTATTATTATTAAAACATTTTTTGTCTTTGGGGGGGATTTTTTCAGGGATAATTCTAAGTTATTACCCCTGTCTCCCTTGGCCATATGTTCTGACACCCCTCTTTCTTCTTTCTGGGTGAGAAGTGTAGGGGTCAGTAAGGGTCAGCCCACGTGGAGCGGGGACACCAGAGTAACGTAGGGTGTAAAAGCTCCGCTGTCTGGCAGGGAGACACCTAAATAGGGTTATTTAGACCCCTTTTCCTCCCAAGGCAAATGTTTACAAATCGGCCAAAAATTAGAGTTTTTTTCCAGTTACTATTCCTCACATTTTTGTCTTGGTGGTTTGTGGCATGGGGTTATTATCTATTATCTTTTTGTCCTCGGCCATCTGTTGTACTCCAAGCTGATGTCATTTAGATAGGAGTCAACAGGGTGATTAGGGAGAGCCGCCGAGGAGCGGGGGCGCCATTTGCGTATCAAGAGGGTGCCACCCTCCGCTGTCAGGTAGGAGAGAGATATAGGGCCCTATAGGGACAAATAGGTTTGTGACCCTCTACCTGACATTGGAACGACTCTCTAGTGTTTGTGGCTGGATTTTGAAAATCAGCAATAAGCCTATTTTTGTTTGCCTGTTTTTTGAAGTTTTGAAAACTTTTTAATGATTGGTTAATAAAGTATCTTTTAAGGATTGATTTTTTTTTTTTTTTTTGTATATGAGCCGTTGAATAATTAATCCAGAATTATATTTATTAAGAATTTTTGTTACGTTTTTTTCAATTAATAGGCACGTGGTAGTACACATCTTTTAGATCCAACACCGCCATAAAACAGTTTTCAAAAATTATCTTTTCTTGCCGAAGGAATAGATTCCATCTTGAAGGGGCACACTACCAAGAACCAATTTAGAGCTCTAAGGTTAATGATAGTCCTGAAGGAGCCATCCGGTTTACGAATCAGAATGGGAGAGGGGGAAGTAAAATCCTCTACCCCTCTCCGGCCCAAAAACCTCCACCAGGACTTCCTTATGCCATAGCTCCAGGACCTCAGCCTCCAGGGCTCCCTGTTCCGAGGGGGATGACCAGGAAGGGTTTATCATGAATTTGTCCAGCAGGATGGAAGGAAGTTCCAATCTCAGCCTTGATGATATCAGGCTACGCACCCAGTCACTGGTCATTGGTAATCCCTGACCAGGCTGGGTAAAAGGCTGGCAGCCTACCCCCTACCGGGGCCGGCAGTCATTGGGGCGGTTTCTTATACTCTCATGAGGAGCCTCCAAACATGAACCCCGTACCTCTTTTCTTCCTCTCCTCCCACTTGGCTCGGTCCCTGGAAGGTTTCCTACAACTGAACCTTCTACTGAAGGGACGCCGGTAGGAAGGGGTCGACAAACTGGGAACTTTCTTTTTATTGTCCCCTGCCTTCTCCAGAAACTTCTCCAGTTCCAGTCCAAAGAGGTACTCCCTATCACATGGAATGGAGCAAAGCACCCTGAATCACCGGTAAGGTGTTTAGACTGAGTCTCTAGTTGGTCCAGCCAGACCATCATTGACCTGGCTGTACATGTGGATGCTACGGTCTGATTCTGGGAACCTTGCTTTACATCCTTTTTCCTTCCCCTTGGGGCACTCTCCCTGGGACAGGGGCCTCATGGACGCCATCTCTTCCACTCTAATAATCTCTTTCAGGCTTGTGGCGAAGTTAGGTGTCTCCTCTGCTACCTGTAGGGGGCAGTAAGCATGATGTAATGTACCCTACATTAGCGCCTGTTGCCTCTCTCCCCTTTCCCCACGGTGCAGCCTCACCGTTTTCTGGACACAGGACTGACATTTTTTCAGGAAGGAGTCCGGCAAGGGGGACCTGCAAAGGGCACATTCCTTGTGTCTTGACTTCCCTGCACACTTCTTTCCCTGGCAGGACAGGAGAAATAAGGGGAACACTGCATCACCGAGTGAACATTCACAAAGATCACTTACCAGTTTTGCATTCAGTAGGTACCGGATTACGAGGGGGGAACATCTCAGCCAATGTTGCTGAATCGTCTAGTCTGGAGGAGCTTCTTCAGCTGGACCGATAACTTGCCTGGCCATCACCCATATCATCACAGGTCTTTCGCCCGGCTGTACGGGGCTTCTGAACAGGTTGTAACTGCTGCTGTGCAGGGATTACCCGCTCCTGCTGCACACTTGCTTCCATTCTTGGAAAATGGGCTCAGAAGCACTGGAGCCTGGGCAGCATTCCCCTTTATCCTCCTCCCGGATATCTGGGTCAGCAGGTCCTGGCCTGGGCGCCGCTTCCTCTCCTGACCTGTCATGCCCCCAGCACGGTGTGACCGTCACAGTGCTCTGCCTCCTGCAGACCTCAGACCAAGCCTCTGGTAATGGCCTGCACTGGAGCCGGGTGCCCCCCCAGACACCAGCCACAGCCCAGAGGCTCTATCACATGCACGACAGTGGCACCGCCATCCGGCATCCAGGGCCCGCCCAGGACGCATCATCAGCCGAGCCCCCGACTGCATCACCCAGCCCCAGGACACACCACAGCCCCAGCAGTGCCACACTGGAGACAGAATCTTCAAGAGTATATTCACCTTCTTCCAGCACGGCCCTCCAGAGGTGGTAATCCACCGGACACCACTCAACCTGCCCAATCACTGTTGTGTGGTCCATCCTGGACCCACCATGGCGCTTCCAGGGACTCCACACCAGCCAAGGCAGGGGACCCCTCTACCTGAACGGACCGGCAAGGCCTAGGATCTGTCGAATCTTCCTTCACAGGTATGTCTGTAGGAAAGGATTCCAGTCAGGGACAGGAAACCAAATGATGCGTGGGAGAAGTGCCGCCCTTTTATATCTGTAGGTTTCCTGTCCCTGAAGGGCGAATCCCCTCTCTCATGGTGCTGTCTTGGGAGACCGAATAAAATGTGTTACCCGAGACTGGGTTTTGCAGTGGTGATTATTCTATTAGTCACAGTTTTGGCCTGAATGAATAAATCTAAAAAAAAATGCAATTTATGATCCTACTACATAGTGAACTTTAAATTAAGTTTATTGTTGTTGAAATAGGACTGTAGGTCTGGTACGGTCCATACATCTCCAAAACAGTTTACTAAATTTTTGACTCTCAAAAAATTCCAAATAAATCTCAACAGAAGTCGCCTCCTGCCTTGATGGTGTCTCTGAGTAACAATTAAATCTTTTTGACCTCAACAAATGGTTACAAACAAAAAATACCACACTCGGAATACACACTGAGGCACTGGTACTCACTCCAGTCCTGCACTTACAATTATAGATTGTGGTTTCATGGACACTCAGAGCCAAAAGCAACTGTGGTGACTTCACTTACAGTGGGGAAAAAAAGTATTTAGTCAGTCAGCAATAGTGCAAGTTCCACCACTTAAAAAGATGAGAGGCGTCTGTAATTTACATAATAGGTAGACCTCAACTATGGGAGACAAACTGAGAAAAAAAAATCCAGAAAATCACATTGTCTGTTTTTTTTTCATTTTATTTGCATATTATGGTGGAAAATAAGTATTTGGTCAGAAACAAAATTTCATCTCAATACTTTGTGATATATCCTTTGTTGGCAATGACAGAGGTTAAACGTTTTCTGCAAGTCTTCACAAGGTTGCCACACACTGTTGTTGGTATGTTGGCCCATTCCTCCATGCAGATCTCCTCTAGAGCAGTGATGTTTTTGGCTTTTCGCTTGGCAACACGGACTTTCAACTCCCTCCAAAGGTTTTCTATAGGGTTGAGATCTGGAGACTGGCTAGGCCACTCCAGGACCTTGAAATGCTTCTTATGAAGCCACTCCTTCGTTGCCCTGGCGGTGTGCTTTGGATCATTGTCATGTTGAAAGACCCAGCCACGTTTCATCTTCAATGCCCTTGCTGATGGAAGGTTTGCACTCAAAATCTCACAATACATGGCCCCATTCATTCTTTCATGTACCCGGATCAGTCGTCCTGGCCCCTTTGCAGAGAAACAGCCCCAAAGCATGATGTTTCCACCACCATGCTTTACAGTAGGTATGGTGTTTGATGGATGCAACTCTGTATTCTTTTTCCTCCAAACACGACAAGTTGTGTTTCTACAAAACAGTTCCAGTTTGGTTTCATCAGACCATAGGACATTCTCCCAAAACTCCTCTGGATCATCCAAATGCTCTCTAGCAAACTTCAGACGGGCCCGGACATGTACAGGCTTAAGCAGTGGGACACGTCTGGCACTGCAGGATCTGAGTCCATGGTGGCGTAGTGTGTTACTTATGGTAGGCCTTGTTACATTGGTCCCAGCTCTCTGCAGTTCATTCACTAGGTCCCCCCGCGTGGTTCTGGGATTTTTGCTCACCGTTCTTGTGATCATTCTGACCCCACGGGGTGGGATTTTGCATGGAGCACCAGATCGAGGGAGATTATCAGTGGTCTTGTATGTCTTCCATTTTCTAATTATTGCTCCCACAGTTGATTTCTTCACTCCAAGCTGGTTGGCTATTGCAGATTCAGTCTTCCCAGCCTGGTGCAGGGCTACAATTTTGTTTCTGGTGTCCTTTGACAGCTCTTTGGTCTTCACCATAGTGGAGTTTGGAGTCAGACTGTTTGAGGGTGTGCACAGGTGTCTTTTTATACTGATAACAAGTTTAAACAGGTGCCATTACTACAGGTAATGAGTGAAGGAAAGAGGAGACTCTTAAAGAAGAAGTTACAGGTCTGTGAGAGGCAGAAATCTTGATTGCTTGTTTCTGACCAAATACTTATTTTCCACCATAATATGCAAATAAAATGAAAAAAAAAAACAGACAATGTGATTTTCTGGATTTTTTTTCTCAGTTTGTCTCCCATAGTTGAGGTCTACCTATGATGTAAATTACAGACGCCTCTCATCTTTTTAAGTGGTGGAACTTGCACTATTGCTGACTGACTAAATACTTTTTTTCCCCACTGTATAATGTCAGATGTTACTTCTTGATGAACAGCTCATACTTGAAAAGCTAACCAAGTTTTTTTTTGTGAGCGCCTTTCTTCATTATCACCTCCCATGGCAGACTTACAATTGTTTGTAAGGTCACAGCTCAACTATTTATTATTATTAACGGCCTTCAGCTTGATCGTAAGCCATGGCAACTTGATATATGAACGATAGATATAGGAAGATCGATTTTGTGCAAGCCTAGATAGGTCCACCAAGACTTCTCTGCCGTTATATTAACTGTATCAAGCCATTGGGTTGCTGGTCTTCCTTTTTGCCCTGTTCCTTCTATTCTTCCAACCATAATGTCCTTCTCCAGTGATTGCTCTCTTTGTATGATTTGTCCACAGTAGGCAAATTGTAGCTTGATTTGTTCCAAAATTATTTGTTCTTCTTGCCATCTATGGTATTGACAGCATACTACTCCAGCACCACATTTCAAAGACTTTGATTCTTCTTCTGTATTGCTTTTTTTATCGTCCAGGTTTCACATCCATATGTTACTGCAGAAAATATCAGACTATGTACAAGTTGTGTCTTCATCGCCAGTGAAATATTCCTCGATCGGAAGACCTTGTCCAGTGATTTAATTGTTGATTCGCCCATAGCTATTCTATTGAAATCCGGTGTCATTGCTGCATCTTGGGTGATCATTGATCCGAGTAGATTGACGTCCTTTATACAACTTCCAGTTCATTGCTGTCCATTTCAAATGTGTCCCGGTCATACTTAGCAGTAGTTGATATCTTTGTCTTCCTTGTATTGAGTAGGAGTCTCATGCTCAAGCTTTCCATCTTGACACTCCATAATAAGTCCTTCATTCCATCTACGCTTGTTGGTATCAATGTTGTATCGTCTGCATATTTAAAATTGTTGATAATTCATCCAGAAATTTTGATTTCTTCTTTTTTGGCAAGCCAGCCTTCCAGAAAATAGCCTCTGCATATAAATTGAAGAGAAATGGTAATAGGATGGAGTCTTGTCTGACTCGCTCTACTTTGAACCATGCCATGATGCCGTGTGCCGTTTAGACTGTTGCTTCTTGGTCAATGTAAAGGTTCCTAGTGAGATTGATCAGATGGTTCGGCACACCCCTATCCATCTAATGTTAGCAATTATACATCTTGTTCCTCTGCCTTTTATGAATCCTGCTTGTTCCTCTGGTAGTTCTTTTGTCAAAGTAAGGCTGTAGCTGTCTTTGTAGGATCTTCAGAAGCATTTTGCTGGTATGCGCACAATAGTCCGATAGTTTCCACAGTCGGAAGCATCTCCCTTCTTCGGAATAAGAATAAAAACAGATCTTGTCCAGTTCTTGGGCCATTTACCAATTTTCAAGTTTTCCATCTCTGTTGAAACAGGTGTGTGATGACATCAACTGCTGCTTCAGAAGACTTTATTAGCTGTTTTTCAATAGTCACATCCAGGTACTTGTTTTTGACAGAAACTTTATCGCAGCAACAACTTTGTCTTTCAAGATGTTCTGTTTTCTATAATTAACAGTCTCAATTTCTTCCCGTATCACTGAGTCATCCTTGTAGAGGTGCTCCATGTATTCTTTTCCATGTTTCCTTGATCTGTTCTGGCGGGATGTTTCAACATTCCCACTCTTGGTTGAAACGTTAGCCGTATCGCTTTGATCTTTTGGTGTGCCTGCCTGGTCTTACCCTTCAGATGTTCACTTTCTATTTCTGTACATATATTTTGGTAATAAAGTTCTTTGTCTGATCGAATTGCCTGGCGCCCAATCATTGCTGCCGTCACTTTCCCCACAATCGGACAAATTTAACATGAAGAGGAAGTCTGGGCTACAGCGGATCTCAGATTTTCTCTTCATGTTCGATTCGTCTGAAGGTGGGGACAGCGATGCCAGTGCTGATTGGGTGCCGGGGTCACTTGTCACAACACCGCACAAGAGCCCCAGGGAGAGCGAGTGCAGACACCATGACGTCTGCATGGAAGATGAATATAAACATTTTTATTTTATTGGGGCCAAGTGTGTGGTATGACAAGCAGTTGTACAAGTAGTGGACAACTTCCTTAACCAGTTTACTTCGCTGAATGTGTTGTCCCCTGGATTCAAGGAGACTTTTTGAGTCTTGAAACTTCCATTTACTACACAATTTTACTACTTAGAGAATTTTGCTTTTGCTATATGTGATTTCTAACATCTATTCATGACCTAGGCTTTTAAAGAGGTCTACAAATTCAGTATTTAATCTCTTGTCTCTCTGATCTAACACCATTCAAGAGTTTGTGACTACAGGACAGCGTAAGCATGAATTTACGCTTGGTAGATTATTTTGGTGCTGTCTGAATGTTTGATTCATTGTAAAGGGGGCATAGAGAAATTCATGCTCATGCTGCAGAAACAAAACCTAAGTAAACCATAGTGCAGCACAGAGCTAGCTTTACACTGCTGGTGTCCCGGGTTCACAAGGGAATGTGTCAGGAGTTTGCATGTTCTCCTTGTGTTTGCATGTATTTCCAACACTCCAAAAACATACTGATCCAAACACACAGTAATCTCCAGCGATCTCAGGCAGGAAGGTAGTTATAAAAAATATTCCTTTATTTCTTTTCGTTAAAAGAACATGTTACAGGTAGTGGATACCCCAGTGGATGGTAAAAAATCCAACCAGTTTCAACTCAAGAGTCTTAATCATGGATTACAAATTCTGACAAAATGTGACATTTTAAAAGTCTCCAGACAGGAGTGAGGAGGTGGTAGGCAATGTCCTCATTAGCATGTTTAACTGATGTATCCAATTATCCACACCCAACCTCCAAGTTGAAGACAAGTTAAAAAGAGAAAGAGGGAAAAAAAAAAACACAAAAAAAAATCCTCTCAAAATTATTTACTTTGCATGCAATACCAAAAAGAGAATACGTTAAAAGAATATATAAGAGGACTATACACTTCTGTTTTTAAACAGTTAAATACATGCTTGACACAGCAAAAACAATTATTTTGGCGGTATTATTTTACTTGTACTGCATGATCAAATCTTGTCTGGTGTTCAGACCTACAAATGACAAAAAACTGACGGCACATCTAGAACTAGTCTGAATAGGTGCATACCAAAAAACAGCTTACATATCAAAATAAGGAAATGGTTGCACTCAGTTGCATTAAGGCATATCAAATAGGAAATATATGAAATACAAATAGCATAATGGCTTTTGTAATTTAGAAAAAACATATGAGATACTGAGCACAAAATTTGGCCAAAAGATGTGAGCCCATTCACCAACGTCAAGGTGATCTCATTGAACGGGTCCCTATTCTAACTGCCTAGTGTGAACTAACCTCTGGCTAATAACATGGAAAAGCCTGTATTTATAGGAAGATAGGAACCAAAATGTGATTGGATGTAATTAAAATCACAGCTTGATGAAGGGCGGGGTGCTCAGTCAGAAAGCTAACATACAAATGACAAAAAAACTGACGGCACATCTAGAACTAGTCTGAATAGGTGCATACCAAAAAACAGCTTACATATCAAAATAAGGAAATGGTTGCACTCAATTGCATTAAGGCATATCAAATATGAAATACGAATTGCGTGCAACCATTTCCTTATTTTGATATATGAATGAGCTCTCCGCCCTTCATCAGGCTGTGATTTTAATTACATCCAATCACATTTTGGTTCCTATCTTCCTATAAATACAGGCTTTACCATGTTATTAGCCAGAGGTTAGTTCACACCAGGCAGTTAGAATAGGGACCCGTTCAATGAGATCACCTAGACGTTGGTGAATGGGCTCACATCTTTTGGCCAAATTTTGTGCTAAGTATCTCATATGTTTTTTCTAAATCACAAAAGCAATTATGCTATTCATATTTCATATTTGATATGCCTTAATGCAATTGAGTGCAACCATTTCCTTATTTTGTTTTCTTTGGTGTTCAGACCTGATGGGAATCTTGTACATAATTTAAATATCCAGTAAGATTTACGATTGAGGGTTTTTCTCTGAAAATTTCCACCTCTTACTGATTTTTTTTATTTTTTCTATGCCAATAAATCTGAAATGGGTGAGCTCTCGGTTATGACAATTAATGAAATGCTTGGACACCGCAGAGACATTCAATGCATCAGGATTAGTAGTGTCGGACAGATGTCTTCTAATGCGTTTCTTAAGGGAGCAATAGTGCAACCGACATACTGCACCTCACATTCCATTCCCTGAATTAAATATGACACCGGGAGTATTACAGTTTATAAAACTATGAATGGGATAAGAGTTTCCAGTTTGTTCCGATGTGAAAGACTTACTTTTAAGTGCATAAGAACAAGAGATGCAGCAATTGTGGCCGCATTTAAAAAATCCCCTATATGAGAGCCATGTAGAATTTTGTGAAAATGTATTACTGGTTACCATAAAAGGGGATAATTTATCTACCAAAGTAGGAGCCCGCTTGGCTATATATTGAACTCTGTTATTCTGTAGGGCATTGCAGAGTTTTTTATCCTTGTATAATAGTGGCACATATTTCTTAATATTTGTGATGGTGTGATACTGTGGAGAAAACTATATTACCACATTGTCTTCCTGAAAATTGTGCACCTTTACTTTTGTTAGATTCTAAAAGTACTTTCCTGCCATTTTTTCAACAATTTTTTTTGCCCTTTGTAAGCTCCAATTAGGATATCCCCTGGATTGCAACCTAGATAGTTTTTTCGCTTCTGTTTCGAACAATTCAGGTCTAGAACAATTTCTCTTAACCCTAATCAGTTCTCCTACGGGTATATTCTTAGCTACATGTACTGGGTGACATGATGAGGCCTCTAAGATGGAATTTGAATCTGTTTCTTTCCTATATGGATAAATTTCAATGGTCTCATCGTTGCCCACTAAAGTCACATCAAGATAGTTAATTTTATTTTTTTTTGTGGCAGAAAGTGAAAGACAAATTGAAAGGATTATCATTCAGATAATTAACAAAGTTTGTCACTACCTTTCCAGATAAAAATCTGGTCATCTAGATACCATCCATAAAAATAAATTTTATCTTTAAAAATAGTTTTCATCAAAGATAAATTTTTCCTCAAAAACTGCCATTACCAAGTTGGCTAGTGAGGGGGAAAATTCCCCCCCCATACTAACTCCCCGTTTCTGTAAGTTATATTTGCCATCAAATTTGAAATAGTTGTGCGTCAATAGATAATATATGGCTGACAGTAAAAAATTTCTCAAATTTACAGGGTATGAGCTGTGTTTTGACATGTAGCTTTGTAATTTTCCATAGCAATGTGGTGGGGAATAGATGGATATAGTGCCACTATGTCACAGGTCAACCATGAATAGTTGGAATTCCAGGAAAGTTGTTATATCTGTGATAAGGGCTTTAGTGTCTCTTAAGGTACTGTCACACTTAGCGATGCACCAGCGATCCCGACCAGCGATATGGCGCGGTCAGGATCGCTGGTGCATCGCTAAGTGGTCGCTAGTGAGCTGCCAAACAGGCAGATCTCACCAGTGACATAGCAGCTGTCGGGGGTCGCTACTTACCTGTCAGACGAGGCGATGAAGACGTCCTCCTGCCCGCATCCACGCGTGGCTCGTCGGCGCCACGGGAAGCCCAGCAGGAAGCTGACGACAAGAAACGGTCCAGGACGTTCTTGCGCGATCAGCGATAATCAGCGGGGGAGCCGGTCGGAAGTATCAGACATAGCGATATCGCTAGCAATATCGCTATAACGTCACAAAACCAGTGACGTTATAGCGATATTGCTAGCGATATCGCTTAGTGTGACAGGCCCTTAATATAACCTGGTAGCTGCCTAACAAGTGGTTGCAAATGAAAATCCACCCATTCTCCCAGTCTCTCATTTAATGACCAAATCCCCGAAATTATAGGTCTGAACGGAGGAGGAAAGATATTTTTGTGGATTTTGGAAGCGCATGATATATTGGAATAATGGGAAAATCTACCAACAAATATTCAATAGTTTTTTTATTGTATATTCCCTCTTTTAATGCTTCTTCTAGAAGCTTTTTAAGCTTCTCTTTAAAGAATGGTGTTTGATCATCAGGCAAGGAAATGTAGGTGTTTGAATTCTCCAGAAGTACTGTATTTTCTTTAAAATATAATGTTGCATCCAAAACCACTATACCCTCCTCCTTTATCAGCCTTTCGAAATAATTAAATCCCTGTTATTTTTGAGACGGTTTAATGCTGTAATTTGATTATTATTAAGATTGTTTTTCCCAGTATTACAATTTTGATCCAATGCAGTCGGGTCCTTCTCAATCAGCTCCTGAAAAGTATCTAGTATTTTCGGGCGTGACGGCAGAGGATAAAAAAATGGGTTTTGGGTTTTAAAAACTCCATCAGGGGGTTTATCGTATGTTCTGGATTCTGATTCTAATTATCTCAATTCTGCTATTTGCAATAGTTCAACAAAAAGAGTGATTTTATTAATGTCAGAATCATAAAGGGACAAAGTAGTCTGGTTAATATTAGAATCATCTGATTCTGCGTAGTGGCATTTAAGGGTGAAATTACGTGCCATTTTATTGACATCTAACAATGTCTTGAAAATATCAAATTTATTGGTGGGACAAAATCCTAGTCTCTTAGAAAGGATTTCTATTTGTTCTGAAGAAAGAATGTGACTCGACAGATTCCAAACTGGACAATTTAACAAGTCTTCTTCCTTTTGTTTAGGCGGAGCGGGTATCTTGGCTCTATTATGTTTCCTTCCCGCCCGCCTTTTGCATTTTTTGAGAAGCCCCCAATGTCCAAACTTAATGAGTCCTCTTCTGCTGAGTCAGAAGTTTCCCCCATCGTTATCACGGATGAGCCAAAAGAAGTTTTAGGATCAGTATCCGCAAATGTCACATTTTTATTTTTTCTAAGTTTTTGTGGATCTCTGGGGGGTCTTGATACATGAGTTTTTATTTTCCAATCGTAAATATTGCCAGATTGATAATCTTTGAGATCCCTTTCATATTTTGCTTTTTTCCTTTCTGAAATTTTACATTCTAATGTAACAAGACGTTTATTGATGCATGCAGTGGCGATTTTAAAATCCTTTTTATCTTTGTATTGTTCCAGCAATTTCTCTGTATTGACAATGTCCTCTTTCACTTTTTCTAATTCTGATTGTTTATGTGTAACAATTAACTGCATTAGACCATTTTTTTTCTCTTTCTCTCTCTTTTTAACTTGTCTTCAACCTGGAGGTTGGGTGTGGATAATTGGATACATCAATTAAACATGCTAATGAGTTCATTGCCTACCACCTCCTCACTCCTGTCTGGAGACTTTTAAAATGTCACATTTTGTCAGAATTTGTAATCCATGATTAAGACTCGAGTTGAAACGCGTTGGCTTTTTACCGTCCACTGGGGTATCCACTACCTGTAACATGTTCTTTTAACGAAAAGAAATAAAGGAATATTTTTTATAACTACCTTCCTGCCTGAGATCGCTGGAGATTACTGTGTGTTTGGACTTGTATCCGGCAAGGCCAGGGCGGCTCCGTGCGACGGTGTGGTTCCTGCTATTCGGAGGACGCTAAGGGGTGAGCTGAAACATTTTTTTTCATAAAAACATACTGATGGGGAATTTAGACTGTGAGCTCCAATGGGGACAGGGATGATGATGATGTTTGTTCAGCGCCGTGCAATTAATGGCGCTATGAGCAACATAAAAACAACCTATGATGGTGTCAGTTTGGGTCACTGTACCTGCAATTGGGTCTCCAAAGAAATGCGCACCCTTTTTAACCATTAAGTCACATAAAATGATTAACCTTATAATTGATAAACCCCACAGAATAAAGAATTTACCTTTCCATTGAAATTGTTTGGTTACTTTAAGGCTACATTTTTTTATATTATTTCAGTGTGTGTGTGTGTGTGTAAGCTCTACTTATGATCAACATCCGGTTTCTGTAAATTGAGGCACATTCTGCATGGTTGTACTTTCAGGTTATCCAGACGACTTATTTTCTTTTTTGAGCCACTTTTATAAATAAGATAAAACTTACTGAATCAAGTTACGTGAACTTAAGCAATTGGGTTCAAGCACAACTTTGGAGGTGAAAACTGCAGTACTATATTATTGTCAAACTGTTGACCATATATTTATTGCAAAAAAACAACTACCATAAATGTTCTGAAACATGGTAGTCATAAAAAAAAACCCTCACAGTATAAGATCTAATCTCATACTTCATAAACCTTTTTTATTTTATCTATTTTTTTTTTTTAGGATGGGGGATGTTATATAGGTTTATAAGGAAAATATTTGGTGATATTTTGGCATCCAATTTCCACAATGGTGGTGTTGTGAATTCGCTTTCTGGCCTCCCTCTGATTATTATTGAAGGTAGTGGAGCTGGTCAGATCGACAGAAGGGTTGCGAGTTCTCTTTTTGGGCTCCCTCTGGTGGTTACTGGAGGTAATGGAGCTGATCTGATTGACAGAGGCTTGCCACCTGATAATGATGATGACGATTGGAGATCTGGGGTTTCAGATTGAGATTTAAGACAGCCAACTCCCTCTATCCCTGCTGGTGATTTGCATCCTGTTCCTCCTGAGGTCTGATGTCTCCTGCTCTTTCCCTGCATGTTCAGCTAAGTGGTTTATTTGCTATTCTGTTTGCATTTGATCTGGTTTTGTCTCTCTCTTCTTGGTGCGGGTCAGCCAGCTCTGGCTGGGGCTGTGCTGAATCACAGCCCATATGTTACTGCTTGTGCCAGTTTGTTTTTATCCCCTGTTAGATTGGTATAGTCTGAAAGCAGAGCACAAAGAGGCCAGAGTGCTGATATAGTGGGGGGCGAAGTCGTGTCACTTCAGTGTTTTTTGCATGACCTGTTGGACTTTTTGCAGGGTTTTTTTTGCGTGATTGCAGACAATGTCTTTCCTTTCTTGTCTAGTCAGTGTGGGCCCCATCATTTGCTCAGTCTATTTTCCTGCCTGTGTTTGTGTTTTCGTCTTGTCTCACTGAAAATATATGTTTGGGGGCTATCTATTCCTTTGAGGTCTGCTCTGAGGCAGTTTAGATTTCCCCTTTCTTGCTTTAGGCTTAGTTAGCTCTCCGGCTGTGCCGAGGCGTCTAGGATCATCGTAGGCACGCTCCACGGCTACTGCTAGTTGTGTGGATAGGATCAGGGGTGTGCAATCCGCTTAGGTACCAACCTCTCTGGTTTTCTGCGGCTTAGCCTGGACCTGCCCCCCTCCTCAGTGGCCCATTCATAACAGGGTGACTAGATTATGATTTTAAGGTGTCGTCTATTCAGAGATATGAGTCTCACTATTTTAATTAGTATTACCTTATGTATATGTTCCTTTCTATCTGAATATTCATGGTACAGTTCTCTTTAATTAGGTCGATGTATGGCTATAGAGTAGACACACATACAGTAGTGTGTTCAAAACCAGTTAATCACAATCTTTATTCTAGCTTTCATTTCCAGCATGGGAAACATTGCACATTGATTTCTAATTCAAAACATGAAGAAAAATATATATAATTTTTAACCACTTTAAAGTAAAAAAACAAAACAAAACATTGTGATGTTCTAAAAAATAGCAGTGTCTGCATTTGTCTTTACAAATTCACAATATGTACTTTATTTTGGTAAATTTAGCATTCCTGTGAATCACTGACCTAATATTTAGTAGTACACTCAGATTTTTAGAACTGCTTCATATCTATATTACATAGAGTCAACCAACTTCTGCCACCTGTCAACTGTTATTCCAGCCCATGATGCTTGAACTACATTCCAAATTTTTTTGGCATTTGTTGGATTTGCCTCAGAAACGGCATTTTTAATGTCACCCTACAACTGTTCTATCGGATTGAGGTCCAGGGATTGGGCTGGCCACTCCATAACCTCAATTTTGTTGGACTGGAACCAAGATTTTGCTCGTTTACTGGTGTTTAAGGTGGTTGTCTTGTTGAAACCCCCATTTCAAGGACATATCCTCTTCAGCGTAAGGCAACATGACCGCTTCAAGTATTTTAATATGTGCAAACTGGTCCATGATCCCTGGTCTGCAGGAAATAGGTCCGGCACCATAGAAGAGAAACATGCTCATATCATGATGCTTGCACCACCAGGCTTCACGGTCTTCAGCCTTTGGACCCAAAAAGAACAATTTAACTTTCATCAGTCCACAAAATGTTTCTCCATATCTATTTAGGACAGTTGATGTGTTCTTTGGCAAATTGTATCCGCTCCAGTGCATTATTTTTTTTTAATAGAAGTCCCTGGAAAGTGCCATTAAGAGATTAGTTTCACACTGGCATCTTCTAACGGTTACAGTACTCACAGGTAACTTGAGACAGTCTTTGATCATCCTGGAGCTGATAATTGGCTGAGCCTTTGCCATTCTGGCTATTCTTTTATCCATTTGAATGGTAGTCTCCTGTTTTCTTCCACGTCTCTCTGGTTTAGCTTTCCACTTTAAAGTATTGGACACCATTTTAGCTGAACAGCCTATCATTGTCTGCACATCTTTATAAGTTTTACCCTGTCCAACTTTTTAATCAAAGTACGATGTTCTTCTGAACAATGTCTCGAATGACCCATATTTCTCAGGCTTCACCTTTAACCCTTTACTGCCGTCGGACGTGATAGCTTTGATGTGGGCTCCGGCAGGAAGCCCGCATCAAAGCTGTGACATAGCAGCTGTTTTGAAAAGCTGACATGTGCCCGCAATAGGCGCGGGTGGAATCATCATCCACCCATGCCTATTAACTAGTTAAATGTCGCTGTCAAACTGACGAGCATTTAACGAGCGCTTCCAGCCATCGGGCCAGATATATGGGCACCATTGACCCTCGTCACGTGATCAGGGGTCATCGGTTTGTCGGCATAACAACCAGAGGTCTCCTTGAGACCTCTATGGTTGTTGATGCTGGATTGATAGGCTCTGCTACATAGAGGGTGGCGCACATATCAAGCTATGGCAGCTTCTAGCCTCCCACTGAGGCTATTGAAGCATGCCAAAAGTTAAAGAAAAATAGATTTAAAAATATAAAAAAATTAAAGAAAATAAAAGTTTAAATCACCCCCCTTTCTCTCCATTCGTAATAAAAAAAAAAAAAAAAAAAGCATATTTGGTATTGCCGCGTTCAGAATCGCACGATCTATCAATAAAAAAAAGGATTAAACCTGATTGCTAAACGGGGTAGCGGGAAAAAAAACAAAACACCAGAATTATGTTTTTTTTGGTCACGTGACATTGCATTAAAATGCAATAATGGGCGATCAAAAGAACGTATCTGCACAGAAATGGTATCATTGCAATGTCAGCTTGGCACACAAAAAGTAAGCCCTCACCCAAACCGAGATCACGAAAAATGGAGACACTACGGGTCTCGGAAAATTGCGCATTTTTTTTTGTTAGCAATCTTTGGAATTTTTTTCACCACTTAGATAGAAAAAACATAGACATGTTTGGTGTCTATGAACTCATAATGACCTGGAGAATCATAGTGGCAGGTCAGTTTTAGCATAGAAAAAAAGCCAAACAAAAAACAAGTGTGGGGATTGCACTTTTTTTTACAATTTCACCGCACTTGGAAGTTTTTTCCCATTTTCGAGTACATGACATGCTAAAACGAATGATGTCATTCAAAAGTACAACTTGTCCCACAAAAAATAAGCCCTCACATGGTCGTATTGAAGGAAAAATAAAAAGGTTATGGCTCTGGAAAGAAGGGGAGCGAAAAACGAAAACAGCTCCGGTCATGAAGGGGTTAAATAAGGGCAACCTGATTCACACCTGTTTCTTCACAGAATGATTGACCTCACTAATTGAACTCCACATTGCTATTATTTTGAACACGTGCCTTTCAATTAATTATTCTAAGGGCTCATACCCATATGCGAGATATAAACTGGTCTGATTTCCGGACCGAAAAAACGGATGAGTGCCATGCGATTTTTAAACGTAACATCCGTATGACATGCGTATGCAATCCGATTTTAACATGCGCTTTTACATACACATACAGCAGTTCTCAGTCACTGACACATCGTTTTAAAATGAAAGTCTACAAAACACATACAGTACAGACCAAAAGTTTGGACACACCTTCTCATTCAAAGAGTTTTCTTTATTTTCATGACTTTGAAAATCGTAGATTCACTCTGAAGGCATCAAGACTATGAATTAACACATGTGGAATTATATAATTAACAAAAATGTGTGAAACGTCTGAAAATGTTATATTCTAGGTTCTTCAATGTAGCCACCTTTTGCTTTGATTACTGCTTTGCACACTCTTGGCATTCTCTTGATGAGCTTCAAGAGGTAGTCACCAGAAATGGTCTTCCAACAGTCTTGAAGGTGTTCCCAGTGATGCTTAGCACTTGTTGGCCCTTTTGCCTTCACTCTGCGGTCCAGCTCACCTCAAACCATTTCGATTGGGTTCAGGTCTGGTGACTGTGGAGGCCAGGTCATCTGGCGTAGCACCCCATCATTCTCTTTCTTGGTCAAATAGCCCTTACACAGCCTGGAGGCGTGTTTGGGGTCATTGTCCTGTTGAGAAATAAATGA
This sequence comes from Dendrobates tinctorius, assembly GCF_039654945.1. NCBI lineage: Eukaryota > Metazoa > Chordata > Amphibia > Anura > Dendrobatidae > Dendrobates > Dendrobates tinctorius. The sequence continues at coordinate 6,717,360 of NW_027361673.1, forward strand.
TGGTCCAACTAAACGCAAACCGGATGGAATAGCATGCCGCTGCAAGATGCTGTGGTAGCCATGCTGGTTCAGTATGCCTTCAATTTTGAATAAATCCCCAACAATGTCACCAGCAAAGCACCCCCACACCTCCTCCTCCATGCTTCACAGTGGGAACCAGGCATGTAGAGTCCATCCGTTCACCATTTCTGCGTCGCACAAAGACACGGTGGTTGGAACCAAAGATCTCAAATTTGGACTCATCAGACCAAAGCACAGATTTCCACTGGTCTAATGTCCATTCCTTGCGTTCTTTAGCCCAAACAAGTCTCTTCTGCTTGTTGCCTGTCCTTAGCAGTGGTTTCCTAGCAGTTATTTTACCATGAAACCTGCTGCACAAAGTTTCCTCTTAACAGTTGGTGTAGAGATGTGTCTGCTGCTGGAACTATGTGTGGCATTGACATGGTCTCTAATCTGAGCTGCTGTTAACCTGCGATTTCTGAGGCTGGTGACTCGGATGAACTTGTCCTCCGCAGCAGAGGTGACTCTTGGTCTTCCTTTCCTGGGGCGGTCCTTACGTGAGCCAGTTTCTTTGTAGCGCTTGATGGTTTTTGCCACTGCACTTGGGGACACTTTCAAAGTTTTCCCAATTTTTCAGACTGACTGACCTTCATTTCTTAAAGTAATGATGGCCACTCATTTTTCTTTACTTAGAATTTGTATTATGGCAACAAAAAAAGCAGCTAACAGTCTATTCAGTAGGACTATCAGCTGTGTATCCACCAGACTTCTGCACAACACAACTGATGGTCCCATCCCCATTTAGAAGGCAAGAAATCCCACTTATTAAACCTGACAGGGCACACCTGTGACGTGAAAACCATTTCCAGTGACTAACTCTTGAAGCTCATCAAGAGAATGCCAAGAGTGTGCAAAGCAGTAATCAAAGCAAAAGGTGGCTACTTTGAAGAACCTAAAATATAAGACACATTTTCAGTTGTTTCACACTTTCGTTAATTATATAATTCCACATGTGTTAATTCATAGTTTTGATGCCTTCAGAGTGAATCTACAATTTTCATAGTCATGAAAATAAAGAAAACTCTTTGAATGAGGTGTGTCCAAACTTTTGGTCTGTACTGTATATATACATATACACACACACACATACTGTAAACCACTGATGAATGAGATGCTGCCAGCTTCAGTGACTAGCGCTGACATCACCGATGCTGTGCTCTCTCACAGCCTGACCCACGCTGAACTCAGGACTGTGGGAAAATGCCAGTGAAGAGGTTGCAGCTGTTCATGCTAGCATCAGTGTATTCACAGTTGATTACCATGAGACTCTCTCAAGGTGATTTGCTATGAAGACAGAGCTTGAACTGTCGTGACCTCATCACTGGAGTTTTCCCACGGTCCTGAGGTCACAGTTCAGCCCAGCTTCAGTGAATAGCGGTAATGTCACTGATGCTGCGCTCCCTCACAGCCTGACCTGCGCTGAACTCTGTCTGGAGCGTGGGAAAATGAACTGGCCTGTGCTTAGTGCCAAGAACACTGCAGGAGAGATGGAAAAGTTGGTAATTTGATCTAAGTCCAGCTCAACCCCTGTCTTGGTGCATATTCCAATTATTCGCAAAAGAGTAATCGGGTTCACATAAATGTTGTATAAAAATCTTCTAATCTTTATTGGGTCACCATATTAAAAAAAAGCACAGCAAAATTTAATTAGCCCCTTCACCATTTTTTCATTTTTTGTCGTCTTCTTCCCAGAGCCATAACTTTTTTATTTCTCCATCAATATCGCCATGTGAGGGCTTGTTTTTTGCCTGATGAGCAGCACTTTTGAATGGCACCATTGATTTTACTTTAGAATTTACTCGAAAATGGGAAAAAAATTCCAAGTGCGGTGAAATAAAAAATAGTGCAATTCCACAATTGTTTTTTACGTGCAGTCGCCATATGGACTACTTGATCGCTGAGTGCCTTAACCTTTGTGCATGCATCCGGCAGAGTAAAGAATCCTAGTACCAAGCATAATGGATACTACTAAATGGTCCAACGATTTAAAAGTCTGTGTCAAAAGGGCAGGTGCAATGTGGTAATTAGCATTGAGGCTAAATACCGCAAAATCAGGTGTTTGGCTCTATAGGGCATAGTGCAATACCACAGACAAGTTGAATGATTATTGAGCTCTCCTATTGATCATATGCACATTAGCACATTTTTACTGGTATTATCTTCATAAAACACCATGTTTTGATTGTCCCTCTCCCTCTTTTGGCCTTCCCCTACTCCTTTGATCATATAGACAGAGGGAGAGTATAAAGGGGAAGTGAGGGTGAGCCACCATTGAGTGGGGGTGCCAATTTGCATACAAGTTAGGGTGCCAACCTCCGCAGCAAGGTAGGGACAATCGAGTAGGGATGTCTGAGGGAAAGTTATGTTAATTAAAGCCTACAGGTAATCCCTAGAGTGATTTGTCTGTTATTGTTCATTTGAAATTATATCGGCAGTGATCTGCCTGTGGTCATTTATTGTATGGTACAGAGTTGAAATATCTGTATACATTTTTTTGGGGACAGGAATTCTTTATCATAGTTTGGTCACAATCACCCCTGAAGGCCTTTAAATAAATCCCTTCCCTCCTAACCCCTACTTATTACCCCTAATACATGGTATCTGGTTGGACATTGATATATTTGCGGATTTAGTCCAGTTGGTTTTCCAAGACATTGTTCCTGGCTAGATAGGGGGTAACAGGGTGAATCTAGGGTTAGCCACCGTCGAGCGGGGGCACCAATTAGGGTTCAAGATACGGTGCCTACCTCCGCTGGTAGGTAGGGGCGTATTAGGGATTAATAGGGGAAAATAAGGCATTAATGTTGATCTCTAGTATACCACTGTAATCAATTTATGACCGGTTTGCTGGCCTGGCCAGGTGTACTTTAGCGGATTTCTTTGCTTGTGCATCTTTTGTTGGAAAGAAATTAAAATTTATATTTTAAAAGGTGTTAATTTTCTCTGTGAGCCAATTGTTCTATAAACGAGCCTACCATTTTCTAAATTTTTAGGCTTCCACTTTTCAGTAATGCCACTTGCAGGGCATAGTTAAAGGGACTATCAAAGGGACTATCAGCACAGAATGACACTTCAAACTAAGTCCCACAGCTTGGGGCATCATGGTGGGGCCAAAAATTGGAATTAAAATACACCTTCCCACTTGCTTGCTTCCCTCTAACTCCACCCCCTTTTTGATTAACAGCTCTGGCTTCATAGAGCCAGAGAAAATAGAGGGAAAAAAGAAGCAGGTGGGAAGGTGTACTTAAATATTTGGCCCTGTCCTGGAGCACCTGTACTTGGTTTGAACAGTCTTTATGTGCTGACTGAGTCCCTTTAATTAGGAGGGAATAAATGAACTGACTTGTTAAAATAGTGGCATATTATTTGAATACCAAACTCAAATTCAATGTGCTCTTTAGAATGACTGGTTTTTCACAAATGTTTATAACTGCAGACTGTATGGCTATTCGATGGGTTTTATAAATCTCTTAAATCTCTGGCAATGGGACTGAAAGAAAAACCTGAATTCAATGAAAAACAAGTGTGACCCAATATAGGAAAACTTCTAGACAATAAAGAGTATAGCTAGATATCAAGTCATAGCCAAGCCCAAATGCATAAGGCACGTGTCTGATGCCAAGCCTGGAGGTATGAAGACAAAGCCAAGCCCGGAGACATGAGGCCAAAGCCATTGAAAAATTAGGCTTACATTTATAGTCTGCAAATGATAAACATCTTTCATTTTTAAGTGAGAAGTCCACATATGAATTTTCACTGAATACATTTTGCTTAGTTTGACATAAGGTAGGCAAGTTGACCACTTATTTATCCAAGAGAACAAAAGTGCGGTTTAAAACCCCCAAATCGGATGAAGGCTTGGTGTTTGATTAAGGGAATAAATGTATGAAACAGGAGCCCTTTCCTTTCAGGATTCCGTAGAGCAGGGTTACACAAATGAGATGGTAGCCCCACAGAGGGGCATCAACTGTTGGTGAAGCACGGCTGGAGATGCAGCTTATATATACACAAGATATTATTCTGCACAGACCTTCCTCACTACAGATTGAGAAGCCCAGACATCATCATTGTCTGTCTGATGAAACCACAGTAAGGCAGTGTTCAAACCAAGGCTGTGGAGTCAGTTGTGGAGTCGGTGTTGGTATAAAAAGGACCGACTCCTAAAATATATAATAAATTGGGTACAGTAGTACAATGCAGGTTATGATGTAAATTATTTCATAGGAATTTGGGAAGGTTATGAAATGTCCTATAAATGTCTGTTCTGTTCCTGATCTAAGGATCTCAGCTTTTAGCTGAGAGAAGAATCTGTGCTGCACTTTATGTACATGCTCAGTGACGAGGCAGTGCTTTGTAGTCAATGAATTGTCTTGCCGAATCCACAGCCCTGGTTCAAATGTCATTTTTTTGCCACATAAAAACAAAAAAAAAAAAATTTCAAACATTCAGCATTTTACTGTTGCAGCAATTGAAAGATTTCTGAAATCTCATGCATACGCTGCTTATTTTTTCTTTGTTGATTTGGAGTTTTAAATGTCAATTCTTTTTCCAATAATTTTTATTGAACATTTAAATACAAATAAAGGAGGGGAGTGGGAGGGGGGAAGAGGAAGGGGGGAGAGTAATAAGGAGAGGACCACAAGGTCCGAACAGGCTCTATATAGTGTCTACATTAAACATATAATCATATAGTCATACAAACATGTAATCAGATGGTTTGAAATCGGTTTGGTGCACATTAATAAACTAGTTCAGTGCGTTGGATAAGTTTCCAGCCACTTCGCCCATTTCTTGGCATATTTGTTGAAATAGTCATGGGTAATAGCAAACCTATACTCATGTTTTGTGGAAATTTATTTTATTTATCACGTCAGAGAAGATAGGAGGATCTGGACTTTTCCAGTGGTAGGCAATTTCAGTTTTGATGACCAGAAATATATGAATTATAATAGCTCTCATAGAGGGATTTACAATTTCTATTCCTAGGGACAGGAGTGCTAGCTGCGGAGTGAATATGATTTTGCTCTTGTAAATTTTGTTTATCAACTTGCCAGCTTGGGTCCAAATAAATGTCAATTCTTTCAGCGTTTTTCAATCATTTTCATGAATGGGAAAAAAAACAGCCCAAATACATGCAAAACTGAGCATATTTTAGGTTTTATTTTTCCTACCAGCACATTTGTTTAAATTTTTTTTCTTTTTTTAAAAATTACAATACCTTTAAATCACTTTGCGGCTTTCGACGCATGAAGTGGTTATCAGAACCTCAAAAACACTGAACTTATGCATAGGAAGTTGTTTGCTATTAACTGGGAGTGGTGAGGACTCTGAAAAGGGAACCAGTCAGGCAAATCATGCTGCCCAAACCACGGGAACCACAAATCACAGCCTGGCTGCACAATTGCAACCAGGTGTATCATTCTCTGAATTTCTCCAGCGTGTCAGACAATATAAAGATCTGGATGGGAACCAGGGATGAAGAATAGAATTAGTCCAGCATAACCCCTGGCCAGCTCTTCCCAGCGCTGTAGCAGGTGATTGACAGGTCTTCTCCCTCGCCCCCCAGTTAACAATATAAACTGTAGAGCCTTATTTGCTTGTTGGTCACACAGTCTAGAGGTTGTGCTTAAAGGACAACTGTCTAATCCATGCCAAATATGGTGACCTTTGAAGTAAAAAAATTATTATTTTCTATGGGTACAGACTGCCCCAGCTCTCAATGGGTATACTAGCACAGATACGGATATCTCCTATTTTGGATGGAGTCTCCACAAATGCTTCCGTGCTTAAGTCTAGATCGAGGCATCCAGGTTCTCTCTGCAGCTTATTCGGTAAGCACTATAGCATGCCAAATAAGGAGGGAGCTGAACATATTCGCTCATCTCAACTTCAGTCCAAATAATGGGGCTGAGTAAAAAACACTAGGTAAATAAAAAAAAAAACAAAAACCTACAAACGTTTAAAAAAACAAAAAACAAAAACACAAGAACGATATAAAAAAAAAAATAAAAAAAAAATCACAAAAACAGTGTTTCAACATTAACCCCTTTCTGACATATCACGTACCATCCCGTCCAGGTGCCCTGGGCTTGAATGCCCATGGACGGGATAGTACGTCATACACAATCAGCAGCGCTCACGAGGGGGGAGCGCGGCTGATCGCGGCCAGGTTTCAGCTGATTATCACAGTTGACATCCAGCACTATGTGCCAGGAGCGATCACAGACCGCTCCCGACACTTTAACCCCCGGCACAGTGCATTCAAACATGATCGCAGTGTTCCGGTGGCATAGGGAATCATCGAGCACGGAAGTGGGCTCCCTGCGTGCTTCCCTGAGACCGTCAGAACAACACAATGTCATCGCGTTGTTCTGAGGGCCTCCTCCCTGCAGGACCCCGGATCCAAAATATTTAAATAAAAAGAAAAAATATTCCGCAATAAATATATTTCTTTATGTAAAAAAAAACCCCACATTAAAAGTACACATTTAGTATCGCTGCATCCGTAACGACCCGCCCTATAAATCTGTCCCACTGGTTAACCCCTTTAGTGAACCCCTAAAAAAAAAAAAAAAATGCTTTATCATCATACCGCCAAACAAAAAGTGGAATAACACGCGATCAAAAAGGATATAAATAGCCATGGTGCCGCTGAAAACGTCATCTTGTCCCGCAAAAAACGAGCCACCATACATTGTCATCAGCGAAAAAATAAAAAAGTTATAGCTCACAGAATAAAGCAATGCAAAAATAATTTTTTATATAAAATGGTTTTTATTGTATAAAAGCGCCAAAACATAAAAAGTGATATAAACGAGGTATCGCTATAATCGTATTGACCCGAAGAATAAAACTGCTTTATCAATTTTACCACATGCGGAATGGTTTAAACGCCCCCTTCCCCCCCCACCAAAAAAAAAAAGAAATTCATGAATTGCTGGTTTTTATTCATTCTGCCTCCCAAAAATCGCAATAAGCGATCAAAATGGTACCAATAAAAACGTCAACTCATCCCGCAAAAAATAAGACCTCACATAACTCTGTGGGCCAAAACATGGAAAAACTATAGCTCAAAATGTGGTGATGCAAAAACTATTTTTGCAATAAAAAGCGTCTTTTAGCGTGTGACAGCTGCCAAACACAAAAACCCGCTATAAATAGTAAATCAAACCCCCCCTTTATCACCCTCTTAGTTAGGGAAAATAATAAAATAAAATGTATTTATTTCCATTTTCCCATTAGGGTTGGGGCTAAAATTAGGATTAGGGTTGTGTTAAGGTTAGGTTTGTGGCTAGAGTTGGGGTTAGGGTTGGAGTTAGAATTGGGGGGTTTCCACTGTTTAGGCACATCAGGGGCTCTCCAAACACGATATGGAGTCTGATCAACTACAGCCAATTCTGCGCTGAAAAAGTCAAACGGTGCTCCTCTTCGGAGCTCCGCCATGCGCCAAAACAGTGGTTTACCCCCACATATGGGGCATCGGTGTACTCAGGACAAACTGCACAATAACTCTTGGGGTCCAATTTCTTGCTACCTTTGGAAAATAAATTGGGGGCGAAAATATAATTTTATGTGGAAATTTTATTTTATTTTTATGGCTCTACATTATAAACTTCTGTGAAGCACTTGGGGGTTCAAAGTTCTCACCACACATGTGGATAAGTTCCTTGGGGGGGGGGTCTAGTTTCCAAAATGGGATCACTTGTGGGGGTTTCCACTGTTTAGGCACATCAGGGGCCCTCCAAACGCGACATGACACCCGCAGACCATTTAATAAAAGTATGCATTCCAAAACGTCACTATTTCCCTTCCAAGCCCCGACGTGTGCCCATACAGTAATTTTCTCCCACATATGAGGTATCAGCGTACTCAGGACAAATTGCACAACAACTTTTGGGGTCCAATGTCTCCTGTTACCCTTGGGAAAATAAATAGGGGACTAAAAGATCAGGTTTGTGGAAAAAATATGATTTTTATTTTCATGCTCGGGTGTTATAAACTTTAGTGAAGCACTTGGAGGTTCAAAGTTCTCAACACACATCTAAACAAGTTCCTTGGAGGGTCTAATTTCCAAAATGGGGTCACTTGTGGGGGTTTTCACTGTTCAGGCACATCAGGGGCTCTCCAAACGCGGCATGGCTCCTTCCCTTCTGAGCTCTACCATGCGCCCAAACAGTGTTTAACCCCCACAAATGGGGTATCAGCGTACTCAGGACAAATTGCACAATAATCTTTGGAGTCTTGTTACCCTTGGGAAAAAAAAAATTGGAGACGAAAACATAATTTTTGTGGAAAAATGATAATTACTTGCCGGTAATTTGATTTTCCAGATCCATAACAGCACCGTACATGAGAGATGGTATCCGCCCCCAGGAACAGGAAACCTGCAGCAGAGATAAAAGAAGGGGGTGGCACCTCTCCCACTCAGTGTGTTTCAGAGTATGCAAGGTAACCACCATATTAGTTCACATATGTATATTATATTTACTTTTACCGAAACCTTATCTACAGATTTTACCTCCCCTTTTTTTTGTGCATCACACAACCATCACCAAGACAGGACGGGAATTAATGCGGTGCTGTCATGAATCTGGAAAATCAAATTACCGGCAAGTAATCATCATTTATTCCCTTCCCCATGACAGCACCGTACATGAGGAAAAAATATAAGAGACTCCTAGGGTGGGACAACAGCAGATAGCACCTTTCTCCCAAAGGCAAGATTTTAATGTCCAAGATCTAGCCTGTAATGACGGAAGAAAGTGGAAGGTGAAGACCATACTGCTGCTTTGCAAATCTGTTCTACAGACGCATTCGCCCTTTCAGCCCAGGATGTGGCAATAGCCCTTGTAGAGTGAGCCGTTACACCCAGTGGGGAAGCTTGTCCTGGAGAATAAGTGAAATAGCCATACGAAGCCACCGTGCAATATTTGATTTTGAGGCCTTTTTTCCCCGTTTGTCCCCTAGAAGGAAACAAAGAGGGCTGATGACTGTCACCAAGGTTTTGATACCTCTAGATATTGAAGTAGGCAACGTCTGACATCTAGACAATGGAACGTTTGCTCTCCCTGGGATTTTGGGTTGGCACAAAAGGATGGCAAGATTATTTCCTGGTCCCTGTGAAATTTTGAATTGACCTTTGGAGGGAAGGCTGGGTCAGTCTTTATAATTACTCTGTCATCCAGAAAAGTAGTATATGGAGGGTTTATCGAGATTGCTTGCACCTCGCAGATACATCGAGCTGACGTTAGGGCAACCAGGAGAACTGTCTTTAGCGTCAAGGCCTTTACCGAAATAGAAGAGACTCGAAAGGAGAAGCTAGGGCATTTAAAAATTTAGATCCCAGAGAGCTAACAGGCAGTGATTGCAAGAGTCTGGCCGTAAAGGAGGCTCAAATGAATCTATAAACCCAAGGGTGATCAGTGAGTTTTTGGTCAAACAACGCACCCAGGGCAGAAACTTGCAGTTTTAGGGTGCTAGTAGATAATCCTCTTTCTAGTCCTTTCTGGAGAAACTGTAGAACTTCAGTTATTGGGACTTTCTGGATTGTATTGGACAACCGTCATCCCGCTTTCTGATATTTGTCCGATGTGACCTTCTTTCTGCTAGAGAGCAAAGTGGCAAATAAAGGATCTGAGAACCCTTTCGCTAGTAGGAGTCCCCTCTCAAGTCCCAAGTGTAAGATAGAGGTCTGTGTACCTTAGGATGTACTACTGGACCCTGGTGCAGGAGATTTGGGATATCCAGAAGGATCCATGTGTCCGAGATGGACATGCGTCTGAGCCACGTGAACAATGCCCTCTTTGGCCAGAAGGGCGCGACAACAATTATTCGTGTCTTGTCTTTCCGAATTTTCTTCAGGACTATCGGGATCAGCGGAACCAAGGGAAACGCATAAGCTAGTTGAAACTTCCAACGGTGCAGCAGCGCATCCACTCCCTCCGGGTTTTCCCTTGGATTTAGGGAGTAGAATCTGTTTACCTTTCAATTTTCTTTTGTGGAAAACAGATCCACTTCTGACATACCCCAGATGGCACAAATTTCTCCAAATACTTCATGATTTAATTACCACTCTCCCTGGTGTAACACATGACTGCTTAAGAAATCTGCCACAAGATTGTCCGCCCCTTTCAAGTGTGCTTGATAGGGACAAAAGATTGCTTTCTGCCCATATGAACAGTTTTCTGGTTTCTTCCATCAGAGACATTGACCTTGTTCCTCCTTGTCGATTTATGTATGACATGGTTGTGCTGTTGCCGGACAAAACTGTCAAATGTCTCCCTCTGATCTCTTCCTCTGCCTGCAGAATTGCCTGTCTTACAGCCGCCAACTCTTGGGTTGGGGGATGCTGCTCTCGTTGAGGGTCCCCATTGGCCCTTTAGAATCTGGCCTGCAAGATGTGCTCCCCAACCCAACGGACTTGCATCCGTGGTCAGCACCAATGGGTTCTGAACTGACCAAGGTACGCCATTGTTCAGATTTTCAGTGCTCAAAGACCACTTTAAAGAGTCCAACACTTCTGGCGACAAGAACATTTTTCAGTTTAAATTGTGAGGATCCTTCGCCTGCTCGGACAGTATTTGCGACTGTAATTCTCTCGTATGGACTTGTGCCCACCGGACCACTGGGATTGTTGCTGTTAGGATACCCAGAAGAGACATTGCCCCCCTCACTGAAATGGACTGACCGGGTTGCATCTGCTTTATCTTCTGTTGGCGGGTCAGAATTTTCCTCTCCGGAAGGACACAATCCTGCCTGACCGAATTTAGCTGAATCTCAAGGAATTCCTGTATCTGAGCTGGGATTATCCTTGATTTTTTAGATTTATCATCCAGCCCAGCCCGGTCAGAACCTTCAGTACTCTTGTGACTGCCCTTACACAGTCTTCCTTGCTGTCTGCCACAACGAGAAAGTCGTCTAAGTAGGGGACCAGTAGTATGTCTTTTCTCACAAAGGATGCCATTTCGGAAATTATCTTCATGAAAATCTGAGGGACTACCGACACCCTGATGGGAAGACAGTGGTATTGTAAATGAGTGGGACCTTGTCCAATATCTACCACCAACCTTAGGTACTGCTGATGTTCCCCACAAATTGGTACATGGAAGTAAGCATCTGTCAGTTCTATTACTGCCTTGTAACAGCCTGGATAAAGTAGCCTTACTGCTGATTTTAGAGTTTACATTTTGAACTTCTCTACCCGTATATAACGATTTAGTGCCTTCAAATTGAAGACTGTTCTCAATGAACCTTCTGGTTTCGGTGTGAGGAACAAGGTGCTGGAGAATCCGTTTCCTATTTCTTGGTCTGGTACTTCTATTAGCACTTCCTTCTGAACGAGGAGACGAACTTCCTTCTCTAGTGTGGCTTGATTTTTCTTGACCACACGAGTCGTTATTCACTGAGGTGGGAGGCAGATGAAATTTAGCCATAGGCCCTCGGATAACAGGTTGGTTATCCACTGTGCGGCTGGTAATGCTGACCATTGATGGATGAAAAACCGAAGTCTCCCCCCCACCGGGAATTTGGCATCATTGGTGCTTGGAATCTGGTTTAGAGGGAGGCTTATTAAAGAGGAACCCTCTGACTTTCCTCTCGTTCCTCGCATGGACCGGTCATCTCAGCGACCTCGACCCCCTCTATTCCCTGACCCCCGAGAAAGGGCAGCCCAGAGTCACCCCAACGACGTCTAGAGTAGGGGGGTGGTGGGAACCATTTTTACTTGTCCGCCACTTTCTCCAAGATTTAATCCAATGCTTTCCAAAACAGATACTGTCCTTCACAAGGGACAGCAGAGAACTTAACTTTTGATTGAAAGTCTGCGGCCCAGTTTTTTTAACCACAGTGCTCTGCGACCTGAATTTGATAGGCCGCATGCACAGGCAGCACATCGGACGGAGTCAACCGCGGCATCGGCTAGGAATCCTGCCGCTTTTTGTAATGAAGGTATTGCCTCCAGTAGTCTCTCTCTTGGACATTTGTCCTTTATTTGCTCACTTAACTCCTCTAACCACCCCAAGTTTAAAAGACCATGCTGACACTTCCCAAGCTGACTTTAGGAAGGCATCCGCTTTATCGAGGGGATCTTTTAGGGAACCCATGTCTTCAAATGGAAGAGCTATCCCCCTAGAGGTACTAGCAATAGCAGCATCCAGCCTGGGGGCTTTCTCCCATTTCTCACAGATTTCCTCATCAAATGGATATTTGAGTTTCAGGGTCTGCGAAACTGACTTTTTTTTGTTCGTTTTTTTCCATTCCCTGTTAATCAAATTCAACAGGTTATCATGAAATGGAAAGACCCTACGTTTTTTCCCCTCCGAGTTACTAAACATGGAATCTTGGATCGATCGCTGCTCTCTAGGTGTTTCAATTGCCATAGTAGATCTGACAAGTTTAAGTAACTTACTAATATCCTCGGTTAAAAAATACGGGTGGCCATATTCTTCATCTGAAGACTTCAAATCTGAGTCATCAGAAGGAGCCAATTCTCCAGGTTCATCCTCAGAATCTATATCAGGGGTCTAGACGTCCGTAGGAGGAGGGGGGGGGTTTCCCGAAACTGAGTGCAGTATGGCGCTTCATTTGTTCCTTTACTGTGGTTTTTACTTCATTGCTAAAAATAGACCTTATGCTTTTAAAGTAAGGATGGCAAATCCTCGGCCACAGTTTTGTCGACACATGAACGACAAATCCATTTCCCATATGTTCTAGGGAGGGTTTTGTTACAAAGTGCACATACCCTATTTTTCTGTTTAGATGTGGCTTTCTTTCCCTAAAACGTGACACAGAATAGCTTACTCACCGATAACGGTGTTTCTCGGAACCCATGACAGCACCACGGAGAGAGGGGCCCGCCCATCAAGGACAGGAACCTACAGATAAAAAGGCGGCACCTCTCCTCCGCCCCCAGTTGGTTACAGAGCATCAGAGGGTCTCCCGGTTAGTTAACAACAAAAGTATATACATAGCATTATAATACTGCGTATTATGGAGAAGCCCCGTGTCTAACAAAACCACTTTGCACACATTAACTCGTGCTCACCACACACGTGAAGGGGGGGGGATAAGCGGGTGCTGTCATGGGTTCCGAGAAACACCCTTATCGGTGAGTAACTAAGCTATTCTCTCTCACCCATGACAGCACCACGGAGAGAATTTCAGAGATTGGTAGTTTAGGGAGGGACCACCGCCTGAAGGACCCTTCTCCCAAAGGTCAGGTCAGACGTAGAGGCTAGATCTAAGCAATAGTGCCTGAAAAAGGTAAAAGGTGTTGACCAGGTGGCCGCCTTACAGATCTGCTCTATTGATACCTCTGATCTTTCTGCCCATGAGGTCGCCATTGCCCTTGTAGAGTGAGCTTTCAAACCCTCCGGGATGGTATTTCCACTGGATGAATACGCCAGGGCAATCGCATCCCTTATCCACCTTGCTAGGGTACTCTTGGATGCCTTGAGTCCCTTCCGAGGTCCCTGGAAACACACAAAGAGAAACCCTTCCTTCCTACATCCCTTGGTGGCCTCTAAGTACTGAACTAGGCACCTCTTCACATCCAGGGTGTGAAATTTCTCCTCTCTATTCCTAGGGTTTGGGCAGAAGGAAGGAAGGACCACTTCTTGGGACCTATGGAAGTGTGTCGACACCTTAGGTAGGTATGCTGGGTCAGGTTTTAATATGACTATGGTCTAGGATTTTAGTGAACGGGGGTATTGCTGACAAAGCTTGAATATCGCTCACTCTGCGAGAGGACGTTATGGCCACTAAATGTATAGTCTTTAATGATAGGGTTTTTAGGGGTGCTGACTGGATGGGCTCGAATGGGGGCCCTGTTAGTGCAGACAACACTAGGTTTAGATCCCATGATGGTATTTTCTGGGTGGTTATTGGTCTAGACCTGCCTGCAGCCCTCAAAAACCGTGCCACCCATGGGTTGCCTGCCACATCCTCGTTATAAAGGGCACCTAGAGCCGCTATCTGTACCTTCAATGTATTAGTTGCCAGCCCCTGCTCTAACCCTTTTTGCAGGAATTCGAGAATTTTGTCAATTTGTACTCCATCCTGAACCCTTACCCCGGAGCTGGATAGAAATTTCCTCCAAGTTCTACCATAGGCCCTGGTTGTGATCGGTTTCCTACTCTTTTGTAGCGTGGAAACCAGGTTTTCTGAGAACCCCCTCCCCCTCAGCAGTGCCCTTTCAAATTCCATGCTGTTAAATGGAGGTTCACTGCCCGAGGGTGTAACACGGGACCTTGGGACAGAAGGTCGGGGAGATCTGGTAGAACCCAGGGGTCGGTTATTGACAGTATTCTCAGCCAGGAAAACCAAGTTCTTTTTGGCCAAAACGGGGCTATTAGTATCATTCGTGCCCTGTCTTCTCTGACTTTCCTTATGACTGCCGGAATGAGAATGGGCGGCGGAAAGGCATACATTAGGCCCTGCGTCCATGGAAGCATAAACGCCTCCATGGTCCGGGGATTCCCCCTGGGGACTAGGGAACAAAATGCTTCCACTTTTTTGTTTCTGTGGTCGGCAAACAGATCCATGTCCGGGGTTCCCCACATTTTTACAATCTTCCGAAAAATGGACTGTTTTAGAACCCACTCCCCTTGATGTAGCTGGGTGCGACTTAGAAAGTCTGCTGTCTGGTTTTCTGCTCCCCGTATGTGTAGTGCAGATAGGGATAGTAGGTTTTCCTTGGCTAGCGTGAGGATGTGTTCATTAGTGTTGTGGACCTGGTTCCCCCTTGATGATTTATGTAGGCCACTGTCACTCGATTGTCCTAAAAATATGCGGACATGATGTCCCTTTAATATCGGTAGAAAGTTAGGGTGTAGCCTACTGCCAACAGTTCCTTTTGGTTTGAGGAGGCTTCTAGTTCCTGACCTCCCCATGCCTCCTGAGCCACCCTGTTGCTCATATGCGCTCCCCATCCCTTGGGACTGGCATCCATGGTGATTGTGTGTGTGACTTATCACCCAGGGAATCCCTTTGGATAGGTTGTCTGTTTCCCCACCAAGCTAGGGAACAAATAGTTTTGGAGTGTAGTGTGACATAACCTTCCAAGTGACCTCTTAAAGCTGACTGGTTGGCTAAAACATCCCATTGGAGATCTCTCGTATGTAGCTGCGCCCACTGGACCGCCGGCAGGCAAGCGGAGAGGGACCCTAATAGTGACATTGCTTTCCTTAGCGTCATGGAAGGGTTCTGTGTCGCTCTTGCTACCATCTGAGCGATCCTCTCCTTTTTTTTGTTCTGGCAGGTAACACTCCTGGGTGTTGGAGTCCAGTGTCAGGCCTAGGAACTCCTGGACTTTTCTGGGATACAGCCTTGATTTTTTTCAGGTTTAAGAGCCAGTCGAGGTTTTTTAGAGTGTCCATCACTCTGTCCCCTGCATCTTTGGGCCGAGTTGCTCGCTATTAAAAAGTCATCCAGTAACCCAGGAAGAAGTGCAGAACCGTCTTAGTAAGATTAAAATTGACAAATCACCAGGCCCTGATAGCATTCACCCTCGGGTATTAAGGGAGTTTAGTAATGTGATAGTCAGGTCTCTATTCCTTATATTTAAATACTCTATAGAAACAGGGTCTGTTCCTTTTAATTGGCGGCAAGCAAATGTGGTACCAATATTCAAAAAGGGTAAGCTTAACATCTGTTGTGGGTAAAATTTTTGAAGGGTTTCTAAGGGATACCATTATGGAATATCTCAATGTTAATAAATGTTTAATTCCATATCAACATGGATTTATGAAGGATCGCTCCTGTCAAACTAACCTGATCAGCTTCTATGAGGATGTAAGCTCTCAAATGGACCAAGGAGAATCATTGGATGTCATTTATCTCGACTTCTCTAAAGCATTTGACACTGTCCCACATAAAAGATTGGTAAGTAAGATGAGAAAGCTTGGGCTAGGGGAAAATGTGTGTAGATGGGTAGGTAGCTGGCTTAGTGATAGAAAACAAAGAGTGGTTATTAATGGTGCATACTCAGATTGGGCCAGGGTTACTAGTGGGGTACCACAGGGTTCTGTATTGGGCCCCCTACTATTTAATATATTTATTAATGATCTAGTGGATGGCTTACACAGTAAAATATCAGTATTTGCAGATGATACAAAACTATGTAAGGTAGTTAACACAAAGGAGGACAGTTTGCAACTACAGACAGATTTGAGTAAATTGGAGAATTGGGCTGAAAAATGGCAAATGAGGTTTAACACAGATAAGTGTAAGGTTATGCACATGGGAAGGAGAAACAGATGCTACAATTACTTACTAAATGGGAAACTGCTGGGGAAATCAGACATGGAAAAAGACTTAGGCATCTTAGTCAATAAGAAGGTAAATTGGAGTGCTCAGTGTCAGGCAGCTGCCACCAAAGCAAATAGGGTCATGGGATGCATTAGAAGAGGTTTGGGGACACGAGATGAAAACATAATTCTCCCTCTGTACAAATCACTCGTCAGACCACACTTGGAGTATTGTGTGCAATTTTGGATGCCAGTGCTCAAGAAAGACATTACTGAACTTGAAAGGGTTCAAAGGCGGGCTACTAAAATGATAAATGGAGTTGGTTCACTACAATACCCAGAAAGGTTATCAAAGTTAGGTCTATTTACTCTAGAAAAGAGAAGACTTAGGGGAGACTTAATATATATGTACAAGTATATCAGAGGGCAATACAGAGATCTTTCCAATGAACTGTTTGTACCAAGGACTGTGACAAGAACAAGGGGGCATTCTCTTCGTTTGGAGGAAAGCATTTCTGCACCAGCATAGAAGAGGGTTCTTCACGGTAAGAGCAGTGAGGCTCTGGAATTCTCTTCCTGAGGAAGTGGTGATGGCCAACTCACTGAATGAATTTAAGAAAGGAATGGATGCTTTTCTTGTGAGTAACAATATAGAAGGTTACGAATAACATTATAGGCAGATGGTTGACCCAGCTTAGGGGAAATAATTTTTTTCCCTATGGAGAAAATTGGCTTCTACTCTGTGGGTTTTTTGCCTTCCCCAGGATCAACAATGCAGAACAGCTGCACTAAAAATAGGCTGAACTAAATGGACATAAGGTCTTCCTTCAGCCTTCAAAACTATGTTACTATGTCCAGATATGGGACTATTAAAACATCTTGTTCTCTTAAGTGAGCCATCATCTCCGCCACTAATTTCGTGAAGATTCGCGGGGCTACCGAAATTCCAAATGGCAGGGCCTTGTAATGAAACTCCCTTAATTCGCCTCCTATGGAGACCGCAAGTCTGAGGTACTCTCGGGAGTCTTTGTGGATGGGAACGTGATCGTAGGCATCGTTGAGGTCTAATACTACCATGAAACAATGTGGAAAGAGAATTTTGATGGTTGTCTTGAGCGACTACATTTTGAATTTCTCGTTTTTGACATAATCGTTCAGCCTCTTTAGATTTAAAATTGTCCGGAAGGTACCGTCCGGTTTGGTTACTAGAAAGAGAGGCGAGTAGAATCCTCTGCCTTTCTCCCGCGGGGGAACCTCCTGGAGGACTCTTTTGTTCAACAGGCTTAGGACCTCTTTTCGAGGGCTTCTTGTTCTGTTACTGATGATCTTAGTGGGGTCACTACTTATTTTTGAGGTGGGAGAGAGAGAGAAAGTCTATCCTTAACCCTGATCCTATCAGATTTAATAACCAAGGGTTGTTCGATATTTTCCTCCAGGCTGGGAGAAAAAAAGCTTAGCCTCCCTCACACCCTGGGCAAACAGTCACTTGGAGGGCTTTTTGTCTCGGGACGAGTTACCAAAGAAGAACCCCCTGTCTATCGTCCCACTTCTGTTCTCTCGGGGGTCTCCTCTGAAAAAACTTTGTTTCGAAAGGACCTTTTAAAGACTGTTGGGCCTAAATTTGGGAATCCCTTCTTTTTATCCCCCGCCTTTTGGAGGATGTCATCCAATGTCTCTCCAAATAGGAATTTCCCTTCACAAGGGATGGCAGTTTCATCTTAGTCTGTATGTCCCCAGGCCAACATTTAAGCCACAGCGTTCTTCGGGCTGCTTTTGACAGGGCTGCCGTTTTGGATGACAACCTTACCGAATCAGCCGAAGAGTCGGCTAAGAAGGCTGCCGCTCCGCTTATCACGGGAATGGATTCCAGGATCTTCTCCCTGGGTGTACCTTCCCTTGGCTGCTTCTCTAGTTGGTCCACCCACACCATGAGGGCTCTGGAGGTACAAGTTGCCGCTATCGCTGGCCTAAGATTTCCTCCTGCTGATTCCCAAGTGCCCTTGAGGAAAGTATCAGCTTTCTTGTCTAATGGGTCCTTTAGAGTACCCATATCCTCAAAGGGGAGTGCAAATTTTTTTGAGGCTTTGGCGACCGCCACGTCTAACTTCGGAGTTCTGTCCCAGGACGTGGACGCCTCCTCGTCAAAAGGGTATTTTCTTTTAAGGGAGGGAACCGTGGAGTTCTTCCTATCTGGTCTCTCCCATCCTTTTTTTTTTATCAGGCCCTGTACATTTTCATTTAACGGAAACACCCTGTGTCTCTTTTGGCCTAGTCCCCCGAACATTATGTCCTGGACTGATCTATCTGGCCGAGGGTCTGCCACCCCCTGGTAGACCTTACTGCCTTTACTAACATGTCTACCTCATCCAGGGGAAACAATGACGACCTTCTGTTCCCTCATCTGAGGATGACGAGTCGGTGTCTGAAGTATGTGATGTAACTTCCCCTGACGTCGAGGCCTCTGACTGGGAGGCTGCTACTGTGTCCCTTTTCCTTCCTCTCTTTGTGTTTTAGGGATGAAAGGGCACTTTGAAACTCCGATCGGATTACCGCTCTTAGATCCGAGGCATAATCCGGGGTTTCATCACAAAGAACTTCCTGTATGCAGGAATCGCAGAGTTTATCCCAAGCTGCTGGTAGCGGCCTGCTACAGGTGGGGCATTCCCTGTTCGTTTTTTCTTTCATCTTTCCCTAATAAGGGAAAGAAGTCTATTATAATGGGGGACATTCATGTAGATCACTTACCCCATTATGCGCGGTTGCAGGTACGGGTTCGGGAGGTGGATTCGGATCCCTCATGGGGTGATCCACAGAAGGCGACTTGCTCCTCACAGTCGACTTGCTCTGCTGTGTGGAGTGGCTACTGGACCGGCCCTCGCGTTTGTTCTTTTCTTTTTGCTGGCGATGGTGGTGTCTGGGCTGCTGCATTGGCTGCTCCTCGTGCTGGTCGCTGTCCTCCATGTTTACAGGACACTTCCAGCAAGGAGCAGCTCTCGCGTTCTTCTTTTGAATCTCCCGGCCCTGATGTCACCTATATGAGATACCTTTTAATGGCTAACTGAAAAGATGGCAACACATTGCAAGCTTGTAGTCTCGAAAGCTTGCAATGAGTTACCATCTTTTCATTTTTTTTTAAACATCCAAAAAATTTCTGTGAAGCACCTGAAGTGTTAATAAACTTCTTAAATGTGGTGTTGAGCACCTTGAGGGGTACAGTTTTTAGAATGGTGTCACTTTTAGGTATTTTCTATAATACAGACCCCTCAAAGTGACTTCAAATGTGATGTGGTCCCCCCAAAAATATTTTTGTAAAAATGAGAAATCCCTGGTTAACTTTTAACCCTTATAACTTCCTAACAAAAACAAAATTTTGTCTCCAAAATTGTGCTGATGTAAAGTAAACATTTGGAAAATGTTACTTATTAAGTATTTTGTGTGCCAGATCTTTGTGATTTAAGGGCATGAAATGCAAAGTAGAAAAATTGCAAAATTTTCTAAATTTTCACCAAATTTCCATTTTTTTCAGAAATGAACGCAAGTTATATCAAAGAAATTTTACCACTAACATGAAGTACAATATGTCACGAGAAAACAACGTCAGAATCGCCAGGATCTATAGAAGCGTTCTAGAGTTATTACCTCATAAAGGGACAGTGGCAGAATTGCAAAAATTGGCCCGGTCAATAACGTGCAAACCACCCTTGGGAGTAAAGGGGTTAAAGATGCATTTATTACGTAAAAACAACAAAAATACACAATTGTCAGTGTCGCATCCAGGGCTATAACTTTGCCATACCATTTAACCTGTGCTATTACAATTTAGTTTTTGCAAATAAAAATAGTTTTAGTGTGCAGCCCCCCCCTTCCCCAAAAAAAAAAGGTACTTACATAAAACTGGTATTAACTCACTATTAAAACCTTGAATGGGTGAATGCTGAGCTCTGGAGGAGCCATCCACCTATACAGTGCCTTGCGAAAGTATTCGCTCCCTGGAATTTTTCAACCTTTTCCCCACATATCATGCTTCAAACAAAGATACCAAATGTAAATTTTTGGTGAAGAATCAACAAGTGGGACACAGTTGTGAAGTTGAACGAAATTTATTGGTTACTTTAAATTTTTATGAAAATTCTAAAACTTAAAAGTGGGTTTGCAATATTATTCGGCCCCTTTAAATTAATACTTTGTTGAGCCACCTTTTGCTGCGATTACAGCTGCAAGTCGCTTGGGGTATGTCTCTATCAGTTTTGTACATCGAGAAACTGAAATTCTTGCCCATTCTTCCTTGGCAAACAGCTCGAGCTCAGTGAGGTTTAATGGAGATAGTTTGTCAACAGCAGTTTTCAGCTCTTTCCACAGATTCTCGATTGGATTCAGGTCTGGACTTTGACTTGGCCATTCTAACTACTGGATATGTTTGTGAACCATTCCATTATAGATTTTGCTTTATGTTTGGGATCATTGTCTTGTTGGAAGACAAATCTCCTTCCCAGTCTCAGGTCTTTTGCAGACTCCAACAGGTTTTCTTCAAAAATGGTCCTGTATTTGGCTCCATCCATCTTTCCATCAATTTTAACCATCTTCCCTGTCCCTGCTGAAGAGAAGCAGGCCCAAACCATGATGCTGCCACCCCCATGTTTGACAGTGGGGATGGTGTGTTCAGGGTGATGAGCTGTGTTGCCTTTACGCCAAACATATTGTTTGGCATTGTTGCCAAAAAGTTTGATTTTGGTTTCATCTGACCAGAGCACCTTCTTCCACATGTTTGGTGTGTCTCCCAGCTGGCTTGTTGCAAACTTTAAATGACACTTTTTATGGATATCTTTGAGAAAAGGTTTGCTTCTTGCCACGCTTCCATACAGACCAGATTTGTGCAGTGTACAACCGATTGTTGTCCTATGGACAGACTGTCTTACCTCAGCTGTAGATCTCAGCAGCTCATCCAGAGTGATCATGGGCCTCTTGCTGCATCTCTGATAAGTCTTCTCCTTGTTTGAGATGAAAGTTTAGAGGGACGGCCGGATCTTGGTAGATTTGCAGTGGTATGATCATCCTTCCATTTCAATATGATCGCTTGCACAGTGCTTCTTGGGATATTTAAAGTTTTGGAAATCAGTTTGTATCCAAATCAGGCTTTAAACTTCTCCACAACAGTATCACGGACCTGCCTGTTGTGTTCCTTGGTCTTCATGATGCTCGCTGTGCTTCAAACAGAACCCTGAGACTATCACAGAGCAGGTGCATTTATACAGAGACTTGATTACACACAAGTGGATTATATTTATCATCATTAGTCATTTAGGACAACATCGGATCATACAGAGATCCACAATGAACTTCTGGAGTGAGTTTGCTGCACTGAAATTAAAAGGGGCCGAATAATATTGCACGCCCCACTTTTCAGTTTTTGAATTTCTACAAAAATTTAAAATAACCATTAAATTTCGTTCAACTTCACAATTGTCTCCCACTTGTTGATTTCTTCACCAAAAATTTACATTTGGTATCTTTATGTTTGAAGTATGCTATGTGGGAAAAGGTTGAAAAGTTCCAGGGGGCCGAATACTTTCGCAAGGCACTGTATGTACTACACTCATAGCCAAAGGAAAAAAAAAACAATAGGGCCAAAACACCTTTCCTATACACATAGCACCACTACATACCAAAATTTTCCAAACATTAAATTAACAGAAAAACACTGAAACATTCAGATTTCAAAACAAATCATTTATTCACACATTAGCAATAAAAGTGGCCCCAAACTACACAAGCAATGCTTTATTACTATTAGCAATCCTCAATGAATAAAATTCTTCAGTGGCTGATGTATAAGCTGCCGTTTTTATACTACCAGGCAAATACACAGTGTAAAGAGACAAAAGATGAACGTCAACACCTTCCTATATTGACCTACACAACTGAAGCAAGTTTCTCCAAAGCCGCTGATTCTTACTGTGCTAAAAAAAAAACCAAAAAAAAACTGCGATTTTTGCATTTGCCATTTCTTTCGTATACCCGACAGTGTTTCATAAAGATTCAGACTGTTAAATTATTAATCAGTATAAAAGACATTTTATGAGTCAATCTAGAAAAAAAGCTCAAATCTAACATTATGCTAGATACAAGGGCAACATCTATAGAACCTTTTAGGAATGGAAAGTGGCAAAATGTACATAATGGCAACTTCTCTTATATTTCATATTGTTATATTGTATAGAATGGGGTCAATAAGGTAGACATGGATTAAGAGCTGAATAGATCACATAGCGCCTTCCGCTTCTGTTGGCTTTTCCTGGCTTTACTTGATGGAGCTGAAGACTGACTATAGGCTCACAATTATCTGTGAACAGACAAGCTGGAGGAATGCTTTAAACTGTGGCATCGCATATAATATAAAGGCATCAGACAATACTATGAAATGTGAATGTATCTACATTTAAATATTTACAAATACATAGATGTACATGTTAAATAATACTGCGAGAACAATGCAAAATGTACAAGCAGGTTTGTGCGAGATTAATCTTTAGAACAGCCTTGCAGTGCATCCCGTCGTGACTTTGGAGGTCCTACAAAGAGGCCCCTTTCTGAAGATTTAAAAAGGACTCATCCCTTGCCATAACTAGATGACTTTTTTACTTTGGAGTAAATGCCACTGTTCTCTGGAATCAAAGCTTTTTTTGTGGAGGGGGCAGGGGATTTGAGATATGATCCTCTCTCTGTATATAAATCTAGTCTTTTAGCAGAATAGGCGTGGTCCTTCACTCTACTGTAGATGTCTTCTTGAGGAACAAGCACAGTTGGCTAAAAAGTCTAGATTAAAATATAAGGAAGAGGGCGACCTGTGGCAGCAACAGGCGCAGGAGCAAAAAAATAAACTGTTTCAGAAGAACAGCGTTGTTTACACCAAGTAAAAAATGACATGTTTACGTCAAGTGATGGGTGCGCTAAACCTCACCCCCTTTGGCATCCTGTATACTAATGCAGAACCATTGCTACTACAGCAGCAAATATGACAGCACCAAGACAGTTGTGTCGTTATTAGCGAACAGCATGTAAAAGTTTCTCTAAGGAAGACAGGACGTAGGTTTCGGCTGCATGGTTATTACTTTCTGTACCTCTGCAGCAGACTTTACAGAGGTAATGAATGTATCCTTCAGCAGGTTATCTATGGCAGTAGAGGTTCCAGGATATTTAAAGGGAATCTGTCACCTCATTTTTCCCCTATGAGATGCGGCCACCGCCATCAGGGGCTTATCTACAGCATTCTGTAATGCTGTAGATAAGCCCTCGGTGTAACCTGAAAGATAATAAAAACGAGTTAGATTATACTCACCCGGGGGTCCGGTCCAGTCAGATGGGTGCCGTGGTCCGGACCGGCTCATCCCATCTTCTAGCGATGACGTGCTCCTCCTTACTTCTGCCGCGGCTCCTGCGCAGGCGTACTTTATCTGCCCTGTTGAGGGCAGAGTAAAGTACTGCAGTGTGCAGGTGCCGGACCTATCTGACCTTTCCCGACACCTGCACACTGCAGTACTCTGCTCTGCCCTCAACAGGGCAGATAAAGTACGCCTGTGCAGGAACCACAGCAGAAGTAAGGAGGACGTCATCACTAGAGGAGGTGCCAGACCGTGACACCCATCAGACCGGACCCCTGGGTGAGTATAATCTAACTCGTCTTTCTTATCTTTCAGGTTACAGTGGGGGCTTACCTACAGCATTACAGAATGCTGTAGATAAGCCCCTGATGGCGGTGGCCGCATCTCATATCAGAAAAACGAGGTGACAGATTCCCTTTAAATTTGTGTGAAGGTTCATGCTCATTCAGGGATCAGTATTACAACCAGGTTTAATGCTGGTACATATTTGTATACTCAATTATTCCAACAATAACCTGGATCTCTAGCACCGGTACCTTACACATTGGGAGGCAAGAGGCACTGATCACGCTTGAATTCTGACAGGCATATTTTGATGCAACATCACCTTCACCTGGCCATGAGCAGCACTGGAGAACCCCCCTGTAAAAACACATTCCCATGTATTGTGAAATCTGCAATACGATTTCAATTGAGTGCTAATTAAAAATCCATCTTCTGCTGTTTCCTTGTAATTCAGACACAGCAGAAAGTCAAATATGTGCAGACTTCCAAATATCGCAGTGGTGATTTGTAATCCTAGTTCATATGAACTTCAACCCACAGTAAAGGCATCTTACTCTCGCCGCACAAACCCCATTGGCATTTACAGTATATACAGTGAGAATAGTTACTAGATTTTAGTCCATCAACGACAGCCAACAAAAGCTTCGTTGTATCTTGCCAGCGATTTCCTGCTCATTGAATTGCGCTTTGAATCACTGTTCTTGAATATGGGAGAACTTAAAAACTCAGTATCTGTAAAGGGATCGCCTCTTCTAAGCTTCCTAGAAAATAAAGGACATTGTGAAAATGGCTATCCAGGAGGCTGAACAGACTTATCTGCATATGATAAACTTTGAGAGAATAATCCTGAAATATTGCATTATGATCGAGTAAAAACAGGATTTTTTGGGTTGCTTACCGTAAAATCTGTTTCTCGGAGCCTTCATTGGGGGACACAGAGACCATGGGGGGTGTATGCTGCTGCCACTAGGAGGCTGACACTATGCACAAAAAAGGTTAGCTCCTCCTCCACCGTATACACCCCACCGACCGGCAGGAAATTCCTCAGTTAGTGAGAAAGCAGTAGGAGAAGTAACGGAATAGATTGAAAACAGAACGAACAACTCAACTGTAACCAATCGACAAACATAAGAACAGGAGTTGTAGAACATGGGAGGGTGCTGTGTCCCCCAATGAAGGCTCCGAGAAACAGATTTTACGGTAAGCAACCCAAAAAATCCTGTTTTCTCGTTCACCTTATTGGGGGACACAGAGACCATGGGACGTCCCAAAGCAGTCCCTGGGGTGGGAAACAAACTTCCATCAGGCCAGTGGACTCACCACCGCAGCCTGCAGAATCCTTCTACCTAGGCTGGCGTCCGCCGAAACGTAGGTGTGGACCCTGTAGAATTTCACAAAAGTGTGAACCGAAGACCACGTTGCAGCTTTGCAAAGCTGCAGCGCGGAAGCTCTGTGGCGCACCGCCCAGGAGGCACCCACCGCCCGGGTAGAGTGCGCTCTGATCCCTGAAGGAGCTGCACGATGCTTGACCCGGTATGCCTCCAAAATTGCCGATCTGATCCAGCGAGCAATAGTGGCCTTTGAGGCTGGGTGACCTTTCCTTGCACCGTCTGGAATGATAAACAGAGAGTCTGACTTCCGCAAGGAAGATGTCCTGGCTAGATAGACTCTCAATGCCCTGACCAGATCCAGCTTGTTCAAGGATCGCTCCCGAGGATGAGCTGGGCTCGGGCAGAAGGATGGCAGAACAATGTCCTCATTGAGGTGAAACGAAGATACCACCTTCGGAAGGAAAGAGGGCGGAGGCCGCAGAACTACCTTGTCCTGATGAAGTACCAAAAAGGGAGAGCGGCAAGAAAGGGCCGCTAATTCCGACACACGTCGGATGGAAGTAATGGCCACCAGAAAGGCCACCTTCCAAGAAAGGAGGGCAAGGGAAACATCCCTGAGAGGTTCAAAAGGAGGACCTTGCAGAACCCCAAGAACGAAATTAAGATCCCAAGGATCCACGGGCGCTCGGTACGGAGGAACTGTGTGAGCCACACCCTGAAGAAAGGTTTTGACTTTGGGCCGGGAGGCCAGCGTCTTCTGAAATAAAATGGACAGTGCCGAAATTTGACCCTTCAAGGAACTGAGAGCAAGCCCCGCATCCAGCCCTGTCTGAAGAAACGCCAGAACAGAAGGAAGCGAAAAAACCATGGCCGCGATGTCATTGGCCTCACACCAGGAGAAATAGGCTTTCCAAGTACGGTAATAGATCTTGGAAGAGGAAGGCTTTCTGGCGCGGATCATGGTATGAATCACTCGATCAGAGAATCCTGCCCGTTTCAAAACCTCGGTCTCAACAGCCACGCCGTTAAATTGAGCGACCGAGAATTGGGGTGGCAAATCGGGCCTTGCGACAGCAGATCTGCCCTGTCGGGAAGCTTCCAGGGGGCGTCCGCGAGAAGGTTGACAATGTCCGCGAACCAAGACCTTCTGGGCCAATTCGGGGCGATGAGGACGACTGGAATCCCTTCTGCCTTGATTTGAGGTCTACGTCCGGGGTTCCCCACCGACGGCAGAGCAGATGAAACACCTCCGGATGTAGGGACCATTCCCTTGCCGCGAGACCCTCGCGGCTTAGAAAATCGGCGGCCCAGTTGTCCACACCGGGAATGTGAACCGCGGAAATTGTTGGAACAAAGGTCTCTGCCCATTGAAGAATTCTGGACACTTCCGCCAGGGCTGAGACACTCCGTGTCCCCCCTTGTCGGTTGATATACGCCACCGCTGTGGCATTGTCTGTTTGAATCCTGACAGGCAGGCCCTTGAGGTGCCGTTCCCAGTGGACGAGAGCCAGAAGGATCGCTCGTATCTCTAGGACATTGATCTGCAGAGCTGATTCCTGAGTCGACCATCGACCCTGAACAGTGTGACTGCGGAACACTGCACCCCAGCCGATGAGGCTGGCGTCCGTTGTGACAATCTGGGAAGAAAGGACCGCCCTGAGAGAATGAGGGGAGACGTCAACCACCAGTTGAGAGACCGCTTGATCCGGCATGAAAGACGAACCGGACGATCCAGAGACAGAGCCGACCTGTTCCACCTGGACAAAATGGCCTGCTGGAGGGGCCTGGCGTGAAACTGGGCAAAGGGAACTGCCTCTATTGCTGCCACCATCTTCCCCAGAATCCTCATGGCTGTCCTGAGAGATGAAAACCGTGCGATCTGTAGTGATCGGCCGCCCTGCTGCAGGGAAAGAATCTTGTCTTGTGGGAGAAATACCCTTGACCGACGAGTGTCGAAAAGAAGGCCCAGAAACACAAGGCGTTGAGTAGGGATCAGACAGGACTTTTTCCGGTTGACGATCCACCCAAAACTGGACAGGGTGTCTAGAACGATCGCCACACTTAGGCGGGCCTGATGAAAGGAGGGAGCCTTGATCAGAATATCGTCGAGATACGGAAAAAGAACAAGACCTCTGATCCTCAACAAGGCCATCAACGCCGCCATAATCTTCGTGAAGACCCTGGGAGCGGTGGCGAGCCCGAAAGGGAGCGCGACGAACTGATAATGTTCGTGGTGAATCGCAAACCACAGGAACTTCGGATGTCCGGGAAATATGGGCACGTGTAGATAGGCATCTTGGATGTCTATGGTACACATGAATTCCTGCTCCTCCATGGAGGCAATCACCGAGCGAACCGACTCCATCCGGAAGTGGCGGAGGCGAACTCTCTTGTTGAGTAACTTGAGATCCAAGATGGGTCGAACCGCCCCGTCCTTTTTCGGCACCACAAACAGGTTTGAATAAAACCCTGTGAATCGTTCCGATTCGGGAACGGGCACAATCACCCCGGAGCTGAGGAGAGAGGCGATGGCCGAACCGAACCCCGGGATCAAGGCAGGATCCCGTGGCGGACGGGATTGGAAGAAGCGATCCCGTGGAAGAGAAACGAACTCTATTTTGTATCCTGTCGATACAACCTCTCTGACCCAAGCGTCCTCTACTGAGGCGAACCAGACGTCGCTGAAGAAAAGAAGTCGACCTCCCAATTGGAAGGGACCCACGGAAGACCGATGATAGTCATGCGAACGTAGACCGTCCAGATCTAGATCTGGGTGGTCTTCCCTGGGAAGAGTGGGACCGCCAGGATGGAGTGGGCCTGAAGGAGACCTTCTTTCTTTCCTGACGTGCTTGTGGCCTTTGCTGGTTGGAAGGGTTTTCCGCCGCATTGAAACGGCGGAAAGACCGAAAGGGACGGAACTGACGCCTTGGAGGAGGTCTGCGAGGCTTGGATTGGGGGAGAAGAGAACTCGTACCTCCGGTAGCGTCCTTAATAATCTGGTCCAATTGGGACCCAAAGAGACGCACTCCTTGAAAAGGCATATTAGTCAGAGACTTTTTAGAGGACAAGTCCGCCTGCCAGGCCTTGAGCCAAATTGTACGTCGGATTGCCACGATGTTGCTTGACGCCTGAACCGCGCAAGATGCGGCATCCAAGGAAGCAGATAATCCCCCGCATGGGAAATCTGATTGGCGAGATCGGCCAAATGCTCCGGTTGTGCCTTATCCAGAATGCCCTGCCGAAGGTCCTCTGCCCAAGCGGATATAGCCTTTGCTGCCCAAGATGAAGCAAAGACTGGACATACCGCCGCAGATGCCGCCTCGAAGGCAGACTTTGCTAGGGATTCTATGATTCTGTCATTAGAATCTTTTAGAGACGCTACACCCGACAGCGGAAGAACAGTATTATTAGAGAGTCTGGATACGGGAGGGTCCACTGAAGGAGAAGCGGCCCAGTTGACCGTGAGCTCTTTAGCGAACGGATACAGCACGCCGAGACGCTTTCCTCTTTGAAAGCGTCTAGTCGGATCTTCCCTTTCCTTGGTAAAAATCTTCCCAAACTCGGAATGAAAGGGAAACACCCTGGAAGGTGTTTCCGCCCGTCTGAACGAAACCTCCTAATCTGAGGATTTCGCAGGGGCGTCAGTGATGTCGAAGGTATGGTGAATCGCGGCAATGAGGTTCTGCACCGTAACCTTCATGTTCGCATCCTGATCCGAATCCAGCTCTAAGACCCCTTCAGATTCCGAAAGCGCTTCACCCGACTCGGGAGAGGAGGCCCGAGAGGGAGACTGCTGGGGAGTATGGGGTGAGGTAGGGCGAGGAGAGGACTCCGCCTGGAGATCCTGCCTGGGTCTCTTGCGACTGACACTGGCTGGCTCAGATGGGACGTCCTGGGACGTGCTAGGTCCCGCAGAAGCTCCCAAGGGCAACTTATCCAGAACGGCTACTAGGGACTGAGACACCTTGGTAAGGTCTGCCACCGACTGTGATAGGGAGGAGGCCCAACCCGGCAAGGGGGGCTCACTCACCCCTGGGGCTATGGATGGCTCCTGAGCGGCGTCGGGCTGGATTGGATTGCTACAGTCCAGGCAGAGGGGAGAGGACTGACCTGAGGGAAGTTTGCGGTTGCACGAAGAACATGCGAAGAACTTGACTAGGGTGCAGGGGAGGGCCGAAGAGCGGGTACGATCAGCCTTAGGGATAGACATTGTGAAAAACCTGGAGGTAGTGCCGGAAGGTTGGGGGACAGAGGGCGGAGAAGGGTCAGTCTGCCGTGCAGAGCTACTCATGGTCCGGTGTCCCCAAAAGCGATGCTGCTCGACCTGTCCGGGGATGCAGATCAGGGAGAAGTCCGGCTGGCCGCCCCAAAGAGGCAAAAAGCTGCTTGCAGAAACTGCTCAGGGGCTGGGGAGCCTCTCCAGCTGCGTCCGGCTGGCAGGCTGTGAAGATGGCGCCTGCCTGTAGAAAAGCGCGGGTCCCGGGGAAGGGCGGAGCTCCTCGCAGGGTTAATAATTGCTGCCCTCTAGCCATAATATGCTGGGCAGGAGAGGGAAAGGCGGGGGGAGGGCCTGGGGAGAGCGGGAGTGAAGCCCGCTTAGTAGAAAGGGGCGGGGGGCGTGGCCGCGACGCTGCGGTAGGCCCGAACACAAGCCGGGGCCTAAATTAGTTGCGGCGGCCGCCTGTCAGCCGGGGGTCGGCGCGGAAGACGCGTCGCAACACCGGGCCGCGTACCTGCCCACAACTGCCCGACTCCAGCGCTACCCCTGCCGAGATGAAAAAAAGGGGGGGGGAAGCGCAGAACGAGGCCCGTGAAGACCCGGGGCCTGCATGGATGCGGTGACCGTGGGGGGATGCGGTGACCGTGGGGGGATGCGGGGCGTGCAGGGACCCTAACGTGGTCCCCCTGGCGACCGCTCCAAGAGAAAACGCCGGGGGAAGACTGACATACTCACCCAGGCAGGGGGCCTTACAATAAAGGTACCTGAAAATCCCACGCTGTCTGTCTCTATGAAATCCGCGCCTCATCCAACCTTCAGGCTCTGGTAGGCGAGAGGGTGGGAGGCGGGGGGCAAGGACCGTCCGTGCGGCTGGCACCTACTTGTGCGAGGCTCCTGGTCCTGCTGCGGAGACCTATGAGGATACGGGGTGGCAGTACACGCCGTACTCATAGTCTCTTTGTGGGAGTACGGATGTGACTGTTCACTCCGTATCCCTCCGGAACCTGCAAAGAAACGACGCACACTGAGGTAGATATGGGTCTAATAAAAGACCCGTGTCCACCTCCTACTGACACTAAGCTAAACTGAGGAATTTCCTGCCGGTCGGTGGGGTGTATACGGTGGAGGAGGAGCTAACCTTTTTTGTGCATAGTGTCAGCCTCCTAGTGGCAGCAGCATACACCCCCCATGGTCTCTGTGTCCCCCAATAAGGCGAACGAGAAATCAGGAATCCACTATTGACAGGTCATATTGAAGTGTATATGTGACATCTTTATTACAAAATTATTATTATTTTAACATAACATGTTCTAAGAAGATGTTTCTAGAATCATTGCAGGTATCCACATGAGAAAAGCAACCTTTGAACTCACTTGTTGAGACTTGGCTCGGCATAACTGACTGTAAATGTACATCTCCTCCTTCTCCTCATGCTACCGGCAGATATTTTCCTGTCATCAGTAAACGGGAAGGAGTATTTCTTAAAGTCGGCACTCACAGAGCTTGTAGACAAATTTGTCACATCTGCCAGGCTAAATCGAGGAGCTGCAGAAGTTCCTTCTAGTTCACCTGAAATGAGATGGGTAGAATGGCCTGAGTCACATAACTCAAATTAACTGTCTTAGGAGTCCATCACTAGCTAATACAACACTCTATTTGAGAACCATAAGCCATGTGGGAAACATTCACAGACTAGGAAGCTATCCCCCTGCATTTCTGTGGTTGGAAAAGTGAAGACTAGTGATGTGCGAACATGCTCGGATATGGCATTATCTAACTATGCTCCAGTCCCCATGCCTGCCTTGTTGGGGCTGTTGAACTGTGAGACGTGTAGTCGCGGGGACGGGAACATATTTTTTTGAGCATGCCGAAGTCACTCGGTTAGCACCCGAGCATACTCAGACTTACACCTCATTACTAGTGAAGACTTTCTGACCATGCTATCTGACATCTACAAAATGAGGCACCTCAATTTTCTCTGGTGCAGTTTGCTTAAAAAGTTTACATATTCTTTAAAATTAAACTATATGATATGGACTCAAATTTATTAGTTATGTATTTTAGACTTTTTTTTTTTTTTTTTTACTTTTCTTACAGAGCGGTGTACTCATCTTCACCAGTCAACAGTCTACCGCTCCATTTCGATGTGTCATTTCAGTGCCTCACTCTTGGCAATGATGGGAACCCTGCAGCAGGACAATCAGCAAGTTATCACCAATCCTTTAGAGAAGTTATTAGATATGGGCGAACCCAAACAGTAAAGTTCGGCATCCGCACCAAACAACTACTGTTCGGGCAAGGACACCAAACACGGACCTGACCGAACACTGGGTGTTTGTCGCGCTTCCATATGCATGACAGCGCGGCAAACACTGCTTCTGATCGGCAGTGAAATCATCCCCGCCGGTCAGAGAGCCGCGGTTCCCGCGCTGTCAAAAGACAGCGTGAGCGCTCAGCTGTGATCGGAGGTATAAAGCTTACCTCCGGTCACTGGTGTCAGCGGATAAGACTACAACTCCCATCATCTGCAACCTGCTGCCACTAATAACAGCGAGAGGAGAGCAGGAGAGGCTGATGGGAGAATTCATTAGCCCCTGTGCTGTACATAATTTAAAAAAAAAAAAAAAAGCAAGGTTAGCAAAGAAAAAATGGGTTCCCACACTTTTTTTTTTAAATTTATTTACAGCGCAGGAATGGGCTAATGAATAAACTTATCAGCTGCTCCTGCTCTCACTGTTATTAGCGGCAGCAGGTGTCGGATGATGGGTGCTGTTGTCACATCCGATGACACCAGTGACCGGAGGTAAGCTTTATATCTCCGATCACAGCTGAGCATTCACGCTCTCTTTAGAACTGCAGCTCTCTGACCGGCGGGGATGATTTCACCACCGATCAGAAGCGGTGTTTGCTGCGCTGTCATGCACATGACAGCGTGGCAAACACTGGATGTTGGCCCATCTCTATAAGTTATAGCTTTTAATGAAGTTCATAACTTTTAAACATTTTTAGTCTTTCATGGCTATTATGTGAAACCTTTCCATTGCAAAAGGTTTTTTTTTTTTTTTCAATCTTTTTTTTTATGCAAAAGAAGATTTTTTTATTTTATTCCTTGGGTGTGTCGCTCTCTCTACATTTGTTAAGTGAACGATCTGAGGGAGCACTGGCTCCCATACACACTAAGCCTAGAAATACTATATGGACTGAGTGCAGTGAGCCTTTATATCAAATTCTCCAAGAAAAATACACTGTTTGAATCAGGTTTTTGTGTTAAATTAATTTTTAAAAAAACATTTAAAAGAATGAAGCAATGGTTGTGCCTGTACTCCTCAGCTATGATATATGGAGTACAGTGTTGGGTAATTTTCATAATTCCCATACAAAATATAATAAATTGAACTGTGCTCCATTCAGACGTGGATCTGCAGAGCCCAAATTCTCTGTATTGGTGGCGTTGCCAACAGTCGGACTTCCCTAAAGCAATAAATTATCTATCCTGTGAATGGGGATAAATCACATGCTTCTTACAAACCCTTCAATGGCATATACACATGGACCTGCACATAAACCAGAATATATAAGGTATAAATACCCCATTAAGCTTATGCATAACATTTTGTGTTATATAATGGTGAACATACACGCTAACCATGAAGAGATGCTGTGCTACAGCCCTCCTTTTCCATTGCACTCTTATCGAAGTTGTTATCCTTTTAATATATTGCCATCATATTATATAGCACTGTGCACTTACCACTGCTCAGTTTGCCTTTCTACCCAGTTAATTATTCTGTTGTCCAATAGGTCTTTGACATGGTGTGATTAAAAACAGACAAGTTGAATCATTCTAAGCTCTGTAGAAACAGGAAGTCTCTTTTCATACATGAGTCATCCTTAGAGAACTACAAAGTATTTTCCATGGGGTAGAATTGTAGTTCTAATGATGACTCATGCAGGGAAAAGAGACTTTCTACACAGAGCTTAGGAGTCAGTTAGTCCGTTTTAGGCCGGGGTCACACTGCGTTTTAGGCAGTCCATTGACGGACTGTGTTACACCGCGGTATCACGCAGTCAGTTAACGCTGCCATTGAGCCCCACTGTCGGGCGCATCGCAACGCATGCCGAAAAGCGGCACGCGTTCGCGAGGTGCCGTCATTCAGTGACAGAGCCTCAGACGCGGCCTGCTCAGTCACCGCTAGCGCAGATGAATCATCTGTGCTAGCACAGATGATTCATCAGCGCTAGCGGGTATAGCATAACGCGATCGCTATGTGTTGAACGGGCTCCTAAACGTAATGTGAACCCAGCCTTAATTAAGTGATGTCATAGACCTATTGAAAAGCAGAAGAATTAACTGGGTAGAAGGGCAAAAATAGCAACTGTAAGTACACAGTGCTACATAATATGAGAATTTCAACGTATAAAAAGAGAATAAAACTGATGTGAGTGCATTTTTTTTTTTTTTAAAGAAGTTGTCCTCGGACAACCCCTTCTCAATCTCTGTGGTTCCCCTTTTTAAAATAACACCCATACTCACCGTCTTGTCTTCAGGGTCGGCAAGGGATCTCACAGGTTGTGTTACATTATGTCATGTGATGCTTGCAGCCAATGAACGATTGATTCACTCTCGTTCGACAAATCACATACATCTGGAGGAAATGAGAGCTACTGCAATATGACAGCGTCCCGTGATCCCTGGGAAGAACCAGTGTCAACTCTGCAGGTACGACCCTGATACTGGGTTGGTGTTATTTTACCAGGGGGAAACATAGGGATTAAGAAGACGTTGTCTGAGTAGTGGACAAGCCCTTTAACAACAGAACCATACAAATGTATATACTGAAATTATAGAAAACAATTGTAAATGCCTACACATATTCTTGTCTGTAGAATGCACCAGGTTCTCCAGTGCACTCTGGACATCGATGCTTAGCTTGGCGTTTTCTTCTGTCTTTCTCACTCTTGGTAAGGAGACCATCTCTCGTCTTCTTTCTGTGGCGTCATCTGCAGGTTTGGCATCAGTCTCCACCGTACCTTTTGTACTACTTCTAGCTTTTTTCTTTCGTCTTGCGACATCTGCAATCACTTAACATTGACAGTACATGTAATGATCTTATAATAAGCATGTTCTGACCTCAGTGCAATTAAAAATGCAAGTAACTATGAGGGTGTCCAACTACTGCAGTTTTAATCGACTAGTGCAGAAAATTAGGCATAGCAACTTTACATACTAGAAAGGTGAGAGAAAAACAAAACTGGCCTTAAAAATAAATTATAGCTTTAAGTCCTCAACAAGTGTAAAATTCTTAGCAGGATGTACAGAGAAAATGGGGATTCTGTAAAGTAAGTAATCTTACGATGCCAGAAGTCTCTTTTCAAGTGAAATCTACAGTGTTGCATGGAGAACTGGACCCTATGTTCTCCTAACATACCAATACAATTTCTATTTTATGGTACTATAAGAGATTTATAAGAAACTTGACAAACCTGGTTTAACCTGTTCACTGCCTTTATTTTCAGTCTTCTCGGCACATGGTTGCTTAAGTGCTTTGTTTCTTTTGGACCTCGGTCTTAAAGGAAGAGGTGCAGAATTTTGATCCACATTGCGAATTTTTGCCTTGGCTTTAGTAGGTACGTACAAGCTATCATTTAGTTCATCACTGCTACTACTGCTGCTTTTAACGGACTGGTCATATTCTGGCTCTTCATTCTTGGGTTCTTCATTCTCTGGAGGGTGACTGCACAGCTTGAATTGCCTAAATGGACTGACGTGTATGCTTTCCTCACAGGCAAAATCATAAGCGTCGCCGGAATTTAAAGACGAGTTCATTGTGTCTTTGGGGACAATTTGCTTGCTTGCACCCCTGTCTCGACTCTTTGACCTAGCTCTTGGTTTTGACTTCTCCCAAGGTTTTTTCAGTGGAACAGGACCTTGACTGTCTGCTTTGCCTTTGATTACTTTTTCCCTTCCAGTGCGAAACTCCGTTTTCCCTTTAAGAGGCTGAGATTGCTTCGGTTTGGGATCAGGGGTGGAACTTGACAGCTGAGAATAGTTTTTGAAAGGAAGAATTTCATCTTTTGATGGGCTTTGGAAGGGGGACATATCCATGACTTCACCATTACAGCATTCTTTAACGGGAAGGATTACTTCTGCAGAAACATCACACTTGGAATTAAGGTTTTGCTCTTCCTCCATTGACTTGACCTCGGGACATGCCTCTAAGCAAACATTTATGCTAGAGACACGACGTCTTATTGACACGTTTTTTAAAAAACTATTTTCAGTTTCTAAATCTGTTTTTTCAAGATCAGACTTTGGTTGACTTGAGCTAAATTTCAATGCTGGAAAAAAAAAAATATATATATATATATATAAATATTACTGAAATTTCTTTAGTCCATGCAGATCGTCAAACTGAAACAAAAAAAAACACAACAAGACTAAGTACTAAACTACAGTGTCAAAGTATGCAAATATCCACTTACGAGAGCATGTCAACAATTAAAGGGAACTGTTTATGTATAAAAAAAAAAAAAAAAAAGCTATTAACCTGCTGAAATGGGTCAATAGCGTTCTGAAGCTACCTGGCATCAGCACTGAGAGCACCGCTATCAGGAGAAAATGAACTTTATTCACACACTGATAATGCTCCCTTTCATGTAAAATTAGCTCTGGAGACAGATTCTCAGGGAAATCTAATGTCCGGTCCATAGATCTTAACAGCTCATTTACATATTAAAAAACCATGGCTTGCTCAGAAATACCAAAAATATAATTTTATAGAAATTTCTATGATCTGCATGACCATGTAGATGGTTTAGGAGGATTGATCCCACTAACAGATGTAGAAAGTTGAGCTGAGAAAGCTGCCACCGCCCAACCAGGTTCTCAATGTACAAAGTCCATAAACAGTGAGGTGCTTAGTTGCTGGATTTGTCAGCAGTGTTAATCTTAGTGATGAATCCCTCACTGTAAGTAAATAACAGCATGCAATTTGACATATGACACATCCCTGAATTCTGTGTTTCAGCCTGTAATCTCCTGCTGTTTTCGGATTACATAGCAAAAAATCTGCTGACAGATTCCCTTTTAAAGAAGACCGATGAGTTTAGTTGGCACATCACCGCAAATTACATAAATGCGGTCTTATAACCGTGAATCCGCAAGGGGAATCGTGACGATGTGCACATTGCACTGTCACGATTCGGTAGTCTGTAGCCATAGAGTGACTGACAATTCATCATGTAGCAGTTTCTATATTTGGGTGGGAAGTGATTAGAGAAAACACATTAAACAGTTTCAAACCTTTAGATTTCTGGTTTCCCGAAGTCATTTTCTCAGATTCTTCTTGGCGACTTCTTCTGCCAGGCCTTGATGCTCTTTCTAACAACTGGCAAAAATTCCTCTGTGTATCTGAGGCTGGCTCAGTCTGTGGCCTGCGACAGATAAAGCAAAAGAAATACCTGTAACCGGAATGGGGCAATAAGCCAGCAGGAAAAGTGGCACTTTTCCATAACCGCAACCAAATCAGTGCCACCAATTTCTTAAATGTGGCCACTGCTTTAACTTTGTGACCAGAGCAAATTTTTCCAATCTGACGTGTCACTTTATGTGGCAATAACTCAGGAATGTGATTTTGAGACTATTTTCTGAAACTTTGTACTTCATGATGATGAAACTACTTGCTATAAAATTCAAAACTTTAATATAAAAGTACTGTCGGAAAAGAAAAAAATGCGGCAAAACACATACAGCAACTTAAAACATGTAAATAGGAAGGTCCAAAAGATAGGTAGGGGTGTGGATCTTAATTTCCCTAGTTGTACCTTAACCCTTTCCCGCCATTGCCCGTTTAGGTCTTTGTGACCCAGCCAATTTTTACAATTCTGACCAGTCACTTTAGGATGTAATAACTCTGGAACGCTTCAACGGGGCCCACTGATCCAAAGACTGTTTTTACGTGACATATTGTACTTCATGACAGTGGTAAAATTTGTTTTATATAACTTGACCTTATTTCTGAAACGATCGGAAATTCGGCAAAAATTTAGCAGTTAAAAACTTTTAATCTTTATGCCCTTAAATCAGAGTCAGATCACACAAAATAGTTAATAAATAACAACATTTCCCACATGTCTACTTTACATCAGCACAATTTTTGAAACCTTTTTTTGTTAGTAAGTTAGAAGAGTTAAAAGTTGACCACCAATTTCTAATTTTTCCATAAAATTAACAAAACTTTTTTTTTACGGACCATATCACATTTGAAGTAAATTTGAGGGGACTATATGACAAAAAATACCTAAAAAAGACCATTCTAAAAACTGCACCTCTTAAGGTGCTCAAAACCACATTCAGGAAGTTTATTAACCCTTCAGGTGCCTCAATGTGGAAGGAAAAAATGAGGAGAAAGATTCAAGCTCACCCGTTGATGCATCTTGATAACCTCAGGAGGACGGACCAGCTGTGTCAGGGCGTAGAAAATCCAAGAAAAAATGTCCAGCTCGATAAATCAAGTGAAGACCAAGTTTTATTCACCGAAAAACTTCTTACACAGAGGATAAAATCTTCAGCACAGTGAAAGACAAGTGGTGATATCGACAACTTTCTGGAGACTCCCTTAATCATGATGATTGATGATGGACAGTGAGTGAGGACTTACTTCTTTTGTGGACTGAGTTAAAACTTTTATTGGGAACACTTTACATAATGTTTGGGATCACGTTTATCCTGCACTCTATGCTGAGGACTTGCTTTGGGGTCTCCATCTAAATCTTCGAGTGACATGATTCAGATGAAACCTCCCAAGGGATCCATTCATTATGAGGCAGCAGAGTTACACTGGACTTAGTCTGGCCTCTATTCAGTGGTGTATTTTTCAGAGGTGTAAAAAACTGGCGAACCATGCCTTTATCCAGGCCTTAAAAAGACTGATACCGCTGGATCACAGGTAAGAAGAAGTCCACAGTGCCTCCATGTGTCTATTACAGGGAATCTTCAGTAAGGCTTATCATCTGAATCACATATTTCAGAGATTTACATGGAAACCCCGAAGTAAGTGCTCAGCATAGAGCGATCTTTGAGAGGCAGAATGAACAAATCAACAGCAGGTGAAGAATTGTTTTAATTTTTACGCCGTTCCCTGTGTGGTATAGGCGATTAGGCGACTTTATTAATTCGGGTTGTGCGATTACAGCGATGCAAGATGTATATCGGGTTTTTTGTTTGACTGCTGTCACATAATAAAAGAAACTTTGACAAAAACAAGTTTCTGTGTCCCCTTATTTTGAGAGCTATAATGTTTCTATCTTTCATCCGACAGTCATGTGACAGCTTATTTTTTGCAGGACAAATTGACTTTTTATTGCACACATTTTCATGCACATGACATTTTCAGATCACTTTGTATTCCAGTTTGCGGGAGACAGAATGAACAAAAATCAGCATTTTTTTTCTTCTTTTTTTTACCAAAATGGCAGGCGCATGCGCAGTACACTCCCGCCGAAATCTTTCGGCCAGTACCCGGCAACAATAGGGATATTTTTCCTATTGGTTCATTTTGGTCACTGTGATATGTCCTATCACAGATATCAAAATAAAAAAAAAATAGTAAATAACCCCCCTTTGTTAGGGAAAAAATAATAAAATAAAGAAAATATATTTCCATTTTCCTATTAGGGTTAGAGTTAGGCTAAAGTGAGTTGGGCTAAAGTTAGGATTAGGATTAGGTTTGTGATTAGGGTTATGGTTGGGATTAGGGTTATGTTAGGGTTGTGGTTAGGTTTAGGGGTGTGTGTTGGGGTTAGGGGTGTGGTTAGGGGTGGACTAAGAATTAGGGGATTTCCATTGTTTAGGCACATCAGGGGGTCTCCAAACGCGGCATGGCGCCACCATTGATTCCAGCCAATTTTGCATTCAAAAAATCAAACGGTGCTCCCTCCCTTCTGAGCTCTGCCGTGTGCCCAAACAGTAGTTTACCCCCACATATTGGGCATCAGCGTACTCAGGACAAAGTGCACAACAACTTTGGGGGTCTAATTTCTCCTGCTAACTTTGAGAAAATAAAAAGTTGGGAGCTAAAATATCAGTTTTGTGGAAAAAATTTTTTTTTTTTATTTTCACGGCTCTGCGTTATAAACTTCTGTGAAGCACTTGGGGGTTCAAAGTGCTCACCACATATCTAGATAAGTACATCTAGATAAGTTCCTTAAGGGGTCTAATTTTCAAAATGGTGTCACTTGTGGGGGCTTTCCACTGTTTACGTACCTCAGGGGCTCTCCAAACGAGACATGGCGTCCGATCTCTATCCCAGCCAATTCTGCATTGAAAAAGTCAAATGGCGCTCCTTCCCTTCCAAGCTCTGCCGTGCACCCAAACAGTGGTTTACCCCGACATATGGGGTATCGGCGTATTCAGGAGAAATTGCACAACAAATTTTGTTGTTCATTTTTTCTTTTACACTTATAAAAATGAAAAAAAAAAATGGTTCTGAAATATGTTTGTAAAAAAAAGTTAAATGTTCATTTTTTCCTTCCACATTGCTTCTGTTCCTGTGAAGCACGTAAAGGGGTAATTAACTTCTTGAATGTGGTTTTCAGCACCTTGAGGGAGCAGTTTTTAGAATGGTGTCATTTAGGGTATTTTCTGTTATGTACACCGCTCAAAGTGACTTTAAATGTGATCCCTAAAAAAAAATAGTTTTGTAACTTTTGTTGTAAAAATGAAAATCGCTGGTGAACTTTTAACCCTTATAACTTCCTAACAAAAAAATTTTTGGTTCCAAAATTGTGCTGATGTAAAACACATGTGGGAAATGTGTTTTGTGTGACATCTCTCCGATTTAAGGGCATGAAAATTAAAAGTTTGAAAATCACAAAATTTTAAAATTTTCTGCCATATTTACATTTTTTTTCATAAACAAATGCAAGTCATATCGAAGAAATTTTATCACTAACATGAAGTACAATATGAATATCATGAAAAAACAGAATCACCGGGATCCGTTAAAAGCATTCCAGAGTTATAACCTCAAAGTGACAGTGGTCAGAATTGTAAAAATTTGCCTAGTCATTAAGCTGCAAATTGGCTGTCACTAAGGGGTTAAAACATTTACGGTAACTTTTTTTTTTTTTTAACTTAGTCTCTATATGGGACTTCAATTTTTATTTCTCTGACCACTGGTCTCATGAAATTCAATTAGCTTGTATTGAATTTTATGAGACCTGACAGTTTTATACTGTCAGATCGCATGTCAGGTATAAACCTATTAGAAAAAGCATATACTGTAGGAATTAATAATTACAAAGTGAACATATATAATCCCTATAAAACTTTTATTTCATACATATAAAAAACACCAATTTCCCAGTGAAACCATGGCACATGCCACAATAAAAAGACCGGAACTGAGATGCTGCAAAGCCCTGCAATAAGCCTTTCTGATACCTTCCTATCCATGGAGGTTGGCACCCTAGGGATCCCGATTTTGGCGCCCCCACTCAGCGAGGACTGTACCTTACTGCCCTGCCGGTCCCTGATATCACAGGTATGAAAACAATGACCAATAGTGCAGAGATGAATGGTAAAAAATGCCCTAAACTAATGCAGACAATCCCAGAAAAATAGACTAACAATTACCACATCATGACATCAGGGTCCACAATAAATCTAAAAAGACATACCCTCACAATGGAGCATATATATAAATAAAGTGACCACTTATCATTTGTGGAGTACCCCAACGAGTTTCCCCACAACAGCGGTTCATCAGGAGATTTTTATCTCTCTTGCCTCCTGATGAACCGCTGTTGCGGGGAAACCTGCACTTGGTTTGAATAGTCTGTGCCGATAGTCCCTTTAACCATCTAGATGTCGATTTCACCTTTGACAACAGCATCTAAAAAGGGTAAACAGCAATGGTCGGTGCATTTTCATTTGTCGGGGGATGTTAGCCTTTTAGATCTCAGGTCAGTAAAAAGACCTATAGGTGCTTACAAATGAATTTAAAAAAAAAAAACAAAAAAAAACAAAAAACAGCTGCTGAAATAGATTGCTATGCTCTATTTGTAACTCCCAGAGACAGCGTAGTAAACTTACAATGGTCTAGGAACCAGAAAAGGAGTGGTCGTCGTGCTTTTCACCGCTACACACGCTGGGGAACTTGACAGACTCTAAAATGACCAAAGACCAAAAGTTTAATACAAGTCATATTCCTTTTAAAAAAAAAACAAAAAAACAAACAAAACATATGCTTAAATAGCAGGTTCATTTTCAACTATAAACCCTTTTTGAAAGCCTGTCTGCTTTCCTTTCGTTCTTCCAAAAGCTATAACTTTTTAATTTTTCTGTTGCTAGTCATATGATGTCTTGGTTGTTTTGGGATGAGTTCTACGAATGAATAGTACCTTTCGCTTTACCATATAACGTAATGACAGACAGCAATACAAAACTCCAAGTGAAAAGATGAGAAAAAAAGAAGGCTATAAATTCCACCATTTATTTCTCTAATCCCCTCCATGACAGCACCACAGGAGATTGCCTCCCCATCCTAATTAGGGGCAGGAAACACAAGAGGTTTATAAAGCCCTTCCCCTCCATCCTCAGTGTTTTTCCTGTCCTTAAGGGATGAAGAGGTTTCTTTCTGAGTGCGCTGGGACTAGCGAACAGACCATCTATTTAGGTTACCTTAAGCCGGGCAGCCGCGGTCAATCGTCCTTCCTCCCAGCGCTGCTCCCACTATGGAGCGTGACTGCCCCATCCTCCTTTGCTGACAGCAATGCTGGATGGTGAGAGTGGCTGGGTGCATCTAGTCGCTCCCCAGCCGAATAAATCAACTCTCCTCTCTTCAGAGAGACGTTGCTGCTGCTGTGTCTCTTACTGGAGTTTCTCCAGTGGGCCTGGGCACGCATAGAAACTGACACACACCACCAAGTCAGTGAGGTATGACATCACATCCGGGATGCGTTCCAGGGTGGAGCGCATCACCATTTTGGCGGGAAATTTTTAATCTGAAAAGGTGCCCAAATGACGGGACTGGACGTCAGAAGGGGGGGGGGGATCTCATCCAATTGGATGAGGAAAAACTGGAATCACAGTTTCCTGTATAAACGAACCCTGACGGAACACACCATTACGATAGGACTTTTTCTTTTTTGTTTATTTTTAGGGAGACAAGGATCCTGCACCAAAGTCAAAAGAAACATCTACAAATCGCAAGTGTGCCACTTGCAGTAAAAAACTTCCATCTGCACATAATCATCCGAGAAGAACAACCTTCTCTAATGGATGAAGTTAGAGGAATGGAGCGACAGGAGATCCAGTTTTCCCTAGCCACCTTCTCCCAGTCTTTTTCAGGTGGCTCCTCTGTGTCAAAAACAAGGAAATATACCCCGGAAGATAGCTCTCACTCATTCGGAAATTTCAGTTCCAGAAGAATGGTTGGAGGAAAGCCAAGTTACTCAACAACACACAGGCTCTCCATGCATGTGTTGGGACTGTGACACAGCCGCAACATATGCAGCTGCGGAGCCGATCAGCCGGCACGCTCCATGTATCTGGGTTCCCTCTGCAGCTTATTCGGTAAGCGCTATAGCTTGCAATTCCCTCATCTCTATTCATAAGTAG
Organism: Dendrobates tinctorius; assembly: GCF_039654945.1. NCBI lineage: Eukaryota > Metazoa > Chordata > Amphibia > Anura > Dendrobatidae > Dendrobates > Dendrobates tinctorius. Next base: position 6,760,499 of record NW_027361673.1, read on the forward strand.
ACTGCAAAAAAAGCAGGAAACTGGTCACAAATGTCATCTATTCTAAGATATGGAAGACCTCCTCTGTGTAGCATGGATATACCCCCATCGATCCATTTCATCCTGATATTGCCAGGATATTAGACTTCCTACAGGACGGCCTATCGAAAGGGTTAAGACCTAGTACTCTGAAAGTCCAGGTGTCGGCCCAGAGTTCCTCCTTTGACCAAAAGCTGGCGTACCACCATTGGATAAAAAGGTTCATGACAGCAGCCTCTAGAATTCGTCCAAGGAGGTCCAATGTAATTCCATCTTGGGACCTGAATATAGTATTGAGGGGTCTGACTATCCTGCCCTTTGAACCTATGGCCCAAATCCAAATGGACAAACTATCTTGGAAAGCGGCCCTATTGGTAGCCATTACGACAGCAAGGAGGGTAGGCGAGAAAGCTATACAGAAGGGAATCTTATTTGAAAATCCTGGACAACAGTAGTCCTTCGCCTAGACCAGGGGTCCCCAACCTGTAGCTCGGGAGCCACATGTGGCTCGCGGTCCCATGAATTGTGGCTCACAACTGTCTGCCAGCTTGGTGCATTAGGTCCAGGTCTAGAAAACAGGTAGAAAGAGCACATCTCAAAATGGTGAATTTTTTGAGTCACCCTGCACAGAAGTGCAGATCTGGATGCACATTTACTGGTCTTAGGGGTTTAGAGATGTTTTAGATATGGTGCACTGGAGGATGGTACTACCTGTTAGAGGAGGTGCTCAAACCTGGATGTGACTGTCAGGAGTCCTTGATGGGAGAATACTGAATGGGGGTTGTCACGTATGCACTTCTCAGGACGTGACTTGGGGTTGAGCCTGCAAGTATTAATCTATCTCCTCTCACTCAATCCAGCATTCAAGCTCTGTTCTATGCTGCAATGGGAGCATAAATCACACCCTGAGGCAGACCACACACCCCGATTCATACACGCTGCCACCACTCACTGAACATATGGGCGATGAGTCCCGGAAATATTACTACTATTGTCTGCCAATCACCAGGATCATACACTCAGGTTATGGATTCCTAAGAGCATGCAAGGTTCAAACTTATTAAAGTTTTAAGCTTTAATAGAAAAGGTACAGTGCTTACAGTGGAAGAATATAAGAAATATGGAAATAAAAAGTGACATACAAATATGCAAAACAGCTATAAAATAAAAGTGAGAAACTTACAGAAATATCTAAACTTTGCAGTCTGGCATTCTGCTCCCTGAGGGGGGATGAATATGGAATGGCTCACATCAGCTTGGCTGTCCCTCAGTCTGTGAACAGCTTTCTATGTGTAAAGGCCGAATTTATAGATTTATCCTGGAGATCAGATTTCTGGACCAGCTTCTAAGGTTAATATTCTAATTCCTGGTTTGTGACTGGACTATGGCTACTTTGCCAATGAATGCATTTTTTTTTCTCTGAACGCTGTTTGTATAACTTTTCTTTCTTTCTCATAGTAAATAGTGTCAGGCTGCAATTTGGCGTCTCCCCATCAAAGACACTAGGTCGTGTGAAATGTTTCCAATTCTGTGTGTTCTCAGGAAGGCCCCCTGGGGTCATGGACCAAGAAAACTATCTTTTCAGGATAAAATAGGTTTGGACCTTTGTGAAGAGCTGCAGCCTGGAAACATATGCCATCACCTTTGTGAGACCTTCAGCCTAGAACAGATGTTAAATACTGCTGGTCACACATCCATACATATACATATTTCACTACATGGTCTTAAGGGTTTAGAGGGGTTTTAGGTATGGTACACTGGAGGATGGTACTACCTGTTAGAGGAGGTGCTCAAAGCTGGATGTGACTGTTGGGAGAATACTGAATGGGAGTATTGTGGGAACCCCTGGATTTCAGTCTACTGCTTTGTAGTGATTTCTGTGGAAAAGCTTTGGTTATCATTATACCTGTAATGGGGGCTTTGGTTGACAATACTTTGAAAGGGGTGGGAGCTGGACCCGCTCTGGCGACCCTCTAAGCTGAAATGTGGCTCTCAAGGTCAGAAAGGTTGGGGACCACTGGCCTAGACCCTTCCTTCCAAAGGGAACATCTGACTTTCACATGTCCCAGGAAATAATTCTTCCTTCCTTTTGTCAGAACCCAAAGGACAATAGAGAAGGAGAATTTTATTTTCTAGATGTTTAGAGAACAATCCTCTTTTATTTGAGACAAACGGAACCTTGGAGAAAAGATAAAAACCTTTTAGTCCAATACTGTGGACCAAATAAAGGTAGGAAAGCCTCTAAGGGTATGTTTCCACAGTCAGTATTGGCAGCACTTTGGACGGAGCGGACATGTGCTGCGTCCAAAGCGCTGCCGGCTTTTAGACGCATGGTGATTCCGCATGTGTTCATTGAACCATATGGAATCACTGCATCCTATACATTGTATGGGTAACTGTCTCTGCAAGATAAATAGACATGATGCGGTCTGGAAAGAAGCGCCGCATGTCCGGTTACGCAGGGAACCCGCAAGTGAGGGGTCAGCACGCATTCAGCAAAGCATCGCATTAGCTAAGTATCCAGTAAAAGACGGTTACTAAATGACAAGGAACTAACATCCACCTTCTCTCTTGACACAGGTAACCATGTCATTCAACTTCTGATTTGAACCAGCCTGCATGTACACTGTTCCAAATTATTGTGCAAAAAATATTTCCTCATATTTTCTCTAAATTACCTATATGAATTGCAGTCATTGTTATTTTCCAGTCATCTAATATTCTAGTATAATTGAAATGGTTTTTTTTAACAAACTGCCTATGAAAACAGTATGTTTTTAAAAATAAGGAACACTCAAAATGCATGTTCCAAGTTATTATGCACAGCAGAGTTTTCAACCTTTTTATTTTTATTTTGAACAAAAAAATGGTCAATTGTGAAATTATAAGCATTATCAGCTTATTACAAAATGAAATCAAACAGTTTTCAAGTCAAAACTTTATTCTTGGTGATGTTACATTTGCACATAGGACCCCTTGTTCGAAAGAAGCTTCTGAACTCTCTCGTCCATTGAATTTGTCAGTTTTTGGATGGTTGGTGCTTCAATTGTTTTGCATGTGGACAGAATACCCTCCCAGAGCTGTTGCTTAGATGTGAACTGTCTCCCGCCATCATAGACACTCCTTTTGATGATGCTCCAGAGGTTCTCAATGGGGTTGAGGTCATGGGAAGATGGTGGCCACACCATAAGTTTGTCCTCTTTTATGTCCATAGGAGCCAGAGATGCAGATGTGTAATTTGCAGCATGAGACGGAGCATTATCATGCATGAAAATGATCTTGCTGCGGAAAGCACGGTTCTTCCTCTTGAACCATGGCAGGAAGTGCTGTTTTAGAAACTCCACATAGATTATGGAGTTCATCTTTACTCCTTCAGGTATCCTAAAGGGGCCGACAATCTCTCTCCCCATGATTCCAGCCCAAAACATTACTCCACCTCCTCCTTGTTGGCGCCTTAGCCATATTTTCATTGGGTGTCCATCAACCAGCCATCCTCCACTCCATCCATTTGGACCATCGAGCGTTGCACGGCACTCATCGGTGAACAAAACAGTTTGGAAGTCAGTCTGAAGGACCCTGCATCTTGTTGTTCGGGGGACGTTGGAGGCACCAGCAGCTTCAATAACTTGTCTGCTGCTATGACAAGGCATTTTTGCAGCTGCTCTTTTAACCTGACGCAATTGCCTGTTGGAAAGAGTCCTCAATTTTTCCTTATCAGCACGCACACGTGTGTGCTGGGAATCAGCTACATACTTCTTGATTGTGCGATGATCACGATGAAGTGTCTTGGCAATGTTGATTGTAGTCATGCCTTGACCTAAATACTCCACAATTTGTTGCTTCTCAGCAGCTGACACATCCTTTTTCTTTCCCATTTTGGCAAAAAATGTAGGCTGCTTAATGTGGAACAGCCTTCTTAAGTAGTCTTGCCTTTATTTGGACACACCTGCCAAACTAATTTGCACAGGTATCTGCAATTGCTTTCAGTGATATAAAGAGCCCTGACACACATCACCATCAATGAGTTTAAATGACAAACAAAAAAATTCTAACCTTATCACTCCTAAACTCTTTTTGCATAATAATTTGGAACACAGTTTATTTCACTCCATTCAATGTTAGCAAGCAGTGTGAATGGTAACCATGTCATTCAACTTCTGATTTGAACCAGCCTGCATGTATTTCACTCCATTCAATGTTAGCAAGCAGTGTAAATGGTAACCATGTCATTCAACTTCTTTGCTATAATTCATCTGTTACATTGTTATCAGTACTTACTATTGTATATCCATAGGGGGGAACTCTGTAGATGTTATCTCAGGAGAGGTGCTATAGCATAGAGATGTTATCAGGACTGCGTCTTTGATCATGTTTTGCACACCAGGAAGTGTGGAGCAGCTGTTGCTAATTTATAACTAAGCAGCTCCCACAATCCCTCTCTACTGGCCCTGTACTGGGGTGTATAAGTTTAGACTAATTCTAAGGGGAACACACAAGTGAGGGGTCAGCACGCATTCAGCAAAGCATCGCATTAGCTAAGCATCCAGAAAAAGACAGTTACTCCATGACAGATAGGGTACCGTTACACTTAGCGATGCACCAGCGATCCCGACAATGTGGATCGCGCTGGTGCATCGCTAAGTGGTCGCTAGTGAGCTGCCACACAGGCAGATCTCACCAGCGACATAGCAGGGGTCGTTACTTACCTGTCAGATGCGGCAATCCTGACGTCCTCCCACCCGCGTCCACGCGTCGCTCGTCGGCGCCACAGGAAGCCCAGCAGGAAGCGATTGACGAGAAATGATCCAGGACGTTCTCGCGTGACCAGCGATGAGCAGCGGGGGAGCCGGTCGGAGGTAAGTATCAGACATAGCGATATCGCTAGCAATATCGCTGCTATATCGCTGCTACGTCACAAAATCGGTGACATTACAGCGATATCGCCATGTGTAACGGGGGCTTTAGTCAGGGCAGTAGTCAGGTAAATCACACTTTGCTCTCCCTTTTATCCATGTGCTTTATTTCTATCCTCCTGTGCTCCCTAGCCAGCCACATTCACCGCCCCATCCCTCCTCAATCACGACTCCATACGCATCAGCCCCTCTATACCTCTCTCTCCCATGTACAGCTCCCATGCACTTCTCACCTTCCTGAAAAACCTCAGCCCATCTTGCCCAAACAAATTGCACAAAAAACTTCTTACTTTTCAAATAACTACTTGCTTTTTATTATCCTACTGATTTCAGGGGACATCTCCCCCAACCTCAACCCCATAATAATATTATTATAAGAACTTGCACTCCCTCATCTCGATTTAATTGTGCCCTCTGGAATCCACGGTCTGTATGTAACAAGCTTCTTTTCCTGCACAATTACTTTCTGAACAACTCTCTGAATCTCTTGGCCCTCACTGAAACCTGGATTCAGGACTCTGACACTCTCTCCTGCTGCCATTTCGCATAGTGGCTTACAATTCACCCATTCCCCGAGACCCACAAACAGACCTGGTGGTGGGGTTGGCATACTCCTGTCCCCACAATGCACTTTCCAGGTCATCCCCCCAGTTCCATCACTCTCATTCCCTTCTTTTGAGGTCCACACCATCAGGCTCTTCTGTCCCCTCCCCCTCAGAGTAGCAGTCATATACCGGCCCCCAGGCTCACCCACCCACTTCCTTGACCACTTCTCAGCCTGGCTGCCTCACTTCATGTCCCCAGAACTACCAACCCTTATGCTGGGAGATTTCAACATCCCCACTAACAGCCCCACTTCCACAGCTGCATCCCAGCTTCTAACAATAACCACTTCTCTTGGCCTCTCACAGCTCTCAACCTCTGCGACACACAAAGACGTTAACACCCTTGACCTGGTCTTTGTCCGGCTCTGCTCAATCTACTACCTAAATAACTCGCCACATTCCCTCTCTGACCACAACATTCCCTCCTTCACGCTCACAAATCCTCGCCCACCCCTGCACACTCCTACCTACCACACATTCAGAAATCTACAAGTCATTAACACTCAGACACTTTCAGACTCCCTACACATCACTGTCCCCCATCTCCTCTTTTTCCTGTCCTGATCTGGCTGTACATCACTACGACACTCTTAGAAGCACCCTTGACCAAGTAGCGCCTTTCACCCTCAGAACCTCCAAATACAGAGTAAAACAGCCCTGGCTCACATCGCAAACTCGACTTCTCCAGCGTTGCTCGAGAAGTGCTGAACGGCGATGGAGAAAAACCTGCACACCAGAAGACTTCATCCACTTTAAATTTATGTTAAGAACCTATAACTCTGCCCTTCACCTCGCCAAACAGACCTACTTCACCACCCTGATCTCCTCACTAGCCAACAACCCCAAGAAACGTTTTGACACCTTTCACTCCCTCCTCAGGCCAAAAGCACAAGCCCCTGTCACAGACATTTGTGCGGATAACCTGGCCTCCCACTTTATAGAGAAAATAGATATCAGTCAGGAAATCCGCTCCCAACTACCAATTGCTGTGACTCCCATTCCTCCCTGTACTTCCCCTGGCTCACTTTCCACATTTGATCCCATTACAGAAGAAGTCTCCAGACTACTACTCTTCTCGTCCGACTACATGCACTACTGACCCCATTCCCTCACATCTCCTCCAGTCTCTCTCTCTCTCTCTCTCTCTCCAGTCAAGCAAAAAAGGAAGCACACTGTAGCGCCAAACCATGCAAACATGAAAAATGAATAATGAATTGCATTACTGCATTAGAAATATGAAAAATGAAATATGAAAAATTGAAAAAATTTAGCGCATAAAATGGCCAAGTTATGTGTACCTGGAAGCCACGTTAAGGCATTTGTTTTTCCAGGTCCCTATTCTATGCCAATCCTCGCTAAAACTGTAGTCTCCATCTAAATGGGAACCTATGAAAAATCCTCTGTTAGGACTGAAGTCTATATCTCTCCTTCACATCCCATATACAATCTCTTGCGCGCTCTTGCCGCTTACAACCTAAAGAACATCTCTAGAATCCGCCCTTTTACAAAAACTCTCTCTGTAGCATTGATCCACTCCCGCCTGGACTACTGCAATGCTCTAATAATTGGCCCCCCCTTTACTCGACTTTCCCTTCTCCAGTTCATACTTAATGCAGCGGCCAGGGTTATCCATCTGGCTAATCGGTACTCGGACGCGGCGGCTCTTCACCAATCGTTACACTGGCTGCCCATTCATTATAGGATCCAATTCAAAGTACTTGTTCTCACCCACAAAGCTCTCCACAGTGCGGCACCCCCCTACATCTCCTCCCTCATTTCTGTCTATCGGCCTAGCCGACCGCTGTGCTCTGCAAAAAACTTTTGACTAACCTCTGCACTAATCCGCACCTCCCACTCCCGACTCCAAGATTTCTCCCGTGCTGCGCCAAGCCTCTAGAATGCTCTACCTCAAGAAATTAGGACGATCCACATTTTACATAGCTTTAGGCGCTCCCTCAAAACGCATTTGTTCAGAGCGGCCTATCACATTCACTAATCAGTCATTTTATAAGTTTGCGTGTGTAGCCCATTCACTATCTCAATCTCTCACTACCTCAAGATGGCTGGACCATCAATGTAATACACACCTGTACTCTATCTCCCCCACCTCATTGTAGATTGTAAAGCTCTCACGAGCAGGGTCGTCTTATTTCATCTTATTTTGCTTTAATTATTGTATTAACGTTATTTATGACTTGTGTTTTGAAACTGTTAAACTGTAAAGCGCTGCAGAATATGTTGGCGCTATATAAAGATTTATTATTATTTTAGTGGACAGATGGGATTTCATGAAATCCCATCCACTATGCTTTATCATCTTGCCGCTGTGGGTTGGATGCTGCGGCTGTACACAGCGTCCAACTCGCAGCATTTACTGATCGTGGAAACATACCCTAAGAGCTCTCTGGCGAACTGGATTAAAAAAGCAATCACAAGCATAAAAATCAAGATTTATCTCCTCCTTAATCACTAAGGGGTGGTTCACATTACGTTATGGCAGTCCGTTTAACGGATTGTGTTACAAACGGCATTAATAAAATGTAACGCATCCATTAACGCATCCATAGACTGCCATAACATAGCGCATCGCTAACGCATGTCATAATCGGCATGCGTTAGCGATGTGCCGTCATGCTGTGACCGGACCCTCGGACGCAGTCTACAGCGTTCGAGGGTCCATCACTGCTAGCGCAGATGGAGCATCCGCGCTAGCATAACGCAATAAAAAAAAGGAGTAGCGTTAGCGTAGACCGTTTAACGCATGCGTTGAACGGACTGCTCTAACGCAATGTGAACCTAGCCTAAGGGCTCATTCCACTAGAGCCGTATCCAACTCTTGGGCTGAAAGGGCCAGCTTTTCTATCGAGCAGATGCGAAGTTCATGCCTTTACTAAGCATTACAGATTAGACCTAATGTCTATAAAAGATCTAGCCTTCTGCAGGAAAGTCCTCCAGTCTATTGTCCCTCCTTAGAGTTATTCTTTTGCATTTCTCCTGTGGTACAGTCGTGGAGGGGATTAGAGAAAAACCGGATTACTTACCGGTAATTGTGTTTTATAGACTCCATGATAGCACCCACCGGGAGGGGGTCTGCCCATAGGAATAGGATACCTACAGATAAAGAGGGGCGGTCCCCCTCGCCTCCTCAGTTGGATTACAGAGCATGAGAGGAACCGCCAAGAAAATTTTTAGGCAATCTTCACAAAAACTAATCAATATACATACATATATACAACCACCACCAGGAGTGAATCACATAACCTATTTGATTGTGTTTTTTTGTGCCACAAAGGGAGGAAAGTGAGTGAGTGCTGTCGTGGACTCTATAAAACACGATTACTGGTAAGTAATCCGTTTTTTTTCATTTCGCCACAACAGCACCCACTGAGAGACTTTCAGAGAACCATTACCTGGGAGGGACCACCGTATTGAAGATAGATCTCCCACCAAGTCAGAAGATGATGATAAATCAAGTCTATAGTTGTTGCAAAAGGTAGATGGTGAAGGCCATGTTGCTGCCTTACATATCCAATTGATCGAGATGTCTGCCATCTCAGCCCCGGGGGATGTCATGGCCCATGCTGAATGGGTTCTTACTCCGGTCGAAGGACTTTCACCTTTCGCCAGACAGATTGCATCTCTGATACATCGTGATAAAGTGCTCTTTGTGACTCCAAACCCTTTGTACGGCCTTGAAATAACACAAACAGAGCCCGACTCTGCCTCCAGGAATGAGTTGTCTATATAATGTAGGACAATCCACCTCACATCTAAGGTTTGGAATCTCTCTTCCTTAGTAGAAGGGTTAGCAAAAAACAAGGGAAGAAAAATCTCCTGACTTCTGTGAAATCTGGTAGCTACGTTAGGTAGGAAGGGTCTGGTTTCAGAACTATCCAATCAGGAAATACTAAAAGAAAAGGAGGATCAATAGAGCCTGTATGTCACTAACTCTTCTAGCTGATGTTAAAGCGACTAACAGAGCAGATTTTAATGATATACATTTTAATGAAGCAGACTCTAAAGGTTCAAATGGAGGACACGTCAGGGTATCGAGGACCAGCTTAAGGTCCTAAGGAGGTAAACGAGCAAAGTGTACAGGAATGCTACACTTACATGCTGAAATAAACTGTGAAACCCATCTATCTTCAGGAATGTTATGACTATAAAGGGCTTCCAAAGCTGATATCTGAACGTTTAATGCGCTAAGCGATAGGCCCAGCTCCCGACCCCTCTGAAGAAACTCAAGAATTGCAGAAATTGGTACTTCATTAGAGAAAGGGCCAGAATAAAAATCAAGGCATTTTCTCCACACCATACTGTATATATCTTTGTTATAGATTCCTTCCTATTTTGCAGAAGGGTGTAGTCAGAAAACCCCCTTAGCTTCAACAACTACCTCTCAAGTTCCATGCCGTCTGGAGACCCCTCACCTTAGGATGACGGAATGGACCCTGAGAGAGCAGGCCCGGATATGATGGGAGGATCTACGGGTCAGATATGGACATGGCTCCAAGCCATGAAAACCAAAGGTCTCTCGGGCCAAAAAGGAGCGATGGGGATCACCCTCGCTCCTTCCTTCCTGATGACCAACGGAAGCACAATCATTGGTGGAAAAGCATAGGCCAGACCGAACTGTCAAGGGAACAGGAGGGAGTCAACTATCTCCGGCTGGTCCGCCCTGTTCAGGGAGGCAAACCTTCTGACTTGTCTGTTGGCTCTGGTAGCGAAATAATCTTTATTTTAATATTAATAATATAAATATAATATAATATATATATATATATATATATATATATATATATATACACACATATATATATATATATATATATATATATATATATACATATATATTTTAATACTCTTTATTTTCATATAGCGCTAACATTCCGCAGAGCTTTACAGTTTGCACACATTATCACTGTCCCCGATGGGGGTCACAATCTAGATTGCCTATCAGTGTGTCTTTAGAATGTGGGAGGAAACTGGAGAACCAGGAGGAAACCCATGCAAACAAGGGGAGAACACACAAACTCCTTGCAGATGTTGTCCTTGGTGGGACTTGAACCCAGGACTCCAGCGCTGCAATGCTAACCACTGAGCCACCATGCTGCCCTATCAGGTCTATCTCTGAGAGACCCTACAAGTCAACTATTCTCCTGAAGATTCGGTGACTAAGGACCCATTCTCCTTGACGTAAAGTATGGCGACTAAAAGTCCGCTTTGAGATTGTCCATTCCCCTGATGTGAAGAGCTGATAGGGACAGGAGATGGGTTTCAGCCAGCTCGAGGATTTCCTCCGCAGTAGACAGAGTCCTTGATCGAGTTCCGCCTTGCCAATCTTATATACGTGAATGATGTGGTATTGTCCGATAGAATCCTCACATAAGACCCCTGCAGCTGTGGGACAAAGTGATGTATCGCATGACTGATTGCCTTTAACTCCCTTAAGTTTGAGGAGTCATCAACTTTTTCTATGGACCACTGCCCCTGTGCCAAGTTATCACCCAGATGAGCCCCCATCCATCGAGACTAGCATCAGCAGTAACTACCCTAGAAGGTCCTGATCTAACCACCAGAACAGGCAGTTAATTACTTCCAACGACAGTCATTCTGCCACTAAGGTCACCTTGCAGTCACTCTTCTGCCCAGAGGATTTCTTGCTGCAGACGCCTAGTATGAAATTGAGCCCATTGAACAGCTGTATTCCAGGATGTAAGGACCAAGGAGAGATAGCCTCCATCAGGGACATATGAGTGTTAACAATTGCCTTCCTAACTTTATCCATTATAACTAGCATTTTTACCTCTGGGAGGAGACACCTTTGACTTATTGAATCTAGATATAGACCCAGGAAGGACTGAAGAGTTACCGAGACCACTATGGATTTGACCAAGTTGATTATCCAACCCAATGCCTGTAAGGATGAAATTGCATCAGCAAGGCGACCCCTACACTGGGAGGCAAACTTCCCTACTATCAAGAAATCATCCAAGTATGGAATAATCAGTGTGTCCTTCAGACGCACATAAGCCATCACCTCCAATATCAACTTTGTGAAGATACGAGGAGCCGTAGATAGACCAAATGGCATAGCTGCAAACTGGAAATGTCGGAAACGACCTCCCATGATGACCACCATTCTGAGGTACTGTTGGAATTTGACATGTATGGCCAGAGGCATCCTTCAGATCCAGTACAGTCATGAAGCATCTGGGAAATAAGGGTTTAATAGTCGATCTTACAGACTCCATTTTGAAGGTATGAAATCGAAGGAAGCTATTCAATCTCTTTAAATTAATGATGGTTCTATAACAGATGTGGGCAAATGGTGACCCGCGGGCCACATCCGGCCCTTTGGTTGTTTCTGTCCGGCCCATAAACTGACGAACACCAAAAGTGCAGGAACTCAAATGTGAGCTCATAGCTTGGTGTTATAGCCCCGCTATCTTTCTATTGGTAGAGCGGCTTCTGCCGGAGGAAGCAAGGAGCTGCTGAGATCACTCACAGATGGCAGCTCCAGCTTCTGTTGTAGCATCGATGAGAAGTCACTGAGGTGCCCAGCAGCTTCTGCACACACCTGGTAATCAGTCACCTTGTAATTGGGGATGATTGTGATTAGAACTAGGAGGCAGTAGTGCTGTGTAAATGATAACAGGTAGAGCTGTGTCCTTTAACCCCACAACTGCTGGATCACAGCTTGAAATCAAACTGGAGGGAGAGCAGATAATTATCTGCTGCAGCCTTCCCTCCCTCCCCGGCAACTTCTAGCAACTCAGGGATCAGGCTGATAAAACACTTGGGACAAGTATACAATGTCCAATAGTGAATGGCACCCTCAGCCTCACTACATGCAGCCTTAAAATCTCACATTCTGTGTGCACCTCCCTCTATCCTCCAGTAGTTAAATATGCTTCCAAACTTCTCTTTTTGTGTGCCCCATGTACTCTGGCGGCCGGTCTGTGCGCGTGTGCCCCATGTACTCTGGCGGCCGGTCTGTGCGCGTGTGCCCCATGTACTCTGGCGGCCGGTCTGTGCGCGTGTGCCCCATGTACTCTGGCGGCCGGTCTGTGCGCGTGTGCCCCATGTACTCTGGCGGCCGGTCTGTGTGTGTGCCCCATTTACTCTGGCGGCTGGTCTGTGCATGCATGTCTGTGTGTGCCCCATGTACTCTGGTGGCTGGTCTGTGTGTGTGCCCCATGTACTCTGGCGGCTGATCTGTGCATGCATGTCTGTGTGTGCCCCATGTACTCTGGTGTCTGGTCTGTGTGTACGTGCTTGCGTGCACGTGTCTTCGTGTGCCTCATGTATTCTGGTGTCTGGTCTGTGTGCTCGTGTCTCTTCTCCACTCCATGGACTGAAAGAAAGACTACTTACCGCTTTGTCTGTCACCTCCTCCCCACATATGAGCGGTGAGCAATTAATTTTTCGAATGCTCTCAATTTTTTTTTCTTAAAGGGGCTTTCCAGATTCAGAAAACCCGCTGTTCCTTGAATGCAATGGCTCTTACTTGCCTTCCTAGGTTCAGCCGTTGATTCCGGTGCCTCTTATTGGCTGCAGATGTGACCTGAGCACTGCAGACAATAACAGGCACCAGCAACTGTCAGATTCATCGCTGGTCCCGGGTGGGGGGACTTTTTCTTCTAACTGCAGCTAATGAGAAGGGTTTTCTAAATTGGAATACCCCTTTAATTAACGGCTAATACAAGTTACTAAGGTCTTGGCAGCAAATTAAAAATTTATAGCTTACTGCTTCTTATAAACCAGGGGTCTCAAACTTGGCAGAGTAAATGGGCCGCACATAAAAAAAAAAAAAAAAATTAAGCTGGCGGGCCGCATTCCTTTCATACTTAATACAGTACAATATTATTATATGCATGGCTGGGCAAATCCCCCCCTTGTATGCACGACTGGGCTCATCCCCCCCCCCTTGTATGCAAGGCTGGGCTCATTCTCATCCCCCCCCCCCCCGCTGGGCTCATTGTCATCCTCCCCCTCACTTGTCTGCATGGCTGGGCAGCGGCTCACCTGTGTCCTCGTGTGGTCCCTGCATGTTGTTTACCGCTCCAGGTGCCGATATTTTCTTCCTGTGTGAGCGGTCATGTGGTACCGCTCATTAAGGTCATGAATATGGACGCCACGTGTATGGGAGTGGAGTGGCATCCATATCATTACTGTAATGAGCGGTACCAAGTGACCGCTCACAAAAGAATATACCGGTGCCGGAGACCATCGGAGCTGCAGGCACCGCTGGAGGAGATGAGTGTGAGGTCTTCAAGAGGGGAGGGTCCGACCCCGAACTTATAAAAAAAAAAAAAAAAAAAAAAAAGTACGCAACTGAGCGGGAGACATGTGGGTGCGCCGCGGGCCGCAGATGCCTGCCTCAGGGGCCCCATGCGGCCCGCGTTTGAGACCTCTGTTATAAACGGATATAATCAGTGTTGAGCCATGTTCATATGCAGTGGGATTTTTTACATGCAAATTACAAGTTACATTTTACCGTACGAGACGAAGCGTCGAGGTTTCAGAAATCTCATGCAGACACTTGTTTTTTCCTGACCGAGTTTGAAAAAGGCAGCGTTTTTTTAGTCTGCAGCGTGTCAGTTCTTTAAGCGGTTTTCACTCATAGAAAGTTATGAGAAATTGTGTATTTTGCAGCATTTTTTGGGAAATAAAACCAACATAATTAACACCTTTCTGACATATGATGTACTATCCCATCCATGTGCCCTGGGACTTTGTTCCCAAGGATGGGATAGTACGTCATAGCGATCAGCGGCGCCCCCCCGGGGGGAGCGCCACTGATCGCGGCCAGGTGTCAGCTGATTATCACAGCTGACACCCAGCACTGTGTGTCAGGTGCGGTCACGGACCACCCCCGCCACGTTAACCCCTGGCACACTGCGATCAAACACAATCGCTGTGTACCGGGGGCATAGGAGTGAAGCGCGCAGGGAGGGGGCTCCCTCCATGTTACCCTGCTGCGCTGCTCCGAGGGTCTCCTCTCTGCAGGTCCCCGGATCCAATATGGCCACAGGGGCCTGCAGAGAGGTGGCTTCCACAGTGCCTGCTGAGAGCAGGCACGAGGAAGCCTGCAGCAGCGCCTGTGAGATCGCTGATCTGACAGAGTGCTGTCTGAACTGTCAGATCAGCGATCTGACACCTAATAGTGATGTCCCACTGGGACAATATAATAAAGGTAGAAAAAAAAAAAAACAAGTTTAAAAATAATTTATAAAAAAAAATTCCCCAATAAATTTTTTTTGTAAATAAAAAAATAAAAATGCACATATTTAGTATTTCTGCGTCCATAACGACCCGCCCTATAAAACTGTCCCACAAGTAAACCCCTAAAAAAAAAAAAACTAAGCAAAAAATAATGCTTTATCATACCGCCGAACAAAAAGTGCAATAACGCACAATCATAAAGACAAATAGAAATAAACATGGTACCGCTGGAAACGACATCTTGTCCCGCAAAAAATGAGCCCCCACACAGCGTCATTAGCAAATAAATAAAAGTTATAGCTCGCAGAATAAAGCGATGCAAAAATATTTTTTTAGATAAAATTGTTTTTATTGCATAAAAGCGTCAAAACACAAAAAAAACGACAAATGAGGTATCATTGTAATTGTACTGACCCGAAGAATAAAACAGCTTTATCAATTTTACCACACGGGGAACGGTGTAAACGCACGCCCCAAAAGAAATTCTTGAAATGCTGTTTTTTTGTTCATTCTGCGTCCCAAAAATCGGAATAAAAAGCGATAAAATAATGCCATGTGCCCGAAAATGGTACCAATAAAAAAGTCAACTCTTCCCGCAAAACATAAGACCTCAAATGACTCGATGGGTCAAAATATGGAAAAAAAACTATTTTTACAATAAAAAGCGTCTTTTAGCGTGCGACAGCTGCCAAACATAAAAACCCACCATAAATAGTAAAATCAAACCCCCCTTTATCACCCCCTAAGTTAGGGAAAAATAATAAAATTAAAAAATATGTATTTATTTCCATTTTCCCATTAGGGTTAGGGCAAGGCTGTGTGCACACAATGCCTATTCTGCTGCGGATTTTTCAGTGCAGATTTGGCTAAATCCGCAGGTCAAATGACCTGCATTTTACCTGCGGGTTTTCCCTGCGTTTTGAGACCTGGTAATGGAGCAGGTGTCAAACCGCTGCGGATTCCGCATAAAGAAGTGACATGCTGCGGATTTAAATCCGCAGAAAATCCGCATGGAAAAATCTGCAGCATTTGCACTGCGTTTTTCATTTGCCATCTCTATATATAAAAATGAATGTGTGTGTGTGTGTATCACCAACCAATCACAAAGCATTTCACCAGAGCTGTTCAAAAGAAGCTGAGCTGTGATTGGTTGCTATAACCAACAGTTTTCCCACTTGACAAATAAGCTCCAGCCATTGTCTGCCCCTGAAAGGAGCAGAGAGCACGACAAATGAATCCCCCCTCCCGTGCCCATATACCCATCACACATCCTCCATCCCGTAGGCACATCTTCCCTCTTAAAGGGATCATTGGTATGGAAGTCAGAGCAAATCCATCCACCGCTTTGGTACTGACCCCAGGCCCTTCTTAAAGGGATCCCCGTATGGAAGTCAGGGCAATTGCCTTCAAATGCTCTGGTACTGACCCCAGGCTCTCTTAAAGGGATCTCCTGTATGGAAGTTAGGGCAAATCCCTCGGCGCTCTGATTCTGACCCCAGGGTTCTATTAAAGTGATCATTGGTATGCAAGTCAGGGCAAATCCACTCAGTGCTCTGGTTCTGACCCAAGTCCCCTCTTAAAGTGATCCTCGGTACGGAAGTGAGAGAAAATCCACTCTGCGCTTTGTTAGTAGATCCCTGAAGTTAGGGTAAATCCCTCAGCGCGCTGATTCTCACCCCAGGCTTCTATTAAGGGATCATTGGTATGGAAGTCAGGGCAAATCCACTCAGAACTCTGGTTCTGACACCAGGTCTCTCTTAAAGGGTTCCCCAGTATGGAAGTTAGGACCGTTCTACTCAGCGCTCTGGTTCTGACTCCAGGCCGACGGGATGATGTGGGATATTAGTGGTAGTTTCCGGTGGCTCTGGCTGATGTGGGATATTAGTGGTAGTAGTCCGGTAGCTCTGGCTGACGGGATGGTGTGGGCTATTATAGTGAATGTGGCTATGCTGAATGGGTTGGGCTCTACACTCAGATTAATAATATATATATATATATATATATATATATACATATATATACACACACACACACACACACACACACACATACATACATACACACACTAGATTATGGCCCGATGCTATCGCATCGAGAGGATGCGATAGCATCACACCTCTTGCCATGTTAACCCTCAACACACACACTCCTCTCACCTTTCACCATCTCCACTCACTCTTTCACTCCACATACGACCCCTTCTCTCACTCCGTCTCTCATACTCACTCCGTCATCGCCACTGCTCCACGATCCCTGACATCTTCTTCCGCCGGCGCCATCCTGGATCCAGACGTTGTCCACGCCGGCGACATGTTCTTGCGGCGACGCCATCTTGAGTATCGTGAAATCCCGCGATAGTCAAGATGGCGTCGCCGGAAGAACATGTCGCCGGCGTGGACGACGTCGGGATCCAAAATGGCGTCGATGAAATCTTGCGAGTTTTCGCCGACGCCATTTTGGATCCCGACGTCGTCCTCGCCGGCGGCATGTTCTTGCGGCGATGCCGTCTTGACTATCGCGGGATTTCGCCGATCCAAAATGGCGTCGCCGCAAGAACATGTCGCCGGCGTGGACGACGTCGGGATCCAAAATGGCGTCGGCGAAATCTCGCGAGTTTTCGCCGACGCCATTTTGGATCCTGACGTCATCCTCGCCGGCGACATGTTCTTGCGGCGACGCCATCTTGACTATCGCGGGATTTCGCCGATCCAAAATGGCGGCGCCGCAAGAACATGTCGCCGGCGTGGAGGACGTCTGGATCCAGGATGGCGCCAGCGGAAGATGATGTCGGGGATCGTGGATCAGCGGCGATGACGGCGTGAGTATGAGAGACGGAGTGAGAGAAAGGGTCGTATGTGGAGTGAAAGAGTGAGTGGACGTGAGTGGAGATGGTGAAAGGTGAGTGGTGTGTGTTGAGGGTTAACATGGAAAGAGGTGTGCGGTGACGTCACCGGTTACAACTGGACGGAAGTTTTTACAACCGGAAGTTGCTTAGGGCATTTATTATATATATATATATATATATATATATATATATATATATATATATATATATATATATATATATATATATATATATATATATATACACACACACACATATATATATATAGTAAAAAAATAGGCAGCACTCAAATTAAATGTGAAAAAAAGTGGATACTTTACTGATCCTCAAGTGGCAACGTTTCAACGGTGACCCGTCTTTATCAAGCCTTGATAAAGACGGGTCACCGTTGAAACGTTGCCACTTGAGGATCAGTAAAGTATCCACTTTTTTTCACATTTAATTTGAGTGCTGCCTATTTTTTTACTATATATATATATATATATATATATATATATATATATATATATATATACACACACACTCACTGGCCACTTTATTAGGTACACCATGCTAGTAACGGGTTGGACCCCCTTTTGCCTTCAGAACTGCCTCAATTCTTCGTGGCAGAGATTCAACAAGGTGCTGGAAGCATTCCTCAGAGATTTTGGACCATATTGACATGATGGCATCACACAGTTGGCGCAGATTTGTCGGCTGCACATCCCTGATGCGAATCTCCCGTTCCACCACATCCCAAAGATGCTCTATTGGATTGAGATCTGGTGACTGAGGAGGCCATTTGAGTACAGTGAACTCATTGTCATGTTCAAGAAACCAATCTGAGATGATTCGAGCTTTATGACATGGCGCATTATCCTGCTGAAAGTAGCCATCAGATGCCTGTTCTTAGCTGAGAGGAGTGGTACCCAGTGTGGTCTTCTGCTGCTGTAGCCCATCTGCCTCAAAGTTCGACGCACTGTGCGTTCAGAGATGCTCTTCTGCCTACCTTGGTTGTAACGGGTGGCAATTTGAGTCACTGTTGCCTTTCTATCAGCTCGAACCAGTATGCCCATTCTCCTCTGACCTCTGGCATCAACAAGGCATTTCCGGCCACAGAACTGCCGCTCACTGGATTTTTTTTCTTTTTCGGACCATTCTCTGTAAACCCTAGAGATGGTTGTGCGTGAAAATCCCAGTAGATCAGCAGTTTCTGAAATACTCAGACCAGCCCTTCTGGCACCAACAATCATGCCACGTTCAAAGGCACTCAAATCACCTTTCTTCCCCATACTGATGCTCGGTTTGAACTGCAGGAGATTGTCTTGACCATGTCTACATGCCTAAATGCACTGAGTTGCCGCCATGTGATTGGCTGATTAGAAATTAAATCTTAACACACAGTTGGACAGGTGTACCTAATAAAGTGGCCAGTGAGTGTATAAGAACCATCTGGCTGAAGACCAGGAACAAAGGGGAACAAATCCCCCATTCCCTCCTGGTCCCCCGGGACCTTTACCAGGACATGCTTGGATAACAGACTCAAGAGCCTCCTGTTTTGCAGGGGATTTAAGAGAGGTCAATATAAAGGAATCTGGGGGAATTCAAAGAAATTCCATCTTCAGACCCGATGATACTAGACTCAGAGTCCAGAGATTAGATGTAATCTCTCCCTATTTATGACAAAAAAATCTTAACCTACCACCCACAGGAGGGTCAGGATTAACGGAACTTGTTTCCGCTCTTGTTAGAAGATACACTAAATAGGGCACCTTTTTGCCTGGTCTCCCTAGTCTCCCAACAAGCCTGGTTTTTATAGTACCTCCTTTTAGTGAATGGCTGCTTTTTGAAGACTCTCCTGTAGGACGGAACAAATTGGTTAGGGAACCCCTTCTTTCTCTCTCCCGCCTTTGTGAGGATCTTATCGAGTACCTTGCCAGACAGGTACTCATCCTGGCATGGAATTGTGCACAACTCCTTTGATTTTGCATCACCCTTACAGCCTTTCCGCCATAAGGCACGGCAAGCAGAATTTGCAAGACTAGCTGACCTATCCGCCTGGTGTAGGGAATCTGCAGAGGCATCCGCTAGATATGCAGTAGCTCCCCTGATCAATGGGATAGAAACCGTAATTTCTCTCTAGAAACTCCTTTCCTGATCTGCTCTTCTAACTGATCAACCCAGACCAACATTGATCTTGCTGTACAGATGCCAGATATAGCTAGTCTAAAGGTCCCAATACAGACTCCCGTGATCTTTTAAGGAGCGTTTTTGCTTTGTGGTCTAGAGAGTCAGCTAGAAACCCAGAGTCTTCTACGGATAGGGCAGACCGTTTCGAAGTTGAAGCCACTGCAGCGTCTACTTTGGGAACTTTGGATCAGGTTGCCAAATCTTCATCATCAAAGGGATACCTCTCCTTTGGAAGCTGGAGTGAGGAATCCTTGCTGTCCCTGCTTCTCCCACTCCCTCATCAAGTCTTTCATTGCTGTGATTACTGGAAATGTCCGCCTCTTTTTTTTTTGCGAGAGGCCTGCAAAGAAGATCTCCTGCATAGTTCTAGCCTCCTTAGCATGAGAAATCCCCATGGTACTCCTAACCAATTTTACCAGGTTATCAATGGTGTCTATGGGGAAATTAGATCGTCCTTCCTCATCAGATGAGGAAATGAAAAGAACCAGTGGACCTAACCCAGTCACTATCCGAAGCGGGGCTAGAGACAGGGGTACCACTCCTTGCACTGGTCCTATGCTTGATAGGTTTGCCCAAACGTTCTAGTGATTGGAGTTCCTCCCTAATCGTTGCCTGTATATTAGTGGACCTGATGGATGATTCCTCCACTAGAGTCTGGCATACACTTTTGACACAGTCTCTTAACATAGGTGTCAGGAAGGGGCTGGAGAGCACAAGGCACATTCTGAGTGTTTAGCCTTTCTAGGTTTTTTTGGCTTAAAAAGGGTATACAGAAAAAAGGGGTAATCAACTTAGTAGGCAGAGCCATGTAACACTCACCAAGTGAAGCTTGTTAATGTGGTACCAGTTCTGAAGGTGGAGGCACAGCAAGAGTTGTAGGCTGCACAGATTTCTTGCTTCGTACACTTTTCAGTGGAGTCGCCCTCCCGGGAGCGCCCACTGCTGCTCTTGGACTTGCTGTGTATCTGCACTTCCACCACCTGTGGGTGCACCTCAGAATCTCCTCGAGAGGACATCTTTGGGGCACACCAGCATGAGGACGCTGCCGGATTTTAAACATACCGCCATTCATTCACCTACCCGGCCCTCCGGAAGTGAAACCCAGGCACTTCCGGGTCAGGATCGCTAACTGGCCATTGCACATGCACGGGACTCGAACCCGGGAAGTAATTGCTCGAAGGAGGAGCAGGGCAGTCGATGTCCGCACCACGCTCCCCCCAAGGATGTGAAGCTGGCTGTTCCAGATGGCACCGTGCTCCCACGTGTGTGGTCCTTGGGAAGAGAGCTATTTAAACCTCTTGTGCTTCCTGTCCCTAATTAGGATGGGGATGCAACCTCCTATGGTGCTGTTGTGGAGGGTCTGAGAAACCGATTTACCGTTAAGTGCAATTCTTTGTGTTTTGCACGTCAAGCTTATTGATACCATAGATCAAAACATGGCAGATATGGGGTGCTCTATATGGCCCCCAGCTGCCATAGTAACTAATCCTCAAGTGGTCCAGGATGCCGATGGTCGTCAATAGTGCTGGCCGCCATGCTGAAGTCTGTCAAGTGTGACAGTGGCATGTAAGAGGCTAAAACTAATGCAATAAGAGTAAGCTCTGATCACATCAGTTACTGTTGAGTGAAGGGTATGTAACAGCTGCCACCCACACCGCATGGAGCAGGCTCATCTTGAGCACACGCCACACAGTGATTTTGCACAGCAGCTGTACATGTACGGGATCTGTCACTAAAAGGCTAAACCACGGAATTGTTTTATGTGAAGCCAGACTCCTGCATACAAGTCTGCCTTAGGTACTTAATACTCACTCCATCAGTGGAACACAAGGCATGTGCAGGGCCAAGTAGGTTGGCTGTCTCCAGCAAATTGTGAGTGACTTTGGCAATTATTTCCTTCAAGGAAGCAAACTTTGTCTAGGAAAAGTATTAAAAACAGCATAAACCATTATGAAAGCACCACATGTATTTGGTTAGTTAGCCCCTATAGAAAAACACTAACTGCAGAGATGAGCATTTAGAAGCAGATTCAGGATGCCCATTATTTCATGGTAACCCATGCATACAAGGGACTTCAATGATCACAGTTTATTTCTATGGCACCAACATGGCCTGCAATGCTGTACACAGATTGTAATCATTCAATTTAGAGTGAATCTGCAGACTATAAATATAACACTCACGTCTGATGTACTGTTCCCCTGCTGCATGGTCAGCTTCCTCCTTAAAAGAAAGATCTCACAGATCAGCCTCTGGTGTTCTCGCTTCAACTGGAGAATGAGATCCTGAGCCTGCCTGCTCTTACATTTCTCAGCTTCTAGAGCGAGAGCGAGAGCCTTATTGTTCGCCTGGAAACTTTTCACTGTTACAGAGCTGTTGCCTGAAGAGGAAAAGAATAAAATGTAATATTCACAACGTACCCCCCTCCCACAGATAAAAGGTAGAGCTCTTACCAATTATCTTGACTTTGGTGGATAAAGCCTTATTGACTGTGGCCACCTTTGCAAGCTTTTTTGTCCTTTTCTCTTTCATCCGCTCCTTTATGTCCTCCAGGCTGTCCTGAAAGCTCTTCTTTACACATCTTTCTTGAGCCATCTTTTCAGAGGCTCAGTACTCTGCAACATCACAATGAAAAAATGCATCAAATACATTGATCAAAAAATAATAAATATCAAGAGACCAAAACAAATCATCTTTCTGCATAAAACAAAAATACAGGGATTTATTGATGATGATTATTGTGCCATATTTAAGAATGAAGAGAATTTCTAAGTAATGACAAAAAAAAAAAAAAGTTTGAACATGACCCCACCTCTCTCACAGTCTGGCGATGTATAGGACACACACATCCCTGCTGCGGCCGTGTCACAAACTGCACGTAAGTAAATAGCAAGTCCACTGCTCCTCAAAGAGGTTTTCCAGAGACATGAAATGGATGACCTTTGTTATAAAATTATCGATATCAACTTAGTGGGGGTGTCTGACTCCTATCATCAGCGGTTATTAGCACAGGGCATAAAAGCTGATCAGCAATACATGGGAGCGGCCACCAAACAATGAACAAAGCAATGTAGGGCATGCCGATACAATGGTTACATCTGGCTGTAGGAGACATGAAGCTGCGATCATCCAATTGCCCGGCTGTCATGACAACCCATCGGTGCCCCGCAATCAAGTCACATGGGCGCAGATGGGCAGGAGTTGTGATGCGCTTCTGGACGACGGTCACTGATTGACAGCGGCATTTAACTGGTTAACAGCCGTGGGTGGATCCGAGATCCACACGCGTCTGTTAGAGGCACATGACAGCTGATCAGATCAGCTGTCCTGTACGGCGCAAGATTCAGGATCAGCATTGAAGCCTGTATCAAAGGCAGGGACATGACCTTTGACATACCTATACGTCAAAGGTTGTGAAGGAGTTAAAGCACCACTTTCAGAATTTTTTTTATTTTACCTCTGGACTGATGTCATTAATGTAAGTTCCCTACCCATAATATATTCACTAGCCTCAGTTTTCATCTGTTCTCGGAACCGCTCCGGTTGATCTTCTGCACGTTGTGACCTGTCAGATCGCTCCAGCGTTTGCTGGGAGAGCTGGAAGTCACTACTCAATGTAAAGTCTATGAGAGCCTCTTTCGGGCAGCTGAGTGCTTGTGACAGTTACCTCTGCTGATCAGTCAGAAGTGGCGGTCACAACATGGCGAATCAGGACCAGAGCGGCTCTGGGAACAACTGAAGACAGCAGCTGGTGAGTATATTGCTAGAAGCAGGTTTCCTTAGGGGCAACACTCCAGCGCTGAAAAAAAAAACAAAAAAATCTGGAGTGGTGCTTTAATGGTTTTATGGTCTAAATTTAAGAAAAAAAGACCCAAAGGAAAACCTTTAACAGAAGGATTTATAAAAGTGCAACCTTCACTAACTCCCATAAATGTATTTTTCCCTTTCATCTGTTTTACAGAGCATGCAATTTTCAGTACCCAGCAGAGGAAACTAGAATATCAAGCTACAGATTTGGATTTTCGATCAATTTATCAAAGTAAACTATTCTGCAAAGTAATTAACTGCAGAACCCAATTCACACTCGATGGGAAAAGTCCATGCATGTGTTATGGCTTGCTGCAGATTCTGCCATTTCAAAACTGAATTTCACTGTTGTTCAACCAACAGCGATTCGGCTGCCATCACCATGCACAACAAGGGGAAGGTTCATGCATTTGTAGGGATGAGGACGGTCGTACCCCGTTCCTACCCCTGACAATAGACGTGTCGTGTGAAAACTGTCGTGCGGTTTTATATTTAAATGCAATGTGTGCCTTATGTAATGTATTATGGTGATGTACAGCATGTGAAGTGTCAATACATAAAGCGAGTATCGCATAAGATATAGAATAAGGATAAAAGTTTTAGCATATAAGATGGGGAATGGTTAAGGATAAAACTAGACCAGTGGGAGGGCACTTGTGCTGAAAAAAGGGGAACACTTCCTGGTTGGAGGGAGTTCAGTGTCAGTTAGGCTAGTTTCACATTAGCGTTTTTTAGCGCTGCGCTTCGTGCGCAATAGAAACGCATGCAAAAAACATCATGCGTTTTATCCAGTTTGTAGCCATGTTAACTCAAAACGCATGTGATTTCAAACGCAGGTGTGCGCATGTCCATGCGCACACCTGCGCTCCCATAGACTGTAATGTGTTATTTTTGCGCATTCCGTGCTCATGCATTTTTTTACGCCGTTGGAGGACCCAAAAATGCAACAGGTTGCGTCGGGCGCACACTACAAAAAACCGCATGCGCACGAAAACACATACGTGTGCATGTAAATGCTAGACACTGCGCCCACCACGTTAAACAAAAGGGGCGCATGGACGCGCTGTGCTAAAAAACACTAAGGTGAAACCAGCCTTAGTGAAGGCCAAATTCAGGCGCAGTGGGTTGCTAGGGACCGCATGTGTTGCTTGTTCCAGGGAGGCAGGCATTACTGGGATCCTGAACGGTTGCGTGTGGGGGGGTGTGTGTGAGACTAATCAGGGGTTAAAAAGGTGCATTACCGCACACACTATATATGACAGTCAGAATAGGTGGGCGGTAACCCTGATGAAGAAGGTCGATTTGCCTTTGAAACGCGTACTTTTTTTTTCCCCAAGCCAGATTCCGTAGCCCAGCTCAGTGACGTTACACGCTGTCAAAACAGTGTTGGCCATTTCCCTGCCCAGCATCCAGGACGCTACCAGCCGGAGCGGTTCTGGCTCTGCCCGGCACGCTATACCATCTTCACCCCAGACACCGGAGTGCACCTGTATCACCACCTCAGCCTGCCCTGCACTCATCGATCTCCTTTGTGAAACATTCACCGTTTTCAGGACGGGAACCTGCTATCCAGCCAGAGTCAAGGTAAGCGTCCACGTGCTGCACTGCCAGTTTGTAACTGTGCACCACTGTTTTTTTCTATTGCAGATTATTTTGCACTACAACTGCTTTCATTATTCTGGGATAAGCGCCAGCTTTTTATATTGACACATGTACAACCATAGCTCAATAAAGGCCCACCTCATTTGTTACTACCATTTGTCCTTTTATTCTGCAGTTAATTTGGTACCTTCTTTCTATGCAATTTGATGTCATTCATGTAGAGGAAGTGGCTGATGGTCTTTCCGCTCTTGAACTTGTATCCATAGCCAGACTCTAATTATCTGGCTGAAGGGGTTCAAACCTATGCAGAACAGCAATGGGGACAGTACATTACTTTGGTATATGCCGCATTTGATGGTCACTTGTGCTAGTTGTCTTGAGTTGACTTCCAATGTTGTTCTCCATAGCCCCATTGAGTTTATGAGGAAGGTTCTTAATTTCCTGTTGACATTGTAGAGAGCCAAACATTGTAGAAAGCCAAGCATGTGAATCATAGGCTTTCCTGTAGTCAATCCAGGTTGTGCCGAGATTGGTCTGTCTGGATCTTGAGTCTTGAGCGACTGACCTATCTACAAGGAGCTGGTGCTTAGAGCCTCTGGTGTTGGTCTCAATGCCTTTCTAAGCTGAATTCATGTACTGGTTCATATGGTTCTGTAGTCTGGTGGCTATGATGCCTGACAGGAGTTTCCATGCTGTTGTAAGGCAGGTTATTGGTTGAATGGAACTGTTCCTTTGTGAGGATCCTTCATGATCAGCACTGTTCTTCCTTGTGTTAGCCAAGCTGGGTGGTGGCCTGCTTCTAGCAGTTGGCTCATCTACTTTGCCATGCGTTCATGTACCGCTGTTAATTTCTTTAGCCAGTAGGTGTGGATCATGTCTGGGCCAGGTGCTGTCCAGCTCTTCATGTTCTTGATGTTTGCTTCTGTAATGGTGACTGGTCCCTGCTCTAGGTGGTTACTGTGTTTCATTCACAGATCTTGCAGCCACATTGCACTGGTGTTGTGCGTTTTTTCCTTCTCCCATGTTCCTCCAATATTGTTCAGACTCTGCTATTGGTGGAGTTGCTGCCTTTGTGCTGCTACTCTAGTTGGGAGTACATCTTGGATGGTTCTTTGAAAAACAGGGCATATACCGTGGCCTCAGCTTCTCTAGTGTATCTCCATTGTCTTGCAGCGAGTGCTGTAAGCATTTTTTTAGCACTCTCTAGGGCTTCAGTTGGGGTCCAAGGGGGGGGCACTGTACTTCTGTTGTTCTTGCTGGTTGTATAGCCAAGCATTTCCATGATTGTTGAGGCAGTAGCATAGATCAGTTTATTAGTTTGAGTTATGGTGGTGGTAGGTATTGATGCAAGTGCTATATTGGCATCTTCTAGCATACTGTCTGGTGATGTTTCTTTGCTGAGCCTTGGCAGTCGATCTCTGGTATTGATGGTAGTTAGTTTATCGCAGATCTTGTGTTTCAGAACAGCTGCAGTGCTCTCTAGTTGCAGGATTGGATCAGGATCTTCAGGGGGTTGCACGTGTTGTTCTTCCAGGTCTTCATGTGGAGTGGATCTGCAGTGCAGTTGATCCATCTCAATTATGATACTAGATTTCTCTTTATGACATTGAAACGTTGGGTGACTAGTTATTTGTCAGTCAGTGGACATGCAGGTCTCGTATCCATCCAGAGTTTCCTCATGCGCTTCATATATCCTCTCTCATTTGGTCTGCTGTTATAGTAGCATTTCATCAGATCCAGCTTCTCTTGCCTTGTCCATGAATGGTTTGTTCAAGTAGTCCATTTATCACCAGATTGTCCCGGTTCCTTGACATTTGACACGGACCTTGTTAATCCGGGCGACGTACGAGCCGACATGACTCTCTTTGCTCATGACACTCATGTTTTATTGAGGTAGGCACTATATAGTGTTAGTAGTCTTGCCCAAGGACCACTACTGGTACATTATTTCCAAGAGGGAAAAGCTGAAATTTGAACCCCCAATCTCCCATGTCAGTGGTTGTGCACTTTTAAAAGCTATAACAGCCACCTAAGTATTATAGGGTTAGGAGCCTTAGAATAGAATTTATTTTAATTATATTTTATTCTCCTAGCCTTAGTATATAATTTATTTTATTCTCCTACACAAAATGCTTATTACACTACTAGATATGGTGGCTTGATTCTAACGCATCGGGTATTCTAGAATATGTATGTAATCGGTCACCCCATTTTTGCCCCATAAGCTGGGGCCACCGCCATCAGGGGCTTATCTACAGCATTCTGTAATGCTTAAGATAAGCCCCCGATAAAACATGAAAAATAAGAAAAACACGTTAGATTACACTCACCGGGGGGCGGTGGGTGTCGCGGTCCGGCGCCTCCCATCTTCATACGATGTTCTCCTCCTTGCTTCCCCCTCGGCTCCTGCGCACGCGTACTTTATCTGCCCTGTTAAGGGCGGAGTAAGTACTGCAGTGCGCAGGCGCCAGGAAAGGTCAAAGAGGTCCGGTGCCTGCGCACTGCAGTACTCCGCTCTGTCCTCAACAGGGCCGATAAAGTATGCGTATGCAGGAGCTGGGGGAGAAGCAAGGAGGAGGATGTCATCGTATGAAGATGGGAGGCGCCGGACGGGACGGCGACACCCATCGGACAGGACTCAACGCCGGGGTGAGTATAATCTAACTCTTTTTTTCTTATCTTTCAGGTTTCATCGGGGAACCGTCGGGAGATCAGCGGCGGTAGCGGTGACGTGCGTAGTTCGAATTCCGCGCCAATTCGCGGCCGCACTGCGCCTGCCGCTGATTGATCGTGGCCGGCCGGGCGCGACCAATCAGCGACGCGGGATTTCCGTTACAGACAGAATTAGATGATTATATAGTAGATGCCAGAGGAATAAAACGGTCTGTCCTTTAAAAAAGACTTTATGCCGTACGATGCAATGGTTATGGATAATTAATAAATGTAATGGCCATATCTTCATCAGTTCCTGGAATGTAAATACAATCTAATATACAGAAAAGATTTAAACTAGTACAGCAGCCTGTAGGATGTGTCACTAAAGCATCACAATATATATCACATAGTGACCACATAATAGAAGGGAAAAAAAAATAAAATCAGAAATGGCAGAATCGTTGGATTTCGCCACTTAACCTCCCACAAGACTACAATAAGGGTACGTGCACACTGCACACGCTGCGGAATCCGCACGGATTTTGCAAAAACCGCAGATAATCCGCAGGTCCAAAGACCTGCGGATTATCTGCGGTTTGGTCCTGCGGATTCACTATCTCCACAATGGTGGAGATAGGAACCCGCAGCGGTTTCCGCAGAAAGAATTGCATGTCAATTCTTTCTGCGGATTCAAAACCGCAGCAAATCCGCGCGGTTTTTTCCGCAGCGTCGGCACAGCGTTTTTTTTTTTCCCATTCAAATGAATGGTACTGTACACCGCAGCTAAAACTGCTGCGTGTCCGCAGCGGCCAAAACCGCTGCGGAAACGCAGCGGAATCCGCAGCGTGTGCACACAGCCTAAGGGGGTCAGAAAGTCCCCAAATGCCAATGCTGATGACCCAGACTCCAACCAAAACAAACCAGTCCTGATAAAACAGCACATTGTACCAATGCTTCGTGAGACTACAACTCCCAGCAAACTTCACCCCCAAATGCCATGGGATGCTCGCAGCTATAGCTCTTCTGCAGCGGGGGTGAGAAGACCTCCAGAACTCAGCGGTGTCAGTCAGGAGAAGATAAAATGCACAACATGAGGAACTGCAGACCCCAAGACACAGAAAAGCCGCTCTTGTACCTGACAGCAACTCCGTATGTGGCGCCCCTGAGGGTTCAGTCTCTCAGAGGGGAATGCACCTCCTCCTGAGGTGTGGTACCTGTTGTGAGTTCATTCTCCCCTCCGTCACTGAGGCCTGGTGAACTCCCTATTCTAGTGAAGGAAGGTAGTGAGCCTGATTATCAGGCACCTGGGACTAATGAAGACGATTGGCTGAGTGGAGTCACTGACTGGATTTAAGGCAGCCTACTCCCTTTCTGCCCTGCGGGTGATTTCTCTTTGGACTCGAACACCAGTCTGATTCCTGCTCTCCTAAAGCTAAGTTTTCTGTTTTGCCTTTTTGCATTTAAGATTTGTTTTTGTTTTTCTTGCTTTTTGGATTCTGCCACTCCCTGCTGGAGTGTGCAGTGTTCCGTTAGCTCTGTCTTCTGAAAGTACCTGAGTGCTGATTTAGTTTTTGAAGCTTAGTTGCTTCAGGGCCATTTTTATATCGGCTTGTTGGCTTTTGTCTCTGATAGGGTTTTGGCAGATTGCAGACAGCAGCCTTCCTATCCGTTCCTATCTAGGTAGTTTTTGGCCCCGTCTTTGCTCAGCCTGTCTTTCTGTCTGTGTAAGTGTTTTCATCTTGCTTCACCGTCATTATATATGGGGGGCTGCCTATTGCTTTGGGGTCTGCTCTGGGGCAGTTAGATTTCCCCTTTCCTGCTTTAGGCCTATGTATCTCTCCGGCTGTGATCGAGGGGTCTAGGTCATTGTAGGAACCCCCCACGGCTACTGCTAGTTGTGTTGATGGGTTCAGGGGTCTGCAATCTGATAGTTGCCAACTTCTCTGGTTTTCTGGACTTAGCTAGCATTTCTGTTTTTGCCTCCTACGGTGACTCAATCATAACAGGTACCCCACTATTCAGGCAAGGTGGAGACACCTGACCACACTCCAACACCTGCATCCCACACAACATAGTGTAGCAAAGCACCCTTGGTGGCTCCCTGCTTGGAACACGAAGCGTGCTGGGAGGCGGGTGGAGTTTAGTTTGCACTAAAAGAGCGGGAAGAGGATAGGAATTAGGCAGTTAGTCACAGGAGTGTGACGAGGTCAGTCTGTGAAAGGAGATCCCCTGAGTGGGATGGATGAAGGAAGTGCTGCAGCCGACCTCAGTGATCTGGGTCCGCTGGCACAGGAAAGGAATATTAATAGAAAGTCTGACTCTCCATAAGAAGGAAAGAATTAGTACCGAACGTAAGGAGAAGAGAACCCTTCCCAAGTTCTAAGCGCAAGGCCGGGGTCCGGTCCCCGAGGTTGTATGGATACTAATGGTCCTGCAGCAGACACCGGAGGAATAGAAGTTGTCACCACTTTATTCCCACACCAGACTTGGGGAACAACAGAAACGATAGTGAGCCGGGACTTGGTAGCAAGGAGTCCCCAAAGCAGGCTACAGCTGTCTGCCGTACAAGTACAGTTCATAGAAACATCTGACAGGAGGAACTCCAGTGTAACTCAGTACTGTGAGTACTTCACTAAAGGCGCTAAGAGGGAGACGTTCAGAAAAGGCACATATGTTGGCGGAGTGTTAGAACGGAGTACTTCATCTTGCCCGGAAGTTGGCTGAGCTCCTGACCCGGAGGACAAGGCACGGATGCGGGCTCTGGTGCCATAACAGACTGAGTAAAGATTTGGAACTACATGCCCCGGTGTCCTCCACTTATTCCTACGTCAACCTGCCCAGCACTGCTACAGCCCTTGCGCCCGACACTACATCATGTGTCACTTCACCTACTCTGCCCTGGGACTACAGCCCTGCCTGTGGAGGGCTATAACATCATTGCTGCACCACACCATCTGTCCCAGAGGATCTGTCTGCAGCGTCGGCTCAACATCTTCATTGCCGAACACCACAGGTGGCGTCACGACTCATTCATTCAAAAACTCTAATCATCATAAGCACACTGAACATTTCCCCCCTTTTACATTGGGCGCCCAGGGCCACGGGCCAGGTCCCAGCGGCCGTGACATCTCCCATTGAAGCTCATCGGGCCCGGTACCGAGTACCCCACAGACCTGGAAGGGCGACCCACATACACTGCCCCACCTCACAAGGGGGTCCCCTGTGTCAGCCCCATACAGAGCTCCTCCTGCCCCTGCTCACACGGGGGTCCCGTGTCAGCCAAGTACTCTGCTCCGCCTGCCCCTTCTCACACAGAGGTCCCCTGTGTCAGCCCTGTACACTGCTCCGCCTACCTCTCCTCACACTGGGGTCTCCTGTGTCTGCCCCATACACAGCTCCACCTGCTCCTCACACGGGGGTCCCCTGTGTCAGCCCCATACACAGCTCCACCTGCTCCTCCTCAGACGGGGGTCCCCCGTGTCAGCGCCATACATTGCTCCGCCTGCCTCTCCTCACATGGGGGTACCCTGTGTCAACCCCATACACAGCTTCACCTGCCTCTCCTCACACGGGGGTCCCCTGTGTCAGCCCCATACACAGCTTCACCTGCCTCTCCTCACACGGGGGGAGTCATTCCCACAAACAGCTTCACCTGCCCCTCCCCACATGGGGGTCCCCTGTGTCAGCCCCGTACACAGCTTCACCTGCCCCTCCTCTCATGGGGGTCCCCTGTGTCAGCCCCGTACACAGCTTCACCTGCCCCTCCTCTCATGGGGGTCCCCTGTGTCAGCCCCGTACACAGCTTCACCTGCCCCTCCTCTCATGGGGGTCCCCTGTGTCAGCCCCGTACACAGCTTCACCTGCCCCTTCTCACACAGGGGTCCCCTGTGCCAGCCACGTACACAGCTTCACCTGCCCCTCCTCTAATGGGGGTCCCCTGTGTCAGCCCCGTACACAGCTTGACCTGCCCCTCTCACACGGGGGTCCCCTGTATCAGCCCCGTACACAGCTTGACCTGCCCCTCCTCTCATGGAGCTCCCCTGTGCCAGCCACGTACACAGCTTCACCTGCCCCTCCTCACACGGGGGTCCCCTGTGTCAGCCCCGTACACAGCTTGACCTGCCCCTCCTCTCATGGGGGTCCCCTGTGTCAGCCCCGTACACAGCTTGACCTGCCCCTCCTCACACGGGGCTCCCCTGTGTCAGCCCCGTACACAGCTTCACCTGCCCCTCCTCTCATGGGACTCCCCTGTGTCAGCCCTGTACACAGCTTCACCTGCCCTCCTCACACGGGGGTCCCCTGTGTCAGCCCTGTACACAGCTTCACCTGCCCTCCTCACACGGGGGTCCCCTGTGTCAGCCCCGTACACAGCTTCACCTGCCCCTCCTCACACGGGGGTCCCCTGTGTCAGCCCCGTACACAGCTTGACCTGCCCCTCCTCTCATGGGGCTCCCCTGTGTCAGCCCCGTACACAGCTTGACCTGCCCCTCCTCTCATGGGGCTCCCCTGTGTCAGCCCCGTACACAGCTTCACCTGCCCCTCCTCACCTACGGGGCTCCCCTGTGTCAGCCACATACGCAGCTGCCTCTCCTCACACGGGGGTCCCCTGTGTCAGCCCCGTACACAGCTTCACCTGCCCCTCCTCACATGGGGCTCCCCTGTGTCAGCCCCGTACACAGCTTGACCTGCCCCTCCTCTCATGGGGCTCCCCTGTGTCAGCCCCGTACACAGCTTCACCTGCCCCTCCTCACCTACAGGGCTCCCCTGTGTCAGCCACATACGCAGCTGCCTCTCCTCACACGGGGGTCCCCTGTGTCAGCCCCGTATACAGCTTCACCTGCCCCTCCTCACATGGGGGTCCCCTGTGTCAGCCCCATACACAGCTTCACCTCACACGGGGTCCCTTGTGTCTGAACCATACACAGCTTCACCTGCCCCTCCTCACACGGGGGTCCCCTGTGTCAGCCCCGTACACAGCTCCACCTGCCTCTCCTCACACGGGGGTCCCCTGTGTCAGCCCCGTACACAGCTCCACCTGCCTCTCCTCACACGGGGGTCCACGGTGTCAGCCCGGTACACAGCTTCACCTGCCTCTCCTCACACGGGGGGAGTCAGCCCCACAAACAGCTTCACCTGCCCCTCCTCACATGGGGGTCCCCTGTGTCAGCCCCATACACAGCTTCACCTCACACGGGGGTCCCTTGTGTCTGAACCATACACAGCTTCACCTGCCTCTCCTCACACGGGGGTTCCCTGTGTCAGCCCCGTACACAGCTTCACCTGCCCCTCCTCACCTACGGGGCTCCCCTGTGTCAGCCACATACGCAGCTGCCTCTCCTCACACGGGGGTCCCCTGTGTCAGCCCCGTACACAGCTTCACCTGCCCCTCCTCACATGGGGGTCCCCTGTGTCAGCCCCATACACAGCTTCACCTCACACGGGGTCCCTTGTGTCTGAACCATACACAGCTTCACCTGCCCCTCCTCACACGGGGGTCCCCTGTGTCAGCCCCGTACACAGCTCCACCTGCCTCTCCTCACACGGGGGTCCCCTGTGTCAGCCCCGTACACAGCTCCACCTGCCTCTCCTCACACGGGGGTACACGGTGTCAGCCCGGTACACAGCTTCACCTGCCTCTCCTCACACGGGGGGAGTCAGCCCCACAAACAGCTTCACCTGCCCCTCCTCACATGGGGGTCCCCTGTGTCAGCCCCATACACAGCTTCACCTCACACGGGGGTCCCTTGTGTCTGAACCATACACAGCTTCACCTGCACCTCCTCACACGGGGGTCCCCTGTGTCAGCCCCGTACACAGCTTCACCTGCCCCACCTCACACGGGGGTCCCCTGTGTCAGCCCCGTACACAGCTTCACCTGCCCCACCTCACACGGGGGTCCCCTGAGTCAGCCCCGTACACAGCTTCACCTGCCCCTCCTCACACGGGGGTCCCCTGAGTCAGCCCCGTACACAGCTTCACCTGCCCCTCCTCACACGGGGGTCCCGTGTCAGCCCTGTACACAGCTCCATCTGCCTCTCCTCACACGGGGAAGTCAGCCCCGTGCACTGCTCCGCCTGCCCTTTTACATGGGGGTCCCCTGAGTCAGCCCTGGACGTTACCTGTAACTCCTCGGTGCTGTACGGCAGGCAGTGTTTACACGCCGCTCCGGTTCCGGCCGCAGGAAGGAACACAACTCTCTAAAGCCAGTAATAATTGCCGACAGTTCAAACGTGAACGCCGCGCTTCGTGATTCGCTGCACAGCTCGTCACACGTGACCCTAGCGGCTCTGGCTTCGTGACCCGGAAGCTGTCACTGTGGGTGTAGCCAGACGCCATGTTTGTTGTGGGCGTACAGCCAGACGCCATGTTTGTTGTGGGCGTATAGATGAGAAATAGTTGCGTTTTCCAGTGAGTCCTGCCAGTGTCAGCTGTTTTTAAACTCAATCCCATGTGAAATAATATATGGCAAGTAAGGGCATGTGCACACATTGCAGATATGTCTGCAGAATTTTCTGCACAGAATCTGCACCTCTTGGCAGAAAACGCAGGTAAAAATCCACGCATTTTGATGCGGATTTTCATGCGTTCATTTCATGTGGATTGTATGCGCTTTTGTAAGCTAAATAGAGATATGTTATTTAACAAAAAAAATTTAACAGACCCCCGCACAGCCCCGCCAGACCCCCCCCACACGCACACACACAGCACATACACACCATACACGCACACAGTCACCGCCAACACCCTATACACACACACAGTCATCGCCCACACTCCGCCCACACTTCCCTTCTCCCGATCTGCAGCATTTCATCCGCAGCAAAACCACAGATCTTTTTTAGACCTGCGGTTTTGCTGCGGAAGTGCCCGACTCACTGCAAGTCAATGGGTGCAGAAACGCTGCAGATCCCCACAAAGAATTGACATGCTGCGGAAAATAAAACGCTGTGAATCCGTGGGTTTTTTTCCGCAGCGTGTGCACAGCGTTTTTGATTTTCCCATTGACTAACTTTGTGTGCACAATGCACTGCGGATTTGAGGCAATTCCGCGTGTCCAATAACGCCGCGGAAACGCATCAAAAACCGCAACATGTGCACGTACCCTAAGGTAGAAAGCGGGTCTGCGCATTTGTTGACAATGGGAATAATTACACTCAGGACCACTAGATGCATAGTTCTGGTGTATGACATATGGATAGCTTGCGGCTACATCTGGGATTGTTGTGTGGCGCCCCTGAGGCTCAGTCGCCATAGACAGAGGCGTATCTAGGCTCTCTGGCACCCGGGGCAAGAATTCGGTTCGGCGCCCCCCACCCGCAAGTACATATGCGACTTGCACACTTAGCCATGTACCCACGAGCTGCTCCTCCTAATGCTCTCAATGTTCAGTAAAAAACTGAGAGAAGCAGGAAGAGAAGCTCGTTGTCAAGTATGAAAATCGCACATGAGTGAAGTGTCCATGTGATGACTACTGGAACCTGCAGAGCTGAATCCTGACATTGCAGCTTCTGAATTCTCGCAACGAATGCACTGCACACATTTAGGATTCTCCCTTGCCGATGTACAGTCATGTCAGCACAAGTATGTGATTTATATACTTCTGGCCACATTCCGACTAGACGTGCCCGGCCTCGCTCCGTTCACTTTCATTGAGTGAGGCCACACATGTCTAGTCAGCATGTGACCGCATAGATGTAAATTACCGGCATGAGAGAATCCTGACAGCGTTCAGTGAGCACTGTGAGAATTCAGACGTCTGCAGTCACATAGAATGACTGCAGACTCCGTACAAACCTGGACAACCCCTTTAATGTTCCTAACAAATAAAAACATGAGAATTAGTCAGTATCACAAATAACATTTACATCCAAGTACCTTATAGATGACGTCGTCTCTGCAGTCAGTCTCCTTTTCTTCTAGACCCCATGATGAGTTTTCTCATCCACAGCCGTCTCTGTAGACTTCCATCTTCTCCGGTCTTCTGCAGCAAATCTCCACACGACGCCCTTAAAGATAGAAGTGTCATTATAATGCTCCTGAATAAAAATATCTGCAATATACTGTCGCCTCACACTATTCCCCTCCCTCCTCATACTGTCTCCTCTAACATCCCACCTGTTCACCATACTGTCTCCTCATATATTTACCCCCTCACTCTCTATACTGTCTGCTCACACATATCCCCGACTCCCCATACTGTATCCACTTACATTAACCCATTCGCTCCCCATACTGTCTGCACCAATCCCCCATACTGTTTCCTCATACATACTCTTTATTTTGTGTCCTCAAATCTCCCCACACATTAAATCCCCCCATCCCCAATCCCCCACATACATTAAGTATCCCCATCCCCATTCCAAATCCCCCCACACATTAACCCAATCCCCACTCATTAACCCCCATCAGCACTCCAAATACCCCCACACATTAACCCCAACCCCACTCATTACCGCCCCCATACATTAACCCCCATCCCCATTCATTAACCCCCGCACACATTAACCCAATCCCCACTCATTAACCCCATCACCACTCCAAATCCCCCCACACATTAAATAACCATCTGCACTCCAAATACCCCCACACATTAACCCCCATCCCCATTCATTAACCCCCACACACATTAACCCCCATCCCCACTCATTAACGCCCCCACACATTAATCCCCATCTATTAACCCCCGCACACATTAACCCAATCCCCACTCATTAACCCCCACACACATTAACCCAATCCCCACTCATTAACCCCCATCACATTAAATAACCCCATCTCCACTCCAAATCCCCCCACACATTAACCCCATGGCATCCCCACTCATTAACCCCCATCCCCACTCTAAATACCCCCACACATTAACCCCATGGCATCCCCACTCATTAACCCCCATCCCCACTCTAAATACCCCCACACATTAACCGCCATCCCCTCTACAAATCCCCCCCATCTCCACTCATTAACTCCCCCTCATCTCCCATCTTCGGTGGTTCTTCAGCTCCACAGTGGAGCACACTTACCACCAGCGTTTGCTTTGTGCGCCGGGGAGTGACGTCAGCAGCGTGATCACATGACATGATCACGTTGCTGACGTCGCTCTGGCCCGGCGGTCAGAGCTTCAATTGTACAGGCGTCTGTATAGACGCCAGTACAATTGCTCCCTGGGAGCCGGCACGGCCTCCTTCTCTGCGCCGGCTGTCAGCTTGACAGCTGACACAGAGAACCGCCGACTCTCAGGCGGGGGCGGAAGAACGCAGCCGCCAGGGAGGACACTGCGGACCGCTGCATTAGGCGGCCCGACTGCGCCCCCCTGCTGGCTGCGCCCGGGGCAACTGCCCCGGCTGCCCCCCCCTAGATACGCCACTGGCCATAGAGGTACTGCACCTTCTCCTAAGGTGTAGTGCCCCACCATCCAGGTAAGGTGGGAACTTCCCACCACACTCCAACACCTGCATCCCACACACAGGATAGTTCAGCAGGGCCACAGTGCAGCTTTAGGCTCAGGGTGTAAAAGGAGCACCTTTCGTGGAACCCTGCTAACTAACACGAGATGTGCTGGGAGGTGGGTGGAGTTAGTATAAAAATAAGGGGAAAGATAGAATTACTAGTCAGTCAGACCGAGAGGTTAGTCTGGGGTGAGTCCCAGAGGAGAGGAGAGAAAGAGCTCACTCAGACAGGAGTGAGGGATCCCTGGAAGAAGGGATGGAGGAAAGAGTGCTGCAGCTGCCTCAGTGACCTGAGCCAGCTGGCACAGGAAAGGAAGAGAGAAGGAGAGACAGAGAACTGTAATCTGCATTTCCATAAGAGAGAGAAAGACAAGCACGGAACGAAGTGGAGAGAGAACAGAGAGGAGGAATGGGTTGGATAGGAATCTTGCCTATAGGTTCTCAGCGCTAGGCCGGGGCCCGGTCCCCGAGGTTGTATGGACACTTATGGTTCTGCAGCAGACACCGGTGGAGTAGTTGGCTGTACATGCACTACTCCCAACCAAGACTTGGGACACAACAGCAAAACGGATAGAGAGCCGGGATTCAGGAGAAGGGAGTCCCCGAAGCAGGCTACAGCTGTCTGTCATACAAGTGAGAGAGTTGTTAGGAACATCTGACAGTAGGAACTTCAGAGTAACCACGGTACTGGAGCTCTTCACATTAAAAGCCTCAATAGAGGAGTCGTTCAGGAAGGACACTTTGGCGGGGTGCTGGTAGGGAGAGTCTGATATTGCCTGGAGGTTGGCTGGGCCTCTGCCCTGGAGGACACGGTACCGAAGCGGGCACCTGTGTGCACTACGAACTGTGAGTAAAGCTTTGAAACTGCAAGCTCTGGTGTCCTCCAATCATTCCCGCATCAGCACCGCTACAACTGGGTATTAACATCTACACCATCCCGTGCCCTTACTCCTCCATTGTACTTTCACACTGCCCTGGGGTTACAGCTTCACCTGTGTGGAGCTACACCATCTAAGCTGCGACACACCATCAGCCCCAGAGGATCTGCATGCAGCGTTGGCTAACATCTTACTTGCCAAACACCACGGGTGGCGTCACGAACTTTACCTTACAAACAAACATCACCGCCATTGATATTGGGCGCCCAGGGCCATGGACCGGGTCACCGCGGCTGTGACACCACATCGTCCCCCTGACACCGGCCCGGTACCGAGTACCCCACAGCCCTGGGTGAAGCGCGGGGGCGACCCAATTTTGGCATCACGAACAGGATGATGAGACCCGACACCATCGGGTTCTGTCTGCCGGAAATTTATTGAACTTTGAAAATGTGCAGAAGACCTGATTTGATAGACTGTAAAATGGACATTAGAAATGGCCGCTGGCGCGGAGAAGAAGGGTGTGAAGAGATAGGAGGTCCTAAGAAAAGACCGCGAAGAGTGTTAGGCCTGCCCTGCCTGAATTATTATGTGACAGATACATGGCCCACCCCCCGTGGAGTTCGGATGCTGGCTTGGTATGGAGGCGCTGGAAGAAGACGCCGCCCCCAGAAGGAGGGGCAGAAGAAGCCAGTGGCGGGAAAGGGGCCGAGGCAGGAAGAGAAACGCCAGAGCGCCATCTTGGAGAGCAAGGGAAGGAGGCCTGTGGAGCGCGGGAAAGTATATATCCCTGGCGCCATGGCTGACGGCTCCAACCCTGATTCTAGAATGGACTGCCGGCAATTAGCCAAAGAAATAATTGAACTGACTACCTGTCTGCAGCTGAGACAGGAGGCCTTGAGGAGGCTGAGACGACAGAGCACCCGCGGTACCCCCTCCACCGGTACTCGCCGCTGCGGCACCGGACCTTTTCTGGACAGACCTTGCGGAGCTTGGAGCCGCTGCCATGCCATCA
This sequence comes from Dendrobates tinctorius, assembly GCF_039654945.1. Taxonomy (NCBI): domain Eukaryota; kingdom Metazoa; phylum Chordata; class Amphibia; order Anura; family Dendrobatidae; genus Dendrobates; species Dendrobates tinctorius. The sequence continues at coordinate 6,799,680 of NW_027361673.1, forward strand.
GCGGCGGACTCCGTTCCCTCCTTGCCGCTAATACCGGAGGAGTTGTATGCAGCCCCGGGAGCTGAAGCGGAGGGAGAGGAGCCCCCGTCTGGACCTGGCGCAGCTGCGCAGGTCCCGCCAGTGACCCCCGCGGAACCACAATCGCTGTGGGCTCCACCGCCATCCCCGGTATCCCACCGGGCGGCACCAGCTACCACCACACCTGCACCGGAGCAGAGGCCGCACCGCCGGGAACCCCCAGGTATATATCACGGCCTTCCTAATGGGTTGATGGGGAGGAGGAGGACCCTGCTGCTGGGGGTACGGCTGGAACCAGTGCGCCCGATCCGACATCTACAAGTCAGAGGGGAATCTGGATCGGGGTTCCCTTTGCCTCAACTTCAGGATCCTTTACCCAGAGCCCGAAATCCAGATGAGGATACCACGTATGAACACAGTTCAGTTTCCAGAACCCCAGGAGGGGACCACTATTAAAAAGATTTTTCAATTTCCACAATCTCGTTACCCAGGAGGGTTTGTTGCACCAGTTGTGCTCTTTTGTTTATTTTGTTGCCTAGTTTTGATTGGCAGCGTTATTTTCAAAATAGAACTAAGGAGATCATAGACGCTGATTGATCCGAACTTACATTGTAAATAGTTTGCACCTCTTTAGGTGCACTTTCTTGGTTTTACATATAGAGACACTTTGCGAAGATGATGTTTTTGCATGGACACTTTTCGAAGAATGATGTCTACCTCAAAGGACACTGCAAGAGATCCCGGCTGGGAGCGGTGTCCAGCGCTTACAAGAATATTTGCAATATTTTACTGAAAAGTATTTGATAATGTGTTTTATGAGAATGTTGATATTTGAGAAATGGCTTTTATATAGTGAGAATTAGGAATATCTGATATAGAGATGAGCAATGTAGATGAAGAATTGATAGACAGGTGACAGACCAGGTATTTGAGGTCGGTGTCTTGCGTCTAGTAGAATGAGAGAAAAATAAGAATACAGTGACAGAAGAAGAGAAAGTGATAAGGAAATGTGTTACAGAGAATAGCACTTTGAAAATGAGAATTGCACTTAGAATTGAGAATTAATTGCACTGTTTAATATAGAATTTTTGATAGGATTGTTAGTAACGTTCAAGAAGAGTACCTCCTATATTAGGAAGCTTAGAGTAAGAAAAGTTATTATGCAATATAAAATTTTTTGTATGTTTCTCTGCTGTATGCTGTGTTTTCTTGCAGCCCGCGGACGTGCTGTGTTTAAGGGGGGGAGTGTGGCGCCCCTGAGGCTCAGTCGCCACAGAGGTACTGCATCTTCTCCTAAGGTGTAGTGCCCCACCATCCAGGTAAGGTGGGAACTCCCTGCCACACTCCAACACCTGCATCCCACACAAAGGATAGTTCAGCAGGGCCACAGTGCAGCTTTAGGCTCAGGGTGTAGAAGGAGCACCTTTCGTGGAACCCTGCTTCGTAACACAAGATATGCTGGGAGGTGGGTGGAATTAGTATAAAAAGAAGGGGAAAGATAGAATTACTAGTCAGTCAGACTGAGAGGTTAGTCTGGGGTGAGTCCCAGAGGAGAGGAGAGAAAGAGCTCACTCAGACAGGAGTGAGGGATCCCTGGAAGAAGGGATGGAGGAAGGAGTGCTGCAGCTGCCTCAGTGACCTGAGCCAGCTGGCACAGGAAAGGAAGAGAGAAGGAGAGCCAGAGAACTGTAATCTGCATTTCCATAAGAGAGAGAAAGACAAGCACGGAACGAAGTGGAGAGAGAACAGAGAGGAGGAGTGGGTTGGATAGGAACCCTGCCTATAGGCTCTCAGCGCTAGGCCAGGGCCCGGTCCCCAAGGTTGTATGGACACTTATGGTTCTGCAGCAGACACCGGTGGAGTAGTTGGCTGTACATGCACTACTCCCAACCAAGACTTGGGACACAACAGCAAAACGGATAGAGAGCCGGGATTCAGGAGAAGGGAGTCCCACGAAGCAGGCTACAGCTGTCTGTCATACAAGTGAGAGAGTTGTTAGGAACATCTGACAGTAGGAACTTCAGAGTAACCACGGTACTGGAGCTCTTCACATTAAAAGGCGCAATAGAGGAGTCGTTCAGGAAGGACACTTTGGCGGGGTGCTGGTAGGGAGAGTCTGATCTTGCCTGGAGGTTGGCTGGGCCTCTGCCCCGGAGGACACGGTACTGAAGCGGGCACCTGTGTGCACTACGAACTGTGAGTAAAGCTTTGAAACTGCAAGCTCTGGTGTACTCCAATCATTCCCGCATGAGCACCGCTACAACTGGGTATTAACATTTACACCATCCCGTGCCCTTACTCCTCCATTGTACTTTCACACTGCCCTGGGGTTATAGCTTCACCTGTGGGGAGCTACACCATCTAAGCTGCGACACACCATCAGCCCCAGAGGATCTGCACGCAGCGTTGGCTAACATCTTATTTGCCAAACACCACAGGTGGCGTCACGAACTTTACCTTACAAACAAACATCACCGCCATTGATATTGGGCGCCCAGGGCCACGGACCGGGTCACGCTGCTGTGACACCACATCGTCCCCCTGACACCGGCCCGGTACCGAGTACCCCACAGCCCTGGGTGAAGCGCGGGGGCGACCCAGTTGGTGGTTAAAAAACAAACAAACAACAAAAAAAGGCAATGATATTTAGGCTAAGTGCACACGCTGCAGATTTTTTATCTGCGGAACCGCAGGTAAAACTACAGGTAAAATGACTTGGCCTGATTGGCCTGCGGTTTTCCTTGTGGTTTATCATCTCTACAATGGAGGAGATGATAAACCGCAGCAGAATCTGCAGAAAAGAATTGACATGTCAATTCTTTCTGCGCATTCAAAACCGCAGCTTTTCCGCAGTTAAAAATCTGCAGCATGTGCACAGCAGAATGTAAATCCCATAGGACAACATGCTACTGTACACTGTCTGCAGAACTGCTGCAGATCCGCAGCGGCCAAAACTACAGCGGAACCGCAGCAAAAACCGCAGCGTGTGCACATAGCCTTAATTGCTAAATTAAACATTGTTACTTTATTTCTTGAAATACCAAAATCATTTCTCTGGCATTTTGCGCTTCACATTAGACTCCTCATACTTTAGTCCCATTCCTCTCTTCAGTGTTTCTTTTCCTTTTAAAGGTGAAGTCTCCCGCCAAAAAATGTTACTAGAATAAATGAATTGCACCAGGTGCCCCGATCATGGGAAGCTCAAGCCGGGTCCCGGTTACTCCAGCTCTGTGTCTGACATGATACCAACTGTCCCAAATCCAGGAGCCGTCCCGCTGTCCCCGGGAAGTTGGCAGTATGTCCTGACTTCAACTATATCCGTGTCCTTAGGACTCACTATTGTTGCATGGAGATCTGTGCTAGTCTTTGCAGTCCATGTAGAGGCCGAAGGACCTGCAGGTCATATGACTTGGTAGCAGAAAGAAGCTCAGTCATTGAGCCGGCCTAGAGGGGTTCTTGTGTGGTGGACACTAGGGGGATTCTGAGGAAATAATACTGTGTTGGGATTTGTGGGATCATTATGTTGTGTGTCACAATCACTGTGGCTAGCATACTGTGTGTGAGGGTGGGTCGCCCTCCGTCCCAGGCTTCACTCAGGGCTGCGGGGTACTCGGTACCGAGCCGGTGTCAGGGGGATGAGGTGTCACAGCAGCGGTGACCCGGTCCATGGCCCTGGGCGCCCAATATCAGTGGCAGTGATGTTTGTAATGTAGTTTATATGGAAAGTTCGTGACGCCACCTGTGGTGTTTGGCAAGTGAGGTGTTAGCCAACGCTGCGTGCAGATCCTCTGGGGCTGATGGTGTGTTGCAGCTTAGATGGTGTAGCTCCCCACAGGTGAAGCTGTAACCCCAGGGCAGTGTAAAGGTGGTTGGCACGGGGATGTAGCAGTGCCGACAGGGTAGGAAGCAGACAAGACACAGCGGGGTGCAATTTCTGTACCTTTACTTGACAACTGCAGTCCAGGGTCCTGATTACAGATGGTAACGGAGCAGGCTAGCCTGGAAGCAACTCAGGGATTCTCTCTCTCAGACGGGCTGTGCAGTCTCCTTCCTAGCGCTTGTGTGGTGTGAAGCACTCTAGTACTTAGTTACTCTGAAGTTCCTCCTGTCAGATGTTCCTAGAACTCTCACTTGTCTGACAGACAGCTGTAGCCTGATCAGGGACGCTCACTCCCGGCTCTCTATCCGTTTTGCTGTTGTGCCTCAAGTCTTAGATGGGAGTAGGGCATTTACAGCCTCCTACTCCTCTGGTATCTGTGGCAGGACCGTTAGTATCCGTACCACTGTGGAGACCAGACTCCAGTTCTTGCGCTCTCAAGCTGAGGGAGCTCGCCTTCTGCAGCTCAACCTCCAGCTTCTCACTCCACATCTGCACACTTCACCCTCCGCAGACTAACTAACTATATCCTCCTCCTGGCCCACAGAGAGCACTCCTCCCCTCAATCCTGGGTCAGAGCTCCCCCTGCTGGCCTGGAGTGGAACTGTGTTGTATGTATGGATTGACTGTGAGAGAGACCCATCATTGCCTCCAAGCCTGGCATTACCCTCCCCTGGAGGAAGGCAAAGCCAGTGTGGCGACCATACTCTTGGGGTGCCACATTCCCCCCTAGTGAAAGTCAGCACTCCTGGGCTGAACAAAAAGAAACATATAATACACAAATACTTAAGCAATAACAATTTGTACAAGATTGAAAAAGGGAAAAATGTACAAAAACCAAGTGTTTCCAAAAATGGTCCTATGATGATATGTCCAGCATCAATGTCCATGGTCCATTCCTGGGCAAATGGTAACTATTTATAAAGAAAGTTTTTGACCACACAGAAGTCCTGTGGTTCAGTGTCCATAAAAATCCAAAGGGAACTCTTACAGGTTACCTGTAAGCACAAACTTGAAAAACAGTTACATATTTACACAAACAATTTCAGTATTTACATTTATTACTATATACGATATCTAAGGGGCGGTATCCCTTGTGTGATGCGGGTATACCTGTGTAAGACTGGTGTAGTGAGTAATGTACTGGATACACTCCCGGGTGGTAAACTGGGCAGCACTCTCCTATGGACTCTTAGACTCACCAGGGGTATAACAGGTTCACCGCTGGCAGAACGAGGGTTCTCTGGCTCCACTACTGGTGTGGCTTCTGCTACCTGATTCTCCTGATCCTCTCGAGTCACGTCCTCCTGTGCTTCCACTTGGGGAAATAACAACACTGGTACCACTATTGCATCATTAATTCTAGTCCAATTTGCAGGGAATTCTCCAAGTATTGTGCTGACCTTCTTTTCTTCCACTATGGGTTGGATGTTATCTGGCGCCACACACTCCTGTACTCTCCTGTACTGCTGCCGCCTCTCCTGGTCCCAGTCAGCATCTGGCGATGTGGCCTCCGGCGTGAGGACTCCCAAGTCCAAATCCACAGGCAGCCTACCTGGTCTTGCTCTCATCAGGTATGCTGGAGTACAGTTGGTAGAGTTCACTGGAATATGGTTGTAGAGGTCTACCAGATCTGGCAAATTCTCTGGCCACAGATTCCTCTCCTCCAAGGGCAATGTCTTCAGTAGGTCAATCACTACCTGGTTCGTCTTCTTACACATGCCATTGGTCTGTGGGTGATAAGGTGTTGTCCGGATCTTCTTACAACCATACAAGTTGCAGAACTCATGGAACACTTCTGCCTCGAAAGCTGGACCTTGATCTGTGAGTACTCTTTCAGGATACCCATGTGGCCTACAGAAGTACTGTTGGAAGGCTCTGGCTGCTGTCCTGGCAGTTAGATCTTTGACAGGCACAACTACCAGGAATCTTGAGTAGTGGTCCACAATGGTAAGAGCATAGATGTAGCCCGACCTGTTTTGAGTTCATTTTCCGATCCATCAGTCGTGAGTTCTCCTTCCAGGCTCCCTCTGGTGGTAACTGGAGGTAGTGAGGCTGATTTAATCAGCAGACATCTGCCACCTGATATTGAGGATGACGATTGGACCTCAGGAATCTCAGACTGGATTTAAGACAGCTGACGCCCTAGTCTGGTTCTGGTGATTCCTTCTGGCTTGTCAGGTCTTTGTTTTCAGCTCCGTTCCAGTCATCTAAAGCTAAGTTTTTATGCTAATGTTCACACTTGATTTTGTTGGTCTATTCAGTTTTTTGTGTGGTCAGCCAGCCCCGGCTGGGGCTGTGCTAAATTTCCACTTTTATTTATCAGTATTTGCCAATTTGCTTTTTGTCCCTTATTAGATTGGCCTCTTTTTGCTCTGTCTCAGAATATTTCAGAGTGCTGATATAGTGGGAGAAGTCTAGTGACTTCAGGGTTAATTTTGCTATCAGAAGTGTTGGACTTTATTTTTGTAGGGTTTTTTGAAGATTGCAGACATTGTCTTTCCTTTCCTATCCTTTCTAGTTAGTTTGGGCCCCATCGTTTGCTCAGCCTATTTTCCTGCCTGTGTTTGTGCTTTCATCTTGTTTCACCGTCAATACATGTGGGGGGGGCTGTCTTTCCTTTGGGGTCTGCTCTGGGGCAGTTAGTTTTCCCCTTTTCTTGCTTCAGGCTTATTTAGTCCTCCGGCTGTGACGAAGCATCTAGGACCATCGTAGGTACGCTCCACGGCTGCTGCTAGTTGTGTGGTTAGGATCAGGGATCTGCAATCTGCATAGTTACCAATCTCTCTGGTTTTCTGTGACTTAGCTTGTTTTGTTTTTTTTCTCCTCCGTGACCCATTCATAACAGAATCACCAGCCATACCGCAGATTCTAGGGTACTCAAAAGCAGGAAAAAGTTGTTAAAAAAAAGTGTCAGAATTTTTTATTTTTATTTATTTTTTCCTCTTTTTTTTCTGGGGCCGTAGGAGGATTTTTTTTTTCCCTAATGGAGATTGAGCGATTGTCTGATCGTGTGGAGCAACTTGCTGCTGAAGTACAGTGAATTTCCACCTACCTTATTCAGTCACATGCTGCTGAACCTAAGATCCCTACTCCTGATGTGTATTCTGGGGATCGGTCTAAATTTCTGAATTTTAAGAATAATTGTAAATTATTTCTTGCCTTGAAGCCTAACTCATCGGGGAGCTCTGTGCAGCAGGTTAAAATTGTCATCTCCTTGCTGCGTGGCGATCCACAGGATTGGGCTTTTTCTCTCACACCTGAAAATCCTGTTCTGACTAATGTGGATGCATTTTTTCAGGTCTTGGGGTTGTTGTATGATGAACCTAATGCTGTTTATCAAGCTGAGAGAACCCTGTTGGCATTAAACCAGGGTCAGGATTCTTCAGAGTTATACTGTCAAAAATTCCGAAAGTGGGCGGTCCTTACTACATGGAATGATAGTGCATTGGCAGCTCTCTTTCGGAAGCGTTTATCAGAGACCGTAAAAGATGTTATGGTGGGATTTCCTGTTCCCTCTGGTCTGGATGATTCTATGTCATTAGCCATTCAAGTTGATCGGCGTTTACATGAACGTAAGACTACACGGGAGGCGCTGCCACCTTTTGAACAAACGTCTGAACCTATGCAATGTGATGGGGTTTTGTCTACGGCGCAACGTCAGGAGTTTAGAAGGTGTAATAAGCTGTTTTTTTTCTGTGGAGACGCCCCTCATACTATTTCTGTCTGCCCTAAACGAGAGAAACATTTTGCACACACATTTGCTGTGGGCAGCATACAACCTAAGTTCCTTTTGGCAATTACTCTGATCTGCTCCTTATTCACGTTTTCTACTAAGGCTTTTGTGGATTCAGGAGCAGCGTTGAATCTGATGGATTTGGACTTTGCTAAACATTGTAGTTTTTCCATGACGCCTCTGCAGATGCCTATTCCTTTGAGGGGTATTGATGCTACTCCTTTGGCAGAGAATAAACCTCAGTTTTGGACCCAGGTGATAATACGAGTTGCCCCAGACCACCAAGAAAATTGTAAATTTCTGGTGCTGCATGATTTGCATGATACTATTGTTCTGGGTTTTCCCTGGTTGCAAACTCATAATCCAGTTTTGGATTGGAAGTCTGGGTCTGTGGTGAGTTGGGGTTGTCAGTTTGTTCTTAGGGACGCTCCTGTTTTCTCCACCTCTCCTCAGTCTCATGATATTCCTGATTATCTAGCCGATTTTTCTGATGTATTTAGTGAGACTAAGTCTGCGTCTTTGCCTCCTCATAGGAGTTATGACTGTGCAATTGAGTTGATGCCTGGGTGTAAATTTCCCAAGGGCCGGCTTTTCAACTTATCAGTACCCGAGCATGATGCTATGCGGTCCTATATTAAGGAGTCATTGGAGAAGGGTCATATTAGACCATCCTCGTCACCTTTAGGTGCTGGGTTTTTTTTTGTGGCCAAGAAAGATGGTTCATTAAGCCCGTGTATTGATTATCGTTCCCTTAACAAGATGACTGTTAAATATCAGTACCCGTTACCTCTGATGTCTGATTTATTCTCCAGAGTTAAGAGTGCCTGCTGGTTTACTAAGCTTGACCTCAGGGGGCGTATAATCTTATTCGCATCAAGCACGGGGATGAATGGAAGACGGCGTTTAATACTCCGGACATTTTGAGTACCTGGTGATGCCTTTTGGGCTCAATAATGCCCCTTCTGTCTTCCAGTCCTTTATGAATGATATTTTCCGTGACTTTGTGGATAAGTTTTTGATCATCTATCTGGATGATATTTTGATCTTTTCTAGTGATTGGGATTCTCATGTGGAACACGTCCGGACTGTGTTCCGGATTTTGAGGGAGGATTCCCTGTTTGTTAAGGGATCGAAATGCCTCTTTGGTGTACAGAGGATTTCATTTTTGGGATTTATCTTGTCTCCATCGACTATTGAAATGGACCCAGCCAAGGTACAGGCCATTTTTGATTGGGTTCAGCCTACTTCTTTAAAGGCCCTCCAGAATTTTTTGGGTTTTGCCAATTTCTATCGTAAATTTATTGGTAATTTTTCTGGTATTGTCAAACCACTGACTGATCTGACCAAGAAGGGAGCTGATGTGCTGAATTGGTCTCCTGAGGCTGTCTCAGCATTTCAGGAGCTTAAGCGGAGATTTACTTCAGCTCCAGTTTTACGGCAACCTGATGTCTCACTTCCATTTCAGGTGGAGGTAGATGCTTCTGAGATTGGTGCAGGAGCTGTTTTGTCCCAAAAAGACCCTGTGACTTCTAAGATGAATCCCTGTGCCTTCTTTTTTCGAAAGTTCTCCCCATCTGAACGCAACTAAGAATGGGGAATCGGGAATTGTTGGCCATGAAATGGGCATTTGAGGAGTGGAGACATTGGTTGGAGGGAGCTAGATATCAAGTTGTGGTCCTCACCGATCACAAAAATTTGATTTATCTGGAGTCGGCCAAACGCTTGAATCCTAGGCAGGCTAGATGGGCCTTATTTTTCACGCGTTTTAATTTTGTGGTCTCTTTTCTTCCGGGCACTAAGAATGTTAAGGCAGACGCCCTTTCTAGGAGTTTCTTTGCCGATTCTCTTAATGTGACCGAGCCTACTACCATCCTAGGTGAGGGGGTAGTTCTTTCTGCCATTTTGCCTGATTTGAGACGCGCCCTGGAGGAATTTCAGGAGGATAAACCTGAGCGTTTCCCTACGGGAAAATTGTATGTTCCTGACCAGTGGAGAAAGAGAGTGATGTCTGAAATTCATTGCTCCGCATTGGCTGGTCATCCAGGTATTTTTGGTACCAGAGATTTGGTGAGTCGGTCTTTTTGGTGGCCTGCCTTATCTCGTGACGTTAGGAATTTTGTACAGTCCTATGGGACTTGTTCTCGGACTAAACCCTGTTCTCATTGTAGTGGGTTGCTGATGCCCCTGCCGGTGCCCAAGAGGCCATGGACCCATATCTCAATGGATTTTATTTCTGATCTTCCTGTCTCTCAGAGAATGACTGTTATCTGGGTGATTTGTGATAGATTTTCGAAGATGGTCCATCTTGTACCACTCCCAAAATTGCCATCTTCCGCTGAGTTGGTGCCCTTGTTTTTACAACAGGTGGTTCGGTTACATGGGATTCCTGAGAACATTGAGTCCGACAGAAGAGTCCAGTTTGTTTCCAGATTCTGGAAAGCCTTTTGTTCCAATCTGGGAATTCAGTTATCCTTCTCCTCCGCGTTTCATCCCCAGACCAATGGACAGACTCAGAGAACATACCAGACCTTGGAGTCTTATATAAGATGTTTTATATCTGCTGATTAGGATGATTGGGTCTCATTTTTGCCCTTGGCCGTATTTGCACTGAACAATAGAGCTAGTTCGGCCACTTTGATGTCACCCTTTTTCTGTAATTTTGGGTTTCATCCTCGATTCTCTTCAGGGCAATTGGAATCTTCATCTTGCCCAGGTGTGGACTCTGTGGTTGAGAGAATGCAGCAGATATGGGACCAAGTGGAGGATAAGTTGTCACTCTCTCAGGAAAAGGCCCAGCGATTTTCCAACCGACATAGGACCATTGGTCCCCGGTTTAAAGTGGGTGATATGGTTTGGTTGTCGTCTAAGAATATTTCTATGAAGGTTGCATCTCAAAAATTTAAGCCAAGATTTATTGAACCTTATAAGATTTTGGAGATTCTTAATCCTGTTTCTTTTCGATTGGCTCTTCCAGTTACGTTCAAGATCCATAACATATTTCACTAATCTCTGTTGAAGAGGTATGTTGAGCCAGTGGTTCCTATGGCAGCACCTCCTGACCCTGTGTTGGTTGAAGGCAGTATGGAATATGAGGTAGAGAAAATTTTGGATTCTCGTTTGGTTAGACGGAGACTCCAGTATTTGGTCAAATGGAAGGGTTATTCCCAGGAGGATAATTCTTGGGTCTTGGCCTCTGATATTCATGCCAATAGATTGGTTCGTGCTTTTTACTGGGCCCATCCTGATCGGCTTGGTGGCGTGGATGAGGGTTCGGTGACCCCTCCTCAAGGGGGGGTACTATTGTGAGTTCATTTTCCGGTCCACCAGTTGTGAGTTCTCCTTCCAGGCTCCCTCTGGTGGTAACTGGAGGTAGTGAGGCTGATTTAATCAGTAGACATCTTCCACCTGATAATGAGGATGACGATTGGACCTCAGGAATCTCAGACTGGATTTAAGACAGCTGACGCCCTAGTCTGGTGCTGGTGATGCCTTCTGGCTTGTCAGGTCTTTGTTTTCAGCTCTGTTCCAGTCATCTAAAGCTAAGTTTTTATGCTAATGTTCACACTTGATTTTGTTGGTCTATTCAGTTTTTTGTGTGGTCAGCCAGGCCCGGCTGGGGCTGCGCTACATTTCCACTCTTATTTATCTGTATTTGCCAATTTGCTTTTTGTCCCTTATTAGATTGGCCTCTTTTTGCTCTGTCTCAGAATATTTCAGAGTGCTGATATAGTGGGAGAAGTCTAGTGACTTCAGGGTTAATTTTGCTATCAGAAGTGTTGGACTTTATTTTTGTAGGGTTCTTTGCAGATTGCAGACAGTGTCTTTCCTTTCCTATCCTTTCTAGATAGTTTGGGCCCCATCGTTTGCTCAGCCTATTTTCCTGCCTGTGTTTGTGCTTTCATCTTGTTTCGCCGTCAATACATGTGTGGGGGCTGTCTTTCCTTTGTGGTCTGCTCTGGGGCAGTTAGTTTTCCCCTTTTCTTGCTTCAGGCTTATTTAGTCTTCCGGCTGTGACGAAGTGTCTAGGACCATCGTAGGTACGCTCCACGGCTGCTGCTGGTTGTGTGGTTAGGATCAGGGATCTGCAATCTGAATAGTTACCAACCTCTCTGGTTTTCTGTGACTTAGCTTGTTTTGTTTTTTTTCTCCTCGGTGACCCATTCATAACACCGACCGGCTTGGAACCAGCTTCACATGGTCCAGGGCTACCAACTCGAGGGGCTGTTTGGTGCTGATTGGTTTCAGGGGAGCTCTCTGGCTGTCTCGATCCTTTCTGCGCAGGTTACATTGTCCACACTCCCGGCACCACCTCTCTATGGCTTTCCTCATACCAGCCCAGTAGAACCTCTCTCGGAGCAATGCTTCCAACTTCTTCCATCCGAAGTGTCCAGCTCCATTGTGGTATGCTTCCAGGATCATTGGTGCCTCTCTCTTTGGGACTATTACCTGCCAGACCAGTTCATGCGTGCGGGCATTGATACTCCTCCGACACAGCTTCCCTTCGTAGATAAACAGCCGGCCTCTCTCCTTCCACAACTGCTGGGTTTCTTCTGGTGCATCCAACTCTGGACGTGAGTCAGCTCGCATCAACAGCTCCTTCACCAGGCTGACTGCAGGGTCACTATCTTGCGTTTTTGCCCAGTCATGATGGGGCAAAGGATTCAGTGTGACCTCCTTCAAGCCAGACCGTCTGTCTCTCACTCCTTGAGCACGTTGGGCCGCAAGTGGCCGGTGGAAGGGAGGTAGCTCTATCTCTTCAAGAGCCTTAGGGTCTTCTCCTGCATCTGGTAGGTTCGGCATTCTGGACAGCGCATCAGCATTGGCATTCTTGTGCCCTGCCCGGTACTTGATGGTAAACTCATAGTTAGATAACCGAGCCATACATCGCTGTTCCAGTGCACCTAGCTTTGCAGTGTCCAAGTGAGTCAACGGATTGTTGTCCATGAAGATTGTAAACTTGGCTGAGGCTAGGTAATGCTTGAATCTTTCGGTGACAGCCCAGACTATGGCAAGGAACTCCAACTTGAAAGAACTGTAGTTATCAGGGTTCCTTTCTGTGGGACGCATCTTCCTGCTGGCGTAGGAGATCACTCTTTCTTTTCCATTCTGTACCTGCGACAGTACCGCTCCTAGTCCCACATTGCTGGCATCTGTGTACAACACAAAGGGTTTCTCATAATCTGGGTAGGCCAAAACTTCGTCACCTGTGAGAGCCATCTTCAATCTGGTGAAGGACCTCTCTAACTCTTCAGTCCATTCAAAGGTGGAAATTTTCTGCTTGTTCTTCTTGGACTGCCCCACCAGAAGGTTTTGCATAGGGGTAGCTATTTCAGTAAAGCCCTTGATGAATCTTCGGTAGTAGCCTACCAGTCCAAGGAATTGGTGTACTTCATGAAGGTTGCTGGGCTTCGGCCAGTCCTGGATGACTGTGACCTTGTCAGGATCTGGTGCCACACCTTCTGCACTGACCACATGACCGAGGTACTGCACCTTGGGCTTCAGGAGGTGGCATTTGGAGGGCTTCACCTTCAGGCCAAAATTGGACAAAGCTTCAAACACTTCAGCCAGGTGTTCCAGATGCTCTTCATAGATTTTGGAGAAAACAATGACATCATCCAGGTACAGCAGGACCGTTTCAAAGTTCATGTGTCCCAGGCAGCACTCCATCAGCCGTTGAAATGTTCCTGGGGCAGTGCAGAGCCCAAATGGCATATAATTGAACTCACAGAGACCCATTGGAGTGGTAAATGCGGTTTTCTCCTTATCTGCCTCTGCCACAGGAACCTGCCAATACCCACTGGTGAGATCCAAGGTGGAAAAGTAATTAGCAGTTTTAAGTGCAGCTAAGGATTCCTCAATCCTAGGTAATGGGTAGGCATCTTTATGTGTAATGCTGTTAATTTTCCTGTAATCAACACACATTCTCATGGTACCATCCTTTTTCTTTACAAAAACTATTGGACTGCCCAGGGGCTACAACTGTCTCGGATAACCCCAGCCTCCTTCATCTCCCTCAACATACTCTTAGCACACTGGTACTGTGTTGGGGGTATACGTCTGTACCTCTCTTTTATGGGTGGATGGTCTCCCGTGGGGATATGATGTTGGACCCCTTTTGCCTGCCCAAAATCTAGTGGGTGTTTGCTGAATACCCGCTCATACTCTTGTGTCACTCTGTAGTCCCCATTTCTCTGGTATGAAGGTGTAGAATCAGTTCCCACTTGCAGTTGCTGACACCACTCCTCTGGCTGCTTCACAGAACCATTGTCCTACACCTGATCGGATGAGACCAAAGGCTCTGCTGCCTGCAAAGAGTTGTTATTGACGGTGAGCAGCTTAGCAACTGTGGCGTACCGAGGTATTGTGGCCTCCTCTTCCCCACAATTCAAATGACGTACAGGTACTCTCCCTTTTTTGACATCAACCACCCCTCTGGCTGTCAGGACAGTGGGCCTGCTTTCGGAGTATACTGGTTCTACCAATGCCTGGTAATCTCTCCCTCTAAGTCCTATGGCTGCCCGACACCATACCAACATTTCACATCTGGGGGGTATTGCAATGGGGAAGGCATCACTCACTCTGACGCTGCCAATCTCGCCGCCAGAGAGTTCCACCTGTTGTCTTTGCATCAGGGCTCGGATCTCCTTCTGCAGGACTCTTTGTTCTCCAGAACCAGCAGTCTCAGCTACCTGTTGCAACAAGACAATAACCTCGGACAGACAGTTTTCAATTATATTTGTACCAAGAGTCATCATGGGACTACATTCACGTCGATCAATATCAACAACTATCAGGCCCTGAGATTTCAGCTCTACCCGACCCACTTTGACAGTAATCTCTTTACACCCAATCTGCGGCAAAGACTGTCCATTACTGGCAACTACTGTCAGTTCATCTGTTGGGCCACGGGTGAGTTTAGAATCAGCCCAATATCTTTTATACAGAATGTACGACATAGTGGTCACCTGGGAGCCAGTGTCCAGCAAAGCGTTCATGGGGATACCATCAATCACCACGGGAAGGATTGGTCTCCCTCCCACATACTTGGCTTTCCAGTTCCTTGGGCCTGGGGATCCTACTCCTGGGGGTTGGCCCTCTGCCCCAGGGGTTGCTCGTTTAAAGGACAGTACCTTGCAAGATGACCTGCCTTGTGACAGTGACGACAGATGGGGCGTCCGTCCTGGTCATAGCGATCGTTGTTCCTTCCTCGAAGTGGTGGGGTCCTCCTCCGGAGCCACAGGACATCCTCTGGACTGGAAGCAAGCTGGATCTTGTCTTTGGAGGACACCTGCAGGGACTGCACGGTTTTAGTGAGTGCAGCCATTCCTTTGGTCAACTCCTGGACCTGTAGACGTAGCTCCTCAGTTGGATCTTTGTCCAGAGTCTGTGCATCGGCCTCTGCAGGGATGGAAGGAAAAGATGGGGCTTCCTGATGGTAGGTGATCGCTAGGCGTCTAGGGGGCACTGGACGGCTGTCAGTGGATTCCAGCAGTACCCGAATAGCCCTGTCCTTAAATTCAGCAAAGTCCAGATCAGGGTTTTGCAGAGTGATTATACGCAACTGTCCTCGGTGGGCACTGGACAGGAGTCCTTCAATGAACTGCTCCTTCAACAGTTTCTCTTCTTCCTTTACGCTGTCAGGATCAACTTGCTTAACTGCTCGCAGCGCCTCCTGCAGGTTGAGAGCATAGTCCCTGATACTGTCCTGTGCCCTCTGCTTGCAGCCAAAGAACCTCATCTTGATTTCAGCTGCAGTGCCGGTGTCAAAGGTGCTCTTTAGCTTGGCCAGGACCTTTACAACAGTCTCTTTATCAGTGTCCTGCCAGGCTTTCACTTCTCTCAGCGCTGCACCCGTTAGCTGTCCAAACAGGATATTTACTTTCTGGCTTCAGACAGGGGGTAAACTTTAAACAAGCTGCACAGTCTCTCTTTAAATTCACTCAGGGTATGCGACTCACCCGAGTACTGCGGTAGCCAGGCCGCTCCCGGTATGTAGGGCATAGACAGCGGCATGATGGGGGCCACTGCTGCAGGCGCTCCTCCTTGCGGTGCTGCGGGGTTGGCGGCGGCATTCACCGCTGCATCGCCTTGTGGCGCGGATATCTTCTCCCCCCCTAGTTAACGTTAGCCAGGGCCAGGGGGTTGTGTGAGCTCACCGGCGGCCGCTTCACAGGCCCGATGCTCCGGGCTGTAGGCCTCAGCTCTTCCTCTTCTCGCTCGCTGTCCTCTCTTCCCGTGCGGCACTTCACCGCTTCGCGCTCTGTGGCAGGCTCCGCCCACGAAGGCCTGCCTCTTTGTTCCCGCGCGCGCCAGGCAGTGCGGCAATGGCGGTTTCTGGCGCCAAATTCACACACAGTCTTTAAACACAGTCTATGGCACACAGGACCTGGGGATACCGGGCTTCGAATCCTGTTCGTGACGCCAAAATTGGGTCGCCCTCCGTCCCAGGCCTCACCCAGGGCTGTGGGGTACTCGATACCGGGCCGGTGTCAGGGGCATGAGGTGTCACAGCAGCGGTGACCCGGTCCGTGGCCCTGGGCGCCCAATATCAATGGCGGTGATGTTTGTAATGTAGTTTATATGGAAAGGTCGTGACGCCACCTGTGGTGTTTGGCAAGTGAGGTGTTAGCCAACGCTGCGTGCAGATCCTCTGGGGCTGATGGTGTGTTGCAGCTTAGATGGTGTAGCTCCCCACAGGTGAAGCTGTAACCCCAGGGCAGTGTAAAGATGGTTGGCACGGGGATGTAGCAGTGCCAACAGGGTAGGAAGCAGACAAGACACAGCGAGGTGCAATTTCTGTACCTTTACTTGATAACTGCAGTCCAGGGTCCTGATTACAGATGGTAACGGAGCAGGCTAGCTTGGAAGCAACTCAGGGATTCTCTCTCTCAGACGGGCTGTGCAGTCTCCTTCCTAGCGCTTGTGTGGTGTGAAGCACTCCAGTACTTAGTTACTCTGAAGTTCCTCCTGTCAGATGTTCCTAGAACTCTCACTTGTATGACAGACAGCTGTAGCCTGAGCAGGGACGCTCACTTCCAGCTCTCTATCCATTTTGCTGTTGTGCCTCAAGTCTTAGATGGGAGTAGGGCATTTACAGCCTCCTACGCCTCTGGTATCTAATATGTGACGAACGGGGGTCCCGCGCCACCAAAACGCGACGGACAGCGGACCCTGTGTCACCAATATGTCACAATCCCACCACTGACACGGGTGTATCAGCGGACGGAGGGACGCGATGCACTGCTGGCACACGGCGGTCACAGGCACAGTGGGGGCTTATCTTAGTTATCCCACCACTGGTACCATGTGACAAAAAATGCAGCAAGCTAACCTTGCTCTAACGATTTATTGCAGGGGGGTATTTTGGATGCCCCACCACTGCTAACAACCTTCCTAGAACTGCAGGGATTTATGTATATCCCACTTTCTCAGTTCCACTTTGGAACTCGCAGCTCTCCGGCGCCCCCCTTACCCTCAGGTCAGTCAGGGAACTGCACCTAGGATAATAGTCGCCGGACGGGCTGCTTGTTGTCCACGGACAATTAGGCTACCACAGTAAGGGAATTATCAATGCTGTGGCCGCAGCCCCCCTTCAGCAATATAAGACCCTTCTGTCCTGCCAACTAGCCTAATCAATTGCACACACCACGCTGCCACCATCCACGCTTTTCTTAATTCACAGTGTTAAATTAAGAGGGTCCGTGGTAAACCCCACAAATTAGTAGCGATTATCTAAACAAGGCGTATAGTTCGTTTCTTAAAGCATGGAGGCAGACTAAATAATTTTACAATTTATTCCCAAAAGGGCAGTGATTACAGATAAAAGTTGCTATAAAGTTGAGACATTACATATGTACAATACAAATATAAAGCAAAGTGGATGAAAGAAGAAAGTACACTCATATGTGGTCAGTTGGTATCAGGCAAACCATGTGGCTGGGAGGAGAAGGCGGAGCCACATGTCTCCACTCATCTGCATGTCTCTCTGGCACGAGGACTTGAGCTGCTCTGTCCTGGTTTTGCCAAGGGAATGCCTTATAGACTCTGCTATGTGACATCACGGAAGGGGCAGTCTGGAGAGGGTCTGCCCCCTACTCTTGGATTTAGAATCAAACTAAAAAACTTAATATAATTGTATCTCGCAGGAGGAAGTTCGCACAAGCACATACATGGCATCATTGTTTGTAGTTTGTTGAGTACAATAATTCAAGCCCAAATATGCAGTAGTTCTGCCACACCGTTTTGAAGGAACCCATATCTCCAAGGTCCAAGGACCTCGCAGGAGCCACCGTAGCGAAGCCGGGTCCACTCAGATCACAGAAAGGTCCGTTTCGTTTTTCTGTCGCGATCGGAGCCCCTGCTAGCTTAGTTTAATATCTCCCATACTTTTCATTCGGCCTGTCTGAGAACAAAAGAAATGCTTTCCCTTAGCTATGCAGGGGGGGGTTGGGAGAAGGCTTTCGAGAGGAAGTGACCGGTTTCAGATGCCTGGCAGAGAGCTGCAAGCATGGGGGCACTGGTCTGTGTGTGTAAGCTGTGGGCGAAAAGAGGAGAGGGGAACGCTGACAGTTTACAATGTCATACAATGTCATCCGAAGAGTAGCACTGGGAGATCATAAAGAAGGCTCTAGAAACATATCTACAGTACATTATACCTTACTCAACATTACACCTCCCCCTTTAGAGGGCGCTACGGAGGCATTACCTCTCGGTAATCGGCCATGTGCACCTCAGCGGGTTCGCCCCGGCGGGACAACCCATCAGCATTTCCATGTTCGCTGCCCTTTTTGTGTTGTACAGTAAAGTCGTACTGTTGAAAGGCAAGGCTCCAGCGGAGCAACCTTCCATTGGTTCCGGACACTGTGTGCAACCAGCTCAGAGGGTTATGGTCGGTTACCACCATGAAGGCGCGCCCGTACAGGTAGGGCTGCAAACGTTGCAGTGCCCACACCATGGCCAGACACACTTTCTCGATGGTCAAGTATGCCACTTCCCTCGGCAAAAGTTTCCGTCTCGGGTACAACATGGGGTGCTCCTGGTTCCCCGAGTCGACCTGGCTGAGCACAGCACCGAGGCCAAACTCGCTGGCATCGGTCTATACCAGAAACGGGCTACTGCTGTCGACTGCTCTCAACACTGGAGAGCTGCACAGGGCTGCTTTCAAAGCTTGGAAAGCTGCCTCACAGTCATCTGTCCAGTTGACTGTTTGGGGTAGCCTCTGGTTGGTGAGGTCAGTCAAGGGTTTTGCAAGGGCGCTATAGTCTTGAACAAACCGCCTATAGTACCCTGCAGTGCCCAAGAAGGACTTCACCTGTTTCTTGGTCCTGGGGGGTGGGCCAGGATGCGATTGCGTCCACCTTTTCTGGCTCCGGACTCATGGCACCCCCGCCTACCCGGTGCCCCAGGTAGTGGACCTCGCGCATGCCCATCTGGCACTTTCCCGGCTTGATAGTCAGGCCTGCCTGGTGAAGACTCTTGAGCACCTCCTGGAGATGCTGAAGGTGTTCCTCCCAGGTGGAACTGAAGATGGCAATGTCGTCCAGTCCCCGAAGCAGTTGGTTGACCATCCGCTGGAAAGTGGCAGGGGCATTTTTCATGCTGAAGGGCATGACTGTGGACTCGTACAGCCCAAAGGGGGTGATAAAGGCGGATTTCTCCTGCGCCTCAGGGCTCAGGGGGATCTGCCAGTATCCCCGACTCAAATCCATGATGGATATGTACCTTGCTTTTGCCAACCGCTCAAGCAAATCCTCGATGCACGGCATCGGGTGGGCATCAGAGGTTGTGATGGCGTTGAGCCCCCTGTAGTCCACGCAGAACCGGGTGGTTTGATCCTTTTTAGGCACGAGGACTACAGGCGAAGCCTACGCGCTTTTTGACCATCGAATCACCCCTAGCCTTAACATCTTATCGTTCTCTTGGCGCATGACTTGTTGCACCACCTCAGAGATCCGATAAGGTGTTCGCCGAAGTGGGGCGTGATTCCCGGTGTCCACCTCATGAACCGCTAACTCCGTCCTCCCAGGTCGGTTGGTGAACACGGCCCGGAAGGGTTCCAGGGTTTCCACCAACTGCGACCGCTGGGATACGGTTAGCAAACTACTTATCTCCATGTCCTCAATGGACCCATCGGCCTTGGCTTGGGCCAGCATGTCCAGGAGGGGATCTTCCTCCCCATCCTCGGGCAGGTTGCAGACCGGTAGGACGCAAGCTTCACGTTCGTGGTGCGCCTTCAGCATGTTGACGTGAAAGGCCTTGCGCCTACCCCGAGCATGGTCAAGTGTGATCACGTAGGTGACCGGGTTGAGCTGTTTGTGGACGACGTATGGGCCTTCCAGGCTGCCTGAAGCTTATCCGTTGGTACGGGGACCAGCACCCACACCTTTTGACCCACCTGGTAGGTCCGCTCCCGGGTGTTCTGGTCGTACCAGTGCTTCTGGTCAGCCTGAGCCTGCGTCATGTTGTCATGCACCAACTGTGTCAAGGTCTACATCTTGTCACGGAAGCGCATGACATAATCCACGATGGACACTTCTGTGGGGTTTGGCTCATCTTCCCAGGATTCTCTTATCAACCCAAGGGGTCCCTGGACTCGCCTGCCATACAGGAGCTCGAAGGGGGAGAACCCGGGCGAGGCCTGCGGAACTTCTCTGTAAGCGAACAGCAGGTGTGGGAGGTACCGCTCCCAGTCGCGCCCTTGGGTCTCAGCCAGCTGTGCGGAGCATCTGTTTGAGGGTACCATTGAAGCGTTCACACAATCCATTAGTCTGTGGGTGATACGCACTCGATACCAGGTGTGTCACCTGCATTTTCTCACAGAGAGCCTCCATTAGGCGAGACATGAATTGGGTCCCTTGATCGGTAAGCATCTCCCTGGGAAATCCAACCCTTGAAAAGACGGTCACCAGTGCGTCAGCCACCTTATCTGCCCTGGTTGAAGACAGAGCTCCTGCCTCTGGGTACCGGGTAGCGCAGTCTACCACGGTGAGAATGTATTGCTTTCTAGAGCTGCTGGGGACGGCCAGCGGGCCTACAATGTCCACCGTGATTCTCTGGAAAGGCTCCTCTATCACCGGCAAAGGAATAAGGGGAGCCTTAAGAGCAGGCCCCACCTTACCCACTTTTTGGCAGGTGTTACAGGAGCGGCAGTATTGTGTTACATCTGTCCCCATCTTGGGCCAATAGAAGTGTTGAGACAGCCGTGCCTTTGTTTTGCTGATCCCCAAGTGTCCAGCGAGTGGAATCTCATGGGCAATCCGCAACAACTCAGTTCTGAACTGTAGAGGGATGACTAACTGTCTTTCCCTCAACCACTCCTTTTGGGGATCTCCGGGTACTGTTTCCCGGTACAACCTTCCTTGTTCCCAGAACACCCTCTCCTTATCAGACTTGGTGGTGGGCGTCTCGGCGAGATCTCTCAATTTCTCCAGACTCGCATCTGAGTGCAGAGCAGCCTGGAACTCCTTGCTGGAGGCTGCCAGAAGTGACGTCAGGGACCCTTCCTTACTGGGACCCTCTGGAACCTGCTCTGGGTTCACCTCTGGTTCAGTCTCTCCTGTAGCAGAAGAGGGTCCAGAAGACAGGGCGCTACCTGCGATCTGGGCACTCTGACAGCGTGTGACAGCTGCTATGTATGCTGTCTCCCTGGGGATTTCTACAGACCCACCAATTGGCGCTGCCATGGGCTCTACTTCCCCATCCACCCCCAACACTTTAAGAGCAGTGCTACTTATGGGCCAGTTACTTTCCTCGGCGGCACTGGTCAGCTGCATGGCATTACCTTCCTCATGGTCCCCATGCACCTCTCCATTTCCTTGAGCACCGTTGCTTGCACCTGCCAGGGGTTCCTCAGCAGTTTCACTCCGCAGAGTGACGGGGCTGAGCACTTCGGTACCTGTGGACACATCTACCGTTTCAAAGAAAGGGTTAACAGGTTCAGTCGGCACAGATACATCATCATCATCATCATCATTCCTAGGAACAGAATGGTTATCAGATTGCTTTGGTACATTCACATCACCATCAGCATCATACCTGGGGAAAGAATGGTTGTTAGTTGCATCATTACTCATCAAGGCATTAGCAGGTAACACATTCAGTTTCCCATCATCATCATCATCAACATCAGGGTTAACGTTACCCTTATTATCAGATTGGGGAAGTGTGCCAGGGACATAGTATGCAACCATCCTCCCCAAGTCAGTCCCCAATAAAACATCAGTGAGCAGGTTTTCAGACACTCCCACCTCCCTCAACCCGCTCCCAGCACCCCAATCAAGAAAAACCCGGGCCACTGGTGTTATGGAAATATATATGTATTTCATATAGATCTCACTTGCCTGCTATAGGCTGTATACTCATGTACTCTTATATAGGCTATATACTGCTATATACTCATATATACTGCACACAGATACATATTCACAGTTTGAACCTTGTAACTAGCTGGTGGAAATAACCTGCTACCCAATCATCTCATTGTCTTGTGATTTGAGAAATATCTAGCAGACATATGGAATGAGGAACTTAGGCCAGGTGGTCCGGCCGATATTGGAGACTTGCTGACAAGTGCAAGACTCCGGACAGTAAATCACGTGGTGTCTAAATAACCCCAGGTTGGACACCCATATATGTTCATGCATTTAAGCTGACCAATTAGCTTAGAAGTAAAGCCTTTATGTTAATGAGTAACCACTCCTTTATACGAACTGATAAAAGACCATATATGAATAAAGTTTCCAGAGTTCTGCTGGAAGGTATTGCTGCTAACAATGTGTGGCGTCTTTCCTTCTTTGAGCGCTCAATAAGACTCTGTCTAATCAGGACAGGCCACAGTATGCACAGGGGTAAATCTACCCAAATCAAAAATAAATCCACATCACTGGCAAGGGACAACGGGTGCCTCCAATCCCGGTGACAGTCAGGGTTTTCCCCTCAACAAACTCTTCAGGGGCCGCCAGTCCAGGACGGATGAGGGTTCGTTCAGCCCCGGTGTCCTTGAGGCCTGTAGCAATGCGGGCTCCCACCTGAACAGGTTGAACATTGTCGTCAATCCTCCCAACCACACCTCCCACCAAAAAAGAACAGAGGCGTTGGGCCCAGAGGCCTTGGATGGGGAACTCTTTGGCTTTTCCGGACAGGAGGAACGGAAGTGACCAGTCCGATTGCAGGTGAAACACAGGCGTCTGTCAGTAGTAGGCCTGGTGTTGGCAACAGGGACAGGGCCTCCAGAGGGACGGCTAGCTGGGGCATTGGGGTTGGTTGCAGGCTTACCCCCTCTCCAGCTGGTGGTGATTGGCCTCCGCATCTCTGGCTTCCGGTTGGCCTCATAGTTGTCGGCGATCTGCACCGCTTTGTCCGCGTTCGTTGGTTCGCGGTCCAGGATGAACTGTGGGACCTCAGCTGGGCAGAGATGCAGGAACTGGTCTTTGATCATCAGGTCCCGTAGCTGCTCAAAGGTGTTCACTGACAGTCCATGGATCCACTGGTCAAAGTGGGTCCTGAGTCCTTGCACCACATCACTATAGCTATCGTGTGGGCCACTTTGGAGGTGCCGGAACTTCTTTCGGGATATACCTCAGGTGTCAGCCGGTATTTGGCGATCAGAGCCTGCTTTATGGCATCATAGTTGTCGTCGTCTTCTGATGGAAGAGAAGCAAACGCCTCCAGAGCTTTGCCTTTCAGCCCTGGAGTCAAGTACCTGGCCCATTGGTTAGGGGGCAGACAGTACTGTCTGCAGGCTTTCTCAAAGGCTTGCAGAAACATGTCCAAGTCCCCGTCCTTTTCCATCATGGGAAAATGCTCTGGCCGGGATTTAGGAGTCTGGATGCTGTTGGGCTCGCCGCTTCGGGCTGTGGGGGCATGCCTCCCTTGTCGGAGCATCTCCAGCTCATGGGCCCTCTGAGCTTCTGCTTGGCGCTCACGATCGGCTCTCTCAGCCTCTCTTTTGGCTCGGGCCTCCTGCCGATATTGCTGGATCAACCTCCCCCATCCCTCACGGTCTTTGGTGGGGAGGGCATCCAAGGCCATTTGCAGATAGGGGTCCACCCCGCTCTGGTTGAACGTGGGGCCAGCGCTCATGAGTGGAGCCTCTGCTGCAGCCCCATTGTCACTTGGGCCAACTTCTGCGTCCGCTGGACCCAGGGTGTTGTCCAGCTGCACCAGAGCCACGATCATTTGATCTCTGGTTCTGCTTGAGGCGTCAATGCCTCGGTACGTGCATACTGCAGCAAGGGTTTCCTTCTTCTGCTGCTTATACCACTCCACTCTCACCGCCACCATGGTTGCCAAATAAAAGATAGAAAAGAAAAACGAAGAAACGGGAGGGGATACTTGCACGTACACAAAAAATATCTCAGGACTAATAACCACTGAGTCTGTTCTCCAAAACCTATGATGCAGGATTCCCACAGGAACCGTGCAGGTTTTTAGTGAGAGGGATGATTGCTCAAACCAAGTCACTATTGCTCTAGGATTATCCCACCACTCTGCCACCAATATGTGACGAACGGGGGTCCCGCTGCCACCAAAATGCGACGGACAGCGGACCCTGTGTCACCAATATGTCACAATCCCACCACTGACACGGGTGTATCAGCGGATGGAGGTACGCGACGCACTGCCGACACACGGCGGTCACAGGCACAGTGGGGGCTTATCTTAGTTATCCCACCACTGGTACCATGTGACAAAAAATGCAGCAAGCTAACCTTGCTCTAATGATTTATTGCAGAGGGGTATTTTGGATGCCCCACCACTGCTAACAACCTTCCAAGAACTGCGGGGATTTATGTACAGTGGGGAAAAAAAGTATTTAGCCAGTCAGCAATAGTGCAAGTTACACCACTTAAAAAGATGAGAGGCGTCTGTAATTTACATCATAGGTAGACCTCAACTCTGGGAGACAAACTGAGAAAAAAAAATCCAGAAAATCACATTGTCTGTTTTTTTTTTCATTTTATTTGCATATTATGGTGGAAAATAAGTATTTGGTCAGAAACAAAATGTCATCTCAATACTTTGTGATATATCCTTTGTTGGCAATGACAGAGGTCAAACGTTTTCTGTAAGTCTTCACAAGGTTGCCACACACTGTTGTTGGTATGTTGGCCCATTCCTCCATGCAGATCTCCTCTAGAGCAGTGATGTTTTTGGCTTTTCGCTTGGCAACACGGACTTTCAACTCCCTCCAAAGGTTTTCTATAGGGTTGAGATCTGGAGACTGGCTAGGCCACTCCAGGACCTTGAAATGCTTCTTACGAAGCCACTCCTTCGTTGCCCTGGCGGTGTGCTTTGGATTATTGTCATGTTGAAAGACCCAGCCACGTTTCATCTTCAATGCCCTTGCTGATGGAAGGAGGTTTGCACTCAAAATCTCACGATACATGGCCCCATTCATTCTTTCATGTACCCGGATCAGTCGTCCTGGCCCCTTTGCAGAGAAACAGCCCCAAAGCATGATGTTTCCACCACCATGCTTTACAGTAGGTATGGTGTTTGATGGATGCAACTCAGTATTCTTTTTCCTCCAAACACGACAAGTTGTGTTTCTACCAAACAGTTCCAGTTTGGTTTCATCAGACCATAGGACATTCTCCCAAAACTCCTCTGGATCATCCAAATGCTCTCTAGCAAACTTCAGACGGGCCCGGACATGTACAGGCTTAAGCAGTGGGACACGTCTGGCACTGCAGGATCTGAGTCCATGGTGGCGTAGTGTGTTACTTATGGTAGGCCTTGTTACATTGGTCCCAGCTCTCTGCAGTTCATTCACTAGGTCCCCCCGCATGGTTCTGGGATTTTTGCTCACCGTTCTTGTGATCATTCTGACCCCACGGGGTGGGATTTTGCGTGGAGCACCAGATCGAGGGAGATTATCAATGGTCTTGTATGTCTTCCATTTTCTAATTATTGCTCCCACAGTTGATTTCTTCACTCCAAGCTGGTTGGCTATTGCAGATTCAGTCTTCCCAGCCTGGTGCAGGGCTACAATTTTGTTTCTGGTGTCCTTTGACAGCTCTTTGGTCTTCACCATAGTGGAGTTTGGAGTCAGACTGTTTGAGGGTGTACACAGGTGTCTTTTTATACTGATAACAAGTTTAAACAGGTGCCATTACTACAGGTAATGAGTGGAGGAAAGAGGAGACTCTTAAAGAAGAAGTTACAGGTCTGTGAGAGCCAGAAATCTTGATTGCTTGTTTCTGACCAAATACTTATTTTCCACCATAATATGTAAATAAAATGAAAAAAAAACAGACAATGTGATTTTCTGGATTTTTTTTTCTCAGTTTGTCTCCCATAGTTGAGGTCTATCTATGATGTAAATTACAGACGCCTCTCATCTTTTTAAGTGGTGGAACTTGCACTATTGCTGACTGACTAAATACTTTTTTTCCCCACTGTATATCCCACTTTCTCAGTTCCACTTTGGAACTCGCAGCTGTCTGGCGCCCCCTTACCCTCAGGTCAGTCAGGGAACTGCACCTAGGATAATAGTCGCCAGACAGGCTGCTTGTTGTGCACGGACAATTAGGCTACCGCAGTAAGGGAATTATCAATGCTGTGGCCGCAGCTCCCCTTCAGCAATATAAGACCCTTCTGTCCTGCCAAATAGCTTAATCAATCGCACACACCACGCTGCCACCATCCACGCTTTTCTTAATTCACAGTGTTAAATTAAGAGGGTCCGTGGTAAACCCCACAAATTAGTAGCGATTATCTAAACTAGGCGTATAGTTAGTTTCTTAAAGCATGGAGGCAGACTAAATAATTTTACGATTTATTCCCAAAAGGGCAGTGATTACAGATAAAAGTTGCTATAAAGTTGAGACATTACATATGTACAATACAAATATAAAGCAAAGTGGATGAAAGAAGAAAGTACACTCATATGTGGTCAGTTGCTATCAGGCAAACCATGTGGCTGGGAGGAGAAGGCGGAGCCACATGTCTCCACTCATCTGCATGTCTCTCTGGCATGAGGACTTGAGCTGCTCTGTCCTGGTTTTGCCAAGGGAATGCCTTATAGACTCTGCTATGTGACATCACGGAAGGGGCAGTCATGAGAGGGTCTGCCCCCTACTCTTGGATTTAGAATCAAACTACAAAACTTAATATAACTGTATCTCGCAGGAGGAAGTTCTCACAAACACATACATGGCATCATTGTTTGTAGTTTGTTGAGTACAATAATTCAAGCCCAAATATGCAGTAGTTCTGCCACACCGTTTAGAAGGAACCCATATCTCAGGTTCTGAAGGTCCGAGGACCTCGCAGGAGCCACCGTAGCGAATCCGGGTCCACTCCGCTCACAGAAAGGTCTGTTTCATTTTTCTGTCGCGATCGGAGCCCCTGCTAGCTTAGTTTAATATCTCCCATACTTTTCATTCGGCCTGTCTGAGAACAAAAGAAATGCTTTCCCTTAGCTGTGCAGGGGGGGTTGGGAGAAGGCTTTCGAGAGGAAGTGGCCAGTTTCAGGTTTCAGATGCCTGGCAGAGAGCTGCAAGCATGGGGGCACTGGTCTGTGTGTGTGTAAGCTGTGGGCGAAAAGAGGAGGGGGGAAGCTGCAAACGCTGACAGTTTACAATGTCATCCGAAGAGTAGCACTGGGAGATCATAAAGAAGGCTCTAGAAACATATCTACAGTACATTATACCTTACTCAACATTACACCCCAGGGCAGTGTAAAGGTGGTTGGCACGGGGATGTAGCAGTGCCAACAGGGTAGGAAGCAGACAAGACACAGCAGGGTGCAATTTCTGTACCTTTACTTGATAACTGCAGTCCAGGGTCCTGATTACAGATGGTAATGGAGCAGGCTAGCCTGGAAGCAACTCAGGGATTCTCTCTCTCAGACGGACTGTGCAGTGTCCTTCCCAGCGCTTGTGTGGTGTGAAGCACTCCAGTACTTAGTTACTCTGAAGTTCCTCCTGTCAGATGTTCCTAGAACACTCACTTGCATGACAGACAGGTGTAGCCTGATCAGTGACGCTCACTCCCAGCTCTCTATCCATTTTGCTGTTGTGCCTCAAGTCTTAGATGGGAGTAGGGCATTTACAGCCTCCTACTCCTCTGGTATCTGTGGCAGGACCGTTAGTATCCGTACCACCGTGGAGACCAGACTCCAGTTCTTGCGCTCTCAAGCTGAGGGAGCTCGCCTTCTGCAGCTCAACCTCCAGCTTCTCACTCCATGTCTGCAGACTTCACCCTCCGCAGACTAACTAATTATCTCCTCCTCCTGGCCCACAGAGAGCACTCCTCCCCTTAATCCTGGGTCAGAGCTCCCACTGCTGGCCTGGAGTGGAACTGTGTTGTATGTATGGATTGACTGTGAGAGAGACCCATCATTGCCTCCAAGCCTGGCATTACCCTCCCCTGGATGAAGGCAAAGCCAGTGTGGCATCCATACTCCTGGGGGCGCCACAAGGGCATCAATCTGAGTGTGGTGGCATCATACTGTGTGTGGGAACATCATACTGTGTGTGAGGGCATCATACTGGGTGTGGGAGCATCATACTGGGTGTGGGAGCATCATACTGTGTGTGGGGGCATCATACTGTGTGTGGGAGCATCATACTGTGAGTGGGAGCATCATACTGTGTGTGGGAGCATCATACTGTGTGTGAAGGCATCAAACTGTGTGTGGGAGCATCATACTGTGTGTGAGGGCATCAATCTGTGTGTGGGGGCATCATACTGTGTGTGGGAGCATCATACTGTGTGTGGGAGTATCATACTGTGTGGGGGCTGAGAGATCATTATTCTGTGCGTGGCGAGCACTGTTGTCATCATACTGTATTGGGGGTCTTGATGGGCATCATCCAGCATGTGTGGGGGATGGTAAAAGTAGTATTGCACTGTATGGGAACACTAGTGGGCTTCACTAGTAGAAATATTTCTGTGTGGGCAAATATATATGACTTGGTGAGGTTAATGGCGTAAAATAAAAATAGCTGTAGTGTGTTACACAATATGTCTCCCTCTTTACTAACAATATAGACATAATGTATCTGTCATGTGGCGATACATCACCCCAAGTAGTTTGTGCAGCGTAACACAGTGTGTTGGGCTTATGGAACGCCCTCACTCACCAGGGCCGTGGGGTACTCGGTACCGGGCCGGTTGATCTTCTCAATAGGGGTTGTCACGGCAGCGGTGACCCGGTCCGTGGCCCTGGGGCTCCATTGCAAAGGGGGTTGTTTCAGTGTGCTTATGGTGGTGAAAGTTTATAAGTGATTCGTGACGCCACCTGTGGTGTTCGGCAATAGAGATGTAAGCCAACGCAGCAGACAGATCCTCTGGGACAGATGGTGTGGTGCAGCAGTGATGTTATAGCCCTCCACAGGCAGGGCTGGAGTCCCAGGGCAGTGTAGGTGAAGTGACACGTAGATGGTGTAGTGTCAGGCGCAAGGGATGTAGCAGTGCTGGGCAGGTTGGCGCCGGAATAAGTGGAGGACACCAGGGCATGTAGTTCCAAAGCTTTACTCACAGTCTGTTGCAGGTACAGGTGCCCACATCTCTGCCGTGTCCTCCGGGTCAGGAGCTCAGACAACTTCCAGGCAAGATGAAGTACTCCTTTCCAACACTCCGCCAACATATGTGCCTTTTCTGAACGTCTCCTCTTATAGCGCCTAAGAATGAAGTACTCTCAGTACTGAGTTACACTGGAGTGCGTCCTGTCAGATGTTCCTATGAACTCTACTTGTACAGCAGACAGCTGTAGCCTGCTTCGGGGACTCCTTGCTACTAAGTCCCAGCTCACTAATATGTTGCTGTTGTGCCCCCAAGTCTCTGGTGGGAATAAAGTGGTCACTACTTCTATTCCTCCGGTGTCTGCTGCAGGACCATTAGTATCCGTACAACCTCGGGGACCGGACCCCGGCCTTGCGCTTAGAACTTGAAAAGGATTATCCTCTAACCCTGGTCCTTGTCCTCTTATTCTCCTCACGTTCCGTGCTAATCCTTCTTCCCTATGGAGAATCAAGCTTCCTTTCTATGTCTCCTTCCTGTGCCAGCAGACCCAGATAACTGTGGCCTGCTGCAGCACTTCCTTCTTCCATCCCTATCCCGGGGATCTTCTCTATCTCACACTCCGTCCGTCTACATCCTCACTCGTTGACTGAATGAAAGACTGACTGACTAACTCAACTCTTCCCGCTCTTTTGTGTCAACTAAACTCCACCCACCTCCCAGCACGTTTCGTGTTCCAAGCAGGGAGCCACCAAGGGGTGCTATGCTATACTCCAAGCAGGGAGCCGCCAAAGGTGCTTTGCTACACTACTTTGTGGTGTGGGGTGCAGGTGTTGGAGCGTGGTCAGGTGTCTCCACCTTACCTGGATGGTGGAGTACCACACCTCAGGAGGAGGTGCAGTACCTCTGTGGCGACTGAACCCTCAGGGGTGCCACACTTACTGCTCTTTTCAGAAGATTAAGGAGTTGTCTTAGGCTGGGATCACACATGCTAGAAACTCGGACGAGTCTCGCATGTTAATATGCGGCACTGCCGCCTGCACTCGGGAGCGAAGCGTACAGCTGCATGTATTGCTATGCGGCCACACGCAGTGATCCGAGTGCCGCCGGCAGTGCCGGGTATTTACATGCGAGACTCGGCCGTGTTTCTCACATGTGTGATCCCAGCCTTATATTTTTATATTGATGGCCTCTCCTTTGGATATGTCAATATCTGATGGGTGGGGTGGACACCCCTGCCAACCAGCTGTTTTAGGTGTAGGGGACTGACAGATCTGCTAAGTCGAGTAGCTGCATTGCTCCTTTAACTGTATAGTGGCCACAGCCGTGTACTGCACTTTCACACCCTAATGATTCGAAAAATGGGAGCTGATTCTAAGTCAACATGGTCTGCCAGTGCCAGTGATCCCTACTCTACATACAATGGATCCTGTAAGTCTTTATCAATTCTCCGTTTCTGCACTTTTTTTTCTCCCTTTCTTCCAAGAACCATCACTTTTTTTTCATTATTTTTCTGTCCACATAGCCAAATAAAGTCTTCTTTTTGCAGGATGAGTTGTAGTTTAGTTTTGAATGACACCATTTATCATAGCTTTCAGTTTTCTGGAAAACACAAAAAAAAAATCCAAGTGCTGGGAAATTGCACAAAAACTCAATGCAGCAATACTTTTTTGGGGTTTTGTTTTTACAGTGTTTATTGCACAGTAAAAATGTGTCATCATTGATGATTCTCCTGGTCAGAACAATTATTTTATGTAATTGAATTCAGAAATTTGTAAAAACCTAATTTTTGCTTGTGTCGCCATTTTCCGTCGGATGTAACAATTACATTTTTTGGTTGATGGAGCCGTGCGAAGGCTTGTTTATGTTCATGATGAGCTGATATTTTAATTGATAGCATTTTTGGGGTATGCGGTCTTGATTTATCTTGCAAAAAAAGACCCATTGTGAAGACCCTAGGAGTCTACATATATCGAAATTGACTTAATGAGAGTCATCTCCGAAAAAT
This sequence comes from Dendrobates tinctorius, assembly GCF_039654945.1. NCBI lineage: Eukaryota > Metazoa > Chordata > Amphibia > Anura > Dendrobatidae > Dendrobates > Dendrobates tinctorius. The sequence goes on from NW_027361673.1 coordinate 6,830,787, forward strand.
GTCAAAATTGAGCCTATTTTGGTTGATGAAGGCATAGTGCAAGTTCAACACTGCACAGCCAATGTCATCCAGTGGGATCAAACTTAGACTGGGGTCACACTTGCGACTGCAATGCGAGAAACTCTCGCCTCAATAGCCGGCACTGCCGTCGGGACTTAAGTGTACGGCATGTCTTTCTATGCAGTTGACCGCTCCGGTCCAAACCGCTGGTGGCAGTGCCTGGTATTGAGGCGAGAGACTCGCGCAAGTTTCTCACATTGCACTCGCAAGTGTGACCCCGGCCTTACTTCAGTGAAAGAGATGGGCTTGACTCGAGAGTAGGCAGTAGGAGACCTAAGTGGATTAGAAATCTCAGCCGAGCAATTGCTCGAGCACAGGCCGACCAGAGGCCAAAAAGGTCCCTCAGTCGGCTCCATAGAAGTTATTTTATAACCTTTGACAGTCCATCTGCACTTACTGTGTGCATGTAACAGTTCTGTGTACACTGATATGCAATAGGTGGATGTAAACTACTGTTTGGGTGCACAGCAGGGCTCAGAAAGGATGGAGTGACGTTTTGTAAAGCAGATTTTGATGGAATGTTCTGCAGATGCCATGTCATGTTTGGAGAGTCCTTAATGTGCCTAAACAGTGGAAACCCCCCACAAGTGACCCCATTTTGGAAATTAGATAACCCAAGGAATTTATCTAGATGTGTGGTGAACATCTTGAACCCACAGGTGCTTCACAGAATTTTACAACGTTGATCTATGAAAATGAAGAAAAAATTATATTTCTTCCACTAAAATGTTGTTTTAGCCCCAACTTTTTCCATTTTCACACGGATTGCCGGAAAAAATGGACCCCTAAATTTGATATGCAATTTCTCCTAAGTACCCTGATGTGATCGAAAACTACTTTTGAGGCACAGTGCAAAGCTCAAAAGGGAAAAAGCGGTATATTGTAGTTCAGATTTTGTTGGACTGGTTTGAGGGTGTCATGTCACATTGGTAGAGCTCCTGAGCTGCCAGAACAGCAAAATCCCATATAAGTAACCCCCGTTTTACAAACTACACCTCCCAATGAATTCATCTAGAGGTGAAGTGTTCATATTGACACCACAGGTGTGTTGTAGAATTTTATACTATTGGGCAGTGAAGAAAACATAATTACATTTTTACCACCAAAATGTTGTTTTAGCCCCAGATTTTACATTTTCACAAGAGAAAATGGGTAAAAATGGCACCCACAATTACTGTTGAATGTGGAAATACCCCATTTGTGGCTTCACAGTACTGCTTAGCCACACGGCGATACTCTGGAGGGATGGAGCGCTATTTGCCTCCTTGCAGAATGAATGCAGAATGAATGCCCCCCCCGAGTAAGCTGTAGTGAAACGCGCGTTGGGGCGCGTATTCACATCTATGGACACTGACATTGGTAAGTAGGACCTATAATGGTAATATTAGCTCCCTTGTTGTACTGAGTGGTCACTGACCTTTTTATATAATGGATATGCATGATACTTTGGTGGTAATATATTTTTGGTATTAGGGAGCTTTTTCCCTCTATTATTATGAATTATTGCACTGTCACTTTATATTGGATTATAATGGGATTCTTTTGATTCCATGTTGTTTCTTCCCAGGTCTGATGTTTTTGATGTGACACCTGTCATCATCCCAGTGCGGACCAGACCCGCACGCTTGGGGTTAATGTCTGGAGCCCAGTACTGGTGGACCTGCACTCCTGGGGTTAGTTTTATGATCCCAGTGCGGGCTCTTACTTGCACACCTGGGGCTTATTATTGTGGCCTCTCCTTGGTTTGGGGAGAGCTTCTTATTGCCCCAGGAAGCGCCCATCCCCGTCAGTTATACTTTCGCCCTTGGCAGAGTGTGTTGGCCCCTGAGTGTGTTTGTGCTGTGTTCTTGTTTGCCTGATACTTTGGTTTTTGACTCGGACTGTTCTCTGGATATTGCTTATCGGATTCTGTTTTTGCACCTTCTATGTCTGTTTGTCTCTGACCTCTGCCTGGCCCCGACTATCCGTTCTGTCTCATCCTTGGTACTTTACTGCTCTCTCTGTGTATGACCCCCGTTTGTCTGACCTGAGAATTCCTATAGTTGTATCCTGCAGTATCTCTGCAGCAGAACGCTAAGCCCCGCCCCTTTCAGTCACATGACCGCAGGTCCTGTGCTGCTTGCTAACTTCGACCTCCCAGGTCCTGTTTGCTGGAGTCTTCCCCGCTGTAACCAACACCGACACCGAGCCCCCCTGCAGCGTTGGTGAGTCCCTGTTCAGCCATAGCTCTCCACCGGCGCTGACCGGACCGTGATAACACCACTTTGGTGCACCTATACTCATAATCAATTTCTCTGTTGTGATATTGTTTTGTGATATATGTGAGCTATTGTGTCTTTTTAATTATTTTGTTATTAAAATTTGTTTTTTACTATTTAATGGTTGTTTAGCGCCATGCTTTATTGTAGTGGGGAGCTCCACTGGGTATAACCCACATTAGTCCTGGTTAGTATTCTAGAATGTTTATGTACTATGATATTTGTATCTGAGATTTTGTTTCTCCCTGCTGATACTGGCCTGGCAGGTGGTGCAAATGGCCTTTTTGGGGTTATCGGCAGAGTTTTTAAAAAACAACCAGACTCGGGAAGGCCTAGCAGGTTTACTGGCCACTTCTTTCGTGTTGGTGTTACAGGGAACGGTTGCCCACCTTCTGTCTGTGGCCACCACACTGCTTCTTCCTGCCTGTTGGTATGCTGCGCCTCCCTCCCGCTGTGTGCTGATGTCCTCACTCTGCATGTCCTCCTGCCAGGTTGGATCAGTTACTATATCAGCAATCTCTCATACAATTATAGAAAGGGTCTAATGTAATCTCATATATGTATATCCCCTAAAAATGATACTTTATTAGTTAAAAACCACAAGTGTGGTAAACACACCAAAGAAAAAAGTGACAAAAAATAAAAATAAAATGAAAAAAGTGTTCAAACAGAGACCACTCTAAGGTGACACCTAGGAATCCCTGATGTGATCCTGAGCTTGAGTCTGCCTGTCCGCGGAGGTTGGCACCCTAGGGGGGACGTTGTGGCGCCCCCGCTCAACGATGACTATCCCTAGGGGCCCTAATACACCCTACAGCCACTAGTGGTCCCCTCTACCCGATAATAAAGGGGACCTCTATTACTAGACAGAGACCAATCTGCTCTAAAGAGGGCCCTGTGTCCCAAAGAAAGAGGTTAAAAATAGAACACACATGGCATCAGGTGGTATAATTAGATACTCATTTGCATTATAATGCCCCACATCCGATATCAACAGTGAGGCACCATGTACAGATTAATGGGAGTCAAAAACCGGACACTTTAGATAAATTCAGTGTTGCCACGATCTCACAGGTATAAAATCTCTTAATATAGAGAGAAAAGTATATCCAAGGCTGGCAATTTAACCAGTGTAGCACAGGATAAAGGATAGTGTCCCATTATTAGATCCATTAGCATCCCATTAGAAACAACAAAGTAAACACAGAGCTGCCACAGCGATACTCATCTGTGTTTATCGCCACCAGCCATCAAATGGTTAACGCCTCAACGCGTTTCGCCTGAGTAGGCTCATCAGGAGGCCCGATAGTGCAATATCTTGTGTCCCATAACGGTGCATAAGCCAACCGATACTCATACCAGTTCCTCTTTTTAAACCCGCCACTAAGACCGCGTACGCTCCGCCCACTCACGTGGCATGGCATACCCACAGCGCTAGGCGCCTATTGCGGTGTCCCTACTAAATTACCAAACAGCACTATCCAAACCCGGGTGCTCCGATTGGCTGTCAGGACTAGCAAGCAACGTCACTATTGGGTAACCAATCGGGTACCTTCAAACATCACAGCACTCTCCAATCGCTGGAGCTGAGACACATTACCAGGTCTGACGTGTATGCAGCGTCACTCCTGGACAGCTAATCAGGTGTCCTCAAACAGGCAGTCTCACAGCTCTCTCCAGTCGCTGCGGCTGAGACAAACTGCCAAGTCTGACGTGCAGAGCCAGCACATGCGATCCATAGAGAATACTCCACTCCCCCATCTTGAAAACATGCGCTTCAAATAGTACACCATCAGGTGTACAATTCAAAGAAGCGACCATTATATACATATGTTATATTTAGTGGCCAAATTGCAAACTTCAGTAACATAGCAATTGCGTCTTAGCACACCGGGGAAGTCCTTTTGTAGTGCAAGCACTGGCAAGACGTTTTATCAACGAGACTTCTCGAACTGCAAGACCACAGGGGTTATTTATATGGCCACCTGCTCGTGCCCTAAAAACTATATAGGGAAGACTAGGAGAGAATTCAGAAGGAGAGTAGGGGAACACATGGGGGATATTAGAAATCAAAGAGAGACCCCACTTGCTAAGCACATGTGGATGTGTCACAAAGGTGACACTGGTGAAATCAAATTTTGTATTATAGAAGTTGTGAATGTGAACCCCAGAGGAGGGAATGTGGATAAGAATATTCTCAGGAGAGAATGTGAGTGGATATTCAGGATGGAGTCCCTGGAGCCGAGGGGGCTGAATGACCAATTGTCATTTGCCTGTTTCTTATGAGCCATAATTGAATAATGTGACCCCCTTTTTGAGGATATTGGCCTTCTAGGTTGTGTTTTTTGTTTCCCGTCTATTTGGGATTCCCATGTATCATCATGGACCATTATATATATAAATCTTCCCTTTCTACTGCCCTACGCTAACCCACTCCCCATTGGACTTTGAGCAACCTCAGTTAATTATTAATTTTTAATATCAGCTGATATAGACAGCGTCTTCTACTTATATATATATTTGACAATGAAGACGCACCTTGACGCTTGTTCACACTATTCAGCGTTAGATGCGATTTATTCGTAGGTATATCTGAATTATTAGTGCACAGTGTGTATACATGGTGTGCTAAGACGCAATTGCTATGTTACTGAAGTTTGCAATTTGGCCACTAAATATAACATATGTATATAATGGTCGCTTCTTTGAATTGTACACCTGATGGTGTACTATTTGAAGCGCATGTTTTCAAGATGGGGGAGTGGAGTATTCTCTATGGATCGCATGTGCTGGCTCTGCACGTCAGACTTGGCAGTTTGTCTCAGCCGCAGCGACTGGAGAGAGCTGTGAGACTGCCTGTTTGAGGACACCTGATTAGCTGTCCAGGAGTGACGCTGCATACACGTCAGACCTGGTAATGTGTCTCAGCTCCAGCGATTGGAGAGTGCTGTGATGTTTGAAGGTACCCGATTGGTTACCCAATAGTGACGTTGCTTGCTAGTCCTGACAGCCAATCGGAGCACCCGGGTTTGGATAGTGCTGTTTGGTAATTTAGTAGGGACACCGCAATAGGCGCCTAGCGCTGTGGGTATGCCATGCCACGTGAGTGGGCGGAGCGTACGCGATCTTAGCGGCGGGTTTAAAAAGAGGAACTGGTATGCGTATCGGTTGGCTTATGCACCGTTATGGGACACAAGATACTGCACTATCGGGCCTCCTGATGAGCCTACTCAGGCGAAACACGTTGAGGTGTTAACCATTTGATGGCTGGTGGCGATAAACACAGATGAGTATCGCTGTGGCAGCTCTGTGTTTACTTTGTTGTTTCTAATGGGATGCTAATGGATCTAATAATGGGACACTATCCTTTATCCTGTGCTACACTGGCTAAATTGCCAGCCTTGGATATACTTTTCTCTCTATATTAAGAGATTTTATACCTGTGAGATCATGGCAACACTGAATTTATCTAAAGTGTCCGGTTTTTGACTCCCATTAATCTGTACATGGTGCCTCACTGTTGATATCGGATGTGGGGCATTATAATGCAAATGAGTATCTAATTATACCACCTGATGCCATGTGTGTTCTATTTTTAACCTCTTTCTTTGGGACACAGGGCCCTCTTTAGAGCAGATTGGTCTCTGTCTAGTAATAGAGGTCCCCTTTATTATCGGGTAGAGGGGACCACTAGTGGCTGTAGGGTGTATTAGGGCCCCTAGGGATAGTCATCGTTGAGCGGGGGCGCCACAACGTCCCCCCTAGGGTGCCAACCTCCGCGGACAGGCAGACTCAAGCTCAGGATCACATCAGGGATTCCTAGGTGTCACCTTAGAGTGGTCTCTGTTTGAACACTTTTTTCATTTTATTTTTAGTTTTTGTCACTTTTTTCTTTGGTGTATTTACCACACTTGTGGTTTTTAACTAATAAAGTATCATTTTTAGGGGATATACATATATGAGATTACAGTTACTATATCATCCACCACCTCATCTTCCACTTCCGCACCCTGGTCCTTCGCCTGACTTTCTGGCAATTGCATCTCATTATCGTCCACCTCTTGTGACACTTTCCCACCGTCATCTTCGTGTGACCGTGGCTGATCAAATATTTGGGCATTGCTACATGCGATCTCCTCTTGCCCCACTGGTGGACCGGGCGAGAGGCCGGAATTTATAAATGGAAAAGTGAACAGCTCTTCGGAGTGTCCAAGTGTGGGATCAGTTCTCTCTGGGCACTCGGCATGGTGGGAGGAAGGAGGATCATGGTAAGGAAAATGTGGTCCAGACTCACGGCTACTGTGATTTCACCATGTGGAAGACAGGGTGGTGGCAAAGTGACTGGAAGCATCATCTGCTATCCAACCAACAACCTTTTGACGCTGCTCTTGGTTCAATAGTGGTGTGCTGCAGTCCCCTTGTAATTGGGACAGGAAAGTCGGGCGAGAAGATGTGGGTGTTTGTTGTGGCTCAATTTCAGCTTGCCCACGGCCTCGGCCTCTGCATGCACCATCACCATCACATCCAGTTCCACGTCCCTTGCCACGCGCCTTGCCCGTTTTAAATGGAGGACAATATTTTCCACGTTCACTACAAATGGCTGATTTTGGAGCGAATTTATATGTGATCCGCGTAACGGATAAACCACAGTTTTAAATAGCCGTCCTGTAGGTAACTATTTTTAACAGCAAACTGGTGTCAATAACTTTGCTAACACACTGCAACAAAATTTAAATGGAGGCCAGAAATGGCAGAATTTTGAATGCACTTATATGTGATACATGTTACAAAGAAACCACAGTTGTAAATAGATGGATTTTTAGCGCTGTAATATAGAAAAGACCTGGCTGTATTCTGCAGTGCCAACAAGCAAATGATGCAGAAAAACGGTGTTCTCTGGATTGCTTTTTAAGCAAATAATCAGGATTAAGATCTAAAAAAAATAAACTTCCTGGCCCCTGATACCTGGGGCTATGTCTAGAAATATCTGTAAAAGCAGCAGCAGACAGAACTGGAATGGACCCTCTTGCTATACGCGCTGCAGTCTGCAACATACACTGCCTGCCTGCCTAGCACAGATATCTATGCAGCTGGATTAGTCGTCAGAAGGACTGTTAGTTAAGATGGATATGTGTATAATATATTGTGGTATACCTACATTAACTAAGAAATAAGCAAATCTCTCCCTAGCTCAGCAGCAACTCTCCCTACACTGCCTTATTCTGGAGTATACACCAAAGAGAAATGGAACCAAGAGCAATAAATAAAATATATAATTTTTATTGCTATCCAAAAGTTGATAGAATACAAATTTATAATGAATCAATCACAAAATTTGAAATGTATGAGGGAATCAGCAACACCCAGTTACCACACACAGATAAAGAAGGATAAAAATGACAATGTATAAACGATTGCATATAGTAATTATAGCCCAGTGAAATGCACAAAAAGATATAGATAGTATTCAAATTTATTACCCACCAAAAATGAGAGGAAAGGGTACAGAAAAAAAAAAAAAAAAAAAAAATATATATATATATATATATATATATTAAAAAAAGAGAATAGCCAGCACTGCCAGTGGTCAGAACGCATAACATGAGGTGCATATGCACATATCTTACTGCATTCAAAATGAGACATTTAGCAAAATATTGATCAATATATTGAGCCACCCCGCCACGCCAAGGCAATCTCATATGGGGGGTCCTACTCTACATTTTTATTTATTCACTGTGCCATTGCGGCCTCCTAAATGTTTTAAAAGCAAGACCATATCAAATATAATCCATACCTGAAGCATATCTGCATCACTCCCGTGCAGCCAGATGGAGCAGGTGCAGATAAAGGCCAACCAGGTCTGAACACAGACATCTCAGGTTTGACCTCCACACACTGCCCAACTAGCAAACACAGATGAAGGGCAATGCAGGCTCAGACATGGATGCAAAAATAAATAAAGCCTGGGGCAGGGCGGGGCTGCCGTGAGTGTGCACAGCAGCCTAGATCAATCACAATAAACACAGAAAAGATGGCGAACATGACCCAGCATGCACGGCAACAGTGGTGGTCAGCCACAAAACCAATTTGCAATAAAAAAAGAGAAGAGCCAGCACTGCCAGTGGTCAGAATGCATAACATGAGGTGCTTTTAAAACATTTAGGAGGCCGCAATGGCACAGTGAATAAATAAAAATGTAGAGTGTTTGCTGGTTGGGCAGTGTGTGGAGGTCAAACCTGAGATGTCTGTGTTCAGACCTGGTTGGCCTTTATCTGCACCTGCTCCATCTGGCTGCACGGGAGTGATGCAGATATGCGTCAGGTATGGATTGCATTTGATATGGTCTTGCTTTTAAAACATTTAGGAGGCCGCAATGGCACAGTGAATAAATAAAAATGTAGAGTAGGACCCCCCATATGAGATTGCCTTGGCGTGGCGGGGTGGCTCAATATATTGATCAATATTTTGCTAAATGTCTAATTTTGAATGCAGTAAGATATGTGCATATGCACCTCATGTTATGCGTTCTGACCACTGGCAGTGCTGGCTATTCTTTTTTTTTATTGCAAATTGGTTTTGTGGCTGACCACCACTGTTGCTGTGCACGGTCTGTGCGGGCTGTCAGGGGTCTGTGCGGGCCTGCCGGGGGTCTGTGCGGGCCTGCCGGGGGTCTGTGCGGGCCTGCCGGGGGTTGTGTGTGTGTGCAGGCATCGTCCGATGGGACTACAAGTTCCATCGGGCTATGCCTGCTACAATGACTGTGATTGACACATTAGCCGCCAATGATGGGACAGTAGTAGTCCCATCATCCGGCTAATGTGTTGAATGTTAAAAAACAAAAACAAAACATACATACTACATGCATACTACATATATACAACATTCATACAACATACATATATACTACATACTACATACATACTTCATATATACTACATTCATACAACATACATACATACTACATATATACTACATTCATACAGCATACATACATACTACATAATACATACATACTACATATATACTACATTCATACAACATACATACATACTACATACATACTACATTCATACAACATACATACTACATACATACTACATTCATACAACATACATACATACTACATATATACTACATTTATACAACATACATACATATATACTACATTCATACAACATACATACATACTACATACATACTACATATATACTACATTCATACAACATACATACATACTACATAATACATACATACATACTACATATATACTACATTCATACAACATACATACATACTACATATATACTACATTCATACAACATACATACATACTACATACTTACTACATACATACAACATGCTACATACATACTACATACATACTACATACAATACATTCATACATTCATACAATACATACATATAGACATACAGTACATATAACATAGAGTACATACTCACCATCACTTGTCACTTTGATCCCCGAAGCCAGTGTCATCTCACTGTAAAAAATATTAAAATAACAAACAACCAATATACTCCCTGATCCGCAGAAATCCACGAGTGTCCCACGACAATCTCCTGCAATGCATCACTGAGAGGTTACTATAGTTCACTGGTCTCACTTTATGGCAAAAGCTGTGTGGGAACTTTCTCACACAGCAATGCCAAAAGTGAGACTAGGGACTATTTTTTTATAGTGGCGGAGGAATACAGTGCGGAAGGATACCTACCTCCCGTCATTGTATTCCTGGTGCCCCTAGAGAGCGGTCGCATCAGCTGATGCCGCTGTTCAACACGGGAGATGGTCGTGGGACACGCATGGATTTCTGCGGATCAGGGAGTATATTGGTTGTTTGTTATTTTAATACTTTTTACAGATGACACTGGCTTCGGGGATCAAAGTGACAAGTGATGGTGAGTATGTACTCTATGTTATATGTACTGTATGTCTATATGTATGTATTGTATGAATGTATGATTGTATTGTATGTAGTATGTATGTTGTATGTCTGTAGTATGTATGTAGTATGTACTATGTATGTATGTTGTATGAATGTAGTATATATGTAGTATGTATGTTGTATGAATGTAGTATATATGTAGTATGTATGTAGTATGATGTATGTAGTATATATGTAGCATGTATGTAGTATGTATGTATGTTGTATGAATGTAGTATGTACGTATTGTGAGAATCGTGGGAATAGTGGATGAGGGCAGGTATATCTCGCCCAGATTCCTTTCCTATGTGGCCTAGTCTGGTCAGTATCGCACCTGCTTGCTAATGAATAATGGGAGGTGGATATAAAAGGATGCCAGGTGGTTGTGTGAGTGTCTCAGCCTGGGAACACAGAGAGCCTGTCTGTGTTAGAGACACACGTGAGTGAAAGCAGTGCCCACTGCAACTGTGGTTTGGCTGGACGGGAGAAGCCCGCCAGTTGGTAGTTAGGTTGTCCATTGTTTAGTTAGTGCCGGACAGGCAAGGATTTGTTTTATGTTTTATTTCCTTTTGCATTGCTTTCACTGTTAATAAACCTGACCCAGGGTCAGTTACACCCGAATCCCAGCTCTGCGCCTGAGTTTCATGCTGAACGCACGTGACCTTTGACCCCAGCAAAGGCGATCCCGGAGTGTTTTATCACATTGTGGTGGAGAAGGCGGGCATCACGTTGCAAGCATGAGCATGGAGGACGTGGTGAAAGCGCTGGTACAGTCCACCGCCGTCCAGCAAGAAGCTAATCGGGTGATGATGGCCCAGCTGAAGGAGTTGGTGGACATGACAGCTACCGATCGTTCACTTCTCCAGCAGGTGGCGCAGCGCCTGGCAAGCCTACATGAGGTTAACCTGGAAGCCGAGTCGAGAGTGATTCACGTGAGTCGGTACTGGCAGAAGATGACGACCGAAGATGACGTCGAGGCATACCTGACCACGTTTGAACGGACGGCGGTGCGAGAAAAATGGCCGAAGGCACGATGGGCCGGCCTGATTGCCCCGTTTCTTTCCGGTGAGGCCCAAAAGGCTTATTATGACTTAGAGCCTGAAGCTGCGCAGGACTTTGACAAACTGAAAGCCGAGATCTTGGCCCGGCTGGGAGTGACGACCGCTGTCCGTGCACAGAGAGTGCATCAATGGACTTATCAGCCGGATAAACCACCGCGGTCACAGATGTTTGACCTGATCCATGTGACGAAGAAGTGGCTACAACCCGAGGTGTTGACAGCGCCAGAGATAGTCCAGAGAGTCATCATGGACAAGTACCTGAGAGCTCTACCGCCAGCCCTGAGGAAGTGGGTAAGCCATGGAAATCCTACGACGGCAGATCAACTGGTGGATCTGGTTGAACGTTACTCCGTGGCGGAAGGACTCCGAGACGACGCTACCCCACCTCGTTCATCATCTCCACGTGGAACCGGTAAGACTGTTCCAGGGAGTAGGGGAGATGGAAAAATCCCTAAGACAGTGGGGGAGGAAAACGGGACTGCCCGCACTGCGAGGCCGAGAGTAACGAACTATGGTCTAAGCAAGGGGCCCGTTAGGTGTTTCCGCTGCCAAGAGATGGGACATATTGCTGCGAACTGTCCGGTCACTACTGAACTCATGCAGTGCGACGTCACAGACTCTAAAAACTGCATGTCTATGGTTGCACAGGTAGTGAGTGTGAATGCCGGTCAAAAGGATGTGGAAAAACACTTGTGTGATTTAACTGTTGATGGCAAAAATGTGGTGGCATTGTTAGACTCGGGAAGTGTGGTGACTCTGGTGAAGGCCAGTCTGGTGTCAGCCCCGACTGGACCATCAGACAAATTTTCTGTAACGTGTGTGCATGGAGACACCTGTTCGTACCTCACCACGGTCATATGCATTACTACTTCCTATGGGTCTGTGCAACATAAAGTGGGACTCGTCCCAGCGTTATTGCATGATGTTATCCTGGGCCGGGATTTTCCCCACTTCTGGCAATTGTGGGAGAATCAGTTGATGCCCTCGGGTAATAGTGTACATGATTTTTCTCCCAGGGCGCGTGTGGGTCCCGAACCCCTGGAAGAGGTCTCCCCGGAAGACTCGGGGGAAGAGTCTGCGGGAAATGACCTGCAGTTCCCGTTTTCAGTCATGGCGGGTGATACGGAGGAGACCGGGGAAGAGGAGGAGGCCGACAGCCGTCCACCTCCCCGTTTGCCGGATTTAGAAGTTCAGAAAGATGACTTCCAAAGCGAGCAAATAAAGGATCCTACTCTTTCTCAGGCTAGGACAAATGTAAAAGTGATAAATGGGGTACCCGTAGAACCTGGCTCTAGGCTGGCATATCCTTACAAGGTTCTGGAGAATGATTTACTCTATCAGATAGAGAAAAAGGGGGAAGATACGGTGCAACTATTAGTCGTGCCAAAACCCTACCGGCGGCAGGTGCTGGACCTGGCCCACGGACATGTGATGGGAGGTCACCTGGGAGTCCAGAAAACCACCGAAAGGATATTACACTGTTTTGTTTGGCCAGGCATGCATCACGATATTCGTGTATATTGTGAGTCTTGTCATGACTGCCAAGCCTCTGCACCTAAGCCCCGGTTCTGTAGCCCTTTGGTACCCCTACCTATTATTGAAGTCCCGTTTGAGAGGATTGGGATGGATTTAGTTGGGCCCCTTCCACGGTCTGCACGTGGACACCAACATATCCTGGTCATCTTGGATTATGCCACTCGTTACCCGGAGGCCATACCTTTGCGTAACACGGCCACCAAGACAATTGCCAAGGAACTGGTGCATGTGTTTAGTCGGGTCGGTATACCAAAACAGATACTCACCGACCAGGGGACCCCCTTTATGTCCAGGGTAATGAAGGAGCTCTGCCGATTGTTACAAATCGAACCGTTACACACATCCGTGTATCACCCTCAAACAGACGGGTTGGTCGAACGGTTCAATAAAACTCTGAAGCAGATGCTGAGAAAGGTGATAGACAAGGATGGGAAGAACTGGGACTATTTACTTCTGTATTTGCTTTTTGCCATCAGGGAAGTACCCCAGTCTTCCACGGGGTTCTCGACTTTCGAGTTATTGTACGCCCGACGTCCTCGCGGACTGTTAGACGTTGCAAAAGAAACCTGGGAGGGTCAGGTCACTCCGTTTAAAACAGTGATAGATCACGTCACACAAATGCAGGACCGTATTGCGGCTGTTATGCCTATCGTCAAAGAACACATGATGCAGGCTCAAGGAGCCCAAAAAAGAATCTATGATAGGGGCGCCAAGATCCGTACGTTTGCACCCGGAGATAGGGTGTTGATCCTGGTCCCCACGGTGGAGAGTAAGTTCCTGACAAAGTGGCAGGGCCCCTTTGAGATTAAGGAAAGAGTTGGTGAAGTAAACTACAAAGTATACCAGGCAGGTAAACGGAAACATGAACAGATTTATCATGTAAATCTGATAAAACCCTGGAAAGATCGGTCTGCCTTGTCAGCGGAGCTGGCCCATCCCGTCTGCTCGCATACCGTACCGGAGGTACGGGTTGCAGAGACTCTCTCGGAGCGGCAAAAGACTGAGGTCAGGCAGTTTCTACTTCACAACCAAAAGTTTTTCTCAGAAAAACCCAGGCAGACTACGCTAATGAAACATGACATCGTAACGGAACCTGGTGTCACTGTTCACGTGAAACCCTACAGAATTCCGGAAGCGCGCTGTGAAGCCGTTTCCCGAGAAGTGAAGGCAATGTTAGAGTTAGGTGTCATTGAGGAATCGCACAGTGCTTGGTCCAGCCCGATTGTGTTAATTCCTAAACTGGACGGCACAATCCGGTTCTGCAATGACTTCAGGAAACTGAATGCGCTCTCAAAATTTGATGCCTATCCTATTCCCCGGGTCGACGAGTTAATAGATCGGTTAGGAAAAGCCCGGTATATTACGACCCTAGACCTAACAAAGGGGTATTGGCAGATCCCTTTGGCGGAGGCTGCCAGAGAAAAGACGGCATTTGCTACGCCGGAAGGTCTATTTCAGTATGTGTATATGCCGTTTGGACTGCACGGAGCACCGGCGACCTTCCAGAGACTGATGGATCGAGTCCTGAGGCCGCATAGGCAGTATGCTTTGGCCTATTTGGATGACATTGTCATTTACAGCTTGGACTGGGAGACTCATCTCCAGAAAGTACAAGCTGTGATTGACGACCTGTGGGAGGCAGGTCTAACCGCGAACCCCAAGAAATGTCATATCGGGCTAGAAGAAGCCCGGTATTTGGGGTATGTAATTGGGAGGGGTGTTGTTAAACCCCAGGTTGATAAGATTCAGGCGGTTCAGGACTGGCCACAACCTGTCAACAAGAAGCAGGTGCAAGCCTTCCTGGGGATCGCTGGCTATTATCGCCGGTTCATACCCAATTTTGCAGCCATCGCTACCCCCTGACGGATCTTACAAAAGGGAAAGACTCCGTCATGATTAAATGGAGTTTAGCGGCTGAAGAAGCCTTCCATGGCCTAAAACGGGCACTTTGCTCTCAGCTCGTACTGGTGACTCCGGACTTCCGCAGCGAGTTTGTGGTACAAACGGATGCCTCTGATACCGGTATCGGGGCCGTACTCTCACAAGTGAGGGACGGAGTGGAACACCCAGTCCTCTATCTCAGCAGGAAGCTGAATAAACACAAGCAAAGGTATGCAGTCGTAGAAAAAGAGTGCCTCGCCATTAAGTGGGCTCTAGAGGCCCTCAAATACTACCTGGTGGGCCGAAAGTTCAGGCTGATCACTGACCATGCCCCTCTCAAGTGGATGCACTTGAACAAGGAACGGAATAGCCGGGTGACCCGGTGGTTCCTTGCCCTGCAGGCCTACACTTTTATGGTGGAGCACCGCCCAGGGGTACAGATGGGGAATGCAGATGCCCTGTCCCGAGTGCACTGTTTGGCGGGTGTCATTGCTCGACCGGAGTGGTCTGAGCAGAGGGGGGGGATATGTGAGAATCATGTGGGAATAGTGGATGAGGGCAGGTATATCTCGCCCAGATTCCTTTCCTATGTGGCCTAGTCTGGTCAGTATCGCACCTGCTTGCTAATGAATAATGGGAGGTGGATATAAAAGGATGCCAGGTGGTTGTGTGAGTGTCTCAGCCTGGGAACACAGAGAGCCTGTCTGTGTTAGAGACACACGTGAGTGAAAGCAGTGCCCACTGCAACTGTGGTTTGGCTGGACGGGAGAAGCCCGCCAGTTGGTAGTTAGGTTGTCCATTGTTTAGTTAGTGCCGGACAGGCAAGGATTTGTTTTATGTTTTATTTCCTTTTGCATTGCTTTCACCGTTAATAAACCTGACCCAGGGTCAGTTACACCCGAATCCCAGCTCTGCGCCTGAGTTTCATACTGAACGCACGTGACCTTTGACCCCAGCAAAGGCGATCCCGGAGTGTTTTATCACAGTATCTTGTATGAATGTAGTATATATGAAGTATGTATGTAGTATGTAGTATGTATGTATGTTGTATGAATGTAGTATATATGTAGTATGTATGTAGTATGTATGTATGTATGTTGTATGAATGTAGTATATACAGTCATGGCCAAAAGTATTGACACCCCTGCAATTCTGTCAGATAATACTCAGTTTCTTCCTGAAAATGATTGCAAACACAAATTCTTTGGTATTATTATCTTCATTTAATTTGTCTTAAATGAAAAAACACAAAAAGAATTGTCCTAAAGCCAAATTGGATATAATTCCACACCAAACATAAAAAAGAGGGTGGACAAAAGTATTGGCACTGTGCGAAAAATCATGTGATGCTTCTCTAATTTGTGTAATTAACAGCACCTGTAAGTTACCTGTGGCACCTAACAGGTGTTGGCAATAACTAAATCACACTTTCAGCCAGTTGACATGGATTAAAGTTGACTCAACCTCTGTCCTGTGTCCTTGTGTGTACCACATTGAGCATGGAGAAAAGAAAGAAGACCAAAGAACTGTCTGAGGACTTGAGAAACCAAATTGTGAGGAAGCATGAGCAATCTCCAGGCTACAAGTCCATCTCCAAAGACCTGAATGTTCCTGTGTCTACCGTGCGCAGTGTCATCAAGAAGTTTAAAGCCCATGGCACTGTGGCTAACCTCCCTAGATGTGGACGGAAAAGAAAAATTGACAAGAGATTTCAATGCAAGATTGTGCGGATGTTGGATAAAGAACTTCCACTAACATCCAAACAAGTTCAAGCTGCCCTGCAGTCCGAGGGTACAACGGTGTCAACCCGTACTATCCGTCGGCATCTGAAAGAAAAGGGACTGTATGGTAGGAGACCCAGGAAGACTCCACTTCTTACCCCGAGACATAAAAAAGCCAGGCTGGAGTTTGCCAAAACTTACCTGAAAAAGCCTAAAACATTTTGGAAGAATGTTCTTTGGTCAGATGAGACAAAAGTAGAGCTTTTAGGACAAAAGCATCAACATAGAGTTTACAGGAGAAAAAAGAGGCATTCAAAGAAAAGTACATGGTCCCTACAGTCAAACATGGCAGAGGTTCCCTGATGTTTTGGGGTTGCTTTGCTGCCTCTGGCACTGGACTGCTTGACCGTGTGCATGGCATTATGAAGTCAGAAGACTACCAACAAATTTTGCAGCATAATTTAGGGCCCAGTGTGAGAAAGCTGGGTCTACCTCAGAGGTCATGGGTCTTCCAGCAGGACAATAACCCAAAACACACTTCAAAAAGCACTAGAAAATGGTTTGAGAGAAAGCACTGGAGACTTCTAAGGTGGCCAGCAATGAGTCCAGACCTGAATCCCATAGAACACCTGTGGAGAGATCTAAAAATGGCAGTTTGGAGAAGGCACCCTTCAAATATCAGGGACCTGGAGTAGTTTGCCAAAGAAGAATGGTCTAAAATTCCAGCAGAGCATTGTAAGAAACTCATTGATGGTTACCGGAAGCGGTTGGTCGCAGTTATTTTGGCTAAAGGTTGTGCAACCAAGTATTAGGCTGAGGGTGCTAATACTTTTGTCCTGCCCATTTTTGGAGTTTTGTGTGAAATGATCAATGTTTTGCTTTTTGCTTCATTCTCTTTTGTGTTTTTTCATTTAAGACAAATTAAATGAAGATAATAATACCAAAGAATTTGTGTTTGCAATCATTTTCAGGAAGAAACTGAATATTATCTGACAGAATTGCAGGGGTGTCAATACTTTTGGCCATGACTGTATGTAGTATGTTTGTATGTTGTATGAATGTAGTATATATGTAGGATGCATGTATGTTGTATGAATGTAGTTTATATGTAGTATGTATGTATTATGTAGTATGTATGTATGTTGTATGAATGTAGTATATATGTAGTATGTACACTCACTGGCCACTTTATTAGGTACACCTGTCCAACTGTGTGTTAAGACTTAATTTCTAATCAGCCAATCACATGGCGGCAACTCAGTGCATTTAGGCATGTAGACATGGTCAAGACAATCTCCTGCAGTTCAAACCGAGCATCAGTATGGGGAAGAAAGGTGATTTGAGTGCCTTTGAACGTGGCATGATTGTTGGTGCCAGAAGGGCTGGTCTGAGTATTTCAGAAACTGCTGATCTACTGGGATTTTCACGCACAACCATCTCTAGGGTTTACAGAGAATGGTCCAAAAAAGAAAAAAAATCCAGTGAGCGGCAGTTCTGTGGCCGGAAATGCCTTGTTGATGCCAGAGGTCAGAGGAGAATGGGCATACTGTTTCGAGCTGATAGAAAGGCAACAGTGACTCAAATTGCCACCCGTTACAACCAAGGTAGGCAGAAGAGCATCTCTGAACGCACAGTGCGTCGAACTTTGAGGCAGATGGGCTACAGCAGCAGAAGACCACACTGGGTACCACTCCTCTCAGCTAAGAACAGGAAACTGAGGCTACAATTTGCACAAGCTCATCGAAATTGGACAGTAGAAGATTGGAAAAACGTTGCCTGGTCTGATGAGTCTCGATTTCTGCTGCGACATTCGGATGGTAGGGTCAGAATTTGGCGTAAACAACATGAAAGCATGGATCCATCCAGCCTTGTATCAACGGTTCAGGCTGGTGGTGGTGGTGTCATGGTGTGGGGAATTTTTTCTTGGCACTCTTTGGGCCCCTTGGTACCAATTGAGCATCGTTGCAACGCCACAGCCTACCTGAGTATTGTTGCTGACCATGTCCATCCCTTTATGACCACAATGTACCCAACATCTGATGGCTACTTTCAGCAGGATAATGCGCCATGTCATAAAGCTCGAATCATCTCAGATTGGTTTCTTGAACATGACAATGAGTTCACTGTACTCAAATGGCCTCCTCAGTCACCAGATCTCAATCCAATAGAGCATCTTTGGGATGTGGTGGAACGGGAGATTCGCATCAGGGATGTGCAGCCGACAAATCTGCGCCAACTGTGTGATGCCATCATGTCAATATGGTCCAAAATCTCTGAGGAATGCTTCCAGCACCTTGTTGAATCTCTGCCACGAAGAATTGAGGCAGTTCTGAAGGCAAAAGGGGGTCCAACCCGTTACTAGCATGGTGTACCTAATAAAGTGGCCAGTGAGTGTATGTAGTATGTATGCATGTTATATGAATGTAGTATATATGAAGTATGTAGGATGTATGTATGTTGTATGAATGTAGTATGTATATAGTATGTATGTAGTATGTATGTGGTTTTTTTTTTTTACATTCAACACATTAGCCGGATGATGGGACTACTGTCCCATCATTGGCTAATGTGTCAATCACTGTCATTGTAGCAGGCATAGCCCGATGGGACTTGTAGTCCTATCGGACGATGCCTGCACACACACACACAACCCCCGACAGGCCCGCACAGACCCCCGGCATCCCGCACAGACCCCCGGCAGGCCCGTACAGACCCCTGGCAGGCCCACACAGACCCCCGGCAGCCTGCGCAGACCCCTGGCAGGCCCGCAGACCCCCGGCAGCCCGCAAAGACCCCTGGCAGGCCCGCACAGACCCCCGGAAGGCCCGCACAGACCCCTGAGAGGCCCATACAGACCCCCGAGAGGCCCGTACACACAGTCTCCGCCCAAGCACCGCCCACACTCTTCCCTCCTCCCGAACTGGATGTGCAAGTAAAGAAAGGATTTATTTTCATTCCGATATTTGTGCCCCATTGACTTGCATGGGTTTCCGGTATCGGAATCGGCGATACCCGATATTTTTGGGGTATCGGTCCGATCCAATCTGATCCGATATTTCCCGATATCGGAAGGTATCGCTCAACACTACCACTGAGACTCCTTCTTTAGTCTCCCTAGTTCTGCAATTCCCAGTCTCTAACTGCAGAACCTCCAGTGATCTTCCTCACTGGCTACTGCTGTAGGCATTAACTGTCCTCTTCTGTCCAGTATGGCTACCCCTAGCTCAACTCTCTCCTGAGGGACAAGTATATTCCTTTTTGTCTCTGACTAGCCACTCCTCTAACTTAACCCTCTCCACAGGTTTCCTCCAGTTATGCTTGGTGCCCCCATCTAGTGTTCCTTATGCGATACTACAACTAACTCTATCTATTGTCATGTGGCCGGAAACACATACACACAACATGCATACTGCACACGGACATGTAAGGAACACTGTTAAAACATAATAACAATATCTACAGGGCTAGGCCCTCACCTCCTTACTCTACAACCAACAGTTAACACTGCAGCCTTGCAGCGCTGGGTTAACACATTCAATGTTTTTCTTTTATTACACTTTTTGTTAAATCCTGGAATACCCCTTAAAGATCAGACCAGACCTCTAGATATATTCAGATCTAAACAACATCAATATATCATTCCTCATTATTACACCAGATTAGTATTTAAAAAAAAAAACAACACAAAAATTGAGCTTGGTTTGAGATGGTATACATGCAGCATATAAACGCATATTCACATTGGCCATAAAGCATAGAAAACCTGCAAAATGAGAAAAACCCTGCTGTAATTAAATAAATAAAAGTGCATTTAAGTAATACAGAGATCTTAGTAATACTGTATTTGATCAAATATAGCCTAAAATCCGTCCCACCATCGACAAGGTGACTCTGTGGTCGGGGCTGTCCTACATGTCTAATATTAAAAACCTTATCCTGTGTCAAAGTTGACGTCAGTGTGTGAATAATGATAGACACAAGGACCGGGTCCCAAACGGTGAACACCAGTCAGGGCAAGCCTTTAAATACAATTTCCAGCTCAGGAGAGGGAGGCCACACCCCAGCTTGTACAAAATGCAAAAATACAAAGAAAAAAAACACAAAAATTGAGCTTGGTTTGAGTTGGTAAACATGCAGTATATAAACGCATGTTCACATTGGCCATAAAGCATACAAAACCTGCAAAAGAAAAAAATGAGAAAAACCCTGCTGTAATTAAATAATATCATGCAAAAGTGCATTTAAGTAATACAGAGTTCTTAGTAATACTGTATTTGATCAAAATAGCATAAAAGCCGGAAGACAGGGTGGTGGTGGTGGCAAAGTGACTGGAAGCATTATCCGCTATCCAACCAAAAACCTTTTGACACTGCTCTGAGTTCAATAGTGGTGTGCTGCAGTCCCCTAGTAATTAAGACTGGAAGATCAGGTGAGAAGATATGGTTGTTTGTTGTGGAACAATTTCAGCTTGCCCTCGGCCTCTGCATGCACCATCACTATCACATCCAGTTCCCCATCCCTTGCCATGCGCCTTGCCCATTTTAAATGGAGGAAAATATTTTCCATGTTCACTACAAATGGCTGAATTTGGAGCAAACTTATATGTGATCTGTGTGACGGACAAGCCACAGTTTTAAATAGCTGGCCTGTAGGTAACTATTTTTAACAGCAAACTGGTGTCAATAACTTCGCTAACGCACTACAACAAAATTTAAATGGAGGCCAGAAATGGCAGAATTTTTAACACTTTTATATGTGATTCGCGTAACGGGCAAACCACAGTTTTAAATAGCTGGCCTGTAGGTAACTATTTTTTTTTTTTTTGTAATTCTTTATGGATTTTTAAAGAAACACTACAAATTATGATTACTGACACTTAAAACATATATGGTAAAAGTCCTTAAGTACCTGTGGCATAGATAATACATAACATTTGCAGTGTCGAGTTTACATAAATGAAAATAAGATTTTTAAAGAATCGGAATAACAAAGTAACATTCAGGTGCAACCAATTGGAACACACTGGCGACATGTCGAATTATGCGTAATATGAGTGAAATTGGGTTTCTACCTAGAGAATAGAAAAAATTCAAGGCTGAAAGGCTTCTATGTTTTTTAGCTCAATGGAGCTCGATGGAGCTCGACCACGGTGAACCTCCAAGTCATTGCAGAAAAAAATCAGAACCTGGAATCTAGTTCCTGCCATTCCATTTAATCCAGGGATCCCAAATCTTCAGAAATCGATCGTGGGAAAAGGTTTCCCCGCTCGAGAGTTCCTCTAGTCGAAAGATCTCTCCGACTTTCACTAACCAGTCCCTGTGTGTTGGTGGAGAATTTTGCTTCCATCTTAAAGCTATTAAGTGTTTTGCGGCACCCAGCAACAAGGGTAGAACATCATGTTTTTTAGGTTTGAAATTGGTGGAGGGGAGAGATAAAAGCACCTCAGAGGCAATAAGATCCAAATGCAACACTCCCAGGGCTTTCAAGACATCATTGATATCCCGCCAGAACTTTAAGATTTTCTGGCAGGTCCAAAAAATGTGAGTAATAGTACCTGTCGATTTTTCGCATCTCCAACACATTGGAGAATCAGATAGGCCTAAATGAAAGAGCCTTTCTGGGGTGTAATACCACCTTGATAAAATTTTGTATGCCGATTCCTGTAACAGGATGCATCTCGAGAAGCCATGGGAGTTAGAACAAATCGATTGTTTCTCTTTTGGTGACAGAGTAATGTTAAGTTCTCGTTCCCAGGAATAGAGAAATAATGGGTGTAGTTGTTTTTAGATTGAAGGAGATTATCATATATTTTAGAGGTCAGTCTTGAAATAGGTAGTTTTATTTTCGCCAGTAAGTCTAACCAGTGCCAATTAGGGGAGGGAGTGGTTACTTTTCTGATTTGTATCATATAGTGGGAGACATGGATCTGTTGAAGGAAATTATTTGGGTGCTTTTTGGCTTCTTGAGGCCAGAAGTTTTTACAGAGAATCTTGTTATTCAAAAGGTGGGAGATTGGTTTATTTGGTAGAGATTCCCGTAAGTCATAGGAATCCGTAAAGTCTGGGTTGTAAATATATGGGATTATCCCTATTGGCATTTTATAAAAAAAATGGCAATCTGGCGGGAGGTTTGGGACCAACAAACGCCTGGTCAAAGTGGACGTCAGAAGAATGTCATCAAAATTAATTTTTGAGGTGGGGTAATTTGTCCATATTAGTTTTTTCGCATCTGTACCCAAATAATTGCAAGTCGATGTGAGTTTGGGAATCTTGATCTATCAGATGGATTAGTTTTATCCATCTGGTCAAGTGTATGGCTTGATAATAAGACACCAAATCTGGTAAATCCAACCCCCCCGCCCGTCTCGGTAAGATCAAAGTCTTAAAAGGGAGCCAAGCTCTTTTGGATTTCCAGACGAATCTGGCTATAATTTGATTTAGCGATTTGAAGAAAGATTTCGGTAGGGATACTGGGACCGTATTCATCACGTAGAAAATTTTAGGTAAAACATATGATTTAATTACGTTAACTCTACCCATCCAAGAAATAAAGGGAAGGTCATAGGAACCAAGGAGGTTTTTGATTTTACCCAGTAAGGGGGTGAAATTATGTTGGAAAAGGGAATGTGGATCTTCTGTAATGAAAACCCCTAGATATTTAATTTTTTCCTTAGGCCACTTAGAATCATAGAATCATAGAATCGTAGAGTTGGAAGAGACCTCCTGGGCCATCTGGTTCAACCCCCTGCTCAAAGCAGGATTCGCTAAATCATCCCAGTCAGATGTCTGTCCAGCCTCTGTTTGAAGACTTCCATTGAAGGAGAACTCACCACTTCTGGCAGCCTGTTCCACTCATTGATCATGCTAACTGTCAAAAAGTTTTTTCTAATATCTAATCTGTGTCTCCTCCCATTCAGTTTCATCCCATTGCTTCTAGTCTTTCCTTGTGCAAATGAGAATAAAGATGATCCTTCTACAATATGACAGCCCTTTAGATATTTGTAGACAGCTATTAAGTCTCCTCTCAGTCTTCTCTTTTGCAAACTAAACATTCCCAAATCCTGCAACCTTTCCTCATAAGACAGGGTTTGCAGACCGGTCACCATTCTGGTTGCTCTTTTCTGAACTTGCTCAAGTTTGTTGATGTCATTTTTAAAATGTGGTGCCCAAAACTGGACACAATATTCCAGATGAGGGCTGACCAAAGAGGAGTAGAGGGCAATAATGACTTCACGTGATCTAGACTGTATGCTTCTGTTAATACATCCTAGAATTTCATTTGCCTTTTTTGCTGCTGCATCACAGTGTTGACTCATATGCAGTCTGTGATCTATTAGTATACCCAAGTCTTTTTCACATGTGCTGTTGTTTAGCCCTATTCCTCCCATTTTGTATATGCTTTTTTCATTTTTACTGCCCAGATGTAGTACTTTGCATTTTTCCCTGTTAAAAACCATTGTTAGGTGCTGCCCACTGCTCCAGTTTATTTATATCTTTTTGAATCCTCTCTCTCTTCTCTAGTATTAGCTATCCCTCCTAGCTTTGTGTCATCAGCAAATTTAATCAGTTTACCCTCAATTCCTTCATCTAAATCGTTGATAAAGATGTTGAACAATACAGGGCCCAGGACAGAGCCCTGTGGTACCCCACTTGAGACATTCTTCCAACTGGATGTGCAGCCATTTACGACCACTCTTTGGGTCCGATCACTAAGCCAGTTATGAATCCACCTAACAGTTGCCTTGTCCATTCCATACTTAGTCATTTTTTCAATAAGGATTGTATGAGAAACTTTGTCAAATGCTTTGCTGAAGTCAAGATATACTATATCTACAGCATTCCCTTGATCCACCCAATTAGTGATTCCATCATAGAAGGAAATTAAGTTAGTCTGACATGCCTTATTAGTTACAAACCCATGCTGACTCTGTTTAATCACTTCATTCTTTTCCAGGTACTGACATACATGTTGTTTAATAATTTGTTCAAAGATCTTTCCTGGTATAGAAGTCAGACTCACCGGCCTATAGTTGCCTGGGTCCACCTTCTTCCCCTTTTTGAAGATAGGAACAACATTTGCTCTTCTCCAGTCTTCTGGGACTTCTCCTGTTCTCCAAGAATTTTCAAAGATTATGGAGAGGGGTTCAAAAATTTCTTCTGCTATCTCCTTCAGTACTCTGGGGTGTAATTCATCTGGACCTGGAGACTTGAATTCATTTAGGTTAGCTAAGTATTTCCTTACTATCTTTCTGTTTATAGATATCCTGGATTCTTCTATTCCCTTAATAGGACAGTGAAGAACAGTTGATGTTACATTTCCTTTCTGAGAGAAAACAGATGCAAAATAGGAATTTAAAAGTTCGGCCTTCTCAACATCCTGTCTTACCATTTCATCATTTTCATCCTGTAAAAATCCTATAGCATCTTTGACTTTTCTTTTACTTTTGAAGGGGGTAGTTCTTTTAAGTACAGAAATAACCTCTGTCTCAGCTGAAACATTGAGGGCCTCAGATTTATCCAGGTTTATCTTAAAGTTAGAGAGTTCTCCAAATAAAGAGAAGATTTCAAGAAGCTTTGCGAAGGCGGTCCCTGGGTTCGAGAGCATCAACAATAGATCATCTGCGAAGGCTGCCGCCTTCACTTCAATTCGATTAATCCTGATACCTTTAATATCTTTGTCTTGTCGAATGGCCTGAATCAACGTCTCCATAACTAGGATGAATAAGGAGGGGGAGAGAGGGCAACCCTGCCTGGTACTGTTCCTAATTTTGAAAGAGTCCGATAGAATTCCGTTCACCCTGACCCTGGCTATCGGGTAAGTGTATAGCAAAAATATAATTTCAATAAATGATGGTGGAAAGGCAAATTTTTGCAAAACACAGTTCATATATTGCCAGGCAACCCGGTCAAAGGCCTTCTCAGCACCAGTAGAAAGGACTGTGAGGGCCTGACCTGTAAGTTTTGCATATGAGATAGTCTGCAGAACTCTTGTAGAGTTATCTTTGCCCTCTCTTCCACGTATAAACCCGTACAATAGAATACAATTGTGGTACACATGGTAGGTAAAGAAATAAACTTACATACTGAGATAATACTCACACATCAGTCCTATACCATGGGAATATGTAGGACATGAAAGGACAACTGCACTTCATGCAGAAAAAGCCAATACATACGCAGTCAAGAAGTCCAATAAAAACACAATTTTATTCAAGATTATACAGTGGGGCAAAAAAGTATTTAGTCAGTCAGCAATAGTGCAAGTTCCACCACTTAAAAAGATGAGAGGCATCTGTAATTTACATCATAGGTAGACCTCAACTATGGGAGACAAACTGAGAAAAAAAAATCCAGAAAATCACATTGTCTGTTTTTTTTTCATTTTATTTACATATTATGGTGGAAAATAAGTATTTGGCCAGAAACAAGCAATCAAGATTTCTGGCTCTCACAGACCTGTAACTTCTTCTTTAAGAGTCTCCTCTTTCCTCCACTCATTACCTGTAGTAATGGTACCTGTTTAAACTTGTTATCAGTATAAAAAGACACCTGTGCACACCCTCAAACAGTCTGACTCCAAACTCCACTATGGTGAAGACCAAAGAGCTGTCAAAGGACACCAGAAACAAAATTGTAGCCCCGCACCAGGCTGGGAAGACTGAATCTGCAATAGCCAACTAGCTTGGAGTGAAGAAATCAACTGTGGGAGCAATAATTAGAAAATGGAAGACATACAAGACCACTGATAATCTCCCTCGATCTGGTGCTCCACGCAAAATCCCACCCCGTGGGGTCAGAATGATCACAAGAACGGTGAGCAAAAATCCCAGAACCACGCGGGGGGACCTAGTGAATGAACTGCAGAGAGCTGGGACCAATGTAACAAGGCCTACCATAAGTAACACACTACGCCACCATGGACTCAGATCCTGCAGTGCCAGACGTGTCCCACTGCTTAAGCCTGTACATGTCTGGGCCCATCTGAAGTTTGCTAGAGAGCATTTGGATGATCCAGAGGAGTTTTGGGAGAATGTCCTATGGTCTGATGAAACCAAACTGGAACTGTTTGGTAGAAACACAACTTGTCGTGTTTAGAGGAAAAAGAATACTGAGTTGCATCCATCAAACACCATACCTACTGTAAAGCATGGTGGTGGAAACATCATGCTTTGGGGCTGTTTCTCTGCAAAGGGGCCAGGACGACTGATCCGGGTACATGAAAGAATGAATGGGGCCATGTATCGTGAGATTTTGAGTGCAAACCTCCTTCCATCAGCAAGGGCATTGAAGATGAAACGTGGCTGGGTCTTTCAACATGACAATGATCCAAAGCACACCGCCAGGGCAACGAAGGAGTGGCTTCGTAAGAAGCATTTCAAGGTCCTGGAGTGGCCTAGCCAGTCTCCAGATCTCAACCCTATAGAAAACCTTTGGAGGGAGTTGAAAGTCCGTGTTGCCAAGCGAAAAGCCAAAAACATCACTGCTCTAGAGGAGATCTGCATGGAGAATGGGCCAACATACCAACAACAGTGTGTAGCAACCTTGTGAAGACTTACAGAAAACGTTTGACCTCTGTCATTGCCAACAAAGGATATATCACAAAGTATTGAGATGAAATTTTGTTTCTGACCAAATACTTATTTTCCACCATAATATGCAAATAAAATGAAAAAAAACAGACAATGTGATTTTCTGGATTTTTTTTTCTCAGTTTGTCTCCCATAGTTGAGGTCTACCTATGATGTAAATTACAGACGCCTCTCATCTTTTTAAGTGGTGGAACTTGCACTATTGCTGACTGACTAAATACTTTTTTGCCCCACTGTATATGCCAAGCTTTCCACTAGACCTTATTATTATTCCAGGCTAGTATATGCCATGTCATGTCATGACTTTCTTCAGTCTGTTATAAGTCTCGGTGGCTTGGTAGAATTATTCAGTCTATAAGCTTACACAGTTAAATATGAATTCTCTATCTGGAGAGGTCAAGACCTAATGGTAGTTCCTTTCTACTCCACAGGACAGGCCCTGACAACAGACAACTTTCCTGCATTTTCCTATAGATAGAAATCTCCTTACTGTGAAATATTTGCGGGATCCTCATGCTGTTTAGTGAAAGCCATACTACGTCCTCTCTCTAGACTTAAATAGGATCCAGTGTAGCGATGCTGGAAGCATGGAGGGTTACAGGTACAGACAATTTTTCATTTCTCTGATGCACCTGGGTGAAAGCATTTAAACAGGTGACTCACGTAAAAGTTGGGGAATTGTGATGTTGACATTTGTCTGATTGCATGAAGCAGAAGAGCTCATACATTACCATTGCACCACTGGAACTTCTAACTGCGGCAATGCAGAGTGCTCAGAATCCTTTTCTAATAATTGGAATGTGTTTCAGTGCTCAAACATTTATCATATATCCTTTGTATAATTGGTAACATTCCTTTGTTGGGCTACCATTTTAAGGCGCATGTGCTGGTCTCTTAACAAGCAAAAACAGTAATACAATTCAAAACACATTGACAATGATTAATCAAGACCAGCATTGCTCACGCCAGTCTTGATGAGGGGGTATGCTGGAGGCAGATGATCTGATTCATGAAGTGGTGCACGCCTCTTCAAAAATCTCGAGCGTCTGATGATTGGCAGGTGCTGGAGTGAGATTTCTGGGGTTTGGAATGACACAGCTTGGCATGAATTAGATGGGCTTTGGCATCACATCCCCGCCACGCCCCATCTGCTCCCACATCGGCAAAACTCAAAAAAACTGACGTGAAGAGTCAAGATGCCAGAAGTCGCAAAACTTAGGCGGAACTAAGTTTTGCTACTTTTCAGAGCTTTTAGGCCAGAATTCTATTTGTACTTAGATTCTACTAAGTTGTGTTTGTCAGATCACAAAAAAATAACTTGAAGTGTTAATGTAGCCCGATTGTCATCCTGTGAGTAGGGTAAGTCTCTAAACTAAATTCAATGAAAGCACATAAAAGATAGGTGCGACCAAGAAAGCAAAGTCCAAACTTCAAATTTATGGCTTTTAGCAAAGATTTGCATAATCTGGAATACAGCAACATATATTTATTGACTATACCATTATAGCGATACCTACAACTTTCTTGCAGCTAACAGTACACTATATCAAATTTGATGTCATATGTTCCAGGTTTATGAACCATTTAAAATTTACCTTCTCCTGGTGAGCTGAAATCCGCATCTAAAAATAATGTGACTGGAATTATTGAACAGGCAAGATTAAGTGACAGAATCCAATTATTGCCAGAATGTTGCTGATGGATATTTTTTTTATTTGCAGAGAGAGTACACAGTAAAACGAACCAAGGCTGCGAAAGTTTTAATAGTTGTTACAAAACATCAATCTAATTTACAATGAAATATACAGTATATATTATTCTGCAAATACTCTGAAATACATTGTGTAAATCCAACGAGCTTAAAGGGTTGTTCTCAGGTTGTATCTTCAACAGCATAAAGCTGATTGCTGGTGGTGCTGCACGCCTTCTTGAGTGACAGTTCTGATCAGTAACATCTCCTTTCGCAACACATTAATGGTCTGTCATGTGTCTGAAGTCTACACTGTTATCACTACATTTACTTACTGAGAAAATAGCTCTTTCGAACAATCTCATAGCTGGCAAAGTGACAACTGTGATTAGGTGACCTGGTCTGAAAATTGCCAATGGTGGGGGCCATAGAATTGTGATTTTGCAGGACTGATAACAGGTCTGGAGCTGAGAGGAAGGTGAGCAGCTAGTTTCTGTATATAAATCAGTGGACTAGAGAGAGCAGACAGGGATCTCGGGAGTTAACTCCTGAGCCCGGAATGTACCGTATTTTTCGCTTTGTAAGACGCACTTTTTTTCCCCAAAACTTGGGGGAAAATGGGGGTGCGTCTTACAAAGCGGACATGCCTTACCAGGTGTAGGCCGCAGGGATGTCCGGGTGTCCGGCGGTGCTGTGGGTGTCTCCAGGTGCCCAGCAGTGTCTCCAGGTGCCCAGCGGTGTCTCTGGTGCCCAGCCCAGGGCTCTGCCAACATTTTGCGACAGGCCAGAGCCCCGGGCCACTTTCTCTGTTCCCTCTGTGTTATGGACTCTGGCAATATGGCTGATGATGATCTCGGGACTGAAATCTCGAGAGATGAGATCTCAGTGCTGAAATTTCATCTCTCGAGATCTCAGTCCCGAGATCACCACGTGAGCATCACACAGAGGGAACCAAGAAAGTACCCCTGGGCTCTGGCCTGTTGCAAAATGTCAGCAGAGACCCGGGCTGGGCACCGGAGACACCGCTGGCCACCTGGAGACACCTCTGGGCACCAGAGACACCGCTGGGCACCGGAGACACCCACAGCACCGGCCAGCACTGGCGGGCACCCGGAGACACCCGGCTGCAGCACAAGCCCCCCTGGTAGCAGCACAAGCCCCCCTGGTAGCAGCACAAGCCCCCTTGGCAGCAGCACAAGACCCCCTGGCAGCGCTCTGCACATCTGAGCACCCCCTCATCCCTTCCTGTGGCCTGCAGCATCACCCCACTTTTGCCTCCTCCAGCAGCGACCCTGGGACCCCGCTTCACCGCAGCCACCACCCCCGGTAAGCAATAAGACACATGGATTATAATACCACCATTTTATTAAAAAAAAAAATTTTTCTTATTTTTCTCCTCAAAATTTGGGGTGCGTCTTATAATCCGGAGCATCTTATAAAGCGAAAAATATGGGTAACTATTAAATGTAAGAGTTTGGCTGCTGAGCTCCTTGAAAACAAGCTGTACACTATGTAAGATAAAAGCTCTTATAGCAAGAGAATTGCAGCAGATATAATAAGCAAGTCATTTGACAATTTACTTATTTTCATGTTGTCCAACTAATTAAAGCAATTTAATAAGATGAAAATACCTCTTTAACTACTTTAAATGTCATAGTAGATCAGTTGCTGAATATGAACTATGCATATTTGGTATCACCATAATTACACTAACCCAGAGAATCATGTTACCAGGTTATTTTTACCATATAATGAGCGCTGTGGAAATAAACCCCCCAAATAATTATGGAATTTTGCTCTATTTTTGTTGTTGCAATTTTTCAACATTTGAAACAAGTACAACATGGTCTACGAAAAACAAAACATTAATGTCAATGGAAAAATAAACATTTTGGCTTTTGGAATAAGTGGTGGTTAAATGAAAGCACAGAAATCGAAACTTGTCCAGTCGGGAAGGGTTTAATCCCTTTCTGACATCTGACGTACTATCCCGTCCATGGGACCCGGGCCCCTATGCCCACAGACGGGATAGTACGTCAGAGCAATCAGCGGCGCTCACGTGGTGAGCGCCGCTGATTGCGGCCGGGTGTCAGCTGACACCCTGGCACACTGCGATCAAACACGATTGCAGTGTACCAGGCGTTTAGGGAAGCATCGGCAGGGAGGGGGCTCCCTCCGTGCTTCCCTGAGCCCCCCGGAGCAGCGCGATGTGCTGCTTTGCTCTGGGGGCCTCCTTCCCTGCAGGTTCCCGGATCCAAAATGGTGGCAGGGACCTTTGGGGGCCTGCAGGGAGCTGGCTTCCTCACTGCCTGCAGAGCGTAGGCATGAGGAAGCCCGTGCAGCGCCTGTGTCAGATCGCTGATCTATCACAGCGATCTGTGATGTGACAGATCAGCGATCTGTCACATGACAGATATGTCCCCCCTGGGACATTGTAATAAAGTAAAAAAAAAATGTAAAAATAATTTTAAAAAAATCGCTAAATAAATTAAAAAAAAAAATATTCCCTAATAAATTCATTTTTTGGAAATAAAAGAAAAACAAACAATAAAAGTACACATATTTAGCATCGCCGTGTCCGTAACGACCTGCCCTATTAAACCGTCCCATTAGTTAACCCCTTTAGTGAACCCCTTAAAAAATACAAATAAAAAACAAAGCAAAAAAAAATGCTTTATTATCATACCGCCGAACAAAAAGTGCAATAAGTGCAAAAATTGTTTTTATTGCATAAAAGCACCAAAACATAAAAAAAGACATAATTGAGGTATCGCTGTAATCGTACTGACCCGAAGATTAAAACCGCCTTTTCAATTTTACCGCACGCGGAACGGTGTAAACACACCCCCCAAAAGAAATTCTTGAAATGCTGGTTTTTGTTCATTCTGCGTCCCAAAAATCGGAATAAAAAGCGATCAAAAAATGTCACGTGCCTGAAAATGGTACCAATAAAAACATCAACTCATCCCACAAAAAATAAGACCTCACATGACTCGTTGGGTCAAAATATGAAAAAATTATAGCTCTCAAAATGTGGTGATGCAAAAACTATTTTTACAATAAAAAGCGTCTTTTAGCGTATGACAGCTGGCAAACATAAAAACCCGCCATATATAGTAATTCAAACCTCCCTTTATTAGGGAAAAATAATAAAATTAAAAAAATGTATTTATTTCCATTTTCCTATTAGGGTTAGGGTTAGGGCTAGGGCTAGGGTTAGGGCTGAGATTAGGGTTAGGGGTGTGTTGGGGTTAGGGTTGGAGTTAGAATTGCGGGGTTTCCACTGTTTGGGCACATCAGGTGCTCTCCAAACGCAACATGGTGTCTGATCTCAATTCCATCCAATTCTGCATTGAAAAAGTCAAACGGTGCTCCTTCCCTTCCAAGCTCTGCTATGCGCCCAAACAGTGTTTTACCCCCACATATGGTGTATCAGCCTACTCAGGACAAATTGCAAAACAACTTTTGGGGTCAAATTTCTCCTGTTACCCTTGGTAAAATAAAAAAATTGGGGACTAAAAGATCATGTTTGTGGAAAAAATATTTTTTGATTTTCACGCCCGGGCGTTATAAACTTCTGTGAAGCACTTGGGGGTTCAAAGTGCTCACCACTCATCTAGATAAGTTCCGTGGGGGGTCTGGTATCCAAAATGGGGTCACTTTTGGGGGGTTTCCACTGTTTAGGTACATCAGGGTCTCTCCAAAGGCAATATGACACCCGCAGACCATTCCATCAAAGTCTGCATTCCAAAAAGTCACTACTTCCCTTCCGAGCCCCGACGTGTGCCCATACGGTAGTTTTCTCCCACATATGGGGTATCAGCATACTCAGGGCAAATTGGACAAAAACTTTTGGGGTCCAATTTCTCCTGTTACCCTTGGGAAAATAAAAAAATTGGGGACTAAAAGATCATGTTTGTGGAAAAAATATGATTTTTTTATTTTCACGCCCGGGTGTTATAAACTTCTGTGGTGCCCTTGGGGGTTCAAAGTGCTCACCACACATCTAGATAAGTTCCATGGGGGTCTAGTTTCCAAAATGGTGTCATTTGTGAGGGGTTTCCACTGTTTAGGCACATCAGGGGCTTTCCAAACGCGGCATGGCATCCAATCCCAATTGCAGCCAAAAAAGTCAAATGGCGCTGCTTCCCTTCTGAGCTCTGCCATGTGCCCAAATAGTGGTTAACCCCCACATGTGTGGTATCAGTGTACTCAGAACAAATTGCACAATAACTTTTAAGGTCCTGTTACCCTTGGGAAACTAAACAATTGGGGGTGAAAAGATCATTTTTGTGGAAAAAATATGATTTTTTAATTGTATGGCTGTACGTTATAAACTTCTGTGAAGCCCTTGGGGGTTCAAAGTTCTCACCACACATCTAGATAAGCTCCTTGGGGGGGTCTAGTTTCCAAAATGGTGTCATTTGTGGGGGGTTTCCACTGTTTTGGCACATCAGGGACTTTCCAAACACAACATGGTGTCCGATCTCAATTCCAGCCAAAAAAGTCAAATGGCGCTGCTTCCCTTCCGAGCTCTGCCATGCGCCCAAATAGTCGTTTACACCCACATATGGGTATCAGCGTACTCAGGACAAATTGCACAATAACTTTTAGGGTCCTGTTACCCTTGGGAAAATAAAAATTGGGGGTGAAAAGATCATTTTTGTGGAAAAAATATGTTTTTTTAATTGTACGGCTGAACGTTATAAACTTCTGTGAAGCCGTCGTGGGTTCAAAGTTCTCACCACATATCTAGATAAGTTCCTTGGGGGTCTAGTTTCTAAAATAGGGTCACTTCTGGGGTGTTTCCACTGTTTAGGCACATCAGGGGCTCTCCAAACATGACATAGCGTCCGATCTGAATTCCAGCCAATTTTGCATTGAAAAAGTCAAACGGTGCTCCTTCCCTTCTGAGTTCTGCCATGCGCCGAAACAGTGGTTCCCCCCCACATATTAGGTATCAGCGTACTCAGGAGAAATTGCACAATAACTTTTACAGTCCAATTTCTCCTGTTACCCTTGGTAAAATAAAAAAAAATTGGACCTGAAGTAATTTTTTTGTGAAAAAAAGTTAAATGTTCATTTTTTTCAAACATTCAAAAAATTCCTGTGAAGCACCTGCAGGGTTAATAAACTTCTTGAATGTGGTTTTGAGCACCTTGAGGGGTGCAGTTTTTAGAATGTGTCACTTTTGGGTATTTTCTATCATATAGACCCCTCAAAGTGACTTCAAATGTGATGTAGTCCGTAAAAATAAAATGGTGTTGTAAAAATGAGAAATCACTGGTCAACTTTTAACCCTTATAACTTCCTTAAAAAAAAAAATTTTGGTTCCAAAATTGTGCTGATGTTAAGTAAACATATGTGAAATGTTATTAATTAAGTTTTTTGTGTGCCATATCTCTGTGATTTAAGGGCATAAAAATTCAAAGTTGGAAAATTGCAAAATTTTCAAAATTTTCACCAAATTTCCGTTTTTTTCACAAATAAATGCAAGTTATTTGCATGAAGGGTCAGTGGTCAGAATGGTAAAAATTGGCCCGGTCATGAACGTGCAAACCACCCTTGGGGGTAAAGGGGTTAAACACTGTATCAGACAGAAATTAGAGCTGGAAATGTCTCAGCAGTGCAGTCTCAAGGTTTGGGCCAGGGTATAGATAAAACTTCTGGTCAAATGTTATGTTTTGCTGATTTTATTGCTGATCATACAAAGTGAACATTTTAATGCAACATTACTTTCATCATAGAAGAAAGGATAAAATACAAATGTTTGGTATGTGCAAACTCCTGAGAAAACTGTTTTGGTACAGAAAATAATGATAAAAGGCAACCAAAGAAATTGGTAAGGTTCCTGATAAAAATTTCTACCTGGGCAGATACCTAATAACAATGTCATGCAAGCCTCGGGAGAGCCATTGTCGCCACTGCTGGAATGACCGGAAGTGAGTATAAGCGTTATTATTTTACTGGGGGGGGAAACATAGGAATCGAGAAGGTGTTGTTCGAGTAGCGGACAACCCCTTTAAGGCTGGTTTCACACTTGTGTTGCACAGACCTGCGTGGGTCTGCGCACGGCCACCGCTAAGCTCCGCCCCTGCCACACCTTCTTTTCTTTAGCATTGGGTACGTAGCCCGTGTGCAGGTATGCGTTTGCCGGTGCATGCGTCCTTTTTATGGTGCGCCGAGCGCACCAAAATGCAACGATAGGGTATGCAGGTCGCATGCAGCGTCATTCGCCCATAGGCAGATCTAACAGGAGGCATGGCAGGGGGCGGAACTTAGCGGTGGCCATGTGCAGATCCACGCAGGTCTTTGCAACGCAAGTGTGAAACCAGCCTTACTAGTGATTATTTTAGGCTAAAATGTCTTATCTCTTTCACAGTAAAAATAACTTTTTTTACATAAGTGAAACATCTGAGCGTGCCTTTAGATCCCCGTACCCATCTATAGCGTCGGGGCAGACTAAAGTAACATGACTGTGAATCTAAAACCAATATGAATATCTGGTCTAGCTGATCCGTTCACAGGTCCCTGCCGCTGTGCTTCCTGTCAAGTGCTGACACAGGATGGATGATGTTCCCTAAATCGGCATCGGACTTCTGCAGGGTGTAAAAGGTGCCAGCTGTCTCCCCAGACCCATCAGACCCGGACCACACCGGACCACCCCCTCCAGTGAGTATAATCTAAGGCTATGTGCACACACTTCGGATTCACCCGCGGATTTGTATCTGCGGATCCGCAGGTAAAACCGCAGGTAAAATGGCCTGCGGTTTTACCTGCGGATTGGCCTGCGGTTTTACCTGCGGATTGGCCAGCGGTTTTCCCCTGCGGTTTGACACCTGGACAATGGAATAGGTGGCAAACCGCAGCAGAATCCGCGGAAAGAAT
Organism: Dendrobates tinctorius; assembly: GCF_039654945.1. Classification (NCBI taxonomy): domain Eukaryota; kingdom Metazoa; phylum Chordata; class Amphibia; order Anura; family Dendrobatidae; genus Dendrobates; species Dendrobates tinctorius. The sequence goes on from NW_027361673.1 coordinate 6,866,416, forward strand.
TGACATGTCAATTCTTTCTGCGGATTCAAAACCGCAGCTTTTCCGCAGTTGAAAATCCGCAGCATGTGCACAGCAGAATGTAAATCACATAGACTTACATGCTACTGTACACTGTCTGCAGAACTGCTGCAGATCCGCAGCAGCCAAAACCGCAGCAGATCCGCAGCAAAACCGCAGCGGATGCGCAGCAAAAACCGCAGCGTGTGCACATAGCCTAACTCGTTTTTCTTAGCTTTCAGGTTACATCGGGGGCTTATCAACAGCATTACAGAATGCTGTAGATAAGCCCCTGATGGCGGTGGCTGCATCTCATAGGGCACAAAACAGGTGACAGATTCCCTTTAATAGCTACGCTGACCTAATTCTCTGTTGCCCCTTGCGTAGCTACTGAAATAGGCAGCCAGCACAATCCTACATTCTGCAGCACTCATGTGCCAGCAGAGGACATGCTGTCCTTTGTTAGTATGTGACCAGTGTCAGGGACCCAAAACTGCAGTGGCTCTGGGGGAAAGATGGCACCGCAGGTAAGAAAATTATATTAGGAAGTTCCACTTTTCAATTTTCCACTTTCCAGTTGATTTAAAGGCATTGTCCACTACTGGATAACCCTTTCTTTAGTGCTAAACTAAAATAAACAATACACATGCTGTCCTCCCGGACTGGCGCCATTCCAGCGATGTTGGCGCTGTGCCTCCTGGTGGTCACATAACATTGTAATGTCACATGAGCGTTGCAGACAATCAGCAACCACTGGCGAACTGCAGTGTTCACAGTTCTGCCATACTGAACAATTTCATCTGCTGGACTTGTGAAGGCTGCAGTCAATCAGTAATTTCTGATTGGCTGCAACAATCACCTGAAATAATGTCACGTGACCTACAGAAATCTCAACACTGGCATTGATGGAGACCGCACCAGCCCAGGAGATGAATATGTCCTTTTTTATTTGATCTGGGATACTTTACAATTTATGAAGGAGTTCGTCAGCAGTAGACAAACCCCTTTAACTATTTTATTTTTCTGGTAAACTGTTTTAAATTTTTAAACCTTGACAATGTACATTTATTGGAAATGACCAAATAACCCTGTTTCTTTTTTTTTTCTTTCTTATCCTTCCTCAGAGGTTTTGATATTGCAAAGATTGCCCTTCATTCAAAGCCTGGAGTAGAAGAAAGACAAAGTGAACCTCGAGTGGTATGTTTGTTTATATGTCAGTCTTTCACTAATATAAGGATGACAAGCAAATGGAATGCAACAAACTTTGCCGTGTTCAAGAGGTCAGACTCCGCAGACAAATGGGGAAAAATCAGAGTGGGAAACACATTCCACTGAAGTATGAATCCCGGCTAAAACAAACAGAAGTCTTGCTTCACTTTACAAGGGTAAAAGATCAGAAGCTTTTCATGTGTGTGCTGCAAAATGTGTTACAGAGCGACATTTCAGCATTTCAGATCCCAAGGGACGAGAAAACAGCGGTTTAAATAAAAGATGTAACCTGAAGTGAACTATAGTGTGCCGCTGCAAAATTCTGCATCCCGCGCCACTTATGTATTCTCCCGTGGTAATTTGCTCTCATTGCTCCTATTCGGAACTGTTACAAACTTCTCGCTCTATGTCTAAGGTTGCCTAGAAAAATGACTTAGAATACAAACCATAACAAAACAATAAAATGGCCATCAATCAGTTACTACCTGATTGTATTGTTTAGGAACCTATGCCTTGGGATCACTATGAGGTTGGAACCCCAATTAGCAAGTGACATCATATCCTGGAAAATGCTGTTATTAGCAGTTGCAACAATTATGCGGTAAATCTTAGTTTAGTCCTGGTTTTCTGAATTATGGACAATATCTTTTATTAAAACAAAGAAGAGACTCCTTTCTTGTAGGATCGGACTAAGGGTGGTTTCACATTTGCGTTTCCAACAGCAGCGTCGGCCTGCGCACGGCCGCCGCTAAGCCCCGCCCCCTGCCGCACTTCCTCCGGTAGCTCCGCCTAGGGGTGCAAGATGCTGCATGCGACCTGCGTGCCCTATCTTTAGCACTGGGGACGCAGGCCGTGCGCAGGTATGCGTTTGGCGGCGCATGCGCCCTTTTGACGGTGCGCTGACCGGCGCCAAACGCATACCTGTTGCCATTTGGTGCGCTCGGCGCACCGTCAAAAGGATGCATGCGCCGCCAAATGCATAACTGCGCATGGCCTGCGTCCCCAGTGCTAAAGATACGGGACGCAGGTCACATGCAGCGTCATGCGCCCCTAGGCGGAGCTACCGGAGGAGGCGCAGCAGGGGAAGGGGCTTAGCGGTGGCCATGCGCAGGCCGACGCTGCTGTTGGAAATGCAAATGTGAAACCACCCTTAGTCCGATCCTACAAGAAAGTGCGCATGCCCGGAAGCTTTACTCCGAGAAGAATCTCTCTCTCCTCTTCCAGGCCACGCTCACTTTAAATTTGCTGTACTTTTCATCTTCGGTGGATCCGACCTAATTGGCGTCTGCTGACATCCGTATGTCACATCCCGGAGGCGGTTCCGTAATTTTCGTTTTTGGCGGATGTCAGCTTTCCGCCAACACCGGAAGTGTGAAACAGGCCTAAGGAGGAGACAAGCCAGGTCCGTGTAGGAGAAAAACCTTTTATTCCACTAGGCGTTTCACATACGGTCTGCCCTCTTCATCAGGTGTAGGTAACGGTCATAGATCACCATCAGCCTTTATACAGGCACGTGGTGACATCACAATACATATACAATGTGATTTGTCACTCAATTACTATAAATTCAATTGGCAAATAAAAGCCATATATTGATCAAAGAATTCTGACATTTCAAATACAGTGGATCAATTGTTACCCTATCAAATGATACAAAAATTAAAGCGAGAGAGAAAAAAAAAATATATATACAGGGTGGTCCATTTATAAGGTTAGACCTGGGTGGGCCATTTATATGCATACAACTAAATTAAATGGGAATGGTTGGTGATATCAACTTCCTATTTGTGGCACATTAGTATATGGGAGGGGGGAAACTTTTCAAGAGAGGTGGTAACCATGGTGGCCATTTTGAAGCCGGCCCACTCAGGTGTATCCATATAAATGGCCCACCCTGTATGTATGTATATATATATATATGAAAATAAATATAAAAAAGAAATAATATTTTTTTTATAAAAGAAAAAAAAGAAAAATAAAGATTTACTAAGATAAAATTACTGAGGTAAATGTAAGGTGTTTATTTTACAAAACATCTCATTCACCAAAGAATATCGAGAAACAATATTACAGACAACTGTTATTTAACAAATCTATGAGGTTTGAGCTATTTATTTAGATAATAGTTGTTCAAAATATCTTTCCTCGATATTCTTCTGTGAATGAGACGTTTTATAATATAAGGTACTTCAAATTTATTAGTCATTTTTTTCTAATTACATTTTTCTATTTTATTATTTATTTTTATATATTGTATATAAAATATTTTTAGATATATAAATCTGTGTGTCTATATATATTTTTTCTCTTTAATTTTTGTGCAACTTGGTAAGGTAACAATTAAATCTATCGTATCTTTAAAATGTCAGAGTCCTGTGAACAATATGGCTTTTATTTGCTAATTGAATTTTTAATAATTGAGTGACCAATCTCATTGTATATGTATTGCATGATGTCACCATCTGCCTGTATAAAGGCTGATGGTAATCTATGGTCTGTATACACCTCATGAAGCTGATGAAGAGGGGACTCGAACATATTTTTCAAGCACGTCGAAGACACTCGAATAGCACTCGAGCATGCTCGGATAACACCTTATCTGATCACGTTCGCTCGTCACTAGTGAGCACCACTCGCGTTCTTGTAATCCCCTTGGACCACTTTTCTTTGCTTTTGCTTGAGATGCATAGGCCGAGGTTGGAGCTGAAGGCAAAAAATGTAAAGTTTTTCCTATTTTATCATCTTTTGGGAAATACAAACATGTCATTAGTGTGCATAGCCTTCAATGATTTTGGAATGTTTCTTACATTTTGTAAAAAAAAAAAGTTATAAAAATCCTACAAATGTATGGCATATCCTAATTTACAGTGGATCTGAGGAATGCTCTCTATAAAACCTCGCTCATACTGTCGTATAACCCGGACGAGTTCTATCCGATGTTTTATCAGATAACACTCTGCCCTGTGTTATACTATGGAGCAGTGCCGATCTGCAATTATTTTCTCATGAGAAAACAATCGCAACATGCTGCGATTGCATCCGAGAATTGGATCGCACGCATATACGTCTATAGGTGCATGTGAATCATTGGACTGAACTCAGATGTCATCCGAGTGCAGTCTAATTACTGTGGATGTTGGCAATGGAAGAGATAGAGAAATTACTTTCTCGGTCTCCTCCACACCTGTGCTGCGATTCTCTCTCTCAATCCGAGCCCAGTAAAATGACAATCGTCTCCGCTAACAGCAGAGTTTGAGATGAGTGTCATTTGCATGTAGCATCCCATTCTCTTGCATGAAAGAATAATCAGATGCTACTTGCCAGTGTGAGTGAGCCCTTATTCAAAGAATTGGCAATGTGTTCTTGCAAAGTCTAAAATCTCTGAAATTAACCATTAGCTCTGTATGTAGTTTCTCATTTGCTTTGAAGTACTGTATACTATTTGTAGGATCACATTTGGAATGTAAGGGACATTTAAAGGGAATCAGTCAGAACAAGCCACTCATCTTCTAAAAAATCCACCTGTATTATGGTCATGTGGCTCTCTGAAAAATAAAGTCGTACACACCTTTACTGATGCAATATGTTTTCCCAGACTGAAAACTTGCTGTTTAAATTTATATGCAAATGTAGCTTAAGTACTCTGGGAGTTTCAAAGCACTTCTCAATGTTTTGCGTCCCCAGCTCTATTCCACACCCAGCTACACCTTCTTCTGCTTCACTGTGAGACCTACAGAGGAAGGTGGGGCTGGGGGGATAAAGTCAAGGAGGCAGAGGCTCAGGAAGTGCTTTGACACACCCAAAGCACTTGTGCCTCATTTGTATACAAAGAAATGCAGCAATTTTTCAACTAGGGAGCAGCAGATTGCATAAGTACAGGTGTGGATAGCATTATCTTTCAGAGAGTGACATGACCAAATAAATACAGTACCAGTCACAAGTTTGGACACACCTGTTCATGCAGTGGTGTTTTGTATTCTTATTTGCATCAGAATATTGTAGATTCAAACTGAAAGCAGCAGAACCACTGTCACGATCCAGGTTGGATTGTGACAGATTTAGCACATGTAACCTTTTATTTTCCTTTAAGCCTTTGGCTTAAGGTTAGTTTTGCCCCCGGTGGCCGCTGGGGTTATTGCACTGTAGTTGCTTTAGTTCTGGTTTTGTCCCCCGGTGGCCATTGGGGTTATTACATGTAAATTACCAAGCAGGTGTGATTACCCTGGCTCCTACCTATAAAGGAGTGTCAGGTGTTCTCAATCACTGTTGGTGATATTGTTCATTTCCAACCAACCTTGGTGGTGAAAGGAGCTATTGAGAGGAGTTCCTTGCAGCTCAGCCAGAGCTTTGGAGTAGCAGCTATTCAGGTGGAAGCTGTATCCAGGTGCCGTACTCTGTTGCTTGGAGCAATAACAGCAGAGCAAAGCTAAGATGTGTGTTTTCCCTGTCTTGTTGTATTTTCCTTGTGTGTATTAGTACAGTGGTGGGATTAGTACCTGCACCATCCAGTTCACTAGTAAGGGTGCAGGGCGAGCTAGGGATTAAGGTATCCAGCTCGGCGACAGATGAGGAGCCTGTATAGGGATCGTTAGGAGTGTTTAGGGACACTGCCTCAGGGGAGTGCAGGAGGTCTCCATGTCCTCGTTCCCTATTGCAGGGACCACCATTGTAACTGTTTCCCCGGTGTTCCCCTTGTGTATCCTGGTGTTAGTGCCGTCCTGCGGGTTGCGGCACAGAGGACAAGTCACACCGTGACAACCACATAAAGAATACCTATAGAAACAAGTAGTAACGAAACATGTGCAACAAACTAGTATACTGTATGTGTTAAAACTTAGATTCCTCAAAGTACCCCCCTTTACTCTGATGACAGTTTTACAACCCCATGCCATTCTCTCAAGCAGCTTCATCCAGCAGTTCCTTGGAATGGATTCCAAGGAATATGTATGCCTCATGAGGACTTTATTTGGGGAATCACCAGCCTTCAGAAAATGTTTGCAACCATTAGGTGTGTTTTCAGAGGCAGTGTTGGTAGCCAGTGCCATACAGTGCTGAGCCCTTATTCTACAATTGTTCTAAGCCAGAATATGGCAAGAACATTTTACATAAGTAAAGATTAGTGACAGTCCATCACTACTTTATGACAAGAAGGTCAGTCAATCAAACAAATTGCAAGAATTTTGAACTGGCTCTCCTGAGGACTGCCCGGGAAAGGAATGCCAAGATTTACCACTGCTGCAGAGGATAAGTTCATCAGCTTTACCAGCCACAGAAAATGCAAATTGACAGCACCTCAGATAAGATCTCCCACAAATTATGCACACACATGACGCAGCAGGCACATCACAACATCATTTATTCAGAGAAGACTGCAAGAAACAGGATTTTATGTCTTTATGTCCAAAAAGTGATACATTGCTTGAATCAGGGTCTCTGCTCTTGTACATCATGCAGCTTTTATATTCCATAGCAAACACCTACTGACAGATTTCCTTCAAAACCAAACTTGTAGGTATAACCTCCTAAGTGAAGGCTTGACAAATGGGCATGATGCATTAACACGTTTTAACAGGAAAGAGCAAGCTAAATGAAAAACTTTTGTTTTTCTACCCCACTCAAAGTCTATTGGACCACATCAAAAGAGGGAAACTGATATACTGTGACGTGATCTCAGCCAAGATTACAGCTAAACTCACATGTCATATTCTACCCACAATAGTAAGATAAAGGAGGGTATTTCATTTCAAGCAATTATGCCAAAAAATCCCACTCTGTTCGCATGCAATGTTGTGCAATCGCAGTACACTATAGGTGATTTCCTGCAATATTGTTATCATTTTCTTGGATGTTCCTAACCTAATGCTATTATAGTCACTTGAGCCTGATTTGATACTCCTGATTAGGTCATTACTTTGAGAATCTGCATTTTTCTGGATTTTTGGTTCAGTTTGCTAGAGTAATAGTATAATAGTACATCAACCTTCCCACAAACCAATCCGCTAATAAATTATAATTTACATTTTTATGTATTAATGGAGCAATCAACTTAGTACAGTTCAAAATGGCTCTAGATCAACGTATTACTGTTGAGTTTTTTTTACTAAAACAGCCCTTGGAGCACCAGTTACTATAATCATGGAATAAATTTAAAGGGCTTATCTCCTATCAGAAAATCTTTATCACTGGCTGCAGATTGTTATAATAAATAAACACAACACAACTTACTCACTGCTCTCGGATCCAAAGCTGCGTCTCCACCACTTGGTGTGCAGTAGAGTTGAGCGAAACGGGTCGAAAAAATTCAAAAGTCGCCGACTTTTGGCAAAGTCGGGTTTCATGAAACGAAACCCGACCCTAGGATGAGGTCGGCCACGAGGTCGGAGACTTACGCGCCAAAGTCGCGTTTCAAAAGTTTGTTTTGCGCTCTTTTTCAGCCAATCAGGATCCACGGACACTGTGGGCAACGTGATGACATAGGCACGGGTCACCACCATCTTTCAGAAGGGCATGCAAGTGATTGGCTTGCTTTGGTGGGCGTCACAGGGGGTATAAAAGGGCGTGCACGCTGACCGCCATCTTACTTCTGCCGATCTTAGCATAGGGAGAGGTTGCTGCTGATTCTGTAGGGAGAGCGTTAGGCAGGGAAGAAGACCAAAAAACTGCTTCTGCTGCTAGCGATTTGGCCTGCACAACACACCAGTCACTGTGTGTGCAGTGCAAGGGCAGGCTATATAGTGGTGTATCAGTGGTGTTGGTTGTTGGGCTGCCTTCTAAGGCTTCCTGACAGGCTGGCATTGCTGTTTACCCACTGCTCCGCAAACTGCTTTTTTTAAAAGCAATCCAATCTCACTTATCCTCTAGTCACTTTGGTCACAGCTGTGCCATCGAGCCTGTCACATAGCGCTCAGATATTCATTGGGCCTCACACAATCCAAAAGTGTCCAGTGTCCAAAAGTGTGTGCAGAGATTCAAACTCTCACTTATCCTCTAGTCACTTAGGTCACAGCTGTGCCATCGAGCCTGTCACATAGCGCTCAGATATTCATTGGGCCTCACACAATCCAAAAGTGTCCAGTGTCCAAAAGTGTGTGCAGAGATTCAAACTCTCACTTATCCTCTAGTCACTTAGGTCACAGCTGTGCCATCGAGCCTGTCACATAGCGCTCAGATATTCATTGGGCCTCACACAATCCAAAAGTGTCCAGTGTCCAAAAGTGTGTGCAGAGATTCAAACTCTCACTTATCCTCTAGTCACTTAGGTCACAGCTGTGCCATCGAGCCTGTCACATAGCGCTCAGATATTCATTGGGCCTCACACAATCCAAAAGTGTCCAGTGTCCAAAAGTGTGTGCAGAGATTCAAACTCTCACTTATCCTCTAGTCACTTAGGTCACAGCTGTGCCATCGAGCCTGTCAAATAGCGCTCAGATATTCATTGGGCCTCACACAATCCAAAAGTGTCCAGTGTCCAAAAGTGTGTTCAGAGATTCAAACTCTCACTTATCCTCTAGTCACTTAGGTCACAGCTGTGCCATCGAGCCTGTCACATAGCGCTCAGATATTCATTGGGCCTCACACAATCCAAAAGTGTCCAGTGTCCAAAAGTGTATGCAGAGATTCAAACTCTCACTTATCCTCTAGTCACTTAGGTCACAGCTGTGCCATCGAGCCTGTCACATAGCGCTCAGATATTCATTGGGCCTCACACAATCCAAAAGTGTCCAGTGTCCAAAAGTGTGTGCAGAGATTCAAACTCTCACTTATCCTCTAGTCACTTAGGTCACATCTGTGCCATCGAGCCTGTCACATAGCGCTCAGATATCAGTGGGCCTCACACAATCCAAAAGTGTCCAGTGTCCAAAAGTGTGTGCAGAGATTCAAAATCTCCCCTGTCCTATAGACACCTTGTACCTTGTTTTACATACTATATAGTTTGGGAAACTGGGTCTGAGCAGAAAAAGTAAATTAATGTGCATGCAAAATGTAATTGCATATGAACACATGACCTTTACACAGAGAAGACCAAAAGCAAAACACAAAACAAATATCCTGGAATAAAAAAGTAAAAAAATATATTGCAAAAATTGCATGAAGGTAGTAATAATAGTAATAATAAGGGTATTTAGTTAACATAATTTTGATCAAAATAATGTAGAAGTCATCCCGCCACGTCACGGCAACCCTTGTGGGACAGTCCTAACTCTTGTATTTAAAACCTTTCCACTTGTCAAGTGACGTAAATGTGAACAAGGACAGAGGGACTGAACCACCAGTAATAGTATAGGCCAGACAGGATGGATTTTCCAACTCAGAAACAGGGCGGTCACACCCTTATATGCACAGAATGCACAATGAAACAAATGGGAAACTGGGTCTGAGCAGAAAAAGTAAATTAATGTGCATGCAAAATGTAATTGCATATGAACACATGACCTTTACACAGAGAAGACCAAAAGCAAAACACAAAACAAATATCCTGGAATAAAAAAGTAAAAAAATATATTGCAAAAATTGCATGAAGGTAGTAATAATAGTAATAATAAGGGTATTTAGTTAACATAATTTTGATCAAAATAATGTAGAAGCCATCCCGCCATGTCACGGCAATAAATGTGAACAAGGACAGAGGGACTGAACCACCAGTAATAGTATAGGCCAGACAGGATGGATTTTCCAACTCAGAAACAGGGCGGTCACACCCATATATGCACAGAATGCACAATGAAACAAATGGGAAACTGGGTCTGAGCAGAAAAAGTAAATTAATGTGCATGCAAAATGTAATTGCATATGAACACATGACCTTTACACAGAGAAGACCAAAAGCAAAACACAAAACAAATATCCTGGAATAAAAAAGTAAAAAAATATATTGCAAAAATTGCATGAAGGTAGTAATAATAGTAATAATAAGGGTATTTAGTTAACATAATTTTGATCAAAATAATGTAGTTTGTTGGATTTTGTCTACATTTCTACCAAAAATGAGGAAGGCTGGTGGAAGAGGCCGTGGAATTGGGCGGGGGTTGGCAGCTGGTAATGATGGTGTTGGTGGTGGATCTGATGGTAGTGGCAAGAGCAAAATAGGACCGAATGCAGGAGGTGTTGAGCCTGCGTCATCGTCTGGCTACATAAGGCCTCGAACGCTTAGTTTTCTAGGAGTTGGCAAACCGCTTTTAAAGCCAGAGCATCAGGAAAAAGTTTTGTCTTACATTGCTGACTCAGCCTCCAGCTCTATCGCCTCCTCTTCTTCAGTTGTAAAAAGTAAAAGCACTGAGTCGTCATTGGAGGCTCATGTTCATGAACCACACCTTTCCTTGTGTCCTTCACCCCAACCAAGATTGAAGGATGACGCAGGCCATACTACTGATTACTCTATGTAGCTGTTTTCACATACCATGCCTGGATTATCAAGTGAAATGGTGAATTACCCAGGCCAAGATGAATCTGACATGGAGTGCACTGATGCACAGCCGCTGATGGATGATTCTGCTGGTACATTCACTCAGAGCACTACATTGTACTCGCAGTGTACAGAGCCAGATTCTGACCCTGATGAGACTCAGGTGCCCCTTCCCGCACACTATACCACCATACACGGTGACACAGAGGAAGGTGCACATGACATAGAAGAGGAGGTGATGGATGACCCAGTTGTTGACCCAGATTGGCATCCATTGGGGGAAGAGGGTGCTGCTTCCAATAGCTCAGATGAGGAGCATCCACAGCAGACATCGACATCGCAACAGCTGTTATCTGGCAGGCCCGGAGCACTCCAAAGACAGGTTCCAAACATCAAAAGAGTTGCTGGACAGCTTGTCCAGAGGGTCAAAAGATCACAGCGTGCTAGGCCGCAAAATGTCTGCCAAAGTAGGAAGAGTGCAGTGTGGCACTTTTTTGAACAAAATCCTCATGATCAGGCCAAGGTTATCTGTAAGAAGTGCGCAAAGACCTTTAGCCGAGGGAAAAATCTGAAAAATTTGAATACCAGTTGCATGCTTAGACATTTAACCAGCATGCACTTGCAAGCGTGGACACAACACCAAACCTCAAGTGCCACATGTGCAACTGATCACAACGAAGGTAGTCATCAACGCTACATTGTTTCCCCCACTGTAAGCCCACCGGTTAGCACAGCAGCAAATGTTGAGGTGTCGTTGCAAGGCCACAGCAGTCGGGGAATCCCACTGTTATATCAACGAAAGACTGATTCTAGGCCATCAGAAAGAACACCAACTCCATCACCATCATCAACCCTCTCTCAGTCCGCCCTGTCCACCGCTACTTCCACCATATGCAGCTCTCAAGTCCAGCTCACCCTCCCAGACACTATGAGTAGGTCAAGAAAGTACTCAGTCTCTCATCCGCGTACACTGGGTTTGAACGCCCACATTGCCAAACTAATCTCGTTTGAGATGATGCCCTTTCGGTTGGTGGAAAGCACAGCTTTCCGCGAACTCATGGCCTATGCAGTACCACGCTATGACCTACCCAGTCGCCACTTCTTCTCTCGCAAAGCCATCCCAGCCCTCCACCATCATGTGAAAGACCGCATTGTCCATGCACTCAAGCAGTCAGTGAGCGGAAAGGTGCACCTCACAACTGATGCATGGTCCAGTCGGCATGGCCAGGGCCGTTACGTGTCCATCACTGCGCACTGGGTTAATGTGGTGGATGCAGGGGACAGCGGTGGTGGGACAGTGCTGCCTAGCCCACGGTATAGGAAACAGTTGGCTGTAGGCGTTCCACCCTCCTCCTCCTCCAGAAGCGAAAGCTCGTCCACAGAGCGCAGTCGTATGAGCACTCCATCTGCAGCTGCCACTGTTGCACACGATGTGTCCCCCTATCGAGCAGCTAGTGGAAAGCGTCAGCAGGCTGTGCTGCAGATGATGTGTTTGGGCGACAGACATACCGCCGAGGTGCTGGCCGAGTACTTGAAGCGACAAACGGAGTCATGGCTGGGCAGTGTACATCTTGAGGCAGGCAAGGTAGTTAGTGATAACGGCCGTAATTTTGTGGCAGCCATAGCCCTTTCAAAACTCAGCCACATACCTTGCTTGGCTCACACCTTGAACCTGGTGGTGCAGTGCTTCCTCAAAAATTATCCGGAGTTAACAGCCCTGCTCCAGAAGGTGCGAAGACTGTGCGCGCACATCCGCCGGTCGCCTGTACACTCCGTTCGTATGCAGAAGCTGCAGCGATTGCTCCACCTTCCCAACCACCGCCTCATTATCGACATTGCAACAAGGTGGAACTCCACCCTGCACATGGTGGAGCGGCTGTGCGAGCAGAGGCAGGCCATAATGCATTTGTGGGAGGATACACGGCCAGGCACTTTGAGAGCAGACATGGAGTTGACAGGTGTGCAGTGGTCGAAGCTGAAAGACCTCTGTAAAGTCCTTCAGTGTTTTGAGGAATGCACACGGCTGGTAAGCGCAGACGACGCCATCCTAAGCATGAGCATCCCACTTATGCGTCTGCTCATGCAAACTTTGACGCACCTTAAGGAGCAGGCGTCTGCAGCCAATGTTGATGAGGAGGAAGAGGAGGAGGGAATCCTTGATGACATTCAGCCATTGTCTGCTCAGGGACCTCTCCTGGACGAGGTGGAGGAAGAAGAGGAGGAGGAGGATGATGATGGGGATGATTACTTAGGGGAGGAGGATGCATCTCGTGGGGCAAGTGAAAATGTTGGCGTGGCAAGGTCTGGTACAGGGTTTGTGCGTGACTGGAGGGATGTGGATTTGCCAGAAAGTGCTCCTCCAACCAGCACTCGCAATGCATCATTGACACCGGGAACATTGGCCCACATGTCAGATTATGCCTTGCGGATCCTAAAAAGGGACCCCCGCATTGCCAAAATGATGAACGATGACGACTACTGGTTGGCCAGCATCCTGGATCCACGCTATAAAGGCAAATTACAAAACATCATGCCACAGGAGAACCTTGACCTAATGTTGGCTAATAAACAAGCAACTCTGGTAAATCGGTTGCTTGAGGCATTCCCAGCACACAGCAGCGGTGATGGTTCTCACACGAGCCGTACGGGCCGGGGGCAGCTTGGCAGAGGTGTTCGTGGTGCACACAGCAGAAGTGGCGTTGGAGACAGGGGTTTCATGACAATGTTGTGGACTGATTTTTCAAATACCGCTCACACAACTGGTAATACTGCATCGATGGAAAGTGACAGGAGACAGCAGTTGTCAACCATGGTTACAAACTACTTTTCCTCCCATATCGATGTTCTCCCACACAGGTCATTCCCCTTTGACTATTGGGCCGCTAAACTGGACACCTGGCCTGAATTGGCCCAATATGCCTTACAGGAGCTCGCTTGCCCAGCTGCAAGTGTGCTATCGGAAAGAGTCTTCAGTGCAGCTGGATCAATCCTGACAGAAAAAAGGACCCGTCTGTCAACCCAAAATGTGGATGATCTAACCTTCATTAAAATGAACCATGCATGGGTTTCCAAGGATTTTGTCCCACCTTCCCCTGATGACACATAGGGTGACAGAAAAATGGCTTGCTTTGGTCCACCTCTTCCTGGGACTTGACCTATTTCGCCTTTTGCATCAGCTGAATGTCCAACATCAACATATGCCACTTTCTAAAACTCCCTAACTGTGCTGCCTCCCCCCCCATGGCCGGGGTCACCACCTAGCGCACGACACCGTGCGAGAGCCGTTGCCCTGGACAGGTGGGTAGGCCGACTCTTGGGCGCGGGCACTGGCACAGGGTCCCTCATAGTGCAATCAAGTGTCTCTGACGGTGGTGGTGCACACCCGCCGTCAGACACCGCTGTACTATGAGGGGCCCAGTGCCAGTACCGACGCCCACAAGTGGGCCCCCCTTGCTTGGGCAGGGCCCCAGCATTTGCAATCTTTACTTCTCCCTGCTCCTCCGCTGTGTAATCTGGGCCGTCAAATCCATACTGGGCCTGACACCGTCTGAGCCTGCCTCCTGAGACATATATTTTGAATGTGTATGCTATCCATACATGTTATCCGGGGATACGGTACCCTTTCTAACCTTTGTGCAATCACGTGCAATCCATACTGTGCCTGACACCGTCTGAGCCTGCCTCCTGAGACATATATTTTGAATGTGTACGCTATCCATACATGTTATCCGGGGATACGGTACCCTTTCTAACCTTTGTGCAATCACGTGCAATCCATACTGGGCCTGACACCGTCTGAGCCTGCCTCCTGAGACATATATTTTGAATGTGTACGCTATCCATGCATGTTATCTGGGGATACGGTACCCTTTCTAACCTTTGTGCAATCACGTGTAATCCATACTGGGCGTGAGAACGGCTGGCAAGCTACAGCACCTGTGGTTTGCACACGTAAGTTTTTCATTTTTTCAGGAATGACGGTTAGGCCTAATTCCGGAACTGCAGTTGACCTGCACTTACTGGGAAATCATTGTTCGCGGGTAATAATTGTAATCACTCAGTGATCCCCATCACTAACGTTGTTCAGCGGGTTATCTGCACCTGTAAGCGACAAACGCTGGCCTTTTCAGTGTAGCGCACATGCAGCCACGGACATGTAAGGGCATGACACACCAGTTATTGGCCAATCTCATGTTCCAGAGCCTCACGTGTCCCTCTAGTAAGCCGGACTCGGACCGCGGGGCATGACGAAGTCTCGTTCGTTAACGGAATTAAGCTTGCAATGTGTGCATCTGTTCTGTAGCTGGCATGGTTGAGGTTTCCCAGGTGGAGTCGAATTTAACCGTAGGCTCCACTCCTGGTGGTGCCCTTCTGGACATTCCTTTAAGGTTCAGCTTTGCAACCATACTGCCCACGTAAAACAAACACTTTGCCTTCATGAACGCTGTTTGGAGGGTCATGACTCGTGGGAATAACGCCGCCCAATCAGTTAACCTGCTAGAGAGATCCTTCATTGCTCCCAAGCATGACATCACACTCCCTAGGAGGAAGGTAATGCCACTGTGGCGACCGTACTCCTGGGGGCGACACAAGTGCACTGATGCCCAGCGACTGCTCGATGAATCTGCTGGTACATTGACCCAGACCACTACATTCCCCTCTCACGCTACACGGCCTGAATCTGACCCTGATGAAACTCAGGTTACCCTTCCCATATACAGTTCCATCTTACACGGTGACAAAGAGGAAGCTGCAGATGAAAGTGCAGGTTCGGCCCACCCGCCATCAGACACACCACCGTACTATCAGGGGCCCTGTGCCAGTGCCGTCGCCAACGAGTGGGCCCCCCCTGCTTGCTCAGGATCACAGCACTTGCAAGGTTGAAATACTGTGCAGTGAGATGGAAGATGGGGACGACGAGGAGTCCAGACTAGTCCAGGGATTCCCTAGCGAGGAGACTTATTTGATTGTTTTCAATGTTGGGACAGCAATTTTTGGGGAGCACTATACTCTGGAGAATGATAGATGGGGCCCACCATACACTGGAACATTCCAAAGGTGGACATCAGACACTGGAGCAGCATTTACAGGGCCCATTATACACTAGAGCATTAGAAATGGGGCCCATTATGTTTGGAGCATTATTTGGGCCCATAAGACAGTGGAGCTTCATCCATGGGGACCAACATATACTGTAGCATTATGTGGAGCTCATCATATACTGTTTCAAACATTATATGGGACCAATGATTCTGTATGGAGAAATAGATGGGCCTCGTCATGAGATGTAAAAAGTGAAGTATTTTTCACTGTACTATACCGCTATTTCTCTGCCGTATCGGAGCATGATCATTGATGAGTTGTGGTATGTGTTAAAGGGGCGCTCTTTCGCCCAGGGCACATGAAAATCTGCAGCCAGCCCTCCCCCCCCCACAACTTTAGCCAAATAACCCCCATTTTTCAGTGCGTAACTTGTATTATGAAGTTAATTAAGGTTGACAAGCTTAAGTAAGAAGAATTGATGCTTTTGGCATTCAAATGGGCACTGTAGGTGTGTTTCCTGTCCTCCTCTCACTGCCGACTTTTATTCCCCATTGACTTACATTGGGTTTCGTGTTTCGGGACGACCCCGACTTTTCCCTATAATCGCACGATCTTGCTCGACCTGACTTTTGGAAAAGTCGGGTTTCACGAAACGAAACGCGACCCTAAAAAAACAAAAGTCGCTCAACTCTAGTGTGCAGTACTGGATGAGGCACTGACTCAGCAGCGAATTAGTCAGCTCATGGGCTCTAATGGGGGCATTCCTTCTGCATGGACAGAGCAACCGAGCTCACTAACTGGCTGCTGCACTGTCATTGTGACATCAGCACAGCTGCACAGCACTGGGTACCTGACAGTGCCAGAAACTCAATGTTGGACTTGGGGAAGGTGAATAAAGTGCAGTTTATTTTTTTGACAACAAACTGCATCCAGGAATGAAGATTTTCTGAAAGGTCAAAACACTTAAAGGGAACCTGTCACCAGGCTTTTCCCATATAACCTATAGCCACCACTTTTCAGCCCTGTGTTACAGCATTCTGGACTGCTCTATATAAGTCTCCAAGCCGCCATGGAAAACAAAAAAGACCTTTTATTATACTCACCTACAGGGCAGTCTGGTCCGATGGGTGTCGCTGGTCTAGGTCCAGAGCCTCCTTTCTTGTTGGGATGCTGTCCACCTTCCCTGCTTCATGTGGATGATATGTCGTACATCATCCAAACAGTTTTTCCCATCGCGCTCCTATACAGGCATAGTGAGCAAAGTATTGTTATGGGCATGTGTGGGGAAAGGCCAAAGAGCATCGGTGCATGCGTATTACAGTATTTTGCTTTGCCCTCAGTAGGGCTGAGAGAAGGACACCTGCATGGGAGCGTGATTAGGAACACTGTGTGGATGACGTAGGATGCGTCATCCTTGCGAAACAGAGAAACAGAGAAGGAGGAGAGCGTCGCAAGAAGAGAAGAGATGCCAGACCAAGACCAGTGACACCCATCAGACCGGACCAACCTGTAGGTGATATTAATAAAAGGTATTTTTTTTGTATGCAGGGTGGCTTGGAGACTTATAGCATTCTGGAATGCTGTAACACAGAGCTGAATGGAGGTGGCCGTAGGTTATTTGGGAAAACCTGGTTATAGGTTACTTTTAAGGTGGCAAAACACATTAGCAGAACTTGGCGATTGTTGGGGCCTGGGACCAACTGGCCGATCATCTAATGTGTATGGGCGTGCCATAGGTTTCTCCTGATGGCATACATTAAATCTTAATAATTTAGAGATGATCTGCAAAGAGGAGTGGACCAAAATTCCTCCTGACATGTGAGCAAACCTTATCATCGGCTACAAAAAACATCTGACTGCTGTGCTTGCCAACAAGGGTTTTGCCACCGAGTATTAAGTCTTGTTTGCCAGAGGGATCAAATACTTCTGCTTCACTGCAAAATGCAAATAAATGTATATGATTTATACAATGTGATTTTCTGGATTTTATTTTTGATGTTCTATCTCTCAATGTTATAATTAACCTACCCTTAAAATGATAGACTGTTCATGTCTTTGTCAGTGGGCAAATTTACAAACTCAGCAAGGGATCAAATACTTATTTCCCACAGCCGGACATGTGACACATCATTGAGTTCAATGTTTTAGCCCTTACCTCATGCTGTCCTCCATTTACATAGCAACAATTTGCTGATGGATTCCCTTTAAGGAGTTTAGAGTATGGATATTTAGCTGCCCTGCAAGAGTTTGGCCATAAGCTACTTATCCTTTATGGCCATCTTGGCATCTTTATCAGCAATGCTGTCAGCATTATAAAGTGTAACTCAATGTAAATAACCATGTCAAATGATATTGACTGATATGACTAAAGGCCTCCTTGGCATTAGACAAATGTCGGCTGAACTTGCCGATATTGAGGGGTTTGTCAAATAATCTAATGTGTATGAGTGCCCTCGAAAATTGATTGATAAGGGAGATGTAGGTTGGACATGTCAAATTTAAGACTGCCAATCACTTTGTTCTCCCAGAGATGAGCTGCCTCCAGACTTGTCTTTTCAATAGAAAATTGGGGAGTGCATGGCCCAATCAGTGCACCTAAGTATGGGAATAGTGGGCTGCCGGCCACATGCACAATTGTTCAGCCGACATACATCTAATGCATAAGCATCACTTATGAGTTCAGTATCAGGAGAAACCACCCAGGTGAGCACTTACCAGCGGTTTCATCAGCCCTGACAGTG
This sequence comes from Dendrobates tinctorius, assembly GCF_039654945.1. NCBI lineage: Eukaryota > Metazoa > Chordata > Amphibia > Anura > Dendrobatidae > Dendrobates > Dendrobates tinctorius. The sequence continues at coordinate 6,884,809 of NW_027361673.1, forward strand.
AGAGCCCGGATCCTCTGACGGCCTGTGACAGCTGTGCTTACAGCATCCGGGAGCTGGGCAAGATGACAGCAATACAGCAGGGCTGGAGTGATCAGAACGCCGGGTGATGAGTGTACTGAGAGGACCAGCAGTCACGTGACCACAGGGGGCGGGGCTTATCGTCCTGCTGCTGGAGATGCGTGCAGGATGCTACAGGGACCCTGGAGCAGAGGGGAAAGGGGGCCTCCGGACACCAGGGAAAGGACGGGGCACCAGAGGGAGATGAAATCCAAGACAAGCCGAGGTCAGTAAATGAGAGCGGCAACGTGGTACACAAGGAGCAGGCTAATCAGGAGTAGTCAGGGATGTAGCAAGAGTCAGAAACCAGAGAAGCAGATACACAGTACAGAATCAAAAGGCAAACTCACAACAGGGGACAGAACCGGGTCAGAACTATACAAGCAAGCTAGAACTCAGGCACAAGGCACAGGCACACAGGGGTTGACACACTCAGCCAAGGGTCAAAGTATAACCGACAAAGGATGGCCCTACAATGAGGCTATAAAAAGCCTCAGAGAAAAACAAAAGGAGGTCATGCGGGTTAACCCTTAACACACCCAACCCACTCACCAGCAAAACATGTTATTCAGTCACTAGAAGCCAAAAAAGGGATGCGGCATTCAGACAAGCAGCCTCTCCATTCTCTCCATTCGTCTTCTAATCAGTGAGGTCTAAGTGATAATTTTATGCATAAGAATGCAAGTAAAATTCACTAATTTACTTACATTATAATTCTGTACATGTAAATAATAAACTTTAGTTGTGATCTCAGACTTCAGACAGGTAGAAATTTCATATTTGCACATTTGTCATGAAACATATTCCTACAGTAAACTCTTCACTAAATCCACCATTTTTATTTGGAATGACACTTAAGATTCATTTGTTTTTGTAGAAGTTAAGTGACACCAATTTTACTATAATGAGAGGAATGCGTCACATTTTCAGCTACAGTGACAGTCTATCAATATCCCATTTATTAAAGTGGCAAAATAAGGTGAAATAAAAGACTCAGAGTATTATGTTATACTTAGCATAAGAAAATAGATATATTCTTGACGAATGTAGATTCTTCTTAGATTATTTGAATGTCGATGGGTCTTGATTCTGATATTATTTTCTATCATACACTCCGGTATAAAGTCCCTTACAAACCTTTGAAACATTTTCCCGCAATGGATGTTAAAACTTATTGGTCTATAGCTACCCGGTAAAAACCTAAAGACATTAAACAAATGTCAGTCACCTGGCATTGTACCTGTTAAAAGAGAGTCTCTAAAAATTTTGAACAGGGGCCCAGCCACTGGCATCACTAGCTCTAAAGATCCGTAGGCATTAGTCCCAGACTTCTTGACTGGTGTCTCAGATCTCTGGCGAGCACTACTTTGAACTGTATGTGATACAGTTTGATCCCGGGGTAAAGCAAAGAGCAATTGGCTCCCTGACCTACCACTACCTATCTTGTGGCCTGTGGCCTACTAGATGTTGGCATCCTATTGCAGGCAGCGCAATGGCATCAATACTTTACACCAGTGGTCCCCAACCTTTTTTGCACCAGGGACCGGTTTCAAGCAAGACCATTCTTCCATGGCCCGGCAGGGCGGGGATGGAGGTGTGGCAGGGGTGGGGCTTTGGTCATAAGGGGGCGGGGCTATGGACACGGTTGTAGTGTAGCAGTGCATACTTATAATTAAATAACATTTATAATGTGACTCAACTCACCATAGGTTTTGAATGAGTGCTCATCACCCCCTTCTCCCCATCATTGCCTTCACCCCATCACTCCCTTCTCCCCATCATTGCCTTCACCCCATCACTGCCATCTCTCCATCATTGCCTTCACCCCATCACTGCTGTCTCCCCATCATTGCCTTCACCCCATCACTCCCTTCTCCCCATCATTGCCTTCAACCCATCACTCCCCTCTCCCCATCATTGCCTTCACCCCATCACTCCCTTCTCCCCATCATTGCCTTCACCCCATCACTGCCATCTCTACATCATTGCCTTCACCCCATCACTCCCTTCTACCCATCACTGCTGTCTCTCCATCATTGCCTTCACCCCATCACTCCCCTCATGGCCTTCTCCTCATGTCCCCATCTCCTCCAGGGCCAGGCTACACAAACACAGACCAACACACACACACACACATTATATATACATACACACAGACACCACCTCTCTCCTCTCACCTGTCGCAGCATCGCCCGCGCTTCCTCGCTCTGACACAGCAGCGGCCGCGCTCCTCTCTGTGTCAGTCAGAGACAGTAAGCGTGGGCGGTGGGCAGGAAGCTGGACGCAGTGGACGGGTCCTTGCAGCTCCGCTCCTGCTATTCCCTCTTGCAGGCAGCGGAGCTGCTTGGATCGCTCCCTGGCCGCCGCTACACACGCCGCTAAGAACTGCTGCGCGCCGCCCCAGCCCCCGCTACGCCACTGACCGCCCCTGGCTCCCCTTGTGTCCGCGGACCGGCAAGGGCACTGCATCGGCCCGGTGCTGGGCCGCGGACCGGCGGTTGGGGACCCCTGCTTTACACAGTCTGTGCTCGCTCTTTGCGGGGTGGGGGGGTGGAGGGGGAAGGTGACACACAGGGATCATTATTACAGAAGGGGGCACATGGATTGGACATTAGACTTGAAGGGGGATTATTACTGAAGGGTGCATTATTATTGGAGGGGCATTATTACTGAAGGATGCACTATGGGGGCAGCATCATTACAGAAGGGGGACTCCTAGTGGATTATTACTGAAAGGGGGGCAATATTACTGAAGGAAGCACTTTGAGGGACATTATGACTAAAGGTGCAGTCTGGGGGCATTATGACTGAAGGGGCACTCTGGGGGATACTCAGGGGTCATTATTACTAGAGCGGAAATTGCTACTGGAGGGACACTCATGTGACATTACTAGAGTAGGCATTACTACTGAAGGGACGCTCAATGGGCATTATTATTAGAAGGCACATTACTACTGGAGGGACAGTCTGAGAACAATATTACTGCAGCCATAAATTTAGGGGTAGCTTTTGTAGGTTATAAATAAGTGGGAGTAATGCTGGAAAATGTGTAGGTGAAATGTAAAATGTGTATGCATTACAGGTTTTGCAGATGCAAGGTAGCAAGAGGTCGCTATGGTCGTCTAGGCCAGTTGGAGAATGCAGGTAAAAGTGAATAACTCAAATCAGAAATAATGTAAACCTTCAATCACTATGTATATTTGTACTGCAGAGCTGGGGCATCTACCACTATATATGCTCTGTGTGCCTTGTTCCGTACACGTATTATGCATTCCCTATGTAGCATTAATATTAGTGTTTATAGTGTGGCGGTATTCTTTTATTATGTCATAGTGGTATTATTGTTAATAATGGTCTTTGTAAAGTGTTTTTTTGTTTGCAACATTATATAAGTATTATCTACTCCTTTTAAACCAAAAGCAGTGTTACATGATAAAATATAATTATATTTATATAGTACCGATCAAAAGTTTGGACACACCTGTTCATGCAGTGGTTTTCTTTGGATTTATTTGAATGTGCACATTATACATTCAGACTCAAGGCAGCAAAAAGTAAAGGAGAATATATGGAAACAAGAATTAAAGAAAAACATGTGAAACAAACCAGAATATGTGTTAAACATTAGTCTTCCAAGTACTGCCCTTTTACTGTGATGATAGTGTGGCGCCCCTGAGGGTTCAGTCGCCAGAGAGGTACTGCACCTCCTCCTGAGGTGTGGTATCCCACTATCCAGGTAAGGTGGAGACACCTGACCACACTCCAACACCTGCATCCCACACAACATAGTAGTGTAGCAAAGCACCTTTGGTGGCTCCCTGCTTGGAACACGAAGAGTGCTGAGAGATGGGTGGAGCTTAGACTGCACAAGAGAGCGGGAGAATATTAGGAAAAGGTCAGTCTGTGAGAGAAGATCCCCTGAGAGGGATGGAGTGAAGGAAATGCTGCAGCAGACTCCTGTGACCTGGAGCTGCTGGCACAGGAAAGAGCCATAGAAAGCCTGATTCTTCAGAAGGAAGATAGTTTAGTACGGAACGTAAGGAGAAGAGAACTAAGGACTAGGGTCAGAGCAGAGCCCTTCCTCAAGTTCGAAGCGCATGGCCGGGGTCCGATCCCCGAGGTTGTATGGACACCGGAGGAATAGAAGTTGTCACCACTTTATTCCCACCTAAGACTTGGGGGCACAACAGCAACGTGAGTGAGCCGGGACTTGATAGCAAGGAGTCCCCGAAGCAGGGTACAGCTGTCTGCTGTACAAGTAGAGTTCTAAATAACATCAAGAAGGAGGAACTTGAGTTTAATATGCAACTACAAGTACTTCATATTAGGCGCTAGTGTGGAGACGTTCAGAGAAGGCACATGTTGGAGGAGTGCTGGAAAGGTGTACTTTACCTTGCCTGGGAGTTGGCTGAGCCCCTGACCTGGAGGACACGGCACCGAAGTGGGCACCTGTATGTGCAACAGACTGTGAGTAAAGCTTTGGAACTACATGCCCTTGTGTCCTCCACTTATTCTTGTGCCTTACACACGGCTCTGCTACATCTTCTTTACACCATCTTCCCACTTGCCAACCTCATCTACTCTGCCCTGGGACTACATCTCCACCTGTTGGGAGCTTCAACATCATTGCTGCACCACACCATCTGTCCCAGAGAAGCAACCCTGCAGCGCTGGTCAAACTGACCAGAAACCACAGGTGGCGTCACGAATCATCTCAACAACTTTATCCCCATCACTCTACCCCTTTTACATTGATCGCCTGAGGCCACGGACCGGGTCACTGCCACTGTGACATCTCCCATTGTAACCAACGGGCTCGGCACCGAGTACCCCACTGCCTCTGGGGGCGAGTCAATAGTCTTACACACCCTTACCATTCTCTCAAGCAGCTTCTTCACGTAGTTGCTTTTAATCTCTTTCCAACATTCCTGAAGGAGTTCCCAGAGGTGCAGAGCACTTGTTGGTTGCTTTGCCTTACCTCTGCAATCCAACTCATCCCAAATGATCTCAATTGGGTTGAGGTCGGGGGATTGTGTAGTCCATATCATTTGATGCAGCACTCCATCACACTCCTTTTAGGTCGCATAGATCTAATAAAGCCTAGAGGTGTGCTTTGGGTCTGTGTCCTAATGCAACACAAATTATGGCCCACCCTAATTGCAAACCAAATGAGGTTGCATTGAAGAATGATCTAGCAGTCATGCTGGGTAAGTGTGCCTTGAAATTGGAATAAATAGCCAACAGTGTCATCAGCAAAGCATTCTCACATCATCATACCTGCTTCACTGTGGAAACCAATCATGTTTAAACCATTCGCTCACCTTTCCTGCATCTCAAAAAGACATGGCAGTTCTACCAAAAATCTAACATTTTGACTAATCAGACTACTGTACGATTGGGAGTTTGGGAAAAACAAAATAATAATCTTGTACTTATGATGCTTTTTAATAGCTAACTAAAAAATTAAAAAGTGAGAACAAAGCAAGCTTTTGAGACTAATTAATTCTCTTCATCAGGCATGGCATAACAAAGTATCTGAAGAAGCCCAAATTTTTACACAAAAAGAGCAGAGACAAGGTATAATAACTGGAGATGTAAAAATGCAAACTGAGCTCAGACAGTGGACTTTTAATTATTTTAGATAAGTGGTGTGAAAGTTCTATTGCCCCAATATCCATGTAAGATCAGAAACCTGATGGCATCACTGTCTCTGGAGCAGATTCCTCAGATTTGTAGAAAATCGTAAATGCTGACCTCATGACAGATTCTGTATGGAGTGTATCAAAGACTATTGTAAATTTTTGTTCCCAGACCCTTTGGTGTTTTTTTTTTGATTAGGTGTCACCTTTTAATATGACAATTTTCATATACTTTCTTGTTTCATGTGACAACAGTTGGCATCTGCAAGCAACAGTGTGTATTTTATTCACTTTAAAGAGAATCTGTCATCACATTTGACCTATCTAAACTATTAATATGGGCATACAAGTTATAGACTGATGAAAAAGTCCTACTTGTGTATCTCATATCAGATGTGTTGTTATATCTTTTATGACTTTATAAATGACCTCTTCCAGGCTCTGGGATGGATGGTGTCTGGAAGATAACTCTGCCTCCAGAGATAATTTTACATGAAGGGGAGTTACCAGTGTGAGACATGCAAATAACAATGAACAGGAGAAATGAAATTTGTCTTCTTGCAAACATATTTTATACTTTTCTCTCAGTTCTGCTGTATTGCAACAATATTGCAGCACTGGCTGTCTGTGAGCTAGAAGCTGAATCTGAGAGGAACCTGCAGATGGGTCAGGCATAATCACACACAGCTCTGTAGTGAGATCAGGAAAGCAGAGAGCGGCCATCGCACATCCCACTGGTAGCCACGTCATATCAGACTGGTAACACCGGTAACCATTGCATATCACATTGGTAACTCCCCTTTCATGTAAAATAAGCTCTGGAGGCAGATTTATCTTCCAGGCAGTGCCCTCCCCAGAGCCGGGAAGACATCATTTATATAAAGTAATAAAAGATGATTTCTCAGGAACAACACATCTGATATTTGACATACAGATAGGACTTTTTTTCAGCAGTCTATAACTTGTATGCCAATATTAATAGTTCCACTAATGAAGACAAGTTTTCATCTATAGCAGCATATTAGTCCTAAACGAAGACTCTTGTTAATTTCTTTGACTCCTTTGTCCACATACTGTAATACTGTATGTAGGAAGTGTAAATATGCAGAACTCTCTTGCTTGGTATTTTTCTTTCTCAATGTTAATAGATTCTTAAACTCTCATTTTACCCAGAGGAAAATACACCTGAAGATTGCTTTTACTTGACTTGAAGTTTCTTTGTAATCTCCTGAACTGTTATGACACATGACAGTGTGTCTGGACTGATTTTAAAATGTTTTGTACGAATGCTCTAGTATCACATTTACAATCTTGTAGCAAGATTGGCTCCAGAATATAAACAAGCATGCCTGCTCTTACAGGTTAAGTGAGTTGGCAAAGTCATATGAGATAAATATATGATATGAATAAGGTGAAAGGACAGCTGACGAAGTGCTTTTCTTATACCGTGGATTGTCTCTTGTACTCGCTTTAGACCCTTGATGTAACAAATTAGATTCTTTCCACATGAAAAGGTAATAGCCTTCGTATAGTTACATTTATGAATAATCCATGCTGACTTCTTTGTATTGCATTTGGTTTTACAATAGTCTTGCGTCTCTCGTACGACCTTGGGTCTAACCTCCTTGGCTACAATTTCATTTGTAATGAGCAGAGGACATAGGACTCCAGCCAGGATCAGACACAGACATAAGAGGGCCCCTTTGCAAGAACAATATATGGGCCCTTTGCAGTCCAGTGGCTCATCATAATGCACAATTCCTTCTGCGTGGGAGGTAGAAGTGGTCTCCTTACATCTTGTGCCCCTGTGCAGCTGCACATGTTGCACCAATGGTATGTCTGCCTCTGAATGATTTTCACAAAGTTTCATGTATAGCAGTGACACATTGAAGCTAAGAAAACCCAGAATAGGTGCAAGTAGTTAGAAATGTGATAGCTTATTAATTTTCCATTACTATTAGATATAAGAAGATTATTTGTGTAGAGCAAATATCACACGGTCAGTGCACTGGTTCATCTGACAGCTCCAAAGCGGCAATGACAAACAAACTTGGTACAAGCTAATCCTTTTTTCAGAACCCAGGGGTTCCTCTGAATTCACCCTTTAATCTAATGAATTTAATTAATTTGATCAAACAAATAAGGCAGCACTTTGTAGCGCTATAGCATGCAAACATGAAATATGAAAATTGAATTGCATTACTGCACTAGAAATATAAAAAATTGTGAATGCTTAGCGCATAAATTGTCCAATTCATGTGTACCTGGCAGCCACGTTAAGACGATTCTCGTTTCCAAGACCTAATTCCAATACTCTCTTACACAGTCTACATCTCTCTGGGAACCTACTATGAATCATCTCTAAGACTAAAGTCGATATCTCTATGGAGGGGTAGGATCCTGTTGCAATTAAAAACGCCTGAAGCTAAGGGGCGGAGTGCTCAGTCTGAAGGCTAATACAAATATCAAAAAACTGACCATCACATCCAAACATAAATCAGGTCTGAACAGGTGCTTATCTAGAGTCACCAACTCATATACAATCAAACAAATAAGGCAGCACTCTGTAGCGCTATAGCATGCAAACATGAAATATGAAAATTGAAGTGCATTACTGCACTAGAAATATGAAAAATTGAGAATGTTTAGTGCATAAATTGGCCAATTCATGTGTACCTGGCAGCCACAATAAGGCGATTCTCGTTGCCAGAGACCTAATGCCATTCCTCTCTTAGACAGTCTACCTCTCTCTGTGAACCTAATGTGAATTCTCTTAGACTATAGTCTTTATCTCTATGGAGGGTTAGGATCCTGTTGCAATTATAACGCCTGAGGCTAAAGGGCAGAGTGCTCAGTCAAAAGGCTAATGCAAATATCAAAAAACTTATTGTAACCACCCTGCCGGCATCACTGCATGTCTTTCCATCTCCCACCAGGCTGATACATCATCTTACTTACCCCTCCAGGCCATGCTGTGAGTTCTGCTCTCTGCCTGCTCCATGCTGTGAACCTTATGTCTCCTGCCTGCTCTTTGCAGACTTCCTGGCTGTGTGCTTAGGACGGTGATGCCGATACTTCCTGGTTCTTATAGAGACAGTGTGCACCTTCCTAAGGTGTCTCCAGCCAATTGCCAAGAGGCCTCAGGTACTTAAGGCATCCCATAGGAGGATGCCTGAGCAACAAACTTTTTCAGTCTGCCTTTGGCTACTGAGCTGCCAGGTCCTGTCCCACTATTTCTCTTGTTCCGCCTTCCAGGGGGCTCCATACCCTGGCCCGTACTTGTACCTGATGTTAGCAGTGGCGGAAGGCACTAAATAAAAATATAAATAAAGTACCTTCTCCACTCGGGGTCCACCGTGCAGAAGATGTAATAACTGCTGCTAGGTGACGACAGAGCAATCTGGCGGTAATGTGCACAGGGGTTAATAGCACCCAATGTGCACTGCTCACACTCTGCTGAACTCACAGAGTCACAGAAACAAAACACAAAAACGCTGAGTCTGTTTAGGACACAGAACTACAGCGCTTCACCAGCGGTATCTGGTCACAGGAGTAGCACTAGATGGCGGTACTTACTCCATCTAGACCTACCGACAAGGATCGGGTGTAGAGCGTCGCAACCGCGGACGCACAAAGAGCTGCAACTGCAGCGTGGCAAAGACAGAGCCGCTGTAAAGACACTGCTAACTAGCAGGCGCAATGCTGACGCTAGGCTGCTGAGGCAATGGAGCAATAGCGCACTGGCGCTGGCGCTGATACTGGCAATAACTCAGGCACTCTCACAAACGTAGTATCAGAGGGTAGGGGTTTCCAATGAGTCATTCACCAGTCCATGCATCCATCAAACAAGCATACAGCAGCAGTATGGCTATAATAGCGCATGGCGGAACAGCCATGCGCGCTTTTTATAGCGAACGGGACCTTCCGGAAGTCTCCAGGTCTCCAAGAGGAGAGCACACGAAACACATGCTTGCATGTATTCCTTGACATCTCGAGCCATATGTGGCCACCAATATGACCTTGCCAGGAGTTCGGTGGTCTGTTTAATACCAAAATGGCCACCCACCCTGGAGGCATGTGCCCAGGCGAGGACCTCCGGCCGTAGCTGAGGAGGCACCAAGGTCTTGCTCGGTGGTACCGACTCGAGAGCAACTGGAGCCACGGTCGTAAAACTCTCCGGCGGGAGAATTAACCGAGGCTCAGCTTCTCCTTCCTCCGCTGAGACCACTGAACGTGAGAGAGCATCCACACGGACGTTCTTCTCTCCAGAGAGGTAGTGGAGGGTGAAGCGGAATCGGGAAAAGAAGAGCGATCACCTGGCCTGACGGGAATTCAGGCGTTGGGCCGTCTGTAGATAGACCAGGTTTTTATGGTCCGTATATACCTGAAAGGGAAACCGGGCTCCCTCCAGGAGATGTCTCCACTCAGAAAAAGCAACTTCATGGCTAGCAGCTCCCTGTCGCCGATGGAGTAATTTTTCTCCGCCGGTGAGAAGGTCTTGGAATAGAAGAAGCAGGGATGCTTCCGACCTTGAGCATCCTTTTGATAAAGGCCTGCTCCTGCACCGACGGAAGAAGCGTCTACCTCAAGGATAAACGGCTTATCCACATCGGGACGATGTAAAATGGGAGCGCCAGCAAAATGTGATTTTATTGCCGAGAAGGCCTTGGAGACCTGTTCTGACCAAGCATTGGGGTTAGCTCCTTTCTTGGTGAGAGCAACCAAAGGAGCCACCAATGTGGAAAAGTGTGGTATGAACTGGCGGTAGTAATTCACGAACCCCAAAAAGCGCTGCACCGCTTTGAGGGAATGGGGTTCCTGCCAGTCCATTACCGCTTGTAGTTTGGCAGGATCCATGGCCAGTCCCTGGGCCGAGATGATATAGCCCAGGAACGGCAAGGACTCCTGCTCAAACTGGCACTTCTCCAGCTTGGCAAATAGTGAGTTCGCCCGCAGACGGTCGAAGACCCTGCAGACGTCTCTCCGGTGGGTGGTCAAATCTGGCGAAAAGATGAGTATGTCATCCAGATAGACCACCACCGAGGTAGAGAGCATGTCGCGGAAGACGTCGTTGACAAAATCCTGGAAGACAGCTGGCGCATTACAAAGGCCAAAGGGCATAACCAGGTATTCATAATGGCCATCCCTGGTATTAAAAGCTGTCTTCCATTCGTCTCCTTCGCGAATGCGGATCAGGTTGTATGCACCCCGCAGATCTAATTTAGTAAAGATCCGAGCCCCCCGCAACCTGTCAAATAACTCCGAGATCAACGGTAGGGGGTATTTGTTTTTAACCGTGATAGCATTGAGACCTCGGTAGTCAATGCAGGGGCGTAACTCTCCGTTCTTCTGTACGAAGAAGAACACTGCACCAGCCGATGACACAGATTTTCTGATGAAACCCCTAGCCAGGTTCTCCCGGATATATTGGGACATAGCCTCCGTCTCAGGGAGTGATAACGGGTAAACACAGCCTCGGGGAGGCTCTGTGCCTGGCAGGAGATCAATCGGGCAATCATAGGAACGGTGCGGCGGGAGCGTCTCCGCAGACTTCTTAGAGAAGACGTCCGCGTACTGGTGGTAGGGTTTGGGTAGCGCGGAGAGATCTGCAGGCACTTCAGTGGAAGCAACCTGAACGCTGCCCCTCAGGCACCTTCCCTCACAGTCCTTGCCCCAGCCCAGTATCCTCCCCGACGCCCAGTCGATATGAGGGGAGTGGCAACGAAGCCAGGGAACTCCGAGGAGCACCTGATCGATGCCATTGGGCATAATAAGCAGGGACAGAGTCTCCTGATGTGAGGGTGAAATAGAGAGTCCGAGTGGGGCTGTGTGATGGGTCACCTGAGATGGTAACGGTGCCCCATTTACCACCCTAATGGTCAGAGGTTGGGAGAGTAACACCAGAGGGATAGCATGTCTCTGGGCAAAGGTCGAGGACATAAAGTTCCCCTCGGCCCGAGAATCCAGGGTGACCTCTGCCTCCCAGGTGGAGGACCCACTATCTAAAGTACCCCGGAACACCGGTTTGGGTGAAAAGGGTCCCACCTTGGAATGACCACCACCTACGGCCACTGAACGTGGTCGTCTTTTCGGCTGCTGAGGGCATGTGCCAGCCGAGTGGCCAAACTGTCGGCACTGATAACAGCGCACAGAGCTTCGCATCGGACGCGACTTAGTGCCGGTGCGAGACACCTCCATAGGCTCAGAGGAAGGGAGCTCCTGTGCGGGATATATCAGCGGCTCGGTAAAGGTGGGAGCCAAATTAACCCTACGTCTGGATTGCGCTCATTCCAACCCGCGCTCCGTGAAGCGGAGATCAATGCGGGTGGAAACGGCGATTAACTCCTCCAGACTTGTGGGAATTTCCCTAGTAGCTAGAGCATCTTTTACGTGCTCAGCCAGGCCTCTCCAAAACACCGGGACCACCACTTTGTCCGGCCACTCTAACTCGGAAGCCAGTGTCCGAAACCGGACAGCATGATGGCTAACCGAAAGTGACCCTTGTGTTAAGGATAACAGTTGGAGGGCCGTATCGTGTGTGACCCGTGGTCCCAAGAAGACTTGCTTCAGAGCCGCGAGGAACTGAGCAGCTCCCTGTACCACGGGATCATCACGTTCCCACAATGGCGTGGCCCACTGTAATGCCCGGCCAGACAACAGGGAGACAATAAATCCCACCTTAGCCCGCTCTGTAGGAAACCGTGCAGCCAGCAACTCCAGCTGAATGGAGCACTGACTAACGAATCCCCTACAGGTGGCACTATCACCCGAAAACTTATCAGGGAGCGGGAGGCGAGACATTGTCGGCAAGGGCAAAAGTGTGGGCACACGTGAGACAGCCTCAGCGACTGTCTGAGCAGCAGCGAGCGCAGCATTCGCAGCTGAGTTGGTGCTCTCAATAGCAGCCAACCTGCTCTCCAGCTGCCGAATGTAGCGCTGCAGCTGCTGCACGTCTGCCATTGCCAGCCAGACCCTGGCGCTAGTGTAATGTTATGGACGGCGGAACGCACCAAATATAAATAATAGTAGGTGCGTTCGCAGCCCGGGGTCCACCGTGCGGTAGGTGACAAGACCGCTGCTGGACAATGGCAAATGCACCTAGTAGGTGCGGTACTGCGCTCGGGTTAACGTCACCCGAGCGCTAAGAGCGGCTCCGTAAAAACACAAAGTCGCTTGGCGAACACTAAAGCAAAGGCGCGGGCCCTGTTAGCGTCACAGAGGCCTGCGTGTGGCATCACAGCCGCGAACACCAATAGCTGCTGTTACTACAGCGCAGCGGCAGAGAAAGCCGCAAGCGTCGGCGCCGAGGACCGGGCGCCGACGGACGCTAGTGTAGGCGTGGAGCAAGTGGCTTGTAGCTTGCCACAACCCTGGAGCTGACTATACACACTCAGTCACCACTCGTAATATCAGAGGGTAGGGGTTTCATAATGAGTCAGACACCAGTCCATGCATCCATCACCATACACACACAGAATAATATGCTACACTAGCGCATGGCCGAGCCTCCATGCGGGCTTTTTATAGCCATGCACTTCCGGGACCTTCCAGTACTTTGGGAAGGACCAATCAGATCCGACATAGGACCTGCACATGTGACCCCTGCTCTCCACTGAGAGGACAAGTTGCGGGCATGCCCAGTAGCACGGCACGAGGACTTAGCCTCTGGAGCAGTTCCCTGCAAAGCAGGTTGCGCTACCATTGCTGCACCAGAGGTGGCAGCAACATCCAGGCTCACAGAACGAGTCTGAGGGAAATGCCTGGCTCGCCGTGATTGCTGAGCAGGAGTCTGAGCAGTCGGAGGAGAATGAGAGACTGCAGGATGTCTGGTTCTGGATTCCCGCTGTGCAGTGCCAGGAATCCGACGCCTAACACCGTGAGGGATAAACTGAGTAACGCTGACCGGGGTCCGTAATAGTCTTTGTTTGCTTTATGTGGTAACGCTGCATGTTTAACGGACGTTGTACAGGAAGCTACACGCTATTATGTTCATGAAGAGCGGTTTATGCTGATGTTTAATAAACCGAATGAACTATTTAACCCGGAGTGTCCCTGCGTATGCCTCAAAGACCGGCCAAGCGAGTAAATCCCTGTCCACTCATTTGGTGTATCTCTACAACTCTGATGTATTCAACTGATTGTCCTCAAAAGTTATTCTTGCTTTCCTGTTGTGATGATCATGATGAGAAAAGCTATATTTTATTTTTAACTCCTATGTTGTTTTATATCATTTAAAACAATCACTGAAATGATAATCTACCATTTATGGCTGTCAGGTATAATTGTTACTTTCCCCCCTGTTTTATATTTTAATGCAATCTGGAATTTCTCTGAATAAATTACTAAATCTATCATTTTTCTATAATAGTGTCATGTGGACAGCTTGATAAAATAGCTCATTATATTCACTGAAGTGAAATATGAGTTTCATCAGCGTATTTTCATCACAAAATTAGTTTGCGGTTATCAATACTGGAGAAAACCAAGCAGAGCTTAATACAATATAATTTCCAATACCCCCAATTGAGCTGAAATAAGCACATCTGTAGAAAGTACAGTATAAAAAGTTGGCTTGGAAAACAAACAAAATAGTAAATGATAAGATTTGTCTCTGTTATAAAGTTATAGTTATTAGAAAAGAACTGGTGTTGGTGCTTGCAAATTAGAACAGATCAGTCCAAGTACAGGAGTCTGTGCAATTTACTAATGACCGCAAACTAATTCCTGTTACTGATAGGTAAAAATAAAGGGGTAACCTATCCAAAATGCAACAAGTAATAAATAAATCAATATAATTTGATGCAAATGCAATAAGTTTAATAATCAGTCACAAAGCACTTGCTATGCAGACCTAAAATCACAAAGCATATTTATATATTTTATTAATTTAATGTACTCACTTATGTATCACCATTAATTCCAATGTGCTTTACAGACATTATCATTACTGTCCCCAGTAGGGACTCACAATCTAATTTCCCTATCAGTATGTCTTTGGAGTGTGGGAGGAAACCGGAGAGCTAGGAGGAAACCCACACAAACACAGGGAGAACATAAGAATAAGGATGTTTCAGGGCGCTTTCTTCAGAGGATCCTTAAAGGGAACCTGTCACCCCCCCCAGGGCATTTTAACTAAAAGAGCCACCTTCACAGAATGCAGCCTTAGTGCTGCTGAAGGTGGCTCTTTTAGTTAAAAACACCCTGGGTGGTGACAGGTTTCCTTTAACCCAATTTAGAATAAAATATTTATATAGCCAAAGAACCAAGTATCTCTGACGTTGAATCAGATGATATTTTATTAGCTATGTGCAGCAAATACATTTTTTTTTATAAAAGACAATAGAAACTTATTAAAAAAACCCACAAAATATTACAAATGTCATAAAATACATGGAGCCGGTTATAGTCACCACTCGCTAGACTTTGCAAGAACACCTGACTTTGTCCTTCATGGGACTGAAAACTAGTTTAACCCCTTTCTGTGCACTGATGTAGCTGTACTTCTGGACTATATCTGCTGTACAGTTACATGACAGGCATGGCACCAACATAGAAGTTGTTCTTCATTTGAAGCAGGAGCCGACCGTTAAACACAGCTAAGCTCCTGCTGCATGTGCTGGGACCGGATCTAGCTCCAATACCAGAGCTTTAAATGCTCATTTGTGGCTGTCAATAGCGTCCACAGCATGTGAGGCTTTGACAGAAGGAATAGCAGGGTGCTGATAATTGCTGAACACAACAGCTGCCTCCATTAGTAAGGGGTGAAATTGCAGCACAATTATTAAGGTGAACAATAGCAGCCACCAGAGGTCAAACTGTAGAAAGACAAAATAGACCTGACACTATGGCATCAGCAAGGCACAACAATGGCCTTCAGGTCTGCCATAAACTTCATCATATTAGATCCAGCCAGAGCTGTCAATCTTCAAGAGTTCACCACTTTGTGGGCTTTGAGCACTTGCATGACAGAAGCCATGTCTGTTTTACCCCAAAACCTCCAGAGAAACTTTCAGAAAAAAACAATTTAAAAAGCCAGAGTGGGACTTTAGGGAGAGACTTTGACTAGGGCGGTGTCTTCCCGCTCCAATGGATTGACAGATATTTTCCTATGTATTTATATACATAGGGAGTGACCTTTGAATCAGCTGGAGCGAGGCGGGGAAAAGCAGGTTGGGGGACGCACCGGATGAGTCGGGTCTCTCCCTAGAGTCCTACGCTGGCTTTTCAAATTATGCTTTCTCTGAAACACTTAGGCGTTTCAGAGTGAAATATGCCAGACAGGCGCTTATTCATACTGTTGTTGTGGTTTCTTGCAGCATGAATCTAGTGACAGGTACTCTTTAACCCCTTTCTGCCATATGATGTACTATCCTGTCCATGTGCCCTGGGACTTAATTCCCAAGGACGGGATAGTATGTCATAGCGATCAGCGACGCTCACGGGGTGAGCGCCGCTGATCGCGGCCGGGTGTCAGCTGATTATCACAGCTGACACCCAGCACACTGGCACACTGCGATCAAACACGATCACAGTGTACCGGGGGTTTAGGGAAGCATCGGCAGGGAGGGGGCTCCCTCCGTGCTTCCCTGAGCCCCCTGGAGCAGCGCGATGTGCTGCGCTGCTCTGGGGGCCTCCTTCCCTGCAGGTCCCCGGATCCATTATGGCGGCGGGGACCTTCGGGGTCCTGCAGGGAGCCGGCTTCCTCACTGCCTGCAAATCGCAGGCATAAAGAAGCCT
Organism: Dendrobates tinctorius; assembly: GCF_039654945.1. Lineage (NCBI taxonomy): Eukaryota > Metazoa > Chordata > Amphibia > Anura > Dendrobatidae > Dendrobates > Dendrobates tinctorius. The sequence continues at coordinate 6,901,242 of NW_027361673.1, forward strand.
TCTGCACTGCCTATGTGAGATCGCTGATCTGTCACAGCAATCTGTGATGTCTCAGATCAGCGATCTCACACATGACAGTGATGTCCCCCCTGGGACAGTATAATAAAGTTAAAAAAAACAAAAGTGTAAAAATAATTTATAAAAAATCGCTAAATAAATTGAAAAAAAAAATATTCCTTAATAAATTCATTTTTTGGAAATAAAAAAACAAAACAATAAAAGTACACATATTTAGTATTGCCACATCCGTAACGACCCGCCCTATAAAACTGTCCAATTAGTTAACCCCTTTAGCAAACCCCTTAAAAAATAAAAATAAAAAACAAAGCAAAAAATAATGCTTTATCATACCGCCAAACAAAAAGTGCAATAAGGCGCGATCAAAAAGACTGATATAAATAACCATGGTACCGCTGAAAACGTCATCTTGTCCCGCAAAAAACAAGCCACCACACAGCATCATCAGCGAAAAAATAAAGTTATAGCTCGCAGAATAATGCGATGCAAAAATAATTATTTTTTATATAAAATTGTTTTCATTGCATAAAAGTGCCAAAACATAAAAAAAGACATAAATGAGGTATCGCTGTAATCGTACTGACCCAAAGAATAAAACCGCCTTATCAATTTTACCACACATGCGGAACGGTGTAAACGCACCCCCCAAAATAAATTCTTGAAATGCTAGTTTTTGTTCATTCTGCGTCCCAAAAATCGGAATAAAAAGCGATCAAAAAATGGCACGTTCCCGAAAATGGTACCATTAAAAACATCAACTCGTCCCGCAAAAAATAAGACCTCACATGAGTAGGTGGGTCAAAATATGGAAAAATTATAGCTCTCAAAATGTGGTGATGCAAAAACTATTTTTTACAATAAAAAGCGTCTTTTACCATGTGACAGCTGCCAAACATAAAAACCCACCATAAATAGTAAATCAAACCCCCCTTTATCACCCCCTTAGTTAGGGAAAAATAATAAAATTAAAAAAATTTATTTATTTCCATTTTCCCGTTAGGGCTAGGGTTAGGGCTAGGGTTAGGGCTGAGATTAGGGTTAGGGGTGTGTTGGGGCTAGGGTTGGAGTTAGAATTGGGGGGTTTACACTGTTTGGGCACATCAGGTGCTCTCCAAATGCAACATGGCGTCTGATCTCAATTCCAGCCAATTCTGCATTGAAAAAGTCAAATGGCGCTCCTTCCAAGCTCTGCCATGCGCCCAAACAGTGTTTTACCCCCACATATGGGGTATCAGCCTACTCAGGACAAATTGCAAAACAACTTTTGGGGTCTAATTTCTCCTCTTACCCTTAGGAAAATAAAAAATTGATGGCAAAAATATCATTTTTGTGGAAAAAAACATGATTTTTTTATTTTTACACCCGGGCGTTATAAACTTCTGTGAAGCACATGGGCGTTCAAAGTGCTCACCACACATCTAGATAAGTTCCTTGGGGGGTATAGTTTCCAAAATGGGGTCACTTGTGGGGAGTTTCAACAGTTTAGGTAATCTGAGGTACTTTCTTTGTATCAGCATGTATGTATTGAAATAACTTTATCAGAATTGCTTTAGTCTTATAAAGTTGAGCATTATATTTCATACATTTTGTGTGCCGAGGCATGTATGAGGAAATGGTTTGCGGGATGGGTGCAGACAGTAAGGGGTGCGAACGGGTAAATGTATGTGGACACAGTATGGGTAGTGAGGGTGATAGGATGTGTGCAGACACAGTATGGGGAGTCAGGGGAATGTGTGAGCAGGCAGTATAGAGAGTGAGGGGGTAAATATATGAGGAGACAGCATGGTGAACAAGTGGGATGTTCGAGGAGACAGTATGAGGAGGGAGGGGAATAGTGTGAGACGACAGAATATTGCAGATATTTTTATTTAGGAGCATTATAATGACACTTCTGTCTTTAAGGCATCGTGTGGAGAATTGGTGCAGAAGACCAGAGAAGATGGAAGTCTACAGAGACGAGATGTGGATGAGAAAACTCATCATGGGGTCTGGACAAGAAGAAGTAAAGAAGGAGAACGACTCCCGAGACGTCATCTATAAGGTACCTGGATGTAAATAATATTTGTGATACTGACTTATTCTCATGTTTTTATTTATGTTAGGAACATTAAAGGGGTTGTCCAGGTCGGTGATGAGTCTGCTGTCATTCTATGTGACTGCAGACTTCTGAATTCTCACAGTGCTCACTGAGCGCTGTTAGGATTCTCTCATGCCAGTAATTTACATACATGCAGTCACATGCTGACTAGACATGCGTGGCCTCACCCAATAAAAATGAACAGAGCGAGGCCGGGCACGTCTACTCGGAATGTGGCCAGAAGTATATAAATCACATGCTTGTGCTGTGCTGACTGTACATCGGCAAGGGAGAATCCTAAAAGTGTGCAGTGCATTCGTTGTGAGAATTCAGTCATCACATGGACACTTCACTCATATGCGATTTTCACAGTTATGGTCTTGTGACAACAAGCCTCTCATCCTGCTTTCAGTTCTTTACTGAACATTGAGAGCATTAGGGAGAGCAGCTTGTGGGTACTTGCAAGTCGCATATGTACTTGGGGGGCGCCAAACCAAATTCTTGCCCCGGGTGCCAGAAAGCCTAGACACACCTCTGGTACGGCTGTATGTTATAAACGTCTGTGAAGCCCTTGTGGGTTCAAAGTTCTCACCACATATCTAGATAAGATCCTTGTGGGGTCTAGTTTCCAAAATGGGGTAACTTCTGGGGGGTTTCCACTGTTTAGGTACATCAGTGGTTCTCCAAATGTGACATGGCGTCCGATCTGAATTCCAGCCAATTTTGCATTGAAAAAGTCAAACGGCGCTCCTTCCCTTCTGAGCTCTGCCATGCGCCGAAACAGTGGTTCCCCCCACATATCAGGTATCAGCGTACTGAGGACAAATTTCACAATAACTTTTGCAGTCTAATTTTTCCTGTTACCTGTTATTTTACCTGTAAAATAAAAAAAATTGGATCTGAAAACATTCAAAAAATTCCTGTGAAGCACCTGAAGGGTTAATAAACTTCTTCAATATGGTTTTGCGCACCTTGAGGGGTGTAGTTTTTAGAATGTTGTCACTTTTGGATATTTTCTATCTTATAGACCCCTCAAAGTGACTTCAAATGTAATTTGGTCCTTAAAAATAAAATGATGTTGCAAAAATGAGAAATCGCTGGTCAAGTTTTAACCCTTATAACTTCCTAATGAAAAAAATTTTGGTTCCAAAATTGTGCTGATGTAAAGTAAACATATGTGAAATGTTACTTATTAAGTTTTTTGTGTGCCATATCTCTGTGATTTAGGGGCATAAAAATTCAAAGTTGGAAAATTGTGAAATTTTCAAAATTTTTGCCAAATTTCCATTTTTTTCACAAATAAACGCAAGTTATTTGAATTAAATTTTACCAATTTTATCTAACATGAAGTACAATATGTCACGAGAAAACATTGTCAGAATCACCAGGATCCATGGAAGCGTCCCAGAGTTATTACCTCATAAAGGGACAGTGGTCAGAATTGTAAAAATTGGCCTGGTCATGAACGTGCAAACCACCCTTGGGGGTAAAGGGGTTAAGTAATCCCCAGTCAATTGGAATATCTTATGTACATTGAATAAGAGAACCTTTGGAAGGAAACAAATGATCGTTATACTCTGTAGAAAATGGTAAACTTTGGCAGGATATTACAGAAGCTTTTCAATATTGTACTTTCTGTTCCTAAATGGCATATTGACACTTTTGTAAGACACATTAAATTCTTTCATACCCTACTGAGTGTTTACATCTCAGGTATTTCATATCTTTCTAGCTAAAAAATAATAAAATATCCATGTAATGCGCTTGCTGCTACTGCTGGAATATAATGTAATGTATGAATATTTTATTCCAGCTCAGTAAAGATTGATTACAGATATTCAGCTACAACTCAGCAGTTCCTCGTGCATGTTTTATTCAGACTGTAACATTTAAAGGCAGAACTACAGTAGGCCTGATGATATTAAGTTATGCCAGGCAATTCATAAAACTCAGTGGCAGAAAGTCTCAGAAAGGTTACAAGATGAGTGCAAGCAGAAAAGTGCATGTCTTAGAATAGCCACAAAAGAATTACGGCACACTCATGCTGTTGGAGGAGTACTCTTGCAAAGGTCAGTTACTTACTTGCTTAAAAAAATCCTTGCTTTTGGTTACATTTGGGACACATATAATACTTTAGTCTTGTTAGATACACATTTTGTAATATATATAATTTATACCTTAGGATATACTGGCATTGCCTATTTATGGTATAGTGAAAAGTTATTTAACTTTGTAATAAACTTTTTATATGGTCAATAAAACTGCAATATCAGTGAAACCAGAAGCTTCTAAAAAGTAACTTGTTTCTGTTTCTTTTTTGATTGGCACATTCATATTCTGTGTTAAAGGGATTTCGTTAGCTCTGGCTAATAGGTCTCTCCTTCAGTGTGAATAAGGAGAGGCCTGTCAATCAAGTAGAGTGAGGTGGGGAGAAACTAGTGAAACCCACCCCAGTGACTAGTCCTCTTAGTCACCTCATTCACTTCCCCGTTCAAAGTACGGTTTCTCTGAAACCTTTCAGTATATCACAGTAAAACATAGATATATGCAATAATGGAGCCTGTATCTATTTCATTCTGCCTGTGGCCACACGTGTCAGGCCACCATACTGAGTCCTCATGCAGCACTTCCAACTCTGCTGCATATCTTTGTTGTCTCGTGTCTGAACTTAGGTTCCTGTTCATGTCTGTCTTCAGTGTTCAGTCAGTGTGTTTTCTTGTCTTGTCTTCCCTGTTTCTGACCTGGCTCACTTACCCGTTCTGCCTGACCTCTCCACTCCTGACCCCAGCTTTGTATAATGAACCTGTACTGCTTGCCCCGACCTTGGACCTTCTCATTACTCTTCTGTCTCACCCTTCTGTACCTTGCATACCTGCTCTGACCCGTGGGTCAGCTGTTGCAGGCCCGGTACTGCCCTGGAGTGACACTAGTGAAAACCGTGTTGTCAATCATACCCCTCCAGGGTAAGCCCGAACAATGAGGTCCACACCCACCGCCATCACACTAGGTCCCTCAGAGTTAAAACCCCTTTATAGCCACTCTCAGTTTCAGCTCAAGATCCTGAATATGCCTACCACTAAAAGAGCTTTCCACTGCTCACACCAGTCCTTCTTAAATACTATATCCCCCTGTTTAAATTAACACTATGCTCGCCTCCTGCACTGGCACCATTCCAGCAATGTCAGTACTGGAGTTCCCATGGCTCTCATGACATTGTTATGTCACGTGAACCCCGTGTCATGATCCAGGTTGGATTATGACAGATAAATGCACTAGTAACCTTTTTTTCCTTAAGCTGTGTGCTTTAAGGTAGTTTTGCCCCCGGTGGCCATAAGTGATTATCACTAACAGGTGTGATTGCTCTGGTTTAACTATATAGGAGTGTCTTGTTCTCTCACTCACTGTTGGTGATATTGGTCATTTCCAACCATTCCTGGTGGAGGAAGGAGCTAGCTGGAGTTCCTTGCAGCACAGTCAGAGTCCTGGTGTGGAAGGACCCGTAGTGAGGAGTTCCTTGCAGCTCTGACAACGCTTGGTGACGTTGCAGCTATTCAGGAGGAAAGCTGCATTCTGGTGCTGGTCTCTGTTGCTGGGAGCAAGAGCAACAGAGCAAATCTAAGTGGTGTTATCCCTGTTTGTGCCTTTCCTTTTGTGTGTTTCAGTGCAGTGGTGGGATTAGTTAGAGACTCTGACTCAGGGGAGTGCAGAAGGTCTCCACGTCCCCATTCCCTATCGCAGGGCGCTCCACTGTATCGGTTTCCCTGGTGTTTCCCTTTATTATTTAAATTCGCCCTGCTGGAGGCGGTGTATCCAGAAACAGGTGTAATTCTTAAATTCGCCTGATGGAGGCGGTGTATCCGGCTGCACGTTATATTATTTAAATTCACCCTACTGGAGGCGGTGTGTCCAGGGTCACGTGTGTCAGAGATATTCACCCTGCTGGAGGCGGTGTGTCCAGTCACACATAACCATCACACCCTGTAGCCAATTAGTGGCCGCTATTGAGCTGCTGCTCCATCACTTCCTTTGGACGACGCTTGGCTTTCAAGTGGATGTGTGACAGCACCAGCCCATTAGCAGCTGCAATGGTTAGCACTGGTGCCTTGCAGTGCTGGGGTCCATTCAAATCCTACCAAGAACAACATCTGCAAGAAGTTTGTATGTTCTTCATGTTTGGTTGCCTCTGGGTACTCCGATTTCCTCTCATACTCCAAAGACATACTGATAGGGAATTTAGATTGTGAGCCCCATTGAGGACATCGATGATAATGTATATAAAGCGTTGCGGAATATGATAGTGCTATATAAGAAAAGCAATAAATAAATTATAAATTGATGATTGGTCATAGGGTTCAATTTCGTGAAAGTCTCAGGAGTCCCAGTACAGACATTGCTGGAACAATGTAGTTCCTACAAGTGAGTGCTCAGTGTTTTTATTTTACAATGTGGAATGTTTTGTTAGGCTGGGGTCACACTGACCGACGATAAATAAGGTCCGTACTTTCCATGCGTAATACGGAGAAATGTCCCCTAAATAGTGATCCGTATGCAGGGCCGCCATCAGGGCATGACAGCCCTTACTGCTGTAGGGGGCCCCGTGAACAGCAGTACAGAAGGGGGCCCGTTCCTGTGCTTCCAGTCATCGGCCCCAAGTGCTGCGTGTCATAGGGCGCCAGGCGGGCCCCAAGTGTGTGCTGTGGCCGGGCTTGCAGAGCACACATTAGCAGTGCCCCCACAGCCGCCGACATCAGAGCTACAGAAGTGCTGAAGGACCTGTGCTGATGTCATCATTACCACAGGCCTTCACCATTGATCTGCCCGCCCACTGGTCACATGACGATGACGTCACCACAGGTCCTTTCAGCTCAGCCTCACACAGCTGCAGCTCCATCTTCAACACAGGAGCGAGGTCAGGTAAGAAAATTGTTTTTATTTTATTATTGAAAGGGGCAATATGTTTCCCTGGCAGAATGGAGACTCGGGGACAGGATTGGAGACACACAGGGGCAAATATGGAGAAATGTGGGCAGAATGCAGATATGATGTGAGTAGAATGCAAGACATGATGGGGGCAGAATGCAAGACATGATGGGGCAGAATGCAAGACATGATGGGGGCAGAATGCAAGACATGATGGGGGCAGAATGCAAGACATGGGGCAGAGTGCAGACATGATGGGGGCAGAATGCAAGACATGATGGGGCAGAATGCAGACAAGATGGGGCAGAATGCAAGACATGATGGGGCAGAATGCAAGACATGGGGGTGGAATGCAGACATGATGGAGGCAGAATGCAGACATGATGGGGGTAGAATGCAGACATGTTGGGGGCAGAATGCAAGACATGATGGGGGCAGAATGCAAGACATGATGGGGCAGAATGCAGACATGATGGGGCAGAATGCAGACATGATGGGGCAGAATGCAGTCATGATGGGGGCAGAATGCAAGACATGAGGGGGCAGAATGCAAGACATGATGGGGCAGAAGGCAGACATGATGGGGGCAGAATGCAGACTTGATGGGGGCAGAATGCAGACATGATGGGGGCAGAATGCAGACATGATGGGGACAGAATGCAAGACATGATGGGGGCAGAATGCAAGACATGATGGGGACAGAATGCAGACATGATGGGGCAGAATGCATGATGGGGGCAGAATGCAGACATGATGGGGCAGAATGCAAGACATGGGGCAGAATGCAGACATGATGGGGCAGAATGTAAGACATGATGGGGGCAGAATGCAGACATGATGTGGGCAGAATGCAAGACATGGGGGCAGAATGCAGACATGATGGGGGCAGAATGCAGACATGATGGGGGCAGAATGCAGACATGATGGGGGAAGAATGCAGACATGATGGGGGCAGAATGCAAGACATGGGGGCAGAATGCAGACATGATGGGGGCAGAATGCAGACATGATGGGGGCAGAATGCAGACATGATGGGGGCAGAATGCAGACATGATGGGGGCAGAATGCAGACATGATGGGGGCATAATGCAAGACATGATGGGGGCAGAATGCAGACATGATGGGGCAGAATGCAGACATGATGGGGGCAGAATGCAGACATGATGGGGCAGAATGCAAGACATGATGGGGCAGAATGCAGACATGATGGGGGCAGAATGCAGACATGATGGGGGCAGAATGCAGACATGATGGGGGCAGAATGCAGACATGATGGGGCAGAATGCAGACATGATGTGGGCAGAATGCAAGACATGATGTGGGCAGAATGCAAGACATGATGTGGGCAGAATGCAAGACATGATGGGGCAGAATGCAGACATGATGGGGTCAGAATGCAAGACATGATGGGGCAGAATGCAGACCTGATGGGGGCAGAATGCAAGACATTGGGGCAGAATGCAGACATGATGGGGGCAGAATGCAGACATGATGGGGCAGAATGCAGACATGATGGGGGCAGAATGCAAGACATGGGGCAGAATGCAGACATGATGGGGGCAGAATGCAGACATGATGTGGGCAGAATGCAGACATGATGGGGAAGAATGCAGACATGGGGGCAGAATGTGCCAGTAAGACAGGATGGGGCAGAATGTGACAGTGAGACATAGGAGGAGTCAGAAAGTGAGACATGGGGGCAGAATGCAAGACATGGGGGCAGAATGCAAGACATGGGGCAGAATGTGACAGTGAGACACAGGAGGGGGCAGAATGCGAGACATGGGGCAGAATGTGACAGTGAGACACAGGAGGGGGCAGAATGTGACAGTGAGACACAGGAGGGGGCAGAATGTGACAGTAAGACACAGGAGGGGGCAGAATGTGATCATGAGACACAGGAGGGGGCAGAATGTGAGGCACAGGGCAGAATGTGACAGTAAGACACAGGAAGGGGCAGAATGTGAAAATAGGATACAGGAGGGGGCAGAATGTGAGACACGGGGCAGGATGGGAGACACATGGTGCAGGATCATGGGGCAGGATGGATACGATGTAGACAGGGCAGGATCAGGAGATATGGGGGCAGAATGGATACTCATGAGGGCAGGATGAGAGAAAATATGGCTGAAGCCAGGAATGAGACACACGCGCGTCAGGATGGGGGATATTATTACCATAGGGGCTAATTAAGGGATATTATTACTGCAGTGATGCATTTATTTTATTTTTTTGAGGATACTGTTTTAAATAGGGGGCGGTCCTGTTACTGTGCAGAGCGACACTATGTCGCCTTTTTTTCCTCATCTGGTGTAGTGTAGAAGTTGGGAAAAAAATAAGTAATGTGTTCTGCAAGCGGAGCTCTAGATAACTCTGTTATTTCCTGCAGAGACGAGCCCTGGCTGGAAGACGGGATGGCGGTGTGTGCTGATGAAAGATGAAAAACAAAGATGAAGGACTTCACCTAGAGACGTCAATGGTGAGTCAGTGTATTACCTGTACACTGACACTATACACTATATATAGAGTGCCTTTGTACAATGTCACCAGTGATCACTGTGTTATCTGTACACTGACACTATATACAGAGCTCCTGTGTATAATGTTACCAGTGATCACTTTATTACCTGTACACTGACACTATATACAGAGATCCTGTGTATAAAGTAACCAGTGGTCACTGTATTACCTGTACACTATACACTATATACAGAGCTCCTGTGTATAATGTCACCAGTGATCACTGTATTACCTGTACACTGGCACTATATACAGAGGTCCTGTGCATAATGTCACCGGTGATCACTGTATTACCTGTACACAGTCACTACATGCTAAGTACAGCTCTCCTGTGCATAATAGCACTTATGGTGATAGTATTATGTTTTTTTTATTAATGATCAGTAGTGTTGAGCGACTTTTGGTATTTTAGGGTCGAGTTTCGTTTCATGAAACCCGACTTTTCCAAAAGTCGGGTCGAGCAAAATCGGCCGACTATAGGGAAAAGTCGGGATCGTCCCGAAACACGAAACCCAATGTAAGTCAATGGAGAATTAAAGTCGGCAGTGAGAGGAGGACAGGAAACACACCAACAGTGCCCATTTGAATGCCAAAAGCATAAATTCTTGTTACTGAAGCTTGTCAACCTTAATTAACTTCATAATACTAGTTACGCACTGAAAAATGGGGGTTATTTGGCTACAGTTGTGGGGGGGAGGGCTGGCTCCAGGTTTTCGTGGGCCCAGGGCCAAAGAGCGCGCCTTTAACACATACCACAACTCATGATGCTCCGATACGGCAGAGAAATAGCAGTATAGTACAATGAAAAATACTTCACTTCTTACATCTCATGACTGATATCCATTTTAAATTCTCCAATACCTCCAAAAACGGACAGTATATAACTCCATACAGTATTATGGCCAGTGCTTAGTGCGCTATACAGAGTATTGAGGCCCATATATTTCTCCATACGGAATCATTATTCCCATATAATGTTTCAAACCGTATATGATGAGCTCCACATAATGCTACAGTATATGTTGGTCCCAATGGATGAAGCTCCACTGTCTTATGGGCCCAAATAATGCTCCATATATAATGGGCCCCATTTCTACTGCTCTAGTGTATAATGGGCCCTGTAAATGCTGCTCCAGTGTCTGATGTCCACCTTTGGAATGCTCCAGTGTATGGTGGGCCCCATATATCATTCACCAGAGTATAGTGCTCCCCAAAAATTGCTGTCCCAACATTGAAAACAATTACATAAGTCTCCTTGCTAGGGAATCCCTGCACTACTCTGAACTCCTTGTCGTCCCCATCTTCCATCTCACTGCACTTGGCTGTTTAGGCCCTCCCACCGGCAGAGACACTTTTGCGTACTATGCGGTGCCCTGTGCCAGTGCCATCGCCCATGAGTATGCCCCCCCACCTGCTCAAGGAACCTGCACTTTCATCTGCACCTTCCTCTTTGTCACCGTGTAAGGTGGTATAGTATGCGGGAAGGGGAACCTGAGTTTCCTCTAGGTCAGATTCTGGCAGTGTAGAGTGCGAGGGGAATGTAGTGGTCTGGGTCAATGTACCAGCAGCATCATCCAGCAGTGGCTGGGCCTCAGTGCACTTGTGGCATCCCCAAGAGTACGGTCGCCACTGTGGCATTGCCTTCCTCCTAGGGAGTGTGTTGTCAAGCTTGGGAGCAACGAAGGATCTCTCTAGCAGTGAAACCAACACACAACACATTTCCCACTCCAGGCCAGCAGGGAGACCTCTGAACCTGACTGCTGAGGAGCTGCTCTCTGTGGTCAGGAGGAGGTAAGTTAGGGCACTCTGTGCAGGGAAGGGGAAGTGAGTGGACGTGAGAAGGGGAGCTGGAGGATGAGCAGAGTTAAGGCTCACTCCTAGCTGGAGCGCATGGTCCGGATTCCGGTCTCAGAGTTTGTAGGGACACTGACGTTCCTGCAGCAGAAACTGGGGGAAGTAGCAGCTATAAATGCTCTGTACCCAACTAAGGCTCGGAGGCCCCAGCATCGACGTGTGCGAAGCAGAAGGAAAAGGCTACACCTGTCTGCCATACAAGTAAAGTCTGAGGAACATCTGTTAGACAGGAGGCGTTTCAGTGAACCACGGTCCTGTGAGTGCTTCCCCCACAAGCGCTAGAAAGGAGATGTTCAGGAAGGTACATGTTGGTGGAGTGTTGGAAGGGAGCTTTCCATTCTGGTCCCGGAGGTTGGCAGAGGTCCTGACCCGGAGGACACAGCATGGAGGCAGGCATCTGTGTAACCTGCAGACTGTGAGTAAAGCTTTGGAACTGCATGCTCTGGTGTCCTACAGTTATTCCAGCACCGCTACATCTGGGTACCAGCACCTACACCGCCTGTGCCTTTCCCCCATCACTACATCTACACTTCCCTGGGACTCCAGCTCCACCTGTGGGGAGCTTCACCATCTTTGCTGCACAACACCATCAGTCCCAGAGGATCTGCATGCAGCGTCGGCCTAACATCTATGTTGCCGAACACCACAGGTAGCGTCAAACTATCTATATAAACTCTTTACCATTATACCACGCCATTTACATGGGTGCCCAGGGCCACCATCCGGGTCACCGCTGTTGTGACACATCCCACTGACACCGGCCCGGTACCGAGTACCTCACAGCCCTGGGAGGGCGACCCATACGCCGACTGCTGATCGGGCGGCGTTATTCCCACGAACCTCCAAACAGCGTCCCTGAAGGCCAAGTTTTTGGTTTCCGGGGGCAGTATGATTGCAAAGCAGAACCTTAAAGGAATGTCCAAAAGGGCACCACCAGGAGTGGAGCCTGTGGCTTAATTGGACTGCACCTGGGAAACCACTACCATACAAGCTACAGAAAAGATGGACAGATTGCAAGCTTTGTCGATTCTGTGTGTGGTGTGGTATGTCCGTTTGTAGTTGTGCTAGCGATTTCTCAGCTTTATTCCGTTAAGGACCGAGACTCCGGCATGGCCCCGCGGTACGCGTCAAGCTTACTAGAGGGATACGCGAGGCTGTGGCACGTCAGATCGAGCAATAACAGGTCTATCATTCCAGTACATGTCCGGGGCTGCATGCACGCTACACTGAAAGGACCAGCTTTGTCGCTTACAGGTGCAGATAACCTGCTGAACTCCGTTAGTGATGGGGATCTGGGATTCAGATTATTCCCCGCGAACGATGATTTCCCAGTAAGTTCAGGTCAACCGCAATTCCGGAGTTAGGCCTAACCGTCATTCCTGAAAAAATTACGTGTCCAAACCATAGGTGCTGTAGCTTGCTTAACAGCTCGGCAGCCGTTCTCAGGCCCAGTATGGATTCAACAACATTGTAGAAAGTTGATAAAGGGTACAGTTTCACCGGATAACACGTATATATGTAGCCTAGTTTACACATTAAAAATATATGTCTATAGATCAGGAGGCAGACTCAGATGTTCTCAGGCCCAGTATGGATTTGACCAGATTGTACAAAGTTGAGAAAGGGTACTTTATCACTGGATAGCAGGTATATATAGCATAGTTTAAACATGTAAAATCTCTGTGTTCTCAGTATGGATTACACAGCAATCTAAAAAGTGGAAAAAAGGAAATGCATTTGAGGCGTACACAACTATATACTTTTGGTGTTATTTTTAAATATTCATATATATTTCTGTCTCAGTAATATAGTCCAGCCTCTCCGCAATAGGAAATGAGATGCATACAATTAGTGACATAAAGGCTATTGATTGCAGAAATCTAGGAATTATTATTCACGGGAAAAACTTCCGTCACAATTCTCATAGGCAATGCTGACCCTCAATTAATTTGTGTGTTGTGACAGTGAAAACATTTTTTTGTGAATAAAGTCTTGCTGTATCGCACTTCCGTGGATTCCATCACTGTTACTCATCTCAATCCAATTTTTATCACAGGGAGCGATGTAAACATGGTGCTCACTGGCTATCATGATCTGTCACGTAACTTTGGAGTGCAAAAGACAGAAGCCACAGGCCGTAGGCGATTCTATTCGATTGGCATGAGAGGGCACATTTTGAAATGTGCGCCGGAATGTCACATGTTTGTGAGTAGGAAAACTGTGAAAGCTGATGATAAACCACCACTGCATGTAATTGTGAGTCGACGTCCATAAGAAATGGAAGCCACTGATCATCTGGAGCTAGAGCCCGGCCAGCAGGACAGGGTATAGCTACATCTTAACCATCATCTTTCAGTTCAATCAATTTGTAGTGGCAGTCCCAGTGAAGGATTTGACAGCCCAGACTACACAGCGGAGGAGCAGGGAGAGGTAAACATTGCAAATGCTGGGGCCCTGCCCAAGCAAGGGGGGCACACTCGTGGGCGTCGGTACTGGCACTGGGCCCCTCATAGTACGGCGGTGTGTCTTACGGCGGGTGTGCACCACCACTGTCAGAGACACTTGATTGCACTATGAGGGACCCTATGCCAGTGCCCGCACCCAAGAGTCGGCCTACCCACCTGTCCAGGGCAACGGCACTCGCACGGTTTTGTGCGCTAGGTGGTGACCCCGGCCATGAGGGGGGGCCGCCCACTTAGGGAGGTTTACAAAGTGGCATATGTAGATGTGGGTCATTCAGCTGCTGCAAAAGGCGAAATAGGTCAAGTTCGTGGAATAGGAGGAGGACCAAAACAAGCCATTTTTCTGGCAACCTATGTGTCATCAAGGGAAGGTGGGACAAAATCCTTGGAAACCCATGCATGGTTCATTTTAATGAAGGTTAGATCATCCACATTTTGGGTTGACAGACGGGTCCTTTTTTCTGTCAGGATTGATCCAGCTGCACTGAAGACTCTTTCCGATAGCACACTTGCAGCTGGGCAAGCGAGCTCCTGTAAGGCATATTGTACCAATTCAGGCCAGGTGTCCAGTTTAGCGGCCCAATAGTCAAAGGGGAATGACCTGTGCGGGAGAACATCGATATGGGAGGAAAAGTAGTTGTTAACCATATTTGACAACTGCTGTCTCCTGTCACTTTCCATCGATGCAGTATTACCAGTTGTGTGAGCGGTCCGTGAAAAATCAGTCCACAACATTGTCATGAAACCCCTGTCTCCAACGCCACTTCTGCTGTGTGCACCACGAACACCTCTGCCAAGCTGCCACCGGCCCGTACGGTTCGTGTGAGAACCATCACCGCTGCCGTGTGCTGGGAATACCTCAACCAACCGGTTAATCAGAGTTGCTTGTTTAGTAGCCAATATTAGGTCAAGGTTCTCCTGTGGCATGATGTTTTGTAATTTGCCTTTATAGCGTGGATCCAGGATGCTGGCCAACCAGTAGTCGTCATCGTTCATAATTTTGGCAATGCGTGGGTCCCTTTTTAGGATCTGCAAGGCATAATCTGACACGTGGGCCATTGTTCCCGGTGTCAATGATGCACTGCGAGTGCTGGGTGGAGGAGCACTTTCTGGCAAATCCACATCCCTCCAGTCACGCACAAACCCTGTACCAGACCTTGCCACGCCAACATTTTCACTTGCCCCACGAGATGCATCCTCCTCCCCTAAGTATTCATCATCATCATCCTCCTCCTCCTCCTCTTCTTCCTCCACCTCGTCCAGGAGAGGTCCCTGAGCAGACAATGGCTGAATGTCGTCAAGGATTCCCTCCACCTCTTCCTCCTCAACATTGGCTGCAGACGCCTGCTCCTTAAGGTGCATCAAAGTTTGCATGAGCAGACGCATAAGTGGGATGCTCATGCTTAGGATGGCGTCGTCTGCGCTTACCAGCCGTGTGCATTCCTCAAAACACTGAAGGACTTTACAGAGGTCTTTCAGCTTCGACCACTGCACACCTGTCAACTCCATGTCTGCTTTCAAAGTGCCTGGCTGTGTATCCTCCCACAAATGCATTATGGCCTGCCTCTGCTCGCACAGCCGCTCAACCATGTGCAGGGTGGAGTTCCACCTTGTTGCAATGTCGATAATGAGGCGGTGGTTGGGAAGGTGGAGCAATCGCTGCAGCTTCTGCATACGAATGGAGTGTACAGGCGACTGGCGGATGTGCGCGCACAGTCTTCGCACCTTCCGGAGCAGGGCTGTTAACTCCGGATAATTATTGAGGAAGCACTGCACCACCAGGTTCAAGGTGTGAGCCAAGCAAGGTATGTGGCTGAGTTTTGAAAGGGCTATGGCTGCCACAAAATTACGGCCGTTATCACTAACTACCTTGCCTGCCTCAAGATGTACACTGCCCAGCCATGACTCCGTTTGTTGCTGAAAGTACTCGGCCAGCACCTCGGCAGTGTGTCTCTCGCCCAAACACATCATCTGCAACACAGCCTGCTGACGCTTTCCACTAGCTGCTCGATAGGGGGACACCTCGTGTGCAAGTGGCAGATGCAGATGGAGTGCTCGTACGACTGCGCTCTGTGGACGAGCTTTCGCTTCTGGAGGAGGAGGAGGAGGGTCGAACTCCTACAGCCAACTGTTTCCTATACCGTGGGCTAGGCAGCACTGTCCCACCACCACTTTCCCCTGTGGACCCTGCATCCACCACATTAACCCAGTGCGCAGTGATGGACACGTAACGGCCCTGGCCATGCCGACTGGACCATGCATCAGTTGTGAGGTGCACCTTTCCACTCACTGACTGCTTGAGTGCATGGACAATGCGGTCTTTCACATGATGGTGGAGGGCTGGGATGGCTTTGCGAGAGAATCAGTGGCGACTGGGTAGGTCATAGCGTGGTACTGCATAGGCCATG